>NC_045427.1:294361706-295022063 GCF_902635505.1 Sarcophilus harrisii
TCAATAGTGATTTGGAACACTCTTTTATATGAGTGGTAATAGTTTCAATTTCATCATCTGAAAACTGTTCATATCCTTTGATCATTTATCAATTGGAGAATGGCTTAATTTTTTATAAATTAGAATCAATTCTCTATATATTTTGGAAATGAGGCCTTTATCAGAACCTTTAATTGTGAAGATGTTTTCCCAGTTTGTTGCTTCAATTCTAATCTTGTTTGCATTAGTTTTGTTTGTACAGAAGATTTTTAATTTGATGCAATCAAAATTTTCTATTTTGTGATCAATAATGGTCTCTAGTTCATCTTTGGTCACAAATTTCTTCCTCCTCCACAACTCTGAGAGATAAACTATCCTATGTTCCTCCAATTTATTTATAATCTCATTTGTTATATCTAAATCATGGACCCATTTTGATCTTATCTTGGTATTAAGTATGTGTCCATGCCTAATTTCTGCCACACTAATTTCCAGTTATACCAGCAGTTTTTGTCAAATAATGAATTCTTATCCCAAAAGTTAGGATCTTTGGGTTTTTCAAACACTAGATTGCTACAGTTGACTATTCTGTCTTGTGAACATAACCTGTTCCATTTATCACCTAATCTATTTCTTAGCCAATACCAAATGGTTTTGGTGACTGCTGCTTTATAATATAGTTTTAGATCAGGTACAGCCACTTTCATTTGATTTTTTTTTCATTAATTCCCTTGAGATTCTCAACATTTTATTATTCCATAAGAATTTTGTTGTTATTTTTTCTAGATCATTAAAATATTTTCTTGGAAGTCTGATTGGTATAGCGCTAAATAAATGGATTAGTTTAGGGAGTATTGTCATCTTTATTATATTCGCTCTGCCTATCCAAGAGCACTTAATATTTTTCCAATTATTTAAGTCTGACTTTATTTGTGTGGAAAGTTTTTTTGTAATTTTGTTCATATAACTCCTGACTTTCCTTTGATACATAGATTCCCAAACATTTTATGCTGTTGACAATTATTCTGAAAGGAATTTCTCTTTGTATCTCTTGCTGTTGGATTTTGTTGGTGGTGTATAAAAATGCTGAGGATTTATGGTGATTTATTTTTAAACCTGCAACTTTGCAAAGTTTGGATTATTTTAATAGTTTTTAGAACTTGGGGTTCTCTATACATCATATCACCTGCAAAAGTGATGATTGGTTTCCCCAGCTACCGATTCCTTTCTTTCTCGACTCATTGGGAGGCTAGTGTTTCAATAAAATTGAAAATAATGGGGTAACTTTGTTCCACCCCGATCTTACTGGGAAAGGTTTCGTTTTTCCCATTGCATTGATGCTTACTAGGTTTTAAATATAGTCTATATTTTAAGAAAAAGTTCATTTATTCCTATACTCTCAAGTGTTTTTATTAGGAATGGATGTTGGATTGTATCAAATGCTTTTTTCTGAATCTATTGAGATGATCATATGATTCTTGTTTGTTTGGTTATTGATATAGTCGATTCTGCTAATAGTTTTCCTAATATTGAACCATTTCGATTCTGGTAAAACCTACTTGGTCATAGTAAATATCCCTGGATGATTTTGAATCTTTTTCCTAATTTTTAAATTTTAGCAAAATTTTCATTGGGGAGATTGGTCTATAATTTTCTTTCTGTTTTCAACCCCCTTTAGGGTATCAGTACCATTTTTGTGTCTTGGGGTTTACCCTTCAATCCTTTTAATAAATAATTTATATACAGGGGCCAATTGTTCTTTAAATGTTTGGGAATTACTGTAAACCATTTTCCTGGGAGTTTTTTCAGGGAGTTGTAAAGCTTGTTCTTTTCTTTTAAAACTGTTTAGGAAATTTCTTCCCGTTAATCAGTTTATTTTTTAGGTTTTCCATTTATTTGTTGTCGGGAATTTATTTATAAAGTTGGGCAAAGTAATTCCCAATTATTGTTCAATTATCTCTTATTGGCGAGTTTTTCATTTTATGACTAAAATTGATTTTCCCTTTTATTTTTTTAATCAGATTTACTAACGTTTTTATTTTTGGTTTTTTTTCAAGAACCAACAGTTTTTTAATTTTTGTTCTTTTTTTTTTAATTTTATTGATTTTTTTATTTTTAAAATTTCGTTTAGTGTTTATAGGCTTTTAATTTGTTCCTTTTCAGCATTTTAAAGCCCAGTTCATTAACCTTCTTTCTACTTTATGCAAGTAGCCTCAGGAGATATGAAATTTCCTTTTACCGCTTTGGTCGTCTCCAATTTTTGGGATGTCTCATTATTGTCCTTTTTTTGGTGAGATTAAATGTCTAGGATTTGCAATTTCACCCAACTTCTTTTAGTTTGAGATTTTAGTTTAATTATTTTTAGTCCCTTTCCCCTGGTTTTGTTTAATGTTTTTATTGCACTGGTCTGGGATGATTATTTTCTGCCTTTTAATTTTTTGGGTTTTATGTTTAATATAGTCAGTTTTTTAGGTTCAGAACTGGAAAAGAAAAGTGTATCCTTTCTGTCTCCATTTATTTTCCAGAGATTCAGATTCTAACTTTTTCAAGATTCTATTTACCTTTTGACTTCTTTCTTATTTATTTTGTGGTTTGAACAATTTGAGAGTGCAAGTTTGAATTCCCATATTATAGTTTTGTTGCAATTTCTTTGAGCTCTCTTACCTTTTAAGAATTTAGAGTTATACCACTTGATATTGGAATATTGACATTCTTCAATTTCTACCCTTTAGAAGATATAGACCCTTCCTTATCTCTTTTTAATTAGATCAATTTTGTTTTGTTTGATCTGAGATCAGGATGGCTACCCTCGCTTTTTTTGACTTCACCTTGAAAATAAGTAGATTTTGCCCAACCTTTACCTTTTACCTGATGATTCCTCTTGTTATGTTTCCATAAACAGAATTGGGATTCTGCTTTAATCCATTCCATAACTGCTTCCTTTATGGTGGAGTGTAACCATTCCATTTATGGTTAAAATTACCAATTTTTATTTTCCTTTTAACCCCCAATGCTTTTTCCCCTTTTCTCCCTTACCCCCTTCCCAAAAAACCCGGAGCACCACTTGCTTCTCACAGCCTCCCTTTAGTATCCTTCCCCCCTTAGAGTTCCTCCCCTCCTTATTGCTTTCTTTCAAGTTTCATTCCCTGCTTAGTTTATTCCTTCCCTTTTCACTTTTTCTCTTCTCATTTTAATGAGGTGGGAGAAGTCTCACCATAAACGAATATGTCTAAAATTTTCTTTTAAAGCCTATTCTGATGGAAAAGATACCATATATTCATCCCCCCATCTTTTCCCAGATATAATAGGGTTTTGCTTCTTTTGAGATGTAAACCACCACTTTACCCTTTTTGGACAATGTCTTTTCCACCTCTAGTTTCTAGAACCAAAATATTGTTCTTTAACATCTTTAAGGAAATATAGTTCCAAGATTTCTTTTACCTTTTAGTTTATTCTTGAGTTCTATATTTGTAGATCAAACTTTATTAAGCTGTTTTTCACAAAAAAGGGAAATTCACCTGTGATCTAAGATGACAGGAAAAAATTGAAAATGTTGAGGGGATGGGAAACGAAATGATGTTGGGGGTTTTAAAACCAACCATTCTGGAGAACAATTTTGCCCAAAAAGTTATCAAACTTTTTTTTGACCAGCAGGCCATGTTTAACCCAAAGAGATACTAAAGAAGGAAAAGGAACCAGTTCAAATGTTTGGGCAAGCCCCATTTGTAGTTGAAACTGAAAAATGAATGGATGTCCATCAATCAGAGAATGGTTGGGTAAATTGAGGATATGAATGTTTGGAATTTTGTTCCGTAAGAAATGACTAGAGGATGAATACAGAGATGTTGGAGAATTCATCCTTAAATGAAAAGGGCAGTGAGAACTATATACAGCAAAGTATATAGGAAGATGATTCGATGGAAGGAATTTTTTTTTTTGAAATTTAGTTTATAGCCTTTTATTTACAGGTTATGGGTAACTTTAAGCATTAATAATTCCAAACCTTTAAATTTTTCACCTCTTCCCCCTACCCTCCCCCAGATGGCAGGATACTGATGTTAAAAATTTAAAAATAAATTAGATTAAAATAAGTATAATGACTTTTATTTTGTGTACAAAAAGAATCAGACTTGAAATATTGCAATTAGCTTGTGAAGGAAAATCAAAAATGGGTGTATAAATATAGGGATTGGAATTAATGGGGTTTTAGTCATTCCAGAGTTCTTTCTCAAGGATTCAGTTCAACGTCCATTGGAAATGATTTGTTTGATCTTCTTGGAGGATAGCCATCCATCAGAACTGGTTCACAAAGTAGTTTGTTGAAGTATAAGATCTCCTGGTCCTGCTCATTTCACTGGCATCAGTTCAGCCTTCGAAACATCCTGTTGGTTATTTCAAAACAAAATATTCCATAATATTTATATAAAATTTATTCAGCCACTCCAACGATGGGAAATCCATTCATTTCCAGTTTTGCCACACAAAAGGGCTGTAAACATTCGTGACATACTGGACCCCTTTCCTCTTTATAATCTCGGGATATGCCCAGTAATAAACTGTTGAAAGGGGGTATGCAAGTTTAAATTTTAAAGTTCCAAAGTATCTAGAATGGTTACTTCACAACTCCACCAAAAGCATCAATGTACCACTTTTCCCACATCCCCCAACAATCATCATTATTTTTCCGTCATCTTTACCCAATCTGACAGGGTGGGGTATCTAGATTCTTTTTGATTCTGATTAATTGACTTGGAATTTTTCATTGATAAAATAGTTTAATTTTCATCTGAGAATTGTTTGTTCATTCCTTTACCATTTTTTCAATTGGAGAATGGCTTGATATTTTAAAATTAGAGAATTTCTATATTTTTGAAATGAGGCCCTTTTATCGAACCTTTGACTGTAAAAATTTTTCCCTGTTTATTGCTTCCTTCTAATCTTGTCTGATTGTTTTGGGTTTTACAAAACTTTTCAGTTAGGTATAATGAAATTTTTCTTTGTGTGTAATGACCCAGCTTTCTTGGTCATAAAGTCCTTCCCTTCCAAGGTCTGAGAGGTAAACATCCTTTTTCCCCTAATTTATTTAAATTTATTCTGGGGGCGGAGCCGATGGAGGAGAAACAGGACTTTTAAGCCTTCTTTAACCCTTTATCTATTATATCGAGCCCAAAAAATAGTCGATAAAATTGTAAAGATAAGAAGTAGAAAAACCCACCAGGAAGAAAATCGCAATCTCCAAAAAAAAGGTTGGTTCCGGGACCGGGGAGACTTCAGAAGGGAGAGAAATTAGGTTCAGAGGAGAGCCAAACTGAAAGTGAAAGCACAGCCGAAGGGGCAGCCCCAACCTGCAGTACGGGGCTTTTCCTTGGGCAGTTGTGATCCTGCACGGCAAGAGGTTAGCCGGGAAGCCCAACTGAGCAGGGGAGTCCTTGGGCCAAGCTTTTCCAGGGGCGATTTGATGGGCAGAGACCTGGGGTATTTGGGGGTGGCGGGTCTGCAGTCATGCAACCAAGTCTCAAGAGGCCCGGCCTGGGGAGGAACCACCCCTTAGTCCAGCCGAGGGCAACGCAACCCACACAGCCCCAAGGGGCACTTAAAGCTCCCAGTGCTGAATCCACCTCCGTTGGGGAGGGGAAGTCTCACCAGAGACTCCCATACCTCCGAGCGGGAGCCTGAAATTGGACACTCTCCCTCTTGAGAAGAAGTGAACCCCTTGCCTAGGGAGGCATACCCGAAAGGCTTTAAACATGAATAAAAGATGAAGATAGACAGCTTTATGGAAAAGAGCGTAAACCGAAGAGACCCAAACAGAAAAATGATCCGACTGTCCTCCTTACATGATTCTAAGAAGAACCATTAAAAAGTCTCAAAAGAGAGTTTAAAGATAAATGGGGAAAGGAAAGAGGTTTTAAAAAGAGAAAAAAATTTGAACAAGAATTGGAAAAAGTAAAAAACCCAGGAAAAAGAATTTGGAATTGAAAAATAAAGAATTCATAGAAAGGGATTTGTAATTGAAAAGACAAAGAACCTCAAGGTAGGGACTTGGAATTGGTAAAAGAACAACAAGAAAGTAGGATCTGGGGAATTGGAAACAGAAATAATTCAAAAAAAAAAAAAGGAAATGGAAAAAACCACAGACCAAAACAATAAATTTTAAAACCCAATTGATTATAAAAGGAAGAAAAAAGCTAAGAAGAAAATAATTTTTAAAATTGAATGAAAAAATAGAAACTAAATTCATTGAGCAGAAGAATCACAAGCAAAAACAAAAAAGACAAATAAAACCATAATTACATTTGAAAATGAAGATTGGAAAATAGATTAGAGATAACTGAGGATTTTGGGACTAAACATGATGAAAAAAGGATACTATTTTGCAAGAAATCATCAAAGAGAACTGCCCAGATGTATTAGAATCGAAGGTAAAAATAGGATTGAAAGAATTCATCAAACCCTGAAAGAAACCGAAAAATAAACCCCAAAATAAAACCCCAACCATGATTAAAAAAAATTTCAGCAAAAAAAAACAAAAAAAAAACATTTAAATACCAAGGTGTAAATGATCACCCAAGATCTGGTTGCCCCACATTAAAGGAAAGAAGGACCTGAATATGTTTCAAAAACAAGAACTTGGGATGCACGGAATAAACCCAGCTGTTATTTTTCCGGGAAGAAGATAAATTAATGAACAAATGAATTTATTTGTTTCTGAACAAAAACCAGAACAAACAAAAATTTGATTCCAACCATAAACTCAAAAATGCAGAAAAAGGTAAAATAAATTTGAATTGTATTTCGTTGTGGATAGACAAAAAAGAAAAGAAATTTGATTGCTGAAAAATAAAAAGGGGAAGTAGATATGGAAAAGGGATGATGGGAATAAGGTGGAAGGAGGGAAAAAAGGGAAACCACATCCCAAAAGAGGTGGGGAAACTTACTTTAGGAATTTAGGGGGGAGGAACATTGTGGAAACTTACCAAGAGTTGGCCCAAAGAAAAAATTTAATTTGTTTTGAGAAAATTTCTCGGCCCATTAAAAAGGGGAGGGGAAAAGGAAAAAAAAAGAGTAATAAGGGAAGGAAGGGGAAAGACCAAAAGGGGAGGATTAAAAGGGGGAGGATACAAGAGGGGCATAAGTTTGGGGGGAAAGAGGGTTGAGGGAGGCAAGAAAAGAAACCAAATCTAAAAGGATGGTAGGAAATACAGATTTAGTAATTTAACAAATGTGGATAACCCCAAAAGAGGGAAAATGCAGACTCTAAAAGTCAGAACCCACAATTGTTTTTACAAGAAACACATTTAAAGAGGAGAACAAGAGTAAAGGTAAAAGGCTGGAAAAATCGCCTGAAGCAAAAAAGGGGACCTCCCATTCAGATAAAAAAAAAAATTGACAATTAAAAGAATAAGGAAGGAAACAACCCGCTGGGGAGCATAAACAAGGCAATATCAATATTAAAAATATGCACCAAGTGGAGGGCATCCGACTTCCTAAAGGAGAAGTTAAAGAAAAAATAGACAACAAAACTGAGGGGGATCCCAACCCCCAGAATAAAAAATCAAACCACAAAAACAAATAAGAAAGAAATAAAAAGTAAAAGAATTTGAAAAATTAGGTTTAAAGATCTTGAGAAAAAATGGAGATGAAAGGAAATATACTTTCTCTCAGAGTCCATGGAAACTTTCAAAATTGACCATATTAAAAAAGACCTTAAAATTAAATGAAAGAAAGGAAATAGAAATGCTTTCGTTCAAATCATGTGCAAAAACAATTCAACAAAATGTTAGGGGTAGACCAAAAGAATTAAATAAACAATCCATCTTAAAGAATGATTGGGGAAAAAATAATAATAATTAATAATTTCACTGATAATGCAATGATGAGAATAAACCTTTGGATGGCCAAAGCGGGAAAAGGGGAATTTTATATCCTAGAGTTTATTTAAAAAAAGAGAAAAAAAAGATTAATGAATTGGGCTGGAACTAAAAAAAACCGCCCAAATTAAAACCCCAATCAAATACTAAATTTGGCCCAAAATTAAAAGGAGAAATTAAAAAAAAAGTAAAAAACTTTTGAACAATTAATAAACAAGAGGGTTCGGCCTAAAATAATTTTGAAACTGATTAAAAAAGGAGGGAGGAAATGGTAGTTTAAAAAAGAAAAGGGAGAACATTCCACCAATGAAGAGGAAATTGGAAAAATAAGATTTTTCCAATTTAAATTTAAACCCAAGGAAAATTGGTGACACCCCCAAAAACAGACTTCCCAGATAAAGAGGAGGAAGTAATTGTTTAGTCCCATTTCAGAAAAAAAGGCAAAAACCAACTCCCCTAAGAAAAACCCCAGGACCAGATGGATTTAATGAATTTTTACCAAACATTTAAAGAACAATTGGCCCCAAGTATAAAAATTATTTGATTGGGAAAAAAGTCCCACCAAATTCTTCTTGACACAGACATGGTACCCGTCCAAAATTTGAAACAGAAAAGAAAAAACAACTCCTAAGAATATTGATGCTAAAATTTAAAAAATGATATTAGAAAAGATACAGAAAATCATCTCCAAGAAAATACAAATACAATGTATAAGGAAGCAGGGCTGGTTCAATATTGGGAAAACATCAATATAATTTGGGCCAAACCAAATTAACAAAAACCCAAGATCATCCTTAGATGAAAAGATTTAAAACCAACATCCATTCCAAAAAACACAAATATAGGAATAAAATGGACTTTCCTTAAAAAATAATCAGAGCATCTTTTAAAACATGACTTTAATGGAGACAAAACCGCAACATTTAATAAATCTGGAGGAAAAAGGTTGCCCCATTGTTACTATTTAAATTGTATTAGAAATTGAAAATAAGATTGAGAAAAGATTAAAGGAAAAGAATAGCAAGGGAAGCCAAATTATCACCTTTGCCGATGACAATGGAATACTTAGAAAACCCGAGATTCTCAAAAGTTAAGAAATAACCACAACTTTAGCAAAGGTTTTTGGTTAAAATAAAACCCTTACAAAAAGATTCTTATATATCACTAACAAAACCAACAGCCGAATTAAAAGGAACCATTTAAAGTAATTGATAATATAAAATATTTGGAACCCATCTCCAAGGAAAATCAGAAACTTTATAAAAATTAAAAACTTTTCATCAAATTAAGTCGATCTAACCAATTGTATTAAAGCTCTTGGATAGGGCAAGCAAAAATAAAGATGACAATTTACCAAACAATATATTTATTTAGCCCAGTCAGACCCCAAAAACTATTTTAATGACCTGAAAAAAAAAAAAAGTGCATTGGGGCAAGAATTTCAAGGAATTAATAAAAAAATCAAATGGGTGGTTATGTACCAGATCTAAAATTATTATGAGCAGCAGTTTTAAAAACCATTTGGTACTGGCTAAAATAGATTAGTTGATCAGTCAGATTAGGTTAAGGAAAAAAGTCAACAAATGTAGCAACCTAGTCTTTAAAGAACCAAAGATCCCAGCTTTGGGATAAGAACTTATGTTTGATAAAATTGTGGGCAATTGGAAACAAAAGGCAGAAACTAGGCATCGATCCAACTTAATGCCGAACCAAGATAAGGCAAAGGGTTCAGACCTAGGAAAAGAATGAAATTATTAATAAATTAGAGGAACACAGGGTGTTTACCCCTCAGACCTGTGGAAGGGGAAGGTCTTTTACCAAAGCAGAACTAAAGGATCATTAGATCCAAAATAGAAAATTTGATTATAAAACTGAAAGTTTTTTGTACAAACAAACTAATGCAGAAAGATTAGAAGGAAGAAAAATAAAATATTTTTACAGTCAAAGGTTCGATAAAGATATTTAAAATATATAGAGAATTAATTTAATTTATAAAAATCGTCATTCCCAATTGAAAATGGTCGGATATGAACAGAAATGATGAAGAAATTGGAACCATTATATAGAAAAGATGCCCAAGTCATTATTAATCAGAGAAAATTTGCAATTAAGAAACCACACCTGTGAATAAGAGACAGGAAAAATAATGATGGGAGGGGAAATTACATTGATGCATTGTTGGTGGAGTTGTGAAAATCCAAACCATTTTGGAGTAGTTTGGAAATCAAAAGTTAAAACTTGGAACCTTTGATCCAAAGGTTACTACTGGGAAATCCAAAGAGATTATAAAGAAGGAAAACCTGAGGGACGAATTTTGTTGCAGCCCTTTTGTGTGGTAAAAACAAACGAATGGATGTCCACGTTGAGAATTGAAAAATTGTGGTATATGAATAATGGAATTTACTGTTCTGTAAGAAAGACCACAGGAAATTTGAAAGGCCTGAGAGATTTAACGACGATGCTGAGTGAAATGGAGGACCAGGAGTTCATTATATACTTAACAACAAACTATATGAACTATTCTGATGGACCAGGCCATCCTGAACGAGATAACCAAATCATTTCTATAGCAGTAATGAACGAACTAGCTATGCCCAGAAAAGAACCTGGGAGATGACTAAAACCATTACATTTAATTCAACCCTATATTTTGCCCACCTGATTTTTGATTTTTTCACAAGCAAATTGTAAATATTTCAGAGTTGATTCTTTTGTACAGCAAAAAACTTTTTCAAATACTTTTGATCAATTTATATTTTAAATATTTAACATCTACTGGTCATCCTGCCTTCTAGGGAGGGGGTGCGGGAGGGAAAATTAACAAGAGGTTTGGCAATTGTTAACGTTTGTTATATCCCAAAAAAAGGATTAAATAAAAAAATAAAAAAAAAAAAACTTTAAAAAATTTTTTTGGTAAGAACCCATTTTGACCTTATTTTGTTTGGTTTAAGGGGATCGTCTAGTTTCTGCCATATTGTTTTAATTTTCCCAGAATTTTATCAACAGAAGTTCTTTATCACCAAAAGTTGGCCTTTTTGGGAAAGACCCAAAGCGTTGCCTTTATCCCTTGCCCAACCATTCCACGATCAACAATCTATTCCTTAAATACCAAATGGTTTTAAGCTCATACTATAATTTTGATCTGGTAAGCTGCCAATTTCATTTGATTTTTTTTTCATTTTCCCTTGAAATTTTACCTTTTTTTTCCATATGCATTTTTTGTTATTTTTCTAGGACTTTAGGTTTTTTGAAGTCGATTTTGCGCTAAAGAAATATATTGTTTAGGTAATATTGTCATCTTTATTATTTTTGCCCATCCAAGACATTTAATTTTTTCCAATTGGTTAGATAGATAATTTGTGAAAAGCGTAATTTTGCTTAAAAGTTTCTGATTTTCCCTTGGCAGATATATTCCAATTTAAAAAAATCGTAGTTACTTTAAATGGAATTTCTTTAACCTGACTGCTGGATTTCAAAGTGATGTAAAGAAGTGATGACTTGGGGGTTTATTTTATAACCAGCAACTTTGCTAAAGTTGTGGATTATTTCTAAAATTTTTTAGAACTTTGGGGTTTCTAATACACGTCGTTGGCAAAGAGTGATTTTGTTTTCCTCTTGCCTATTCTTATTCCTTTAATCTCTTTCTCAGCTCTTATTGCGTACTTTCTAAAAATATTAAATGTAAGGGATAGTGGAACCTTGTTTCACCCAGATCTTATTGGGAGTGGTTAGTTTGTCTCATTACAAATGCTTACTGATGGTTTAAGATTGTGATCATTTTAAGGAAAGTCCATTTATTCCTATACCAAAATGTTTTTAAAGGAATGGATGTTGTTTGCCTTTTTCTGCACTTTGAGAGATCAATGGTTTTTTAATTTTTTAAAAAGGTCTTTATATTGATAGTTTTCAATAAACCAACCCTTCTTTGGAAAACCATTGATCATAATTATCCTGGGAGAATTTCTGTTCTTTTCAATATCTTTTTAAGATTTTAGCATTAAAATCATTAGCGAGATTGGTTAAATTTTTTTCTGTTTTCAACCACCTGGTTTAGGTACAGAAGTTGTGTCATAGAAATGAATTTGGGTAGGGACCTTCATTCCCATTTTATCAAATAATTTATAATTGGGGCAATTGTTCTTAAAAATGTTTGGTAAATAAAATGAAACCATCTTGTCCTGGGGATTTTTCAGAGGTTTAATTGCCTGTTCTATTTTTTTTCTGAAATGGGGAATTAAGAATTTCCCTCCCGGATGGGAAGTCTATATTTTAGGTAGTCATCCATTTCCTTAGGTTTCAAATTTATGGGCATGAAGTTGAACAAAATAACTCTTATTATTTCCAATTTCCAAGGGAAAGTTCTCCTTTCATTTTTAAGACCACCTTCTTTCCTCCCTCCTTTTTCAATATTTTACCAAAGGTTTCATTTTAGGTTTTTTCATAGAACCAACTTTGTTTTATTAATTAGTTCAATTTTTTTTTACTTTCAATTTTTTTAATTTCTCTTTAATTTTAGAATTTCAAATTTAGTATTTGATTGGGGTTTTAATTTGGGCTTTTTAGTTTTTGTTGGCCCAATTCATTAATCTTTTTTTTTCTGTTTTATTCAAGTAAGTCTATAAGAAAAAATTCCTTTTACCGCTTTTTGATCCCCATAAATTTTGGATGATGTCTCACTTGTTATTATCTTGAGGAAATTATTAATTGTATCTATAATTTGCCTAAAAAATTTTTAAAGTTTAACCCAAATTTTTTATTTCCCCAACTTTTGTTGAATGTGTTTTTATTGATAGATCGAAAAGAAAGCATTTAATTTCGCTTTCTTGATTTAATTTGAGGTCTTTTTCTTAATGGGGGTCAATTTTTGAATAGGTTCCATGAACGTGAGAAGAAAGATTCCTTTCATCTCCATTATTTTTCTCCAAAGATCTAAATCCAATTTTTCAATATTCATTTGCCTTTAATTCTTTTTTTTTTTTTTTGGTTTGATTTGTCAATTTGAGAGGCAATTGAGATTCCCAATTAAGTTTTGTTTTCATTTTCTTCTTTGCAATTTAATTTCCTTTGAAGGATGCCAAATTGGTATATTTGTTTAATATTGATATTGTTCAAAGTTTATGTTCCTTTTAGCAGGATGTAGTTTCCTTCCTTATCTCTTTAATTGATTTCCCTTTTTTTTTGATCTGAAATAAGGATGGCACCCCCTGCTTTTTGACTTCACCAAGCAAATGATTTTACCCAGCCTTTACCTTTACTCATATGTATCTCCCTGCTTTAAATGTGTTTTTAAACAAATATTGTAGTGTTCTGACTTTGACCAGTCTGATATCTGCCCCTCTTTATGGGGGAGTTCTTCCTTCACATTTAGGTTGAATTATTAAATCTGTATTTCCTGCCATCCCCAACTGATTATGCTTGACTTTTTTTGCCTCCCAACCCTCTTTCCCTTTTTGAACTTATGTACCCCATTGTATCACGATGCTTACCCTTATAACCCTCCCCCCTTGAATCTTTTCCCTTCCTCCCCTTATTACTCTTTTTCTTTTCCCTTCCTATCCCCTTTTTTGAGGGAAAGAAATTTTCTAAAACAAATGTAATTATTTTTTTTCCAACTTGATGAGAGTGACATCCCCAATGTTCCCCCTCAAATTCCCTAGATATGTTTTGCCTTTGTGGGTGTGGGTTTCTTTTATCCCCCTTCCCATTATTCTGCCATCATCCTTTTCCATATCTATTTCTTTTTGTTATACAAAAATCAAATTGTAAGTATTTTTTTTTTTGTATATCCCAACAGAAAAAAAAGAGTTCTTTTACCTTTTTCTGATATCTTGAGTTCTATGGTTGGGATCAAAGTTTTTTTAGTTTGTTTTTTTCCTTAGAAACAAATGGAACATTTTTCATTAAAAGTCCATCTTTTTTCCCTGAAGAAAATGCTCAGTTATGGGTAGTTTTTCCTTTGATCCCAAGTTCTTTTGCCTTTCAGAAAAATTTCCGGCCCTTTGATTAGTTTGAGGCAGGTTTTTGGGGTGACCCTTTATTTGGTATTTTAAATTTTTTTTTCAAGGTTTGTAAATTTTTCCAACTAGTTTGTCCCAACAAATTCCCGCTTTTTTTTTTTTTTTTTTTAGGTCTCTTTCAAATGCAGAATTCCAATCCCAAATTTTCCTTCGATTATTAATCGGGCAGTTTTTCTTTGTATTTTTTTGTTTTCTGGCCTTTTTTTTTCACATAGGAAAGTCCTAACCTCAGAATTTTCCCTGATTATTTTAAATCTTTTGTTTTTTAATGATTTCATGGGTTTTTTCCAAATTTTCATTTTTTTTTTTTCTTTTGAGACTTGCTTTCAATAAAATTATTTCTATTTGTTCTTTATTTTTAAAAATTTTTTCTTAAGTTTTTTTTTTTTTTCCATTGGTTTTTTAAAATTGTTTTGTCCGAATTTTTTCCATTTCCTAATTTTTTTTTTTTGGAATTAATTTTCTTTTTTCCAGTTCAGACCCTTTTGAGAGTTTTTCTTTTCCAATTCAAAATTCTTTTTAATTTTTTTTCCAATTCCTTTTATTTCCTGGAATTTTTAATTTTCCAATTACAAATTTGAAACCCCCCCAAAAAAACCAACGTTTTGGGTTTTGCCCGTGGTTTTCCCTTTTCCCCCTTTGCTTCAATCCCTGAACTTTTAAAGCCAAGAGCCATGAAAAGAGGACGGGAATCCCTTTTGGGGTATTGCTAGGCATTTTGCTATTAGTCCCGTTGCTGACCTTTTTTCGGAACCCACTTTTTCATCTTTATTCTGTTTTAAACCTTTAGGGTGCCTCTAGGAGGTTTCACCTCCCAGAACAAAGGAAACTTTTGGCTTTTAAATATGGGAGTGCCGAGGGTTTTTTTAAAAGGGATTCCACCCCGTTCAACCCAGTGGGTTTTGGGAGAACCCCAGGCCAAGACAAAGGGTGAAAGTGTACGCCCCGAGACCCTGGGGTGTGGGTAACTGTTTGCAAAGGTTTTCCCAAATTTTCCTCTGAAATCCCCTGGGAAAGCTGTTGGCCCCAAAGACTGGAATTAGACCCTTTAAAGCCCTGCTGCCCAGGGATGGGAAGGAAACAGACGGGGTTGGGGGGTGCGGGATTGTCTTTCATTTCGGTTTGGGCTCCTGGAACCCAAAATTTCTCCCCAAAAAGTTTCCTTTTTCTGAATTCCCCCTTTGAAAAAAATTTTTGGCGAGGATTTTGGTTTGTAGTTTTAAATTTATTTTAGAAATTGGGGCAGCCCGGGACCTTTTGGGTTTTAAATTGATTTTGGGTTTTTTTTGATATTTTTTCCCCGCCTTTTTGGCCCCAAAGGTGTTTTTTGACCCAAGGGACCTTTAATTCATTTCCCTTGTTTCAAAGTACAGAAGCAAAAAAAAAGAACATAAAGGGAAAGTAAAAAATTTTGCATTTTTTGTTTTTTCCCAAAAAGATTATTTTTTTTGAATTTTTATTTCTTAACAAACTTTGTTTTGGTCTCTTTAATTTATTCGGATTTTAAATATTTTCTTTTTCTTTTTTAATCTTTTTAATTTAATTGGTTTTTTCGGATTTTTTTTTTTTCGATTTTATTTTTTGGGTTTTTTATTTAGGAAAATTTATTTTTCTTTATTTCTTTTTCCCCTTTTTAAAATGCCCCATTGCCAGTTTTTTATTTTTCCTTTAAATTTAGGCCTCTTTTTTTTTATAATTTTTTTGGGCCCAAATATTTTTGGGTTCACCCAGCATTTTTCTTTTTTCTCCCGGGATTTACAATTTCTTTTTTTTTTTGATTTTTTAAGGTTCTTTTTTAAATTTTACCTCTTTTTCAAGGGGATTTTCACAAACTTTTAAAAAAAAACCCCTGGAAATTTGTTTTTTAGGGGGTTTTTACTAGGGGAGAAAATTTTCAATTTTGCCCCTAACCTATTTTCAGGTTGTTTTTTTCCCAAAATCATTTTTATTTGGGATTTTTTTTTTTTTTTTTCTTACTGGGGTTCCCTTTATTCCCTGAGAATTTCAGAAAAAATTTGGGTTTTTGGGATTCCTGATTTTAAGAATTTCTCACCTTTTTAAAATCTTTTAAAAATTTCCTTTAATTTTTTTTCTTGGGAATTTTCCATTTGCCAATATTTTTTGAGGCATTTTTATTTCCAAAGCTAAACTTTTCCTCCTAAGGGCCCAAATTACTGGGCTTTTAAAAGGGGTTTCCCATCCCTGGAAAAGTTTTTTTTTTTTATTTTTTTACTTCCCTTGTTGGACCCCTTTTTAAATTTTCTTGAGAATTTATCTGGCAGTACAAATTTTTTTGGGACACCGGAGCGTTTTTTGCCTCCCTTTAAAATCTCTCCTTCCTTGAAACCCCTGTCCAAAATTTTTTGCTTTTTTTTTTTCAATTTTTCAAGGAATAGGACAAAGAAAGAAAAGGGAAAAACCCAAATTTAATTTTTTTAAAAGGGGTGGGGGTTTAGGGAAAACAAAAAAAGGAAACTTTTTAAACCCCATTAAGATTTTAATTATAATGTTTTAGGGAATTTAGTCCAAAAAAGTGTTTAAATTGATTACCATTTAGTTTTTTACTACTATTGCTTTTAAAAGGGGTTCCCTTCAAAAATTTGGGATCTGGATAACAAACCCAAACCCTTGGGCTTTATAAAGCCCAAATTTTTTTTCTCTGTGCCCAGCTTTGGGGAATTAAAGTTTCAAAAAAACCCTTTCCCCTTGAACTGGAAACTTTTTTTAAACCAGGGGGTTTTTTTTTCAGTTTTAATGAGGGTAATATTTTGAAGAAAATTAAAAACTTTAAATGTTTTTATTTCCCACTTGGTTTTAATTTTTTAATTTAACAAAAGATTAATTTAAAATAAAGGTCCAAAAATTTTTTTTGGGATTTTCCCTTTCATGTCAACATTTATCAAATGTGAAACTTGAATTGTAAACTTCCTGACTTTAATCTATGCTACAAATGTAATATGTTTATTTTATAGATAATCACACTGAGTTGCTGTTAGTGTTCTGTCTCTCCCATATCAAATCATCATGTGCATGCTTATCTATTTACAGGCTACATCCCTAGCTGCAACTCCCACTGTGCCATGTAAACTTCTTGGTGATAAAGACATTATTTATTTTTGCTGAAGCAATTAGGGTCAAGTGACTTGCCCAGGATCACACAGCTAGGAAGTGTTGTGTCTGAAACCAGATTTGAATTCACATCCTTCTGACTTTAGGGCTGGGGCTTTATCCATTGTACCACCTATCTACCCTGATAAAGACTATGTTAAAATACCTTAATAATATATACAATACCTCACTTAAGCAAGCTTCTTAATTAATATGTATTCAGTTAGATTAGTTGAAGAATTTAAAGTCACATATTTGAAGGAATTGCAATAAGCAACTATTAAATATTGATTAAGCACATATTAGATGCCAAGTACTATGCTATTGCTTTGTTATATATGGTATGAACTTCAAAAGATTATTGTGAGAATCAAATGAGATAACGTGTAAAAACATTTCCAACTATGGGACACTTTATAAATGTCAACTATCATTATTAATTCTCAAGGTCACATAGCTTGGAAAAGATTCCAATATAGAATTAGTAGCTTCAGATCAATTGTTATTTTTACTAACCCCTATAGCAACTGTAGCTGTATCTTTTGAAGATCCAGAAAGGAAGGATCTTATCACAACATTTCTTTGCACTGTCAAATAGTTTAATATCAGAGACAGATAATATTTCATCAGAAGAATTTACATTAAAGAAGACTCATCATCATGTATTTTCTTACTATACCTTACTGTATTTAACTTTTTAACTTTTAACTTTAACTACTGTATTTAACATTTAACTTCAAGCTGAAATGGTCCATATATATTTTCTCTTGATTATCTTTTCTGTGTGTAACTACAGCAGTTAGCATAGTGATTTACATATGATAAGTGCTTAATAAACTCTTAATCAGTCACTGCATTTTCTCCCTATAAAAATTCTGTAGTGACAGAACCCACAATAAGACAGAGCAAAACAGTTTTTCAGATTAAAATAATATAAAAGGACTTCAGAAAAGGACTCTCTTTCTTTGTTAATGGGGGAATACAACCCAGCACAGTGCAGGCAAGGAAGCAAAAAGATCTTCCATAGCACATACAAGCAATCAAGGTCCCTTGGTCCTGACTCAGCAAACTCAACACAACAGGCCAGCTATGAGGCCTCCAATTTAAATGTTGAAATCAGATTGCAAACCTTGGAACCCCAGCATAGCAGGTAAGTCATTCAGCATCTAAGGTTCCAAAATAAAAAGCCAGTGACCAGGTCTTTAACCCCAGAACAGGAAATAGGAGAGTGTCTTCTATCCTTCAAGAACAGAGCTCAACTTTAAAAGTTGCAAAATAGTCTAAAATGAGTAAAATGTAGATGAGAACTGACAATAAATAGAAAGTTATTGTACTCGAAGAGAAGATCAAAACAATCTTAGAAAATATGACAGCAATGACAAAATGCCTATATGTGAAGCCTCAAAGGGGAACATGAATTAGTTTCATGCTTAGAATTTTAAAAATCAAGTAAGAGAATTTGAAGAAAAATGGGGAAAAAGAAAATTATGAAGGAAAAGTAAGCAGCTTGGAAAAGTAAGTACAATAATTTACTAAAAAAAACCCTCCTTAAAAATAGAAATTGCCAAATGGAAACTAAATTCACTAAAGAGAACAACTCTTTTAAAATAATTAGTTGAAAGCAGAGCCAAGATATTAAACAGTAGACAGGTCTTTATCTGAGCACTTCCTGGTGTACCTTAGATCAATATCAGATTAAGCCTCTGATGGAGTTTTTGAGTGACAGAACCCACAAATATTTGGAGTGTAAACACTTCTAGCTGAAGATATTTTAGAAGAACTTCAGAAAAGATCTGTTTTAATTGGGCAGAGATTGGGGGCATGGGAAGATGGCCAAGTTTAGGCATAGCACAGGGATGCAAGGCAGTGTGACCTTTGCATGTCTGAGAATTTCCCACGTGGATCTTAGCCAAACTACAGCAGCATTGGCTACTTTTTCCTGGTCCAGAAGACAGCAGATCAGCAGATTATCTGTGAGAAATCCAATGCAAATGCAAAAGATAATAGTGAGCCTCTGAACCCCAGAATAACACAGGAGTTAGCTACAGATACATAGCACTCCAAAGAAAACAGTACCAGCCCAGCACTATGTAAAACCTCTGGCACCTGTAGAAGAAGCTAGAGATAATCTTCCCTTTGCCTTAAGAAAAGACCTCAACCTTTAAAAAGTGAGCAAAAATGCAAAAAGAACTCTGGCCATAGGTAGCTTTTATATAGACTGAGAAGAACAGACACAAAACCATAAGAACACTAAAGGCAAATCATCTCCAGGTGAAGCCCCACAGGATAACATGAATTGGTTCCCATATCACAAGTATCTCTTGGAAGAATTCAAAAAGTAATTTAAAAGAGAATTAGAGGAAAAACAAGGAAAGAAAATGAGAACTTTGCAAGAGAGTATGGAAAAGAAAACATAGAAATTATCTGAAGAAAATGTCTTTAAAATAGATTTAATGAAACGGAAAAATCATATAACTCCTTACAAAAAAGATATGATGAAATGGAAAAAGCATATAACTCTAAAAAATAAATTTGAAAAAGAAACCAACATGTTGAAAAATGGAATTTGTGAAATTGAAAAAAATCCTATGAACAAAACATCTTATTTAAAAATTCAATTTGCCAAATGCAAAAGTGGATAAAAAAATCTAACAAGAAAATAATTCAGCCAAAATTAGCACAAATGGAAGTGAATGACTCAATGACATATCTTGAATCAGTCAAATAAAACCAAAAAGAAAAAAAGAAAAGAAAAATAGAAGGAAATGTAAAATACCTCATTGGAAAACCAAATGACCTGAAAAATAGATCCAGGACAGACAAATAAAGAATTATTGGACTACACAAAAATAATAACCATGATGAGAAAAAAAAAGATCCTGAACATCATTTTTGAGGAAATCATCAAGGAAAACTGTTCTGATGTTCTAGAACCTGAGGGGAAAATAACCATTAAAAGATTCAGTAATCACCAGGTCCTTAAAGAGACCTCAAAAGAAAAACTTCAAAGAATATTGAAGCTAAATTTCAGAAGTATCACATCAAAGAGAAAATATTCTAAACACCCCAAAATAAACAATTCAAATATTGAGAAGCCATAATCAGGATTACCTAGTACCTAGCAACTTCCACTTTAAAGGATGGAAGGGCCTGGGATCTGATATTCTGAAACATAAAGGAACTTGGATTGCAATCAAGAATCCACTATCCAGTAAAATTAAACATTATCTTTCATGGAAAAAGATGGACATTTAGTGAAACAGGTGAATGTAATTTATTTCCAATGAGAAGACTAGAGCTGAATAGAAAATTTGATTTTCAAATACATGACTCAAGAGAAGCAAAATAAAGTATAAAAAGAAAAAAAACTTTCTTTTATAAGTTTACATCCCTATATGGGAAGATGATATGTTTAAATCCTGAGAACTGTATCTCCATTATGGGTATGTTAGAGGGTGCAGATATAATTTGATTTTATTGTGATGGTATGAAAAAGAAACTAGAGGTGGAAAGGGTATTGGAAGAAGAGGAAAATGGAGTTAAATGGGATAGTGTTTTTCATGAAGAGACAAAAAAGACCTGTTACAGTTGGGGAAAAGAAGGTGGGATGAGCATTGTGTCAATCTCACTCTTATTAGATTTGGCTCAAAGAGAGAGTATCAGACATATTTAGCTTCATAGAGAAATTTGTCTCACCCTATAGGGAAGTTGGGGGAAAAATGAAAGGAAAAGGGGGGGGACTAATATGATAGAAAACAGAAGTAGATGGGAAAAGGTATAAAAGGGGAAGAGACTGTAAAAAGGGAAGGATATTGGAGGGAAGTTATGGTCACAAGCAAAATATTGAGAAGGTAGAAAAAGGGGAAAGGAAAGGGAAAAGTATAACTTGAGGAAAATAAGATATCAGAGTTAGTAATTTTAACTATGAATGTGAATGAAATGAATTCTCCAATAAAACAGAAGCAGATAGCACACTGGGTTAAAAGGTAAATTCTTTCAAATATAAGACTCAAGAGAAGTACAAAATAGTAAGGGTTATAGTCTTTAAACCCTGTGTTTATCGCTTCTCTGCTGATCTACTGGCTTGCTGCTGGGGCAAAATAGCCAACACTATGGTAGAGTTCTCCCTGAAGATTTTCCACCAGCTGAGATCATACCCCACTGTGCTCCAGTATGACCCATATTCAAGGTAATAGAGCTGTCACTTACTACCTGTGGCTATTTCAACATTGTATCAGGCCATTGCATATTGGATATATAAATACATATTACCCTAGTATACTATTTCAGGTCTTTGATCAATCCATTGTTGTACATGTCTTTATGATAACCTCTTGGCTAATCCTAATTTTCAGTATCTGTACATCTGATTTTCAGTAGTCTGAACTAATTTTGCTGATTTGGATCACAAAAGTAATATACTCTGAGGTTTTTTGTTTTGTTTTGTTTTTTTTCTGAAATTTTCTGATTAGGATGTAGTAAGCTGTTTTCTTTTAAATATTTGTTGGGGTAGTAGAGTGTATGGGACAGATTAGTAAGAGTTACATTAAGTCTCCATAGTTCTTTTTCTGGATGCAGATGGCATTTTCCATACAAAGCCTATTTGGGAATTCTTTGAATCATTGAACTACTGAAAAGACCCAAGTCTTTCATAATTGAGCATCATGTATTTTTTTTTTCTGTTATTGTGTACAATGTATTACTGGTTCTGCTTGTTTCACTCAGCATCAGTTTATGTAAATATTTCCAGGCCTTTCTAAAATCAGCTTGTTTTTATCATTTTTATAGAACAATGATATTTCACTACCTTCATATACCATACCTTATTCAGCCATTCCTGAACTGATGGACATATAATCATTTTCCAAGTTCTAAAAAAAAAGAGTTGTTGCAAACATTTTTGCACATGTAGGCCCTCTCCCCTTCTTTATGATTGCTTTGGGATACAGACCCAGTGGTGCCACTCCTGGATCAGAGGAATTATATAGCCTTTTGGGCATAGTTCCAATCTGATCTCTAGAATGGATCATTTCATACCTCCAAAAATAATACATTATTGTCCCATCCAACCCTTTATTGTTATCTTTTCCTGTCATCTTACCTAATTTGAGAGATATGAAGTGGTTCTTCATAGTTGTTTTAATTTGCATTTCTCTAATTATAGTGATATAGAGAATTTTTTCATGGCTATAGATGGCTTTAATTTTGTCCTTTGAAAATTGTTCATTTTCTTTGACCATTTTTCAATTGGGGAATGATTTGTATTCATACAAATTCAATACACTTTTTATATATTTTAGAAATGAGAACTTTATCAGAAACTTTGACTATAAAATTTTTTCTAGTTTTGTATTTCTCTTTTAATCTTGTTTCTTTTCATTTTGTTTGTGCAAAATTTTTTAAATTTATTACAATCAGAATTGTCCATTTTCCCTTTCATAATATTCTCTAGTTCTCTCTTCTCTAAAGATCTAATAGGTAAATTATCCTTTGCTCTCTTAATTTGCTTATGGCATTACCCTTTTTCCAGATCATGTAACCATTTTGAACTTATTTTGATGTGGAATGTGAGATGTAGGTCTATGCCAAGTTTCTGACATATTATTTTCCAGTTTTCTCAATAACTTTTGTCAAATAGTGAGTTCTTATCCCAGAAAGTGAAGTTTGTGGACTGATCAAATAATATATTACAATAAGTATGGATTACTATGTCATATATATTTAACCTATTCCACTGATCTACCACTCTATTTCATAGTGAGTACCAAATGGTTTTAATTACTGTTGCTTTATAATACAGTTTTATGCTTGGTACTGTTAAGCCATCATTTTTTGTAATTTTTTTCATTAATTTCCATAACATGCTTGACATTTTGTTCTTCCACATGAATTTTGTTATTATTTTTCCTTTTTCAACAAAATAACTTTTGGCAGTTTGGTTGGTATGGCATTGAACAAGTAGACCAATTTAGACAGAATTGTCATTTTTATTATATTAGCTCAGCCTGCCCATAAATATTTGACATTTTTCCATTTGTTTATAGCTGATTTTCTTTGTGTGAATAATGTTCTGTAATTGTGTTCATGTAGTTACTCTGTCTTGTAAAATTAAAAAAATATATTTTATTTTGTCTACAATTATTTTAAATGGAATTTATATCTCCTGGGCTTTGTCAATATATAGAAAGGCTAATAATTTGTGTCTATTTATTTTATATTCTGCAACTTTGCTAAAGCTGTTAATTGTTTTGAATAGGTTTTTGTATGGTTTTCTAGGATTGTCTAAATGTATCAAATATTATTTTTAAAGAAATATAGGTATTCTCTTTTTCTTTGGTATGTACAGCATACTGGTAGGCATTCAGTGTTGAAAATTTAAATGCAGTTAATTCTTGTTTATGATGATCTAGATTGATAAATCCTTTCAATTGAAACTATGTCCCTAACTTGTCCCATTCAAAAACATATTAAATAAGAGATTGCTTTAACTTTCCTTATTCCTTTGAGTTAATGTTCAAAGTCTTTTCTATGAGAAAGGTTTCTGACCACAATTTCTATAGCTTTAAATTTAGCCTGCTCCTACCCCAAGGTCCTATAGATGATTTTATAACTTTTGAGCAGAGCCAGACGGTAGCAGCAGATGGGAAATATTTATAATTCCAAATATCCCGATTGAACACTCATTTAAACATCTGGGTTTGGAAAGGGTCACCACTGCTGGAAGAAGTCTAAATCTGTTATAGCCTGCTTCATCTGTGTGCATTCATATACATGTATATATTGTAATTGTTAACAAAATCTTTAAAGAAAATTCATTGTTCCTATTACTTCACCATCTTTATTGAAGTCTCTGGTATATATAACTTTAAAAATAATTTTTATTAAATAGAACACTTCACTTATTATATTTAATGGTGTCATTAAGAAAGAAGGTATATCACAATACATTAGAAAGAATGCCATATTTGAAACAGAAGAATGACATTCAAATCCTAACTATGCTATTTTAAAATTATGTTACTGACCAAGTCACTTAACTTCTCTGAGACTGAATTTTTTCATCTGTAAAATCAAAGATTTAGCTTATATGGCAAAGATCTAACTCTTGTGGTTTTAGACATTTATCTAATTTAGCATTCTCATCATGATAAATGTATCACTTAGTGAGGCAAAATCAAGACATGCCTATTGCCATCTAGGGGAGGGGGTGGAGGGAGGGAAGGGAAAAATCAGAACAGAAGTAAGTTCAAGGGATAATGTTGTAAAAAATTACCCATGCATATGTACTGTGAACAAAAATTTATTTTAAAAAGAAAAAGAAAAAAAGAGGAATAATCAGCAAAAAAAAAAAAAAAAAAAAAAAAAGACATGCCTATTATCAGAGAGTAACTGGCAGAATTGTGATTCAAACTCTGGTCATCTGACACCAGAATTCTACTTTTATACTACATATGTAAATGCTTTTCCCCACATTTCTACTAATGCTTAATTGTGGTATATCCTTAAAACCTCTGTCAGACCAAAACAATCTCTTATAAGAGCTACTAAAATGATCAAAAGATACACCCACCCACAACCACACCCACCCACAAACCACCCCCCCCACACACACACACACATTGATGAGTCCAATCTACTATAGGCAAATCACAGATGATGCTTTTCTAAGCCAAAATATCAATAAACAGAAGAACTAATAATTTTTTTAATACACAGAAAGTGGAATCAAAGTCAGGTTTAAAATATGGATACAAAAGGATAGCAAGGCAAAAACAGAGTGAATAGTGCTAAAGTTATTTATTAAATTAAGCTAGCAAATAAAAAACAAGATTTCCCCCCTAAAAGGCTATATTGTGGAAAAACAAAGTATCTGTTTTGGAGTGAATGAGATTAGATTAAAATAAAATTTATGAACTTTAATTTGTTTTCATTTCCTGTTATAAGGAAAAAGAAAGAACTAAAAAAAAATGCCAATAAGGAATTGATACCCAATAACTTTAACAGTATGCTGAGATAAATTCAAGTAATTCTATGCAGGATTCACCTATGCAGGTGAATTGCATTCTAAAGCACTAAAAGAAATGGCACATTTGATTGTTAAATAATTGGCAGTAATTAAAAAAAACAATTATTTTATTTAAATGGTATATTATTTTTCCAATTGCAAGTAAAGATGGTATTAAAATATTCATTTTTGTGTAAGATTTTGAGTTCCATTTTCTTCTTCTTCTCTCCCTTTGCTTCCTCACTCCCCAAGACAGCAATCAAACTGATAAAAATATGTAAAGTCATTTTTTAAAATTGGTATATCAATCATGTTGGGGGAAAAAATCATAACAAAGGGCAAAAGCCACAAGAAAAACAATTGACATTCACTTTCTATATTTCTTTCTCTGGATACAAATCACAGATCCCATTTAAAGTCTATTAGAATTATCTTGTGTCATTGTATTGCTAAGAACACCTCAGTTTATCACAGATGATCATCACAGTCTTGTAGTTACTTTAATGTACAATGTTTTCCTCATTTTGCTCACTTCACTCAGCATCAACTCATGTAAATTTTTCAAGCCTTTTCTGAAATCTACCTACTTACTCATCATTTCTTATAGAAAAATAATATTCCACTACATTCATATACAATAACATATTCAGCCATCCCCAACTGATAGATCTTCTTTCAATTTAAAACTTGTTACCACCAAAATAAAATCAGCTCACAACTCTACAAATAATGTATTAATTTAGCTATTCCCCACATCCCCTCCAAAATTGGTGATTATCTTTCCCTGTATTCTTAGTCATTCTGATTGAAGTGAGGTAGTATCTCAGAGTTGTTTAAATTTGCATTTCTCCAATCAATAATGGTTTAGAATATTTTTATGTGACTAAAGACGATTTTAATTTCATCATCTGAAAAGAATGTGTTCATATTTTTGGCCATTTATCAGAGAAAAATGAATTGTGTTCTTGTAAATTTGAGGTCTATTCTCTACATATTTTATGTTTAGAAACAAGGGTGTAATGGGCTGAGGTTTGAGTTGATGCACTGAGGTCCCAAGTATGTGAGGCTAAATAATAATTGGGCTATACTCTGTTAATATACATGCTTGGATAAAGAATGGTCCCTGCCTGATGAGTAAGTCCTGATGTGTTGTAGAGGAAATGACGATTTTGGTGGGTGGAGGCAGAGAGAGACAGGAAGAGAAGCTGGGAGAGATTGGGCCTGGGTTCCATACTCCTAGCTGCTGGTCGTGTGGCTGCTGGTCTAGCTAGCTTCTTGACTCAGCTACACACATTGCTATCACCGATTCTCTTCCACCTCCGATCCTTCTTCACTGAGAATAAAGACTGACGATTTTCCCCTAACCTGAATTCCTGGCTCCTGCTGATTTAAACATACACGATCTTCACATTTGGCGCCCAACGGTGGGAACCAAGGACTGAAGAAGTCTCCGGTGACCAGGAACTTGGTTGAGTATTGTTAATAGACAAATAAGGAACTTATTTTCTTAAAAACTAAACCAGTAAACTTTTTTTGGCAAAAATGGGACAAATGATAGCTAAAGACTCTCCATCCCTGCCACCAACCGCACCCAAGAGTGGTGCTATAGAAAACATGCTTAAGCTGATAGAAGGACAAGGGCTACTTATAACTTGGGAACAGGTAGCTAGACTTGTGGGTACATTAAACTGCATCTCCCCTTGGTATGTAGAGGAGGAGCAGATCTCTCGAGATAACTGGTCCCTGGTTGGACAACAGTGGTCCACGTATTTCAGTGAAAATGGTCCTGATTCAATTTCCATCTAGTCATTTTATTTATACAATATAATTCAGTTAGCACTAAGAAAACCTATCCCTAGAAGAAAGAAAAAAACCCTTGGCTCCTTCTGCTCCTTCTCAAAGTAGCCATCATATTAAGCAGGAAGACAATGAAGAGATTAATGACCATATCCCCACAGGGCATGGAGATTTAAGTGAGCAAGGGTGTGGTGACTTTCCACCTCAGGAGGCAGCTTCATCCCCACCTCAGGAGCAAGGATTGACTCTCCTCCATCAACTCCACCCTCCAGGATGGAGGGAGGAGGGGCAGTGGGGGGTGGGGTGGGCAGTGACAGCACCAGCACCAATTATGAGTAGACTGCAAGAGGGCTTATTGAAGGCCAAAGAAAAGGGTGTGGACGTCCGGGAGCTCCAGCCACTTATCTTTCCTGTAATTTCCCAATTTAATGCCTCAGGTCAAGTAAGTAGAAGATACGCCCCTTTTAACATAGAAATCATTAAAGACCTGAAAAAGGCTTGCACTCTTTATGGGGCTACATCAGCTTATGTTAAGATGCTATTACAGAATTTGGTTTTTGAAATGTTGACTCCTAATGACTGGAAATCTATAGCAAGAGTATGCCTAGAACCTGGACAAAATTACATGTAGCTTTCTGAATATAGTGAGCTCTGTAGGTTACAAGCCCAACAAAATAGTCAAAATGCTGTTCATGCTGCGATCACCTATGACCTACTACAAGGTATAGGTCCATATGCAGACATCACAGCACAGATTAATTATTCAGTAGCAGCATATGAGCAAATTGCTGCTAATGCTATCAAAGTGTGGACTTCGATTCACAATAAAATTGACAAAGGTTAGGCCTTCACAAAAATAACACAAGGGCCAGATGAACTCTTTGCTGACTTTGTGGGATGTTTGCAGACTGCTATCACAAGAATTAATGGGGAAAATTCATCAACAGATGTTTTAATAAGGCAACTTGTTAAGGAAAATGCTAATGAAGTGTGCAAAAGGATTATACTAGGACTGCCCAAGGATGCTCCTTTAGAGGAGTTCATAGGACGCTGTGCCACAGTGGGCACAAATGCCTTTTATAGCCAGACTATGATGCAGACTTCCCAAGATCCCAACATGGGTAGACAGGTTCCCTTCCGGCAAGGGACTTCTAGAGAGACACGTCAATGCTTTCAGTGTGGTAAAGTAGGGCATCTGAAAGCTCAATGTTGGTATAGAGGCAGAGTGAGAAAGCAGGGTGGGAGAACAAGACCCAGTACCACATGTCCAAAATGCAACAGAGGCTTCCATTGGGCCTCAGAATGTAGACAGGTTCAGGGAAGTGGGATGAGGGGCCCAGCCCCAGGGCCCCAGACAAAAAACACTTGGGGCATGATGGCAACCAATGGTGCACCCAGAGAGTGCCTGGACGGCCAATACCCCAATATGACCAATCAGCCAGGAAGCCATATGATGGGAGAAAGGGATTACACAATCAATCAGCCAGGAAGCAACCTGATGGGAGAAAGGGATTACAATTAGGGAGAATAGAGTTGTATGCAGCTGAGACAACTGAGATACCCCCTGGAGAGGTGAAATCTGTTCCTCTCCAGCCTATGGATCCCTTGCCTCCAGGCACAGTAACTTGACCATTTTACCTCCTGGAGTACGTACAAAACAGTGTCCATCCACATACTGATGTGGAAACTGGGAATGTGTAGATAATATCCCAGTCACCAATACAGGCAGACAATTGTGACTTATCACCCAGGAGAAATAGTAGCATCAGGTTTACTCATACAGAATCCTAATAAGCAGCTTGGTGATAGTCACCCAGATTCTGATTCAGATCACAAAAATCCAGCAATTTACTGGACAGCAGCTGTAACAACTGACTGACCTATGCTCACAATCTATATAAATGGCCTTCCATTGGAAGGATTGGTGAACACTGTGCAGATCGGACGGTCATTAGAGTGCCAGCCCAGTACACTGGCCAAAGATTAAAGCAGACACCTACATGTCTGGTGTAGGGTGATCAATAGCAGCTGAAGTTAGTGATGCCCCTATGAGATGGACTTTTGAAGGCAAAACAGGAGTTTTTACTCCTTTTATAGTTGAAAAAATCCCCCTCAATCTGTGGGGAAGAGACATTTTACATCAATTAGGGTTAAAAATGAGTACTTTGGTTTTTTAAGCAGGGCTGCTGTTGAAGGCCTGCCAACACTTACACTTGTTCCTATCCAATGGAAAACTGATACACCAGTGTGGATAGAGCAGTGGCCCTTAAGTAAAGATAAAATTCAGGCCTTATTAGATATAGTACAGGAGCAGCTTGACCAAGGACACTTCTCTATTCCTTCTCTAAGTCCTTGAATTCCCCAGTGTTTGTTGAAAAAAACGGAAAATGGAGGATTTAACGGGTTTAAGAAAAGTGAATAAACAGATGGAAACTATGGGAACTCTTCAGCCTGAACTTCTATCTCCTACTCAGTTGCCTAGAGAATGGCCTCTTTGGGTCATAGATATTAAGGACTGTTTCTATTCTATCCCTCTGGATAAGGAGGATATGAAAAGATTTGCCTTTTCAGTGCCCAGCGTTAACTTAGCTGAACCTTATAAAAGATATGAATGGACAGTTTTGCCACAGGGAATGAAAAACAGCCCTACTATGTGTCAAATGTATGTTGCTGCTGCTCTTGCTCCAGTAAGAAAAGCATTCCCAAAAGTTATGCTATTATATTACATGGATGACATTTTGGGATGTGCACCTGAACAAATGTTAAAGCATGCTACAAAAGACCATAGAAACACTAAGGAATTACAAATTATACATAGACCAGAAAAATTCAAAGACATGCTCCTTTTCAATATTTAGGATATGAAGTATACCCTAAGGTGCTTACAGTACAAAACTGTCCTTAAGAACAGAAAAGCTAAACAATTGAATGATTTTCAAATTGATAGAATATCCAATGGATGCGACCAGTGTTAGGTTTGATTACCTATCAGTTACAACCGTTATATGACATTTTAAGGGGAGACAGTGCTTTAAATTCACCACGCCAGCGTACAAAAGAAGCTCAAGAGGCTTTGAGAGAAGTTGAACCGGCTTTATCAATGGGTTGAAAAGAGTCACTCAAAAACCCTTGGGATATCAGTTTTTGCCACACAAGAGGCACCCACAGCATCCTTTATCAAGGACACAGTGTGATAGAGTGGGTGAACCTCCCAGCACAACCAGAACAAAGCCTTAAACCCTACCCAGTGCTTGTGGCTAGAATTTTATTAAAGGCCACTAAGCGAGCAGTACAATTATCTGAGACAAGACCTGACAAGATATATACCTTTTATACCAATACACAAATTAATCTGTGTTGTGAGACCATCCCAGAATGGCAAATTTTATTAGCCATGGCTCCAAATTTTTTACATGGGTCTCCATTAAAGATAACTAGACTATTACATAATTGGCCATGGATTCTTGAAGAAAAGTTTCTAAGTTCCTCTTAAAGGACCAACTATCTTCACGGATGCATCCAAACATAATTTTTGCTGTGACCTCATGATCTAAGCTATAAAGAGTAGTCAGAACTCCTTTTCATCCACTCAGCAGAATGAATTGTACACGTCATTCTAGCTCTTACCTATTATCCAAGACATAAAATCATATCTGATTTGGCCTATTCAGTAGGTTGGTACAAAAAGAGCCACAGCCCAAAATAAAATTTGTACCTCTAATATATCAGCTCTTCAAAAACTTCAAAACAAGTGAGAAAACATCCAGGTAAATCTATATATTACATGTCCCCTCTCATAGTGGACTTCCAGGTCCCATATTTGATGGCAATTCAAAGGCAGATACTTCTAACTATGTTAGTCAATACCCTTTGTTCCCAGAAGCTCAGCATCTCATTCTAAATATCATCCAGGCTGCTCCAGCTTTACTTTCAATTGGAATAACAAGAAAGCCAGGAAACATAGTAAAACCTGTACAGCTTGCCTTCCTTTCCACACCTCCTACACACCTCCAAGGAAGAACCCGCGTGGTTTGAGACCCAATGAAATCTAGCAAATGGATTGCATTAAAATCTTTTATCTCTATCTTTTATCCACTTGTGGTAAACACTTTGGATTCACTTTGCAATACCAGCAAAAAACAGCCAGTGTCACTAATTCCCCTCATACAAGCATTTGCCATTATGAATTACACAAGCAATAAAACAATAATGTCCTCTTACTAAGCATTTTCACACTTTTGTCACAGTATAAGATTTAACACCACGGCATCATCCTCAAGGACAGGCAATAGTAGAAGAAACAAGATATTAAATCTCCTCCAAAACAAAAAAAGGGAAACCACAGTAACCCTAGAAACTTCTAAATCTACTCTTTATATTATTACTTTATTTTGAAAAATCACTCTCCGGCAAGGTTTTATAACCCACCGGAAAAGTCAATGTCCAGTGCAGCGCTCCACTATCTTTAGATAATCCCAGGTGATGTGGAGAACCCAAAGGTAATGAAAAGACCAGATAGGCTAACTACTTTGGGAAGGAATTTGCTTTATCTCTAAGGTAGAAGGAATCAGATGGTCCAACAGCCATATTCACTCCCATCGCAGAAGACAGAACAACCCCTGAAACAAAGAGAAGACCAAAAATATCCAGGTGGTTCTATTATGGTTGCTCACCATTGAAAAAACCGGAAGTTATAGCGTTTGACTCATGACATCAAAGATTGTTGGACTTCAAACCCCTCAGGAATCATTGGATTCTCTGAGACATGGGACTTAAAAACCCTCAGGAATCATTGGATTCTCTAAAGACATGGCTAAAACTCTCAGAATCATTGGATTCTCTGAGAAATGATAAAGACTTTACAGGCTTCAAATCTGCGGAATCATTGGATTCCCTAACACATAAAATACTTTTGCAGGACTTCAAAAACTCAGGGGATCATTGATTCCCTGACATGTGAAGCAATGGACAATAGATTGGTTTTGGACTATCTCTTGGCTGCTGAAGAAGGTGTATGTGTGACTTTTGTTTACATACCCTCCTTCTAGGACTTCTGGTGATCTTTTCCAACACCATGTTGATTTATATTTTTTGCTATTCTGCTACTTGCATGTACAATTCATGTTTGTTACACCACATCGAGCCTGCACTGACTGTGGGGAGAGTCATCCCTAATAGCCTCTACATTATTGCCATGTGCTTGTGTAATACCTCCCATGCTGATGGGTTTGTGCATAATAAGACCTTTCAGCCTAGAAACCTGCTAGCAACCCCCACTTCCCTTTGGTGCTTTTCATCTCCCTTCCTGAGATCTCAGGGAGGGCTTGATCATCTCCTTTTTAGTGCTTTCACCGCCTTTCCTGAGAAGTCAGGGAGGCTGTGATCACCTCCTTTTTGGTGCTTTCACCTCCTTCCCTGAGAAGTTAGGGAGGCTGTGATCACCTCCCCTTGGGAGCTCTGATTTCCCTGAGGAGTCAGGGATGGCATGACCACCTGTGTTCTAAAATAAAAGAAAGCGGGAGATGTAATGGGCTGAGGTTTGAGTTGATGCACTGAGGTCCCAAGTACGTGAGGCTAAATAGTAATTGGGCTATACTCTATTAATATACATGATTGGATAAAAAATGGTCCCTGCCCACTCTCCGTGCAAGTCCTGATGTGTTATAGAGGAAATGACGATTTTGCTGGGTGGAGGCAGAGAGAGACAGGAAGAGAAGCTGGGAGAGATTGGGCCTGGGTTTCATACTCCTAGCTGCTGGTCGTGTGGCTGCTGGTCTAGCTAGCTTCTTGACTCAGCTATACACATTGCTATTGCCGATTCTCTTCCACCTCTGATCCTTCTTCACTGAGAATAAAGACTGATGATTTTCCCCTAACCTGAATTCCTGACTCCTGCTGATTTAAAAATACACGATCTTCACACAAGGGAAAATGATGAAGTAGGTGGGCAAATTTCAAGCTCTCCTAATTTCTCCCACAAATAGAACACATTTGTGCATCAGAGAAAATGTAAAAAAATAAGGAAGACTTAGAGCAGAACAGAGGTCCTCAAGATACAAACTGAGAAGATCTAAACAAAAGCCTTGAGTTGGGGATTGAGCTGTCTGAAGTGCAAATACCTCAAGGATAGCTCCACAGAAACATCAGATGGGTATGAGTACTGTTCCTGCTACATGGGTGTTGCTAAAGTCTCAGCAGGAACCGCAGAGACTTTCATTTCCCACACTATTTATGGAGTTAGGGTTTGAGCCCAGGAAGATTAAGTGAACCTCAGATGATTGGAAATGCCAGCCCAGCTGTGCTGCTGAGATGCAACCGTAAGTGACAAGGAATCAATGCCCCCTCCATGAATGCAGAGATAGTGGGACAATGAATCAGCAAAGAAGAATCCCACCATTGAAACATGTAAATATATGGAAACCAGGATTCATATTCAGAGGAGAACACCTTAATAATAATAATAATAATAATAATAAAAACCTTCTACCCTCAAAGAATAAGGTGAAAGGGTTTTTGAATAGAGAGAAAATAAAAGTAAAAAATGAAATGAAAGACATAGAGGGAAAAAATTAAATTAAATTAAAAACCATTAAAAAAAACAAGAAGTTTAAGAAAAAATGATAAAAAGAGGCACAGAGTCTCAAAATTGAAAATAATGCTTGGAAAATTACAATTGGGAAAGAAGCCAGTAAAGATATGAGAGACAGATAATAACATATGAAAAAATAAATTCCAGAAATGGAGTCAGAATGGCAGAGTAAAGCCAGGAAGTTATTTGAACTCTCCCAGTTTCCTTCAAAAAAACACAGGAAGCCAAGTCTCTGTGAAAGCCAAAATGATTTTCCCCCAAAACACAAGGGGCCCTTGTGCTCAAAGCCAAGGTTCTACAGAAATGATGGGACAGCACCACCTCTATCTTAGGAGCAGAGCTCCTCTCAAAAGCAAAAAAGAAGAAATACAAAAAGAAAAGGAAATAGAATAAACAAGAAACAAAAAGAAAACTTGACCATAGAAAACTTCTATGGTGACAGGACAGACCAAAACCCAAACTCAGTCCACAGAAGAAATCTCAAAGAGTGAGTTAAACTGTTCTCAGTTTTAAAGAGGCTTCTTGGAAATGCTCATAAAATAGTTTAAAAGGCAAATAAGGTAGAAGAAAAAATGAGAAATTTGGAAATGGAAGGGAAAAATTGAAGAAAACAACTTTTTTTTTAATTAAAGCTTTTTATTTTTCAAAACATATGCATGGACAATTCTTTAACATTATCCCTTGCAAAACCTTGTGTTCCAGTTTTCCCTCTCTTGCCCTATGCCTCTCCTAGATGTCAACTAGTCCAATATATATAGTAATTAAACATGATAGAAATATATGTTAAATCTAATATATACATGCTTATTTATACAATTACTGTGCTGCACAAAAAAATGAAATCAAACCAGTTAAAAAAGAAGCAGAATAAAATGCAAGTAGCAAAAACAAAAACAAAAGAATGAAAATGCTATGTTGTGAACCACATACAATTCCCATGGTCCTCTCTGGCTGTAGATAACTCTCTTCATCACTGAACAATTGGAATTGGTTTGAATCATGTCATTGTTGAAGAAAGCCAAGTTCATCAGAATTGAGCATCACATAATCTTGTTGTTTCCATGTATAATTATCTCTTGGTTCTGCTCATTTCACTTAGCATCAGCTCCCATATGCGTCTCCAGGCCTTTCATCAAGGAAATTTCAAAGAGAAAATAATATTCCATAACATTCATATACTATACTTTATTCAGACATTCTCCAATTGGAAGACATCCTTTCAGTTCCCAGTTTCTTGCCACTACAAAAAGGGCTACCACAAACATTTTTTGCACATGTGGGTCCCTTGCTCTCTTTTAAGGATATATGAATGCATATTGGGATATGAGCCTGGTAGAAACATTTCTGGGTCAAAGGGTATGCACAGTTTGATGACTTTTTGAGCACAGTTCCAAATTGCTCTCCAGAATGGTTGATCCGTTCACAGTTCCAACAATATATGTGTCACAGTTTTTCCATATCCCCTCCAACATTTGTCATTTTCTTTTCCTGCCATCTTAGCCAATCTGAGAGGTGTGTAGTGGTAACTCAGAATTGTCTTAATTTGCATTTCTTTGATCAATGATGATTTTGACTACCTTTTCATATTACTACAAATAGTTGCAATTTCTTCATCTAAAAATTGTTTGTTCATATCCCTTGACCATTTATCAATCAGAGAATGACTTGAATTCTTTTTTATTATTATTATAGCTTTTTATTTAAAAGATATATGCATGGATAATTTTTTCAGCATTGACAATTGCAAAACTTTTTGTTTCAATTTTCCCCCTCCTTCCCCCCCAACCCCTTCCCCAGATGGCAGGTAGACCAATGTATTTAAACATGTTAAAGTGTATGTTAAATGCAATATATGTATACATGTCCATGCAGTTATTTTGCTGCACAAGAAGAATTGGACTTTGAAATAATGTACAATTAATCTGTGAAGGAAATAAAAAAGGCAGGTAGATATAAATAGAGGGATTGGAAATTCTATGTAGTAGTTCACACTCATTTCCCAGAGTTCTTTCACTGGGTATAGCTAGTTCAATTCATTACGGCTCTATTGGAATTGATTTGGTTCATCTCATTTTTGAAGAGGGCCACGTCCATCATAATTGATCATCATATTGTATTGTTGTTGAAGTATATAATGATCTCCTGGTCCTGCTCATTTCACTCAGTATCAGTTCATGTAAGTCTCTCCAGGCCTTTCTGAAATCATCCCACTGGCCATTTTTTACACAATAATATTCCATGACATTCATATACCAAAATTTATTAAGCCATTCTCCAATTGATGTGCATCCACTCTGTTTCCAGTTTCTGGCTACTACAAAGAGAGAGTGCCCAAACATTCTTGCACATATAGGTCTCTTTCCCTTCTTTAAGATCTCTTTGGGATATAAGCCCAGTAGTAACACTACTAGATCAAAAGATATGCATATTTTGATAACTTTTTGAGCATAGTTTCAAATAGCTCTCCAGAATGGCTGGATGTGTTCACAATTCCACCAACAATGTATCATTGTCCCAATTTTCCCACATCCCTTCCAACATTCCACATTATCTTTCTCTGTCATTCTAACCAATCTAACAGATGTGTAGTGGTATCTCAGAGTTTTCTTAATTTGCATTTGTCTGATTAATAATGACTTGGAGCATCTTTTCACATGGCTAGAAATAGTTTCAATTTCTTCATCTGAGAATTGTCTGTTCATATCCTTTAACCATTTATCAATTGAAGAATGCCTTGAATTCTTATAAATTTGAGTCAATTCCCTCTATATTTTGAAAATGAGGTCTTTCTCAGAAGCTTTCAATGTACAAATCTTTTCCAGGTTTATTGTTTTTCTTCTAATCTTGTCTGCATTAGTTTTGTTTGTACAAAAAGTTTTAACTTAATACAATCAAAATTATCTATTTTGTGAACAATAATGATTTCTACTTCTTCTCTGGTCAAAAATTCCTTCCTCTTCCACAGGTCTGAGAGGTAAACTATCCTGTGTTCTTCAAATTTACAACTTATTTTTAATGTCTAAATCATTAACCTATTTTGACCTTATCTTGGTATGTGGTGTTAAGTATTGGTCAGTATCTAGTTCCTGCCATATTAGTTGATTTTCCCAGAATGGTTGAGTAAGAATTATTCCATAATGTATGTATATTGAAAAATATGGCCAGTCTAAAGTACACTGAACATTGTAAGGCATACCTTATTACAAAGAAGTATGAGGTATTTTAAGATTTTTGACATGAATGGGAGGAATACAGGACAATAGTATGTGTTAATTAAATATACATTATTTTAGCCTGCTGTACCTTTAAATTGCTGAAATTAAATACATTGGTAAGCATTAAATAAATATAGATTAGCAATGCATGCTTAATTAAAGAGCATAGCAAATAAGAAGAGTGGCACTATTTACATATGCATTAACATATCTAGTTTATGAGGTAACCAATAGTCTAGCTCAGAGAAATGAATAAATTATCTGATCAGGAAACATACACTATTGTCTTATATTTGTTTTTCCACTAAGAGCCAAAATCCTAGAAAGGAAAAAAAAATTCCCCATGCTTGTTGCCTCTACTTCTTTTTTTTTTTTTTTTTTTTTTTTTTTTTTTGCTTTTTATTTTTTATTTTTTTTTATTTTTTTTTATTTTTTTTTTATTTTTTATTTTTTTATTTAATAGCCTTTAATTTACAGGATATATACATGGGTAACTTTACAGCATTAACAATTGCCAAACCTCTTGTTCCAATTTTTCACCTCTTACCCCCCCCCTCCCTAAATGGCAGGATGACCAGTAGATGTTAAATATATTAAAATATAACTTAGATACACAATAAGTATACATGACCAAAACATTATTTTGCTGTACAAAAAGAATCAGACTCTGAATTATTGTACAATTAGCTTGTGAAGGAAATCAAAGATGCAGGTGTGCATAAATATAGGGACTGGGAATTCAATGTAATGGTTTTTAGTCATCTCCCAGAGTTCTTTTCTGGGTATAGCTAGTTCAGTTCATTACTGCTCCATTAGAAATGATTTGGTTGATCTCGTTGCTGAGGATGGCCTGATCCATCAGGACTGGTCATCATCTAGTATTGTTGTTGAAGTATATAATGATCTCCTGGTCCTGCTCATTTCACTTAGCATCAGTTCGTGTAAGTCTCTCCAGGCCTTTCTGAAATCATCCTGTTGGTCATTTCTTACAGAACAGTAATATTCCATAATTTTCATATACCACAATTTATTCAGCCATTCTCCAACTGATGGACATCCATTCAGTTTCCAGTTTCTAGCCACTACAAAAAGGGCTGCCACAAACATTCGTGCACATACAGGTCCCTTTCCCTTCTTTATAATCTCTTTGGGATATAATCCCAGTAGTAACACTGCTGGATCAAAGGTATGCACAGTTTGATAACTTTTTGAGCATAGTTCCAAACTACTCTCCAAAATGGTTGGATTCGTTCACAACTCCACCAACAATGAATCAATGTCCCAGTTTTCCCACATCCCCTCCAACAATCATCATTATTTTTTCCTGTCATCTTAGCCAATCTGACAGGTGTGTAGTGGTATCTTAGAGTTGTCTTAATTTGCATTTCTCTGATTAATAATGACTTGGAGCATCTTTTCATATGACTAGAAATAGTTTCAATTTCTTCATCTGAGAATTGTCTGTTCATATCCTTTGACCATTTTTCAATTGGAGAATGGCTTGATTTTTTATAAATTAGAGTTAATTCTCTATATATTTTGGAAATGAGTTGCCTCTACTTCCTAACTTATTCCTCATTATGCAATCATTTTTAATATGTTTCTAATCACATCATTAATCAAGTGAAACTGCTGTCTCTAAAATTACCAGTGATATCTTAATTCTAAAATTGAATGACATTTTATTTTTCTCAGTCTTAATTTTTTTCAACCTTGTCACATTTGACATTCCTGATCTTGTTATTACTCCTTCACCTATTTTATTCATTCATGCATTGATTTATCTTCTTATTTATATATCTTTTTAATTATTTATTTATACATCTTTTTTATCAGTCTCTATCAATCTATTTCCCTTTTTTTTTTCTTTTTTAGTTTTGATGATGCTGTTCTTTCATATAATACTTCTATTTTTCTGCCCACTCCTAAGAGTGGCATTTCTGACATTACACTCAATATCACACTTCCTATGTGGAAGTATATATGAAGGGACTATTTTGAGTTGTCTTATTTAATCTGAGTGTGGATCATTGCAGCATCATTTCCAGGCTCTTTTCCCAAGATCATTTATTGCACCTTTAATTGTTTTTGGATGATTTTTACCTCAAACTCAACAGATCCAAAATATAACTTATATTTCTTTTCAAATCCATTACTCTTTTATTTCCCTGTTTTGGCAAGGATAATCTCATTTTTCCAGTCAAATAAGTTTGCAGTCTTAGAGCCATCTGACACTTCTCACTTATTCTTACTCCAGATATAGTCAATTGCTAGATCATCGTAATCATCATCAATCATAATCATCAATATTATTGCTATTTTACCTTCACCAGTTCTCTAGCATATATTTTTTTAAATCTATACATGTGGCAAGCAGTCTACTTCAGGTCTTCATCAACCCTTACCTGAGCTTTAAGAATAGCTTCTAAATTTAGCTCATTGCTTCAAGTCTTTCATCTCTTCAATTAATCCTCCACACAAATGACAAAGTCAGGAGAAATGATTAATAGCCTTGGAAAAGTTGTAAAATATAAAATAATTCCATATAATCCCTCAGCATTTATACATATTAGCAAGCAGAATTTTTTTTCATTTTTATAATTCATTTTCTTCAGTAGTTTTGTATCTCTTGCCAGTTTGTCAATTTTCTTTTCACAATTCTCTTCCTCTCATTTTAACCTAATTTTCTTTCTGCTACTCTTATTTCATTTTCAGAATAAGTTTATAGTCTTCATGGAATTATTATTTTTGAAATTTATTTTATTTGAAACATAAAAGTATTTTGAAAGTAAGAAAAAGGAAAACAAATAAAATAAAGCAAAATGGAAGACAACACTGTCATGTGCCCAGCAGAACATCAGGGAAAATTTTAAATATATAACAACAAATTATTAGATCAATAATGTATATATATATACGTGTGTGTGTGTGTGTGTGTGTGTGTGTGTGTATGTATGTATGTAGGAGAAATTTTATTCATGAATGTTTATTTTTTTCTTTACTTCCTTGTAAATTGTTCTTTGGTTCTCTGCTGCACATCTCAGTTACTTTATTCTTTTTCCTCCTTTTCATTCCCCCTCACCTACCAGCAAGCTGCAGTTAAGAAAAGATATATTCATGTATATATGTCTAGATATATACATACATACATACTATTACACTCACACACCCTCACACACAACAATTTTCCCATCCTGGATGACTCTAATTAAATTTATGTTCTATAACTTGTCTTGCTATTACATAGCAAGTAATAGCTTACCTTCCATCTACAGATTCCTCCTTTGTCTTTTTTCCTCACACTTGGCTTCCCCACCCTTTCCCTTTATAGATTTTGCAGGGTGCTATACTCTTCATGGTATACATGTAGTGTTGCCTATTGAACCCATTAGTGATATGACTAGATTTTTGGAACCATGGACCCTCATCCTCCTTCTAATGCTTCTATTAACCAATTAATTAATTAATTAGTTAATGTTTATTCTTCTTCTGAACCTCATTTGTATAACATGATTGCTATTTTTACCTTAAATCTGCTGATCTTTCCTTTGAGCAGCCCTATTGTTGATGTGAATCATAATAGGCATTGCCCATGTTAAAAAAAAAAACACAATTTGTCCATGTTTAAACAGTTTTTCCATGTTGAGTTCCTTAAAAATGATATTTGATATTAGCTTTGATATGTTCATTTTTGTTAAATATGAATTTGATTGATAAAATCTTTTGAAAACTTGCAGTTCCTTGAAGCTTCATTTTTTCTCATTTAAAATTATAGATCATTTTTCTGGATATGATATTTTTGGCAATAGGACCTGTGGTCTTTTAGTGTAGTTACTGATAACTCTTGCACAATGCTAATTGTAATTCCAGCATATTTGAATTGTTTTGTTTTTTTTTTCTTGTACTTGAAATTTTTTTCATTTTCATCTGGGGGCTTTGAAATTTGACAATAATATTCCTGTGCATTTGCCACAAAGGATCTTTTTGTGGTGGTGATATATATATATATATATATATATATATATATATATATATTATTTTTTTTTTCTACTTTCCCCTATCTATCACTCTAGAACAATTTTCTTGGATTACTTCCTGCATTATTGTGTCAAGGTTCTCTTTTTGATCACAACTTTCTGGAAGTTCAATTATTCTTATATTTTCTCTTCTTGATCTGTTCTCCAGATCTGTAATTTTTATTATAAGATGTAGCACATTCTGTTCCATTTTCTCATTCTTTATAATTTATTTTGTTATTCATTGGTCTTCCATAGCTTTACTGGTTTTCCCTTGCCCAATTTTAATTTTTCTTTTATAAATTTTATTTTGATCTTAAGCATTTTTGCAGAATTTATATTTTATTGAATTTTTTTTATTTTTAAAACAAATGCAAGGATAATTTTTCACCATTGATCCTTGTAAAACTTTGTGTTCCAATTTCTCATCCCTCCCAGCCTTTCCCCTAAATGGTAAGCAATCTAATATATGTTAAATATGGTAAAATATATGCAAATCCAATATAGGTATATATATTTATACATTTATCTTGCTGCACAAGAAAAATCACATCAAAAAGAAAAAAATGAGAAAGAAAATAAAATTCAGGCAAACAACAACAAAAGAAGTAAAAAATGCTATGTTGTGATCCACACTCAGTTCCCACAGACCTCTCTGGATGTAGATGTTTCTCATCATCATAAAATCATTGAAACTAGCCTAAATTGTCTCATTATTGAGAAGAGCCATGTCTATCAGAATTGAATTTTATATAATCTTGTTGTTGCTGTGTACAACAATCTCTTGGTTTGGCTCATTTCACTTAGCATCATTTCCTGTAAGTCTCTTCAGGACTCTCTGAATTCATCCTGCTGATCCTTTTTTAATAGAATATTCTATAATATTTGTATGCCATGACTTATTCAGCCATCCTCTAACTGATGGACATCCCCTCAGTTTCCAGTTCCACTTGTAATTTTCAAAGAATTATTTTCATCTTTGAGTCTCTGTACATCTTTTTCTAGTTGGTTATTTTTTTTCCCTACAAGCTTTTTGTTTTTCTTGGATGGTTTTTAATTTAATTTAATTTTTTTTTAGTATTTTTAGTTTTTGCTTATTATTTCTCATTGACATTTGATTTCTTTTTTGGTTTTTCTATAAATTCACTCTGCACAGGGAGCCATTTCACATTACTCTTAGGGGTAGAAGTTAAAGTGTCCTTCTCTGAAGATGAATCTCAGTCTTCCCTGTTTCCATAATATGTTTCAATGATGGGGTTCTTTCTTCTTTGCTAGGACATTTTTTTAAATGAGAAATATTAGTGGAAGCAGCTTGGCTTGTAAGATGGGGAATTTTATAACCTTGAACTGTGACCCAGAAGTGAATATAGATAATGGGAATAAAAAACAGCACCTTGTCTTATTTCTAGTACTAGCACAATGCTACCCAATAATCTTTCTGACCAGTTGCCAGATATGTTATTCTTTGTAACTTGAGCTCACTGAAGCTGCTAGTGCTTCCATTGCATTCTACCACTAGTGTTTCATTCCCATGGGCTCTGGGCCAATCTTCACAACATTATCTCTTTTTTTCTATATGTGTCTGTCTGTCTTTCTGTGTGCATATGTCTCTGTCTTTGTCTCTGTCCCTCTTGAATATTGGAAAAACCTTCATTTTAAAATTTTTGTTATACATGTACATAATTTTCTTTAAATATTTCTGAATGCATCATTTTGCAAGAGAAAAATTAGAGCAAAAAGAATAACTATGAGAAAGAAAGAAAAATCCAAGATTTAAAAATTGTGAAAACACTATGCTTCCTATAGCATTCAGTCTCCATAATTCTCTCTCTGGATGTGGATGGCATTTTCCCTTCACAGTTTGTTGGAATTGCTTTGAATCAGAGAAGAACTGAGAAGAACTATATCTATTATAGGTGACCATCACACAACCATGCTATTGCTGTGTACAATGTTTTCCTGGTTCTGATTGCTCCACTCAGCAATAGTTCAAGTTTTTTAAGACTTTTCTGAAATCATCCTGCTAATCATTTCTTATAGAACAATAATATTGCTTTATATTTATATACCATGATTTATTCAGCCATTCTCAAATTGATGGGCATGTACTCAAGTATTAGTCCCTTGCCACTTAAAAAGGACTGCTACATTTTTGCACATATGGATCCTTTTCTCTCCTATATGATCTCTTTGGTATACAGACTCAGGAGAGATACTTCTAGCTAATTTATAGGCCTTTGGACATATTTCCAAATTTCTCTCCAAAATTTTTGGATCATTTCAAAATATCACCAATGCATCAGGGTCCCAGTTTTCCCACATCCTCTCCAAAATTTATAATTATTTTTCCTTCCATCTTAGCCAGTCTGATAGGTATAAGATGGTATCTCAGAATTGTTTTAATTTAAGAGCATTATTTCATATGATTATAAATGGCTTAATTTTTTTCATCTATAAATTATCTGTTCATATCCTTTAACAATTTATCAACTTGAGAATGAATGACTTGTATTCTTATAAATTTTACTAAGTTATTTATATATTTTAGAAATAAGGCCATTATCAGAAACATTAACTGGTTGTTTCCATTTTTCGGTTTCCCTTCTAATCTTGGCTGAATTGTTTGGTTTTTGCAAAAAAAACAAAAAAAAAAACCCAACTTTTTAATGCAATAAAAATTAACCATTTTGCATTTCATAATGATCTTTATTTCTTTTTTGGTTATACATTCCTTCCTTTTCCAAAAATTTCATAGGTAAACTACTCCTTACTTTTCTATTGCTTATAATATCATTCTTTACACCAAAATCATGTATCTGTTTCAACCATATCTTGGTATGGGATGTGAAAGCTTGGTCTATCCCTAGTTTTGATATAGGTGCTACTTATCATTTTAATGAAAACTCATTAATTTATCTTTATAATTTTTAATAAGGATGTTTGCTATATTTTGTCAAAAGCTTTTTTTCTGCATGTACCAAGATTACCATAGGTTTCTGTTAGTTTTGTTATTGATGTGGTCAATTATGCCAATAGTTTTCCTTATATTGAACTGGTCTTGCCTTCCTAGTATAAAATCCAATCAATCATAATATATTAACCTGATGATAAATCACTATAATTAATTTTATTTAATATTTTTGTGTCAGTATTCATTAAGGAAATTAGTCTATAATTTCCTTTTTATAATTTGAGAACTTTGTGAGTTAGGTATCAAGACCACATTTGGGTCATAAATTTAATTTGTCAGGACTTGTTCTCCCCTATTTTTCCAAATAGTTTATATAGTATTGGAATTAATTGTTCTTTAAATGTTTGGTGGAATTCACATATAAATCCATATGGTGCTAGATATTTTTTTCTTATGGAGTTCATTGATGATTTGTGCAGTTTCATTTTTGTTCTAAAATAGGGTTATTCAATTATTTTATTTCCTTCTTCTGTTAATCTAAAAAAATATATTTTAGTAAATATTCATCCATTTTAATCAGATTGCCACATTACTTGGCATACAATTGGGCAAAATAGCTTCTAATTATTGCTTCAATTGCTTCTTCATTGGTGGTATGTGTAACCTTTTCATAATTGATACTGATAATTTGTTTTTTTTCTTTCTATTTTGTAATCAAAGTAAGCAGTCATTTATTTTGTTGGGGGTTTTCTTCATAAAATCAACTTAATTGTATTTATTATTTCAAAAGTTTTCTTTCAGTTTTATTAATCTCGCCTTTGATCTTCAGAATTTCTATTTTGGAATTTAACTGGGGAGTTGATTTGTTCTTTTTCTATCTTTTTACTTACTGATTTATTGATCTTCTTTTTCTCTATTTTATTCATGTAAGCATTTCTATATATGAAATTTGTTCTAAGAACTACTTTGACTGTATCCCATAGATTTAGATATGTTGTCTTATCATTGTCATTCTCTTGAATGAAATAATCAGTTGTTTCTATGACCTTTTTGTTTGATCCACTCCTTCTTTAAGATTAGATTATTTAATTTCTAATTAGTTTTTAAATCTATTTTCCTTGGCCCTTTACAACATGCATTTTTATTGTATCATTATTTGTAAAAAATATGTGTTTACTGTTTTTGTTTTATTGCATTTGATCATGAGGTTTTTAATCCTCTAATATGTGATCAATTTTTGTGTAAGTACCATGTACTGTTTAAAAATTCATATTCCTTTTTATACCCATTCAATTTTCTCCACAGTTCTATCATATTTAAGTTTTCTAAAATTCTATTAGTCTCCTTATTTTCTTCTGCATTAATTTGTTGTTAAATTTATTTGTGAGAAAGAAAGGTGAAGGCAAAGTCAGGATGATACACAATTTAGTAGCTTCTGCATTAAAGGACCAGAGATCTTGCAATATGATAATTCAGATAGCTATGGAGCTAGGATTGCAACCAAGAATCACTTATCCAGAAAAACTGAATATAATCTTTCAGAGAAAAAGATGGGCCATTCAAGAAAATAGAGGTCTTTAAAGCACTCATAATAAGAATACTAGAGCTGAATGGAAAATTTGATTTTCAAATACAGGATTCTGGATAAACATAAGGAGAAGCATAATCAATAAAGTGATATCATAAGGCACTTTGTAGTTCCCGGACTAGCTTTCTGGAGGCTCACAGGATGAGCCTTGGCCTTAGGTGTAGAAGTGATAAAGGCAGGAGAGCCACCATGAGGATGGTCAAGGGTGGAGTCTGGAGTCTGGAGTCTGGAATCTGAGATCAAGCTCAAGCACACACTCACTCACATTCTCCCCACTCTCCCTCCCTCCAATCCTCCCAGCTCTTAAATACCTTAGTATAATTACATTACTACGGCACACTGAGCATGTGCCAACTGTAGAACCATCACATCTCCATACCAAGTACTAAGATATGTGAACTAGAAAACCATTATCTCATCGATCATACTGAGTAAGTACTCTGCTATAAGTATCCTTCTTTCAAGTATACTTTTCCATAGTTCAGGCCCTCTATAATACTTATTAAGATGTATCTGTTACATTCCTCCATGGGAGGATGATGCTTTTAATTCATTAGAATTTTCTCATTATTATGGCAGTTAGAAGGAGAATTTATAGACAGAGGGTACAGGTGTGAATTTAAAATGAAGAAATGATATTTTTAAAAAATGAAATTAAGGGATAAAAGAGTAATGCACTGGGAGAAAGGGAAAGGATGGAATGAAATGATGAAAATTATCTGCCATAAAAATGAAGCAAGAAAAGGATTACAGCTAAGAGGAAGAGGGGGAGGAAAAGGAGAGTGAGTGAACCTTACTCTCATCAGAATTGGCTCAAAGAGAAAATGGCATACACATTCAGTAGAGGTAGAGAAATCTATCTTACCTTGCAATAAAATAGGAAGATAAGGAGATATAGGAATGAGGGCAGGGTAATAAAAGAAAGGGTATATTGGGAGAAAGGGTCAGTAGCAAATACTTTTGAGGAGGGATAAGGTGAAAGAAAAAAGAGAATAAAGGGGGGAATGCAGTTAGCAATAGTAATTGTAAAACATTTTTGAAGCAAGTTTTTCTTTTCCTGATAAGGCCTCATTTCTCTAACAAAGAGAGAACTGAGTTAAATTTATAAAAAGTAAGATCCATACTCCAATTGATAAATTATCAAAAGATATGATCTCTAAGGACTATAAATTCATCCATATCCTTTGATATAATAACATCACAACTATGCATGAGTACCAAAACAGATTCAGAAAAAAAAAAAGAAAAAGGATCTACATGTATAAAATATTCATAGCAGCTCTCTTTTCAGGACCAAAAAAAAAAGGAATTGAAGGGATGTCTATCATTTGGGAAATGACTCAATAAACCATGTTATGTGTATATGTGCTTATGATGGAATATTAATGTTCTCTGAAAAATGATGAGAGGGATGCTCTCAGTAAAAACAAAAACAAAAACAAAAACAAAACAGAAATTCCTTCATGAACAAAGTCAAATGTATTTATACAAAGTAAAATAAATGTTCTGAAATGTCCACCTGTAAATGACTTTGCTGTTCTCAGTAGGATAATCATCCATGACTACTCTAAAGGACTTATGCTGAAAAAACTTATTTATCCCCAGACAAAAAACTGATTGTGTCTGATTACAGATTGAAAAATTCTCTCTTTCTCCCTTTATCTCTCTCTTTATTTTTAACTTAATTTGCCTGAAGGGTTTTTAATTACATTAGGGTTAGAGATCTATGTTTTTTTCAACAACTTGACTTTTATGGAAATGCTTTGCTTAACTTAACAGTTGGTTTCTTAATTGTGGATGGGGATAAGGGAGAGAACATAAAACTCCAAAATCTTAATAACAAATATAAAACAAATAGTTTTTAATATAACTGAAGAAAAATATAAAATAAAATAAAACATCATCATATCAAAGTCAATTTATACCTCCACCTTCTCCCTATGTATATCCTTTCTAATTGCCCTAATAAAGGAAGAGTTTGAGTTTTGATATAGGCTGTGATTAAGACCCTCTCACTGGCTTTCCTGGACACCATCTGAACTAAGCTGCACACTCCTGTCACCCCAATGAGACTTACACAGAAGTTGTTCTAACGTCTTTTGAGTTGGAAAATTATTTGATTCTATCTCTCATAGGCTCTGTCACTCCACATTCTGTTCAGAAGTTTGGACCCATATTGTTTTTGGGGGAAACTGGAAGAACTTATGCAATTTTCTGTCTTCCCTCCACCATTTTGACTCTGCACCCCATCAGCTCTCTCTTTCTTATTTCCTAAGTTATCTTGACCTAGAAAAATGTCTCAACTTGATCATTTGTTGGCTCTACCATTCCAGAATTTGATTTGAGGCATTATTTTAAAGTAATTTTGAGATAAATAATGGGAAAGCATGCCTGAGTGCTTCTACTTTATCATCTTGGCTTTGCCCTATCTTATTGGTCTTAAATAAAGAAAAAGAAAAGAAACTAGTAACAGTAAAAGTAAAAGAGGAAATGAATAGTAGTATATATTAGAAAGATTGCTACTTCTGGATTTGGGTGATATTTTTGTAATTTGCTATTTTAAATAGTACTCATATAAATATTGTTATGCATATAGGTCTTTTCTTGCTGTCATTAACTCCTTTAGTATGTATCTCCAACACAAGTAGTTATTAAGCACTTGCCATGCTAAGTATTAGGATTAAATAAAAAGAAAGAAAAAATAACATTCTGTGACAAAACCTACATTCTGAGAAGGTAAATAACATGTAAATATATAAGTACATTCAAAATATATTTTTTTCAAAGTAGATTCAGGATATTAATATATTATAAGTTTTCTTACATATTCCAATCATTTGACAGGAGAATAGGACTAATTTGTGTTACCATCAATAGCAAAATAGTGTGCCTAAATTCCTACCCCACACCCCACAACCCTGAATTTTCATATATATTCTAATTTTTGTAAATTTAATGGTATTGAAATGAGGATTCACAATGGTTTTAACTTTTATTTTTTTCTCTGATTATGAGTGATTTTGAATGTCATAGCAACTTTTTGGTGTTAATTTGTCTACAGAAGAAATACTAAATACAGAAGAAATTAACTCATCAGTGTAGAGGGGAAAGTTGATGTTTTTGGAGAAGACCAATATGCATAATTACTTTATTCTTTGAGGTTGTTCTATAAAGATGATAATATTATAACTTGAAGAAAAGAATAATGGGCAAGGGTTCCCTTTTACAGTGAAGAGTTGAAATTTGTTATGGGAAGCCAATTTTTAGGCCTCTGAACTTTTGTGACTTTCAACACACTGTATTAGAAGCCCATTTAGTAGAACCTTTGGGTGACACAGCAGTTCAGTTTCATGCTTAATTCTTCTCCATTACTGGAATGCCAACCTTTTGTCAGTTTCTTACAAATAGGCTCTAGCTAGTCTTTGTAAAGTAAGTTCAGTGCTGGCAATCAGACATTCTTCCCATTAAATTCCTGTAGAGCACCTGTGCCAATAAATGGCTCCATTCCTCAAAGGAACTACAATCCAGCAGGACTGATTCCAGTGCTTGCTGGGGTTGGCAATGATTGGTTGCTAAAGGACTATAACTAGCTATACATCCTAGTATCAGTTATGGAGGTGAAATGAGCGGACAAGTGATAATTTGATCAGTGGAGATATTACTTTAATCTCCAGGTTTCTAGCACTAATAATTTCTATTTTAAAAGAGTCAATGGCCTTTTGTTAAATTAACCATGACTGATATTCACATTGTGTAGTAGCTGGTATTGGTGTATGCCTTTATTGACAACATCTTCAGAAAGAACAACTACTGACTGTCCCCTGGGAATAGTGGTATAATAATTTATCTTCTGTCAAAATGAAAAATCCTTAAAAAATCAAAAAAAAAGAAATTTATTCTACTTTCCCAAGTTCCACATGATTATCTCTTCTGTTTAAAACAGTTCCATCACTGTTCTGTACATATTTGTCCATTAAAGATTAAGCATGTAATCTGGTTATCACAAAAGCTACTTAGTATTATATAGGTAAGGATTTCTGACTAACTTTGATGTCAAGACAAAAGTCATCCCTCACATTTTGAGATTTGACAAATGTCTAAGAGTGGCTCAGAGGAGTATTTGAGTATCAAAAGGAGTAAAACCACATACAATATCCTGTGTCCCTAATTTATAGAACTTGAAGTAAAAAGGTTTCACATTAATTTTTAAGCCTTAACAGATTAACCATTGCCAGAGGATGATATTTTCAGGGGAAGATTAGTCTTGTACATGGCATATATCTCTATTCATTAATCAGTCTAGCTGAATAAAAGCAATAAAGGGTTCAAAGCATATGTATCTAAAGAAGCTCTGGGAAAATACATGATAATGGTGCCATAGGGAAATTAATGTTCCAATTATGATATTCCTCTTATTAAAGAAGATGGACAAAGTGAATCAACAATGTTTTCCCCCATCAATCAAAGAAGAAAATTTTCCTGATACTCTGTTTTCTGATGTCTAGATCTTGATAAAAAGTTTTATAGGTTGCTTAGCAACTGTGAACATTACTTCTTGCATTGAGCAAATTAGTGGGATCACAGGATGCATGCACACTGATAGATATGTAGCAATATGGCTTCCCAGATCATTTCATATGAAATAATTGGTAGGGGAGTAACTATGTGACAGTGTTCTACCAACTGCTTGGCTTCTACTGGTTGCTAATTCACAATGGTAGAAACCATATAAGCACTTAAGAGACAACACTAATGTACTAAAATGTTTTAGTTATTAAAAAAATTTTTTCAAAAGGAAACATTAAATGCCCAAATTAAGTTTTTTTTCCTCTTCACCTTCAGTGAATATATTATCATTATTAAGTATTCACTTGAATATTTTTCTTATGTATGATAAATGCTTACTATTAACATTACTTATGAGTAAAGAAGAATCCTCCAAGTTTTCGTGAGTTACTATGACCGCAGTTGATAGAGTAATTTTTGGTGGTTGATGTTGTTGTTTTGCTTTTTTTATTGCAATTGTTCAGAAAAATCCATATAGATTTTGGATACCACAAACATCAGAATAATATTACACTGGCATTGCATTTTTGCTTTTGACCTTTTTGATTAGAGATTTTAGCATCATAGGATGGATAGAGTGAAAATAGGAGGAAAAATAGGAAAGGTTAAGGAAATTGAGTTCACACACACAGCAAAGGTTCAAACTCATGTCTTCTAACTTTAAATATAATGCCCTTTTTGCAGCAATGCATAGCTTATTTTTACTTGTTCTTAAATAAAGTGATCTTCACTGGTATAATTTTATATTTTTTCTTGTGAGATACAGTTTAATGATATATTAGACTAGAAATCCATTCTTTATGTTAAAAAATGCTGGATAGTTTGTTTGATAATTTGTGATTTCAACGGAACTTCACTTGACATAATTACACAACTTCACTCAATAACAACATATTGACATATTTCATATTTCTCTTCTAGACCCTGACAGAGTCATTTTCCCCCTAGGTGACAGAAGTCTTTCTGCAGTTCAGAATGAGTCTAGAAGCATTTCTTTTTAATTCTTTTTTTTTCTTTTAGCATTATTGGCTGATTTTCTTACTTTGATTATATTCAATATTTAAAGGAATATATTGCCTCCTCATTTTACTAATGGGTAATCTTCAGAGTTATAATTGGTAAATCTGTTCATGAAAAAGGCAAGTATATTATTCCTTCAATATTTAACACGTGTTTAGTGTCTGCAGTGAATTGCATTTGACCCTGGTGGTGATGTATTAAAATGAAGGATTGCCAATACCCTTGTGGAGTTTAATTTATAATGACAGGGTCCATGGTTTAGCCATAAAGAACGAGATTATAAATAAATTAGATGAACTTAGGATAGTTTATCCTCAGATTTGTGGAGGAGGAAGAAATTTGTGACCAAAGATGAACTAGAGACCATTATTGATCACAAAATAGAAAGTTTTGATTACATCAAATTAAAAAGCTTTTGTACAAACAAAACTAATGCAAACAGGATTAGAAGGGAAGCAACAAACTGGGAAAACATCTTCACAGTTAAAGGTTCTGAAAAAGGCCTCATTTCCAAAATATATAGAGAATTGACTCTAATTTATAAGAAATCAAGCCATTCTCCAATTGATAAATGGTCAAAGGATATGAACAGCAAGTTTTCAGATGATGAAATTGAAACTATTTCCACTCATATGAAAGAGTGCTGCAAATCACTATTGATCAGAGAAATGCAAATTAAGACAACTCTGAGATACTACTACACACCTGTCAGATTGGCTAAAATGACAGGAAAAAATAATGATGAATATTGGAGGGGATGCGGGAAAACTGGGACATTGAAGTAATCTAAACATTCTGGAGAGCAATCTGGAATTATGCCCAAAAAGTTATCAAACTATGCATACCCTTTGACCCAGCAGTGCTACTACTGGGCTTATACCCCAAAGAGATACTAAAGATGGGAAGGGATCTGTATGTGCCAAATGTTTGTGGCAGCCCTGTTTGTAGTGGCTAGGAACTGGAAAATGAATGGATGCCCATCAATTGGAGAATGGTTGGGTAAATTGTGGTATATGAATGTTATGGAATATTATTGTTCTGTAAGAAATGACCAGCAGAATGAATAGAGAGTCTTGGAGAGACTTACATGAACTGATGCTAAGTGAAATGAGCAGAACCAGGAGATCACTATATACTTCAATAACGATACTATATGAGGATGTATTATGATGGAAGTGGATTTCTTTAACAAAGAGAAGATCTAACTCAGTTTTAACTGATCAAGGATGGACAGAAGCAGCTACACTCAAAGAAAGAACACTTGGAAATGAATGTAAACTGTTTGCATTTTTGTTTTTCTTCCTGGGTTATTTCTACCTTCTGAATCCAATTCTCCCTGTGCAACAAGAGAACTTCAGTTCTGCACACATATATTCTATCTAGGATAGACTGTGACATGTGATTTAACATGTATAGGACTGCTTGCCATCTGGGGCAGGGAGTTGAGGGAGGGAGAGGAAGAATCAGAACAGAAATGAGTGCAAGGGATTATGTTGTAAAAAATTATCCTGGCATGGGTTCTGTCAATAAAAAGTTATAAAAAAAAAGAATATAAATTTTTTTTTAATTAAAAAAAATTATAATGACACATAAATAAAAACATATAGCATTACTTAAGAATTTCTTTGGAAAATTGTAAAATAAAGTATAAATTAGTATCAGATAGAGATGGCATCTGTTATATTTATAAAATACAATAGATTAAAACAGAACTAAGACTTTTGGTATATCCTCTTTAACATAGTAAATCTCTTTCTACATATCCTGTCTTTTAATCAATAGTGCAATGATTTCCTCACTTATATTTGAGATTTAAATTTTGAAAGAAAATAATGATAATAGGGAGATATCCTTTAGTGTAATCCATAACAGTCATATTATTACAGAGATATTTATGCTTTTGATTATTTAATATTAACATAGATTAGATAAAATTTCTTCTTTCAAATATTATTTTATGCTTTTATACCATTCATTTCAATCTGGATTATTAATAATCAGAAAGACCCAAACATATAATATTAGCTGTGGAAACAACTTCTGATTTGGAAACACAATCTAAAACTGCAATTTGAAAAATACTCATTATTGAATTGAATTTCATCATTGAATTCCTTAGGGTATACAAAGTGACAACTATCTAAAACTGATAATTTCTGAGAATTATTTGGGTACTTATGATTTGCCTATGCTCATACAGATAGTGTGTGTCTAAGACAAATTTTCTCAATTCCAAGACCTGTCATTATATTCAAGGTAAAATGATAGTATAACTGTCATTTTAACAACTAGAGGATCACATTAGTAGTGTTACTAAATGAATCACACAATTGAATAATTATATGATTAACAAAGGTAGATAATAAACTGTTTATTTTTAAAATATTACATAGATTATAATAACATTCTCATTTGGGGTAAAATCCCATTGGACCTGGAAATGCTTAGAAAGAGTTGTCCTAAAATATATATTTTTTAATTCTGAAATTTTAAAAATAACATGTTATTCAACATATCTGGTTTTCAGAATTGTGACTAAAATCAATAAAAGACAAAGTGATAGATGTATTTATATCTGCATCTAGATTTCTATCTGTTTAACCTCTTTAAATATGGATATTTTTAGAATTATTTTTCTTTCCCTTTTTAGTTTACATAACTAAAGGAGTTAGTATGTACTAACATACTAATTATGTTAGTTTAGGAGTTTAGTTGACATATAGAAAACAGCAAATAAACTGATAGTTGAATAGGGTTCTGAAGTGGGATAAATGTATAAGACTTTCAAAAATGAAAAGTTTTTCAGTTTTGCCTTTTATGCATCATGTGAGAAAATGCTGTTGTTCCCTATAGCAGCAAACACAAAATGATGCTAGGGATAAAAAATAAATGAATTAATTTGATAAGCTTATTTATAAAGAGAGAGCTGACTAAAATCTCTTGCTTTGCTAAGCAAAGAGGATTTGAAATTCACTTTTCTGGTTACAACAAGGAGTTTTGCTTCCCACAAGGGAAAACTGATTACATAATGTTAGCTTCCTTACCCTTTTGCCTACCTCCCTCTCTGGTTTCTCTTAATAGTCTGTTAAGATAGACCGAATTCATCCATGATTAGCCTTCAGCCATGGGAAGCTTAAAAAGTATTACCAAATAAATATTTATTAAATCGCACATTCAGAAAAATGTAGAAGAAAATTGGCTTGAGCTGGATGATGAAAAATCCCATTTTCCCCATGAAGAAAAAGGGAGGAAAGATTGTTTTTTAGTATTTGGGCAGCAGAGCAACCAACCAGAAAAATTCTGTTCAGAAGAATTCCTTCTTAGCTTACTAATGTGAGTATCAATTCTGGGAAAAGAAAATAAAAGTTTAGCTATTTTTAATAGGTTTAATAACCTTCACTGGATCAGGCAGATTAAATTTTGTCCCCAATCAGCCCTGAAGATGCAATTTTTTGTGTGTATTCTGATAATTGATTACTTCTTATTCTTACAATTTATTCTTCTAGGTCACATTATTAGTATAGCAAGTCCATACTTGATACTAAATACTGCATCTAGTTTCTAACTATTGTCAATATTAGATATATCAGAGGAAAATGAAAGATTCTGAAAATACATTTCATCTCTGGCTATTTGGAACTTACGAACTGACTATTACCTATCAACTGCCAGCAATTATTTTGTAATGAGGTATTTATCATAGTCTGTTTTATTGGGCTAGGAAACTGGAGAAAGGGAATGAGTTATTAAAATGATTCAGAAACCATTAGTCTCCCCCCAAAAAAAGTGTAATTGAGGAAATGTTTCTGTTTAATTATTTTATTAGATATATCAGACATTTGTTGTACATACTATCTAATTAAGGAGGCAACAATTTTTGTATCAAAAAATGTAAAATTATTTGACTTATATGTGAAATTGTTTGTAGTCTAGGATCTTTGCCAGGAATGCATGACAGAATTGCTAAGCACTAGAATATTTATTATATTTCTGCAAATATTCTCCCTCTTAAAGAATCTCAAAGTATTTCCAAATTTTTCAATACTAAAGTTAAATAATGGCTAAACAACAACAGTAATAATAATAATGGTATTATTAATTTTAAAAATATAATATGTGTAAAATGATTTTTAAATCTTTAATGACTTGATCACCACCATCATCATTATTATCATAATTATCCTTAGCATTTCTGTCTCATTTCAGAGTTTGCAAATGACTTTACAATAATCAAATCAATTGATCCTCAAAAGCTTCCATCGAGTTAAGAACTTTTAATATCTCAGTTTTACAGATGAGGAAACATTGAAGAGGATTGAAATTAAGTGGCTTGCCCAGTGTCATCTAGAATGGAGTGTTTCCTAATTCTGAACTTCAACAAGCTATTAACTGTGTCAATTAGTTGCCTAACCAGTAGTGACTAGTTTGTATTCCTTATTATTCATAACTGCATTTTATAAGGGAGAGATAACATGCATAATTTTTCATTTAGTGAATATCTATCCAAATGTGGGGCAGAATACAATTTTTTTTCCTTTGCTGTACAATTTCTCATGCCTATTTCCCAAGAATCCAATGGTTTTAGATTTTCTATCTTTTCTGCTCTCATACTAAACCTTTAGAAGTGAATAAGTACAAAGGATAGAAGAAAGTGTGTCACAGTGAGTTGGGTCCAAAATGTCCATATTGAAATGAATGAAATATCCCAGTAGGATTCTATGTGTATGTTAAAGGGCTTGCTCTTAGGGGAACTTTTGTTTGAGGTCCCAGAGTCCACTTTAGAACCATTTAATTGGTTTCAGAATTAGCAGTAGGAATGCTAGCATCTTATTAGCTGTGCCTTCACAAAGGCAGTATGACAGTTACACAATGAAAAATTGTGTCCTGATAAAAGGAAGTAATATTAGGAGGTTCTAAATTGTCTTATTTTTTAAAAAGCCAAAGATTTAGACTTTAAAAAAGGGTCAATTCAAAGTTGGCTCCAGAGTTCTCAGGTTTCCTGTCAGTTTTATCAGTAAAAAAACTCAAACTCTCTGAATCCAATCATATTACTTGATGTAATAAACACTGGCAGAGTTAAGGGGCTCAGGCCATTGGCATTTTTCAAATCTACATGACAACATGCTTTTCAGGCATTCAAAAATAAATTAGCTTAGCTTCTCTCCTCTCATCTGAAGTAGAGTTTTCTTTTTATAATTTAAGTTTTTTAGACCTCATCAGGTATTGAAAATTATATACCCCCAAAGAGCAAATATTTAGATGTCACAAATCAATTGTGAGGTGTGCACTTGTTTTACTTTGTGAATTGGAGTCATTTAGGGGCTTTTGTCCTCCAGTTTCATGCAATGCTTTTCCAAAAGGGATAATGTAATACAATTAAAATAGTGATTCAAATAACATTTTTACTCTTTTTCTCTTAGAACAATTAAAGACAAAATGGATATGAGTTTTTCTTCATTAGTATTTTTTCCAAATACATGTAAAAATAGTTTTCAACATTCATTTTTGTAAGATTTTGTATTCAAAATTTTTCTCCCTTCCTCTTTATATCGTCTCTCCAAGAGAGCAATCTGATATGTTAAACATGTGCAATATGTTTAAATATATTTCTATTTTTGTCATGTGCAAGAAAAATTAGAACAAAGAAGGGGAAAATGAGAAAGAAAAAGAAAACAAAGGTGAAAGATAACTGTTTTTATCTACATTCTCTCCATGAGGACAGTATTTTCCATACCAAATTTATTCTAATTGTCTTGAATCACAACATTACTCAGAAGAGTCAAGTCCATCACATAATATTGCTGTTATTGTTTACAAAATTCTCTTGATTCTGTTCACTTCACATAAGTTTTTCCAGAGGGACCCACATATGCAAAAATGTTTCTGGCAGCCCTTTTTGTATTGGCAAGAATGTGGAAACTGAATGGATACACATCAGTTGGAGAATGGCTGAATAAATTATGTTTTATGTATGTTATGGAATATTATTGTTCCATAAGAAATGATCAGGAGGATGATTTAAGAGAGGCCTGGAGAGACTTACATGAACTGATGCTAAGTGAAATGAGCAGAACCAGGAGATCATTATACACAACAACAACAAAACTACATGATGATCAATTCTGGTGGAAGTGGCTCTCTTTAAAAATGAGATGATTCAGACCTGTTCCAATTGTCCATATACACCCAGACAGAAGATTATGGGATGTGAGTATGGACTATAATATAGCATTTCCACTTTTTCTGTTATTGTTTGCTTGCATTTTTGATTTCCTTCTCAGTTTTTTCTTTCTAGATCAGATTTTTCTTGTGCAGCAAGATAACTGCATAAATATGTATACATATATTGGATTTTACATATATATTTAACATATTTAACATGTATTGTACTACCTGCCATCTAATGGAGAGGATGGGAGGAAAGAGGGAAAGATTTGGAACAGAATGTTTTGCAAGGGTCATTTTTGAAAAGTTACCCATGCATATGTTTTGTAAATAAAAAAAATTTAATTAAAAAAAGAATGAAAGATGAAAAAGATAAGTCTTTCCAGGCTTTTCTGAAATCAACTTGCTCATCATTTCTTATAGAGCAATAATATTTCATTATGTTTATATACCATAACTTATTCAGCCATTCTGCAACTAATGAGCATCCACTAAATTTCCAATTCCTTGTCACTACAAAAAGAGCTGCTACAAACATTTTTGCACATGTGGTGCTTTTCCTCTCTTTTATGATGTCTTTGAGATTCAGATTCTCTAGTGCCACTGCTGGATCAAAGGGTATGCACAGTTTGATAGCCCTTTGGGCATAGTTGCAAATTATTTCCAGAATGTTTGAATCATTTCATAATTCCACTAACAATGCATCAGTGTCCCAGATTTCCCAGTCCCTTTCCAACAATTACCATTGTCTTTTTTTTGTCATTTTAGCTAGTCTGAGAGGGGTGAATGTGGTACCTCAGAGTTTTTTTTTTATTTCAATCCACTTAAATAAACACAAGTTCTTTCCACTGGGAGAAGACAGCTCATTTCCTAGAGAGTTTTCATTTAAATCTATTTCACAAATATGTCCTCTACATTATCATCTGCTTCTAAAAGTAAACTCTCTCTTTCACAAACACATATAGTTAACATTCTGAGAAACAAGTGTCTACATCTAAATAAAGACTCAATTAAGTTTGATACAATGGAATTTGATGAGTATTTAAATCCTTACTATGTGCCAGACACTAAAGAGGGTGAAAAAACATCTTCGATCTCATAAATCTTATATTCAAATGTGTTTTTATAATACATACACATTATCATATATAAAATACATTCACATCAAGGCAAAGTAATTTTGGCATGGGAAGCAATAATAATGGGGGGGGAATCATGTATAGCATCTTATAGACCTGAGTTTTGAAGTAAGATCTGGGTTTCAAGAGCCAAAAAAAAGAATAAAGAAAATTCAGGAACTAAAAGACTACCTATATAAATGTACTCAATTAAAAGAAAGAATGCCTCTTTATAGAAATAAAAAATATAGGCAGTTTCTTTTCATGAGTATGGGAGAGGAAATTACATAATAAAAATAAATTGTAGACAGATTTTAAAAATCTTTAAATGCTAAACAAAGGCCTTTTTAATTTCTCCTACAATCCATAAGATGGCCACTGAAGCTTTTTGAGCAAGGGTGGACAGATATGATATGAGGAATAAAGGCAGAGAAAAAACAATTATCCTGGTGAGAAGTAGTAGTGGTTAGAATAGTAGTGGTGAGAGAGCATTAAGGAAATAATAATAAGGTATACCATAATACAGACTTACCAAAAAGGGGAAAACAATTAGTGACAATAGTAATGGCACAGAGAGGGGCATATCACTTATGCTATTGTGATTGCAGTAGGGCTATGTTGGGGTACAGTGAGTATATGACTAGTAATGAAGTAGATCTAAAAAAGTTTGGATGAGAGAACACTATTAGAGGACACATCAACATTAAATAATAGAATGCAAGGCAAAAAAAGACACCCAAATGAAGTCATTATCTCACACTGTCTAGATCTAACTAAAAACACACATAGAACAACAGAGGTAACTATAAGCAGAAATTGTACATGCAGAAAAGAGCTATCTGTATCAATCAGCCTTGATCTTTCTGGAAGTCAGAATCAAAAGTCATAAAAAGGGTAGGTTGATCAAAGTGTCTCCAGAAATCCAAAATCCAATGGATATATGAGTTTTCATCCCTGCTACCTCACATGGACATAAGTAATCACCCTCAAGAACTTCTCACTAGTAAATCCCTTTACTTTTGCTCTTAACATCCATAGAAGCATAGTCTGTAATTGTGGGAAATTGTGGAGGAATTTTAAAAATTCTATCCCACAAAGTGATGATGCACATTATTCAAATGTGTCCTCTTTGCCATTACAATCTCTTCTTGATTTCCTTAATTTTTTTTTGTTTTGTTTTTGTCACATTAACAAAAAAAATTTATACTTATAACTCTTTGCTCCAGGGAAAAATCTTGGCTACTCTCTCATTGCTTTCAGTCTTCATACTATATAGTGATAGCATAAAGCTGATGGTGAACAAAATAGAAGTTGGAAAAGGTAAATGAATCTGTTTTCCTGATAATAGTTTCTCCAGAAGGAATGAATCTTTCCCTAAACCTCTATCCCCATGAGACAACTGCTCAATCATTCTGCTTCCATACTTTCATCCTCCAAAATTATTTTAATTATAGTGATAGTATATATTCTCAAAGATCCCTTTCACTTCTTATTCTGTATCATTATCTTCTTTATTTTCTTACTTTTATTCCACTTCCTAGTGCTTATTTTTTCTAAATAATATCCTATCTATTGAATCTCTAAGGGTAGTTTCTCTTTCTGTAACATCCCACCACCCACATGGCAAAAATTGACCTTACTGCCATTTGTTAACTATCACTTTGCTATGATCAGTTAATTTATCTTTCAACAAAATTCACTCCATCCAGTTCAGATTAATGTCATGATCATCTTTATACTACTAACTTCATTTCCCTTCTTTTCAGTACACTTAGTACCTGGATCACAATTTTTTCATTCATGCTAGCATATTGCAACCTGAATTGAACTAGATTGAATCCCTTGCATAGTTCCTAGATTAATCCATTAAATTCAAAGTCTATAAATCAGGAATAAATGGAGGGAAATTATTAGGTGTTTCTATGTTCCAAACATCATGCTAAAGTTTAGGTTTACACAAACAAAAATCAGACCATTTTTTCTTTTGAGTTCATTTTGAGGGAAATGATACATATAGCATGGTTTAAGTTTGAGGGAAGTATCATCTGTAGCATAGTGGTAGTAAATAGGAAAATGCATAATTGTAGGAATCATCAGAATTTCTTAAAATAAGGATAGAGGCTTCTTAGTGTTTAATAACACAATGATAAGGCCCCATGATGAGAAATTTTATTAAAGTTTGTCATTTACTAAACCAAGGTTTTAACATAAAGACATACAGAAAAAATTGTGAGATATATAAATATATATGTTTGTACCAATGTACATATATGTGAATATATGTACATGCATATATATGTAATCATATGTATGCATATGCATGAAAGTGTGTCCAAGCATATGTGTATGTATATGAATATACAAATTTAAATTCACCCTTCCTTTCTGTAACTTCCCAAACAAAGCTATACTTTCTACTCTTTTTTATGTTCCTTTCAACAATAATATATCAGAGGACTTCAGAGAATTTGCTCAATTTAAGACCCAGTAACTTCAATGTGTAGATTCTAGCATTAGTCATGAATATATGATTAGAAGTAGTATGATTTTTAGAAGCTTTCAGTCAAATTCATCAATAGTCTCAATCTGGAGTGTTTGACTGACAGAAGCCTGTAAGTATCTGTGCATCCCACATTATGGAAATAAACTGAATTTTTATAGGACTAAAGTGATGATGAGAATAGTGTTCATATAAAAACTCTTGCAGTTAAGAGAAGATTCTACAAATATGGCTTAATTTCATCCCCATTCCTAGAGACTAAAGTCTATGATAAAACTGAACTAAACTTTGATTTTCTTCAAATATTTCTTATACCACATTTCTTTCTTATAATCAGGCCATAAATATTTTAAGAACAATTTTCTTCATGGTGTTCCACTGTCTTTTTCACTTGGTTTAACCAACAAGAGCAAAAAAAATTATAATGCAGCCAAAAGGAATAAAATATAGTTCCTAGGATAATTCAGTTCAAAATTTCAAGAAAACTTCCGGCTAGTTTTAATACATTGGGCCTTGTTGATGCATACATTTATGTATAGTGGGGAGTGGAGAGTTGCTATTAGCATATTATGCAACTATCAGAAAACAATAACTTGTTTTGTGACTTGCATGCCCCAGGTCACAAAGAGAAATAGATGCAAATATATTTGTGTATTTATGTATATGTGTTTATATACATGCAAAAAGATATACAAATACATACAAGTATGTACATATATTTGTGTGTACGTGTGTGTGTGTGTGTGTATGTGTGTATACACAGAGTGGAAAGAGTGCCAGGACTGTAGTCAGGAAGACTCATTTTCCTGAGTTCAAATTTAGCCTCAGACACTTACTAGTTGTATGATCCTGGACAAATCATTTAAATTTCTTTGCCTTTTTTTTTTGTCTTCTGTAAAATTAACTAAAAAAAGGAAGGGGAAACTCTAGTATCTTAGTCAAAAACCCCAGCTAGGGCATGAGGAATCATACATTACTCAAATGTTTGAAAAACAAATCTGTATATCTATATCTATATCTATATATTTATATGTACATATATCTATATATCTATACATGTGTGATTTTATATTTTTCTCTTTATTTCTAATCCTATTACCAGCTATTTCAATATGATTTGGGGGAAATAGTTTTGATACTTGAACATGGGAGTTTATGAAGTACCTCCATATTCTTCCTAGTGGAAGGAAAAATATGGAAAAATATTATATGAATATGCTATAATCTCAGAACACTTCCTATTTTTTCTTAACATTATCAAAATAAGAATATTACATTTTATGTTAATATATATTGTGTAGCATGAATTATCAATTTCAATTTGATTAATGGCATATGACGGTAAAGTTGAGGAATTAGTATTTTGGGGTTTTTATTTTATTTATTTTTATCTCATTTCTTTATTTTAATCTTGATGATTTTTAACTTTCTATTTTCAAAATATATGCATACTATTCAACATTCAATCTTGCAAAATCTTGCAATTTTTCTCCCTCCCTTCCCCAATCCATTGCTTAGATAAAAACAAATTCAATATGTATTAAACATGTGCAATTCTTCTACACATATTTCCACAATTATCATGCTGCACAAGAAAAATAAGATCAAAGAGAAAAAAAATGAGAATGAAAACAAAAAGCAAGTAAACAATAGCAAAAAAAAAAATGAAAATACTATGTTTTGATTCACATTCAGTCCCCACAGTCTTCTTTCTGAATGCAGATGGGTCTCTCCATCACAAGTTTATTTGATTTTGCCTGAATCACCTCATTGTTGAAAAGAATCACGTCCTTCAGTATTGATTATCGCATAATTTTATTGTTGCTGAGAATAATGTTCTCTTGATGCTACTCACTTCACTTAGCATCAGTTTTTGAAAGTCTCTCCAGTTCTTTCTGAAATCATCCTGCTTATCATTTGTTATGGAAAAATAATTACATTTATATACCATAACACATCCAGTCATTTTCCAACTGATTGACATTCACTCAAGTTCTACTGCCCTTGCAGCTACAAAAACGGCTACTGCAAACTTTGTTGTATATGTAAGCCTTTTTCAACCTCAATTTGGTACAGAGTGTTGAAGTATCAGTACCATATTTGTGTCATAAAAGGAATTTAGTAGGATTTCTTCTTTCTCTATTTCCCCAGATATTTTGCATAGTATTAGAATTAACTGTTTCTTAAATATGTGGTAGAATTCACTTGCAAATACTTCTGGTTTTGAAGATTTTTTCTTAATAAATACATTAATAGGTTTTTCAATTTCTTTTTCTAAAATGGAATAATTTAAGTCATTTATTTCCTCCTTTCTTTTTTTATTAAAGCTTTTTTTTTAATTTCAAGACATATGTGTGGATAAGTTTTCAATATCATTCCTTACAAAATCTTGTGTTCCAATTTCCCCTCACCTTCCCCCACACCTAACCTAAATGGCAAGTAATCTAATATATGTCAAACATGGTAAAAATATGTTAAATCCAATATATGTATATTTATGCAATTGTCTTACTGCACAAGAAAAATCAAATCAAAATGAAAAATGAGAAAGAAAATAAAATTCAAGCAAACAACAGCAACAAAAAAATTAAAATGCTATGCTGTCATCCACACACAATTCCCACAGTCCTTTCTCTGGATGTGAATGGTTTGCTTCATCACAAGATCTTTGGAACTGGCCTGGATCATCTCATTATTGGAAAGAGCAAAATCCATCAGAATTGATTATTCTATAATTTTGTTATTGCCATATACAATGATCTTCTGGTTCTGCTCATTTATTTCCTCCTTTCTTAATCAGGACAATCTATATTTAGTATTGTTAGAGTAGGTAATGAGGAAACCAAACTATTACTCTTTGCAGATGATATGATGGTATACTTAAAGAACCCCAGAGATTCTACTAAAAAGCTGTAAGAAATAATTCGTTACGTTAGCAAAGTTGCAGGATACAAAATAAATGCCCATTAATCCTCAGCATTTTTATACATCACCAAAAAAATCGAATAGTTAGTATTCATCCATATTATAATCTGAGGATTATCAGATTTATTGGCATAAAGTTGGGCAAAATAGAACATAATTATTGCTTAAATTTACTCCTCATTGGTAGGAAGTAAATTATTTTCATTATGATAAAGGAAATTTCTTTCTTTCTTTTTTTCTAGTTAAATTAATTCAAGGTTAATCTATTTTCTTTTTTTTTTTTTCAAAAACCAACAGTTTTCTTTATTCGAGTCCCTTACTGTCAATTTTATTAATCTCCCTGAAAATATATTTTCAAAATTGCAAATTTGGTATTTGACTAGGGGTTCTTAATTTATTGGTTTAAATTTTTTTAGTTTCATACCCAACTCATTGTCCTTCTCTTTTTTTTATTTTGAAAAAAAATTCCTTTACAACATTAAAGTTGCACTCACTTCTGTTCCAACTTTATCCCTCCCTCCCTCTACCCCCTCCCCCAGATAGCAAGTAGTCTTATACATGTTAAATATGTCACAGTATATCCTAGATAGAATATATGTGTGCAGAACTGAACAGTTCTCTTGTTGCACAGGGAGAATTGGATTCAGAAGGTAGAAATAACCCAGGAAGAAAAACAAAAATGCAAACACTTTACATTCATTTCCCAGTGTTCTTTCTTTGGGTGTAGCTGCTTCTGCCCATCATAGATCAGTTGAAACTGAGTTAAATCTTCTCTGTGTCAAAGAAATCCACTTCCATCAGAATATATCTTCATACAGTATCATTGTTGAAGTATATAATGATCTCCTGGTTTTGCTCATTTCACTTTGCATCAGTTCATGTAAGTCTCTCCAAGTCTCTCTGTATTCATCCTGCTGGTCATTTCGTACAGAACAATAATATTCCATAACATTCATATACCCCAATTTACCCAACCATTCTCCAATTGATGGGCATCCATTCATTTTCCAGCTTCTGGCCACTACAAACAGGGCTGCCACAAATATTTTGGCACATACAAGTCCCTTTCCATTCTTTAATATCTCTTTGGGGTATAAGCCCAGTAGTGGCAGTGCTGGGTCAAAGGGTATGCACAGTTTGATAACTTTTGGGGCATAATTCCAGATTGCTCTCCAGAATGGTTGGATTCGTTCACAACTCCACCAACAATGCATCAGTGTCTCAGTTTTCCCGCATCCCCTCCAAAATTCATGATTATTTTTTCCTTTCATCTTAGCCAATCTGATAGGTGTGTAGTGGTATCTCAGAGTTGTCTTAATTGCATTTTTCTGATCAATAGTGATTTGGAATACTCTTTCATATGAGTGGTAATAGTTTCAATTTCATCATCTGAAAATTGTCTGTTCATATTCTTTGACCATTTATCAATTGGAGAATGGCTTGATTTCTTATAAATTAGAGTCAATTCTCTATATATTTTGGAAATGAGGCCTTTATCAGAACCTTTGACTGTGAAGATGTTTTCCCAGTTTGTTGCTTCTCTTCAAATCTTGTTTGCATTAGTTTTGTTGGTACAGAGGCATTTTAATTTGATATAATCAAAACTTTCTATTTTGTGATTAATAATGATCTCTAGTTCATCTTTGGTCACAAATTTCTTCCTCCTCCACAAATCTGAGAGGTAAACTATCCTATGTTCCTCTAATTTATTTATAATCTCATTCTGTATACCTAAATCATGGACCCATTTTGATCTTATATTGCTATATGATGTTAAGTGTGGGTCCATGCCTAATTTCTGCCATACTAATTTCCAGTTTTCCCAGCAATTTTTGTCATGAAGTCTTATCCCAAAAGTTAGGGTCTTTCGGTTTCTCAAACACTAGATTGCTATAGTTTATATTATATATAAAATTATATATATATATATATATATTATAGTTTATATTTTGTCTTGTAAACCTTACCTATTCTACTGATCCACTAATCTATTTCTTAGCCAATATCAAATAGTTTTAGTAACTGCTGCTTTAAAATATAGCTTTAGATCAGGTAAAGCTAGGCCACCTCCATTTGATTTTTTTTTCATTAATTCCCTTGAGATTCTCAACCTTTTGTTCTTCCATATGAATTTTGTTGTTATTTTTTGTAGATCATTAAAATATTTTCTTGGGAGTCTGATTGGTATAGCACTATATAAATAGATTGGTTTAGGAAGCCTTGTCATCTTTATTATATTCACTAGGCCTATCCAAGAGCACTTAATATTTTTCCAATTATTTAAATCTGACTTTATTTGTATGGAAATTTTTTTGTAATTTTGCTCATATAATTCCTGACTTTTCTTTCGTAGATAGATTCCCAAATATTTTATGTTATCGATGGTTATTTTGAATGGAATTTCTTTTTGTATCTTTTGCTGTTCGATTTTGTTGGTGATGTATAAAAATGCTGAGGATTAATGGGCATTTATTTTGTATCCTGCAACTTTGCTAACGTAACGAATTATTTCTAACAGCTTTTTAGTAGAATCTCTGGGTTTCTTTAAGTATACCATCATATCATCTGCAAAGAGTGATAGTTTGGTTTCCTCATTACCTACTCTAATTCCTTTAATCTCTTTTTCCACTCTTATTGCTGAGGCTAGTGTTTCTTATACAACATTGAATAATAATGTTGACCTTGGGCAACCTTGCTTTTCTCTATATCTTACTGGTAAAGATTCCATTTTTCCCTCATTGCATATGATACTTACTGATGGTTTTAAATATATGCTGCTGACTATTTTAAGGAAAAGTCCATTTCTTCCAGTCCTCTCAAGAGTTTTTATTAGGAATGGATGCTGGATTTTATCAAATGCTTTTTCTATACCTATTGAGATGATCATATGGTTTTTGTTAGTTTGGTTATTGATATGCTAAAAGTTTTCCTAATATTGAACCAGCCCTGCATTCCTGGTATAAATCCTACTTGGTGTATTATCCTGGGGATGATTTTCTATATTCTTTTTCCTAATATTTTATTTAATATTTTAGCATCAATATTCATTAGGGAGATTGGTCTATAATTTTCTTTCTCTGTTTTCAACCTGCCTGGTTTAGGTATCCATACCATGTCACTGGACATGAATCAGTACCATGTCATAAAAGGAATTTGGTAGGACTCTTTCATTCCCTATTTTTTCAAATAGCTTATACAGCATTGGGACTAATTGTTCTTTAAATGTTTGGTAGAATTCACCTGTAAATCCATCTGGTCCTGAGGATTTTATTTTAGGGCGTTAATATCTTATTCCATTTCTTTTTCTGAAATGGGATTATTTAAGCAATTTACTTCCTCCTCTGTTAATCTGGAAAGCCTATATTTTTGGAGATAGCTATCCATTTCACTTAGGTTATCAAATTTAATGGCATAAAGTTGGGCAAAGTAACTCCTTATTATTCCTCTAATTTCTTCTTCATTGTTGGAAAGTTCCCCCTTTTCATTTTTAAGACTACTATTTTAATTTTCCTCTTTCCTTTTTTAATCAGATTTTCCGAAGGTTTATCTATTTTATTGTTTTTTTTTTTCATAAAACCAACTCTTAGTTTTATTTATTAATTCAATAGTTTTTTTTTAACTTTCAATATTATTAATTTATCCTTTTAATTTTAGAATTTCAAGCTTAGTATTTTATTGGGGATTTTTAATTTGGTATTTTTCTAGCTTTTTAAGTTACAAGCACATTTCGTTGATCTTCTCTTCTCTATTTTATTTAAGTAAGTCTCTAAAGATATAAAATTTCCCCTTATTACTGCTTTGTCTGCATCCCATAAATTTTGGTATGATGTCTCATCATTGTCCTTATCTTGAATGAAATTATTAATTGTGTCTATAATTTGCTGTTTCACCCCATCATTCTTTAAGATGAGATTATTTATTTTCCAATTACTTTTTGGTCTGTTTACCCCTAACATTTTTCTGAATGTAGTTTTTATTGCATCATGATCTGAAAAGAAAGCATTTATTATTTCTGCCTTCCTGCATTTAATTTTGAGGTCTTTATATCTTAATATATGGTCAATTTTTGTATAGGTTCCATAAACTGCTGAGAAGAAAATATGCTTCTTTCTGTAACCATTCAGTTTAGTCCAAAGATCTATCATATCTAATTTTTCTAATATTCTATTTACCTCTTTAATTTCTTTGTTACTTGTTTTGTTGTTTGATTTGTCTAATTCTGAGAGTTCGAGATTGAAATCTCCCACTATTATATCTTTGCTATTTCTTTTTGCAACTTTCTTAACTTCTCCTTTAGGAAGATAGATCCTATACCACTTGGTGCATATATGTTTAATATTGATATAGCTTCATTGTCTATAATACCCTTTAGCAAGATATATTGTCCTTCCTTATCTCTTTTGATTAGATCAATTTTTACTTTTGCTTGTTCTGAGATAAAGATGGCTACCCGTGCTTTCTTGACTTCATCTGAAGCATAATAGATTATGCTCCAGCCTTATCCCTTTACTTTGTATGTATCTCCCTGTTTTAAATGTGTTTTCTGTAAACAGCATATTGTAGTGTTCTGGCTTTTAACCAGTCTGATATCCACCTCCACTTTATAGGAGAGTTCATCCTATTTACATTTATGGTTAAAATTACTAATTCTGTATTTCCTGCCACCCTAATATCCCCAGATTATGCTTTTCTTTTTCTTTCCCCCTCTTCTCCCTATTAATAGTATTAAACTTATGGGTTCTATGTACTGGACTGTACACACATGCGCACATGGGTGTGTGTGTGTGTGTGTGTGTGTGTGTGTGAAGATCCCATTCCCTAATTGTGAGAGGAGAAAGTGAAGATAAAAATAGATAACACTTTTGGATGATCATGCTTAGTTGGTAAATTAAAAAGGATAAGGATATGCAATTTGAATTTTGGGGTCATACTAGTTCTTCAGAATCAATTATCCTACTTTAATTAGCAACCTTTTTTTTAATAGCCTTTTATTTACAGGTTATATGTATGGGTAAATTTACAGCATTGACAATTGCCAAACCTCTTGTTCCAATTTTTCCCCTCTTACCCCCATCCCCTCCCCCAGATGGCAGCATGACCAGTAGATGTTAAATATATTAAAATATAAATTAGATACACAATAAGTATTCATGACCAAACCATTATTTTGCTGTACAAATAGAATCAGGCTCTGAAATATTGTACACTTAGCTTGTGAAGGAAATCAAAAATGCAGGTGGGCAAAAATATAGGGATTGGGAATTCAATGTAATGGTTTTTAGTCATCTCCCAGAGTTTTTTTGCTGGGCGTAGTTGGTTCAGTTCATTACTGCTCCATTGGAAATGATTTGGTTGATCTCATAATTAGCAACATTTGTATATCAGAAATTGGTAAATACTATGAATCAAGGCTGAATTTATTTTGTTCATTTCTTATAATTTTTTAAATTTAATGACTGACAAAAATTGATGGGAGTTAAAAAACAATATAGTATAAACTAGGTATAGATTTATAATATAGATACTATATATCAAAATAATATGGAAATGGGTACACAATTTAGACATAAGGGGTGATACTATAATGAAATTAGAAGAGCAAGGACTAGTTTAACCTGTCAAAATTTTGAAGGAGAAAAGAATTCATGATGAACAATCTTTGTAACCAATGTTTCTGATTAAGACCCAATTTCTAAAATATAAAGAAAATTGAGCTAAATTTACAAGAATGAAGCCATTCCCTAATTGATAAATGGTCAACGGATAAAAGCATATGAACAGGTATTTTTCAGATGAAGAAATTAAAACGGTTTGTAGTCATATGAAAAAATCTTCTACATCACTATTTATTAGCAAAATGCAAATGAAAAAATTTTGAGGTACCACTTACAGCTATCAGACTGACTAATATTATAGAAAAAAAGAAAATGTTAAGGGTAAAGGCAAGATAGTGAAGATCTCCACCAAACTGCTTTAAATAATAACTCTAAACAAACTCTTGAGCATCAAAATTCACAAAAAGACACTGTGAAGCAATTGTCCAAGCAGTTACCAAGACACAAAGTCTGAGAAGGTCAAAAGAAAAAGTCTGTTGCATCAGGGTGAGAGTAGAATAAAATCCAGCTTAAGCAATGCCAGTACAGACCAGGTCCCAGCAAAACAGGTCCCTAGCAAAGTAGGAACAGGCCTTGAAGTGTCTAAATCAGCAGCTATTGGTGCCAGAAGCCTCAGCTCACAAGCAGTCAGAAGAAAATTATAGGGGACTTTTTGCTAGCACTGATTCAGGACTCTGTTGCTCTGCTGTATTCAGATGTGGGACTCAATCCCGAGTTGCAATCCAAGAGCAAGGAAGAACAATAGAACTTGCAGCTAAATTGAGTAGGGACCCTCCTCACTTTACAAGGTAGGAAAGAGTGTTTATGTTCACTCACAGACCAGAGCCCAGGATAAGGACGTAGAAAATACACTTTTTTTGGTCATAATGCCTTTGAAAGGATTGAAAATTTACAAGTCTCTAGAAGGAATCTGAAAACATCTGCACAAAAATCTGTAGTTTGGGATGGTTTACCCTCTACTCTGGAAGTTGATCCTTACTTTAACAAAGAGTGAAAGGTCAAATAATAACCAAGAAAATGAGCAAACAAGAAAAAATATTCTAACTTTAGAAAGGTGATAAAACCTCAAAGTAGACACTCAAATGATTAGAAAATCACAGCTTATACATCCAAAACCTCCAAGAAAAATAAGAATTGGTTTTAGGCCATGGAAAACCTCAAAGGGGATTTTGAAAATCAAGTAAGATAGATGAAGAAAAAATGAAAAGAGAAACAAGACGTATAGGAAAAGGAGTGCAAAAAGCCAATGAAAAGTATGCCTTAAAAGGCAAAATTGAATAAATGGAAAAGGAGATAGAAAAGCTCACTGAGGAAAATAATTCCTTAAAAGTAACAATTGAAGAAATGGAAACTAATGATTTTATGAGAAATCAAGAAGCAATACAAGAAAACTAAAACAACAACAAAAATAGAAGTCTGTGAAATATCTCATTGGGACAAAAAAAAAAACGAAAAGAAAAAATAGGTCTAGGATAATTTTTTTTAAATTGTATTATCTGAGAGCTATATTCTGCTACCCCCCCCACCAGAAGAACCTAGACATTATCTTCAAGATATTGTCAAGGAAAGCTGCCCTGATAATTTTTTTTTAATTTTGTTTTGTTATAGCTTTTTATTTACAAGATATATGCATGTATAATTTTCAGTATTGACAGTTGCAAAACCTTTTGTTCCAATTTTCCCCCTCCTTCCCCCCATCCCCTCCCCCAGATAGCAGGTAAACCAATACATGTTAAATATATTAAAGTATATGCTAAATACAATATATGTATACATGTCCATATAGTTATTTTGCTGCACAAAAAGAATCGGATTTTGAAATACTGTACAATTAACCTGTGAAGGAAATAAAAAATGCAGGTGGACAAAAACAGAGGGATTGGGTATTCTATGTAGTGGTTCACATTCATTTCCCTGAGTTCTTTCACTGGGTGTAGCTGATCCAATTCATTACTGTTCTATTGGAGCTGATTTGTTTCATCTCCTTGTTGAAGAGGGCCACATCCATCAGAATTGATCATCATATAGTGTTATTGTTAAAGTATATAATGATCTCCTGGTCCTGCTCATTTTACTCAACATCAGTTCATATATGTCTCTCCAGGCCTTTCTGAAATCATCCTGCTGTTTATTTCTTACAGAACAATAATATTCCATAACATTCATATACCACAATTTATTCAGCCATTCTCCAATTGAGGGACATCCTCTCAGTTTCCAGTTTCTGGCCATACAAAGAGGGTTGCCACAAACATTCTTGCACATACAAGACCCTTTCCCTTCTTTAAAATCTCTTTGGGATATAAGGCCAATAGTAACACTGCTGGATCTATGGGTATGCACAGTTAGATAACTTTTTGAGCATAGTTCCAAATTGTTCTCCAGAATGGTTGGATGTATTCACAATTCCACCAACAATGTATCTGTGTCCCTGTTTTCTCACTTCCCCTCCAACATTCTGTATTATCTTTCCCTATCATTCTAGCCAATCTGACAGGTGTGTAGTGGTATCTCAGAGCTGTCTTAATTTGCATTTCTCTGATTAATAATGACTTGGAGCATCTTTTCATATGGCTAGAAATAGTTTCAATTTTTTCAGCTGAGAAGTATCTGTTCATATCCTTTGACAATTTATCAATTGGCGAATGGCTTGATTTCTTATAAATTAGAGTCAATTCTCTATATATTGTGGAAACAAGGCCTTTATCAGAACCTTTGACTATAAAAATGTTTTCCCAATTTGTTGCTTCCTTTCTAACCTTCTTTGCATTAGTTTTGTTTGTACAAAAAATTTTCAATTTGATATAATCGAAATATTCTATTTTGTGATCAGTAATGATCTCTAGTTCTACTTTGGTAATAAATTGTTTCCTCTTCCACAGGACTGAGAGGTAAATGTAATGGGCTGAGGTTTGAGTTGATGCACTGAGGTCCCAAGTACATGAGGCTAAATAGTAATTGGGCTATACTCTATTAATATACATGATTGGATAAAGAATGGTCCCTGCCTGATGAGTAAGTCCTGATGTGTTGTAGAGGAAATGGCATTTTGTGGGTGGAGGAGGAGAGAGAGACAGGGGAGGAAGGAGATTGGGGCCCGTCGAATGAGTTTGGTTGTGTGGCTGCTGGTCGAGCAAGCTTTTGCTAGTGCACACATTGCAAGCTGATTCTCTTCCATCTGATCCTTCTTCAGTGAGAATAAAGACTGAGGTTTTCCTTTAACCTGAATTCCTGTCTCCCCGTGATTTAAAATACACGATTTCACATTTGGCCCCAACAGTGGAAACCAAGTACTGAAGAAGTTCCGGACCAGGAACTTGGTGAGATTTTAATAGACAAATAAGGAATTATTTTTTAAAACTAAACCAGTAATCTTTTTTTTTTTTTTGGCTAAATGGGACAAATGCTAGCTAAAGACTTATCCCTGCCCCAACCCCACCCAAGAGTGGTGCTATAGAAAGATGATTTTTAAGAAATAATGGGTTTTATAACTTGGGAAAGATAGCGAGATTTGTGGGTATATTAAACTGATCTCCCCTTGATCGTAGAGGAGGAGCAGATCTTCCAGATAACTGGTCCCATTAATTCAGTTGGTGGAGTTGTGACAATCCAACCATTTTGAGAGAGTTTAACTACCAAAAGTTATCAAACGTATACCTTTGATCCAAGTGTTTACACGGGATTATATCCCAAAGAGATTATAAAGAAGGGAAAGGGACCTGTATGTGCAGAAGTTTTGGCGCTTTTGTAGTGGTTTGAAACTGAAACTGAATGGGTTCCACGTTGAGAATGGCTGAATAAATTGTGGTATATGAAAAAATTATGGAATATTTGTTCGGGACAACAGGATGATTTCAGAAAGGCCGAGACTTACAGAACTGATGCTGAGGAAATGAGCAGGACCAGGAGATCATTATTTTCCAAAATACTAGATGATGACCAGTTCTATGGATCAGGCCATCCTCAGCAACGAGATCAACCAAATCATTTCGGAGCAGTAATGAACTGAACTAGTTTATACCCAGAAAAAATTGGGAGATGACTAAAAATTAATTGAATTCCCTAATCCCAATTTATGCAACCGCATTTTTGATTTCTTCAAAGTTAATTTAAATAATTAGAGTCTGACTTTTTGTACAGCAAAATAATGTTTTGGCATGTATACTTATTGTGTATCTAAGTTATATTTTAATATATTTAACATCTACTGGTCATCCTGCCATTTAGGGGGGGGGGGGGGTGAGGGAAAAATTGGAACAAGAGGTTTGGCAATTGTTAATGCTGTAGTTACCATGTATATATCCTGTAAATAAAAGGCTTTAAAAAAAAAAAAAAAAAAAAAGATAACTGGTCCGGGTTGACAAGAGATGTTCAATTTCAGAGAATGTGGTCCCTACTAATTTCCATGAGGATTTTATTTATACAATATATTTCGTTAGCAGTAAGAAACCCATCCCTAGAAGAAAGAAAAACCCTTGGCCTTTCTTCTTCTCAAATTAGCCATGATATTAAGGAGGAAGACAATGAAGAGATTAATGACCATATCCCACAGGGAGGGAGACTTAAGTGAGCAAGGGTGTGGTGACCTTCCTCAGGAAGGCTTCAGCCCCACCCCAGGGCAAGGATTGACTCTCTCCACAACCCACCCTCCGGGATGGAGGGAGGAGGGGCAGGGGGGCAGGACAGGACCAATCTGAGTAGATCAAGAGGGCCTTTAATGAAGGCCAAAGAAAAGGGTGGACATCCGGGAGTTCAGCCATTATGTTTCCTTAATTTCCCAGTCAATGCCTCTGGTCAATAAAGTCGAAGATATGCCCTTTTTAACGCAGAAATCATTAAAGATCTTGGGCCTGATATTTAGGGGCTAAAAAGCCATTTAAGATGATTAAGAATTTGGCTTTTGAAACTTGACCCCTGATGACTAAATCTATAGAAGGGATGCCCAGAACGGACAAAATTCTGGGTTTCTGAAAAGGGTTCTTAGGAAGCCAAAAAAAGTTGTGCATGGGGTTTCACCTATGCCTATACGTTGGTCCATAGGAGTAAGCAAATTAATTATTAAGCGCACATAGCAAATTTGTAAAGCATTTAAATTGGGGCTTGATTCAAATAAAATGCAAAGGGAGGGCCTTTCACAAAATAATGTAAGGGCCAGATAGCCCTTTGCTGCTTTGGGCGTTTCAAACTGCTACAAGCAATGGGAAAATCCAAAAAAGATTTTAAAAGGCAAATTGCTGGAAAATGCTAATGGGTGTACAGAAGGGGATTTACTAATGCCCAAGGATGCTCCTTTTGGGAGTTCAAAGACACGGACATGGGCACAAATGTTTTATAGAGCTAGATGCAGATTAAGATAACTGGAGCAGGGTCCTTTGGAAGGGATTCTAGAAGCACGTCAATGCTTTATGAAATAGGCACTTAAGTTTCCCAATGTTTAAGGGCTGGGCAGGGTAGAAAAGACCCATCCAATGTCCAAAATGCAACAGAGGCTTCCATTGGGCCTCAGAATGTAGAAGGTTCAGGAAGGGGATGAGGGGCTCCCAGGGCCCCAGGAAAAAAACTTGGGGAGGATTGCAGCCAATGGTGCACCCAGAGGTGCCTAGATGGCCAACCCAATATGACCAATCAGCCGGAAGCCAAGGATGGCAGAAAGGGGATTAACAATCAACAGCCAGGAAGCAACTGATGGAAGAAAGGGATTATAATTAGGGGTAGAGGATGCAGCTGAGAAACTGAGATATCCCGGAGAGGTAAAATCTGTTCCTCTCCAGCCTATGGATCCCTTGCTCCAGGCAAGTAGGTTGACCATTTTACCTCCTGAGAGAATACAAAAACTGTGTCCATCCACATACTGATGTGGGAAATGGCAAATTGTAGATAATATCCCGTCACCAATAATAGGAAAGTACTTTACCCAGGAGAAATAGGCATCAGGTTTACTCATAGAGAATCCTATTAAACCTTGATATCACCCAGATTCTGATTCCAGATCACAAAATCCAGAATTTACTGAAGAGTTAAAATTTGACCATGCTCCAATCTTATAAATGGCCTCCATTGGGGATTGGGACTCTGGGCAGATCGGATGGTCATTAGATGCCAGCTGGCCCAGTCATGGGCCAAAGATTGCAGCACCTGTCGGTGGAGGAGTATCAATAGAGCTGGATGCTGCCTTATGAGATGGACTTTTAAGGGAAAACAGGAGTTTTACTCCTTTTATAGTTGAAAAATCCTCAATCTGTGGGGGAAGAGAATTTTATCAATTAGGGGTTAAAAATGAGTACTTTGGTTTTTAAAGGGGTGTTGAAGGCCTGCCAACACTTACACTTGTTCCTATCCAATGGAAAACTGATACACCAGTGTGGATAGAGCAGTGGCCCTTAAGTAAAGATAAAATTCAGGCCTTATTAGATATAGTACAGGAGCAGCTTGACCAAGGACACTTCTCTATTCCTTCTCTAAGTCCTTGGAATTCCCCAGTGTTTGTTGTGAAAAAGAAATCTGGAAAATGGAGGATGTTAACGGGTTTAAGAAAAGTGAATGAACAGATGGAAACTATGGGAACTCTTCAGCCTGGACTTCCATCTCCTACTCAGTTCCTAGAGAATCGCCTCTTTGGGTCATAGATATTAAAGGATTGTTTCATTCTATCCTCTGGATAAGAAGGATATGAAAAGATTTGCCTTTTCAGTCCCAGCGAACTTAGCTGAGCCTATAAAGATATGAATGGACAGTTTGCCACAGGGAATGAAAACAGCCCTACTATGTGTCAAATGTATGTTGCTGCTGCTCTTCATCCAGTAAGAAAAGCATTCCCAAAAGTTATGCTATTACATTACATGGATGACATTTTGGGATTGCACCTGAGGAACAAATGTTAGAGGCATGTCTACAAAGACCATAGAAACACTAAGGAATTACAAATTGTACATAGCACCAGAAAAATTCAAAGAAATGCTCCTTTTCATATTTAGGATATGAAGTATACCCTAAAGGTCTTACAGTTCAAAATCTCCTCTAAGAACAGAAAAGCTAAACACATTGAATGATTTTCAGAAATTGATAGAATATCCAATGGATGCGACCAGTGTTAGGTTTGACTACCATCAGTTACAACCGTTATATGACAGTTTAAGGGGAGACAGTGCTTTAAATTCCACGCCAGCTTACAAAGAAGCTCAAGAGGCTTTGAGAAAAGTTGAATGGCTTTTATCCAATGTGGTTGAAAGAGTCACTCAAAACCCTTGGAATATCAGTTTTGCCATACAAGAGGCACCCCGGCAGTCCTTCATCAAGGACACAGTGTGATAAGTGGGTGAACCTTCCGCACAACCAAGAACAAACCTTACACCCTACTCAGTGCTTGTGGCTAGAATTTTATTAAAGGCCACTAAGCGGCAGTACAATTATCTGGGACAAGACCTGATAAGATATAACCTTTTATACCAATACACAAATTAATGTGTGTTGTGAGACCATCCAAAGTGGAAATTTTATTAGCCATGGCTCCAAATTTTTTACATGGGTCTCCATTAAAGATAACTAGACTATTACATAATTGGCCATGGATTCTTGAAGAAAAAGTGTCTAAAGTTCCTCTTAAAGGACCAACTATCTTCACGGATGCATCCAAACATAATATTTGTGCTGTGTACTCTCATGATCTAACTATAAAGAAAGTAGTCAGAACTCCTTTTCAGTCCACTAAGCAGAATGAATTGTACACGATCATTCTAGCCCTTACTTATTATCCAGGAGACATAAATATAATATCTGATTAAACTTTTCAATTAGATATATTCGAAATTTTCTATTTTGTGATCAGTAATGATCTCTAGTTCTTCTTTGGTCATAAATTCTTTCCTCTTCCACAGGACTGAGAGGTAAACTATCTTATGTTCCTCTAATTTATTTATAATCTCATTCTTTATGCCTAGGTCATGAACGCATTTTGACCTTATCTTGGTGTACGGTGTTAAGTGTGTGTCAATGCCTAATTTCTGCCATATTAGTTTCCAATTTTCCCAGCAAATTTTGTCAAACAGTGAGTTCTTATCCCACAAGCAGGGGTCTTTGGGTTTTTCAAACACTAGAGTATTAAAGTTATTGACTGTTTTGTCCTTTAAACCTAATCTATTCTACTAATCAACTAGTCTATTTCTTAGCCAATATCAAATGGTTTTGATAACTGTTGCTTTATAATATAATTTTATATCTGGTACAGCTAGGCCACCTTTATTTGATTTTTTTTTCATTAATTCCCTTGAAAATCTTGACCTTTTGTTCTTCCAGATGAATTTTGCTGTTATTTTTTCTAGGTCATTAAAATAGTTTTTTGGGAATCTGATTGGCATAGCACTAAATAAATAGATTGGTTTAGGTAGTATTGTCATCTTTCTTATATTTGCTCGCCCTATCCAAGAGCATTTAATATTTTTCCAATTGGTTATATCTGACTTGGTGTGATTTGTGTGGAACGTTTTTGTAGTTTTGCTCATATAGTTCCTGACTTTCCCTTGGCAGATAGATTCCCAAATATTTTATACTATCAGCAGTTACTTTAAATGGAATTTCTCTTTATATCTCTAACTGTTGGATTTTGTTAGTGATATATAAGAATGCTAATGTTTTATTTGGGTTTATTTTGTATCCTGCAACTTTACTAAAGGCGTGGATTATTTCTAATAGCTTTTGAGTAGAATCTCTGGGGTTCTCTAAGTATACTATCATATCATGTGCAAAGAGTGATAATCTGGTTTCCTCGTTACCTAATCTAATTCCTTTAATCTCTTTTTCATCTCTTATTACCAAAGCTAGCATTTGTAACACAATATTGAATAGTAATGGTGATAGTAGGAAATCTTGTTTCATTCCTGATTTTATTGGGAATGGTTTCAGTTTATCTTCATTAAACATTATACTTACTGATTCTTTTAAATAGATGATACTGATTATTTTAAGGAAAAATCCATTTATTTCTATACTCTGTAGTTTTTTTTTTTAAATAGGAATGGGTGTTGGATTACACCAAATGCTTTTTCTGCATCTATTGAGATGATTATATTTTTTGTTAGTTTTATTATTGATGTAGTTAATTATGTTAGTCATATACTAATACTGAACCAGCCCTGCATTCCTGGTATAAATCCTATTTGGTCATAGTGTATTATTCTGGGGATTATTTTCTGTTATCTTTTTGCTAATATTTTATTTAAGATTTTTGCATGGTGTATAATATTCTTTTTCTGTTTCCTTTGTACATAGTTTAGGTTTCAGTACCATGTCTGTGTCATAAAAGGAATTTGGTCAGACTCCTTCATTCCCTAATTTTTCAAATAGTTTATATAGCATTGGAGTTAATTGTTCTTTAAAGGTTTGGTAGAATTCACATATAAATCCATCTGGTCCTGTGGATTTTTTCTTAGGGAGTTGATTAATATCTTCTTCTATTTCTTTTTCTAAAATGAGACTATTTAAATAATTTATTTCTTCTGTTAATCTGGACAATCTATTTTTGTAGTTATTTTATTTTATTGGCATAAAGTTGGGCAAAGTAACTACTAATTATTACTCTAGTTTCCTCTTCATTGGTGGAGTTTTCCCTTTTCATTTTTAAGATTAACAATTTTCCTCTTTACTTTTTCTAATTAAATTTACTAAATGTTTACCTATTTTTTTTATAAAACCAACTCTTTGTTTTCTTTATTAATGCAATAATTGTTTTTTACTTTCAATTTTATTGATCTGTCCTATTTTTAAGAATTTGAAGCTTGATATTTGATTGGAGGGATTAATTTGCTCTTTTTGTAGCCTTTTTGGTGCAATCCCAATTCATTGATTTTCCCTTTCTCTATTTTATGCAAGTATGCATCTCTAAATATAAATTTTGCCTTATTTCTGCTTTGGCTGCATCCAACAAATTTTGGTATGTTTTCTCATTATTGTCATTCTCTTGGATAAAATTATTAATTCTGTCTATGATTTGCTGTTTCACCCATTCATTCTTTTTATTATTATTATTATTATTATTTATTTATTATAATAATTTTTTATTGACTGAACCCATTTTTACAACATTATCCTTTGCACTCAACTCTGTTCTGATTTTTCCTCTCTCTCCCTCTATCCCTGACCCTAGATGGCAAGCAGTCCTATATATATGTTGAATCTGTCACAGTATGTCCTAGATAATTGTATCTAGATAATATGTGTGCAGAACCAAACAGTTCTCTTGTTGCACAGGGAGAATTGGATTCAGAAGGTAAAAATAACCCAGGAAGAAAAACATAAATGCAAACAGTTTACCTTTATTTCCCAGTTTTCTTTCTTTGGGTGTAGCTGCTTCTGTCCATCATTGATCAACTGAAATTGAATTAGGTCTCTTTGTCAAAAAAATCCACTTCCATCAGAATACATCCTCATACAGTATCATTGTTGAAGTATATAAGGATCTCCTGGTTCTGCTCATTTCACTTAGCATCAATTAATGTAAGTCTCTCTAAGCCTCTGTATTCATCCTGCTGGTCATTTTTTACAGAACAATAATATTCCATAACATTCATATACCACAAATTACCCAACCATTCTCCAATTGATGGGCATCCATTCATTTTCCAGTTTCTAGCCACTACAAACAGGGCTGCCACAAACATTTTGGCACATATAGGTCCCTTTACCTTCTTTAGTATCTCCTTGGGGTATAAGCCCAGTTGTAGCACTGCTGGGTCAAAGGGTATGCACAGTTTGATAAGTTTTAGGGCATAATCCCTATATTTTTGCCCACCTGCATTTTTGATTTCCTTCACAGTCTAGTACAATATTTCAGAGTCTGATTCTTTTTGTAGAGCAAAATAATGGTTTGGTCATGTATACTTTGTATATCTAATTTATGTTTTAATATATTTAACATCTACTGGTCATCCTGCCATCTGGGGGAGGGGATGGGGGAAAAGAGGGGAAAAATTGGAACAAGAGGTTTGGCAATTGTCAATGCTCTAAAGTTACCCATACATATAACCTGTAAATAAAAGGCTATTAAATAAAAAAAAAATAAAAAGAAAAAAAAACTTTTTGGGCATAATTCCAGATTGCTTTCCAGAATGGTTGGATTTGTTCACAACTCCACCAACTATGCATCAGTGTCCCAGTTTTCCTGCAACCCCTCCAACATTCATCATTATTTTTTCCTGTCATCTTAGCCAATCTGACAGGTGTGTAGTGGTATCTCAGAGTTGTCTTAATTTGCATTTCTCTAATCAATAATGATTTGGAACACTCATATGAGTGGCATTAGTTTCAATTTCATCATCTGAAAATTGTCTCTTCATATCCTATGACCATTTAACAATTGGAGAATGGCTTCACCCATTAATTTTTTAGAATGAAATTATTTAGTTTCCAATTATTTTTTTGTATATTTTCTCCTGGCTTTTTATTGAATATAATTTATATTGCATCACAATCCAAAAAATGTATTTACTATTCTTGTTCTCTGCATTTGATTGGGAGATCTTTATGTCCCAATATATGGTCAAATTTTGTATAAGTTCCATGATCTGAGGATAAAAAAGTATATTCCTTTCTGTCTCCATTCAACTTTCTCCAAAAATCTATCATATCTAACTTTTCTTGTATTCTATTTACCTCTTTAACTTCTTTCTTATTTATTTTGTGTTTTTCTCCCTACCGTTTTTGTTTTCCCTTCTATTAGCCTACCTATCCCTTCTCTTTTTCCTCTTCCACTTTTGAATAATGTGAGAGAAGTTTCTCTATAAATAAGTCTACTAGTTTCTCTTTGAGCCAAATCTGATGACAGTAAGATTCACCCTATCCACTTCCCTTCTATATCTCAAATATAATAGTTTCCTTTGCCTCTTTGTGAAATTTAATTTTCCCCATTTTACCTCCAATTTTCCCTTTTTCTGGTACAATCACGTTTCCACCTCAAGTTTCTTTTTTATATTATAACACAAAAATCAAATTATACATGCACTCTATATATATACCCATAATAGAAATACAGTTCTCTACAGTTCTTTTTACCTTTTTATGCTTTCTTGAGTTCTATATTTGGTGGTCAATTTTTTTGTTTAGCTGTGGTTTTTCCATCAGATATAAATGGAATTCACCTGTTTTGTTGAATGCTCACCTTCTTCCCTGGAAGAAAATGTTCAACAGGATACTTTATTTTGGGCTGCAGTCCAAGTTCTGTTTCCTTTTGGAATATCAGATTCCAGGCCATTCGCTCATTTAAGTTGGAAGCTCCTATATCCTGTGTGATCCTTTTTGTTGCTAATCAGTATTTAAATTTTTTCCCCTCACTGCTTTTAATATTTTTCGTTGACTTGATTGTTCTGAAATTTAGCCACAATATTCCTTGGAGTCTTAATTTTGGGATCTCTTCCAGGTAGATATTTGGGGAATTCTTTCAATGGCTATTTTACATTCTGATTCTGTGACATCAGGGCAATTTTCATTGATCATTTTCTGAAAAATAGAGAGCTCAATAATCCTTAGTATTTCTCTCCTATACCTATTTTCCAAATCAGTTGTTTTCCTAATTAGGAATTTTACATTTTTTTCTATTTTTTTCTTTTTTTTTGCTTTTGCTTGACTGATTCTTGATAGCTCATTGAGTCATTCATTTCCATTTGTTCACATCTGACTTTTAGTGAATTATTTCCTTCATTTTCTTTTTTTTTACTTTTTTTTCATATTTGTCCAATTGAGTTTTTAAGTAATTTGTTTTGTTCAATGGTATTTTTTTCCATTTCTCAAATTCTGTTTTCCTGGGAGTTATTTATCTTTGCCATTTCACAAATTCTGTTTTTCAGGGAGTTGTTTTCTTTTTCCATTTCTCCAAATCTATCTTTTAATGAGTTATATGCCTTTTCTAAATCTTCTTTTCATTTCCTTTCCCCAATTTTCTTCTAGCTTTCTTTTAAGATCCGTTTAAATTTCTTCTAGGAGAGCCTTGTGTGGGGAGCAATTTATATCACTCTTTGGGGTTTCATCTGGAGACAATCTGCTTTTAGTCTCCTCAGGGTTTGAAATCTGTTTTTTCCTTTCACCATAAAATCTCTCAATGGTCAGAGTTCACTTTGCCTTTTTATTCATTTTTTCCCCAAAATAGTTGGGATCTGCTTTCAGGGTAAGGGAGGTTTTCCAAGCTTCCTCTACAAGAGGCAGAGGCTCTATTCAGACTGTGCTGAATCACTACCCGTGCTGGGTGGGCGTGGCCAGGTCCCATGAGATTCTGGTGTTGTAGGATTCACTCTTTATGTTTTGTGTTTGTGTTGAATGTTTTCTAACTTCTCTGCTGATCTACTGGATTGCAACCAATGTAGAGTAACCAACACTGCTGTAGAATCCTCTCCCTGTATTCTCTGACACATGGATTCTTCGCCCCACCCCGGGTGTGTACAGCATTTGCTGGTGTCTGTGCTTGGGCTATTTGTGCCTGGTCACCTCTCTCCATGCCCAACCAGAAACAGATCGCTTTTCTGGCGATCTTGGAAATTATCTTTTGCTGGTAATTTATTGCATCCCCAATAATTGTGGTTTCTGCCAGTCAAGAGCTAATTCAGAGGCTGCAATTGGTAATTAGCTGTGCGTTGTGGGAGAAGATCAGAAAGAAGCATGTGTCCTCTCCACTGTCTTAGCTCTGCCTCCTGTGAGTTACATTTAAAAGGAATTAGGGGACAGCTAGGTAGTGCAGTGGATAGAGCACCAGTCTTGGAGTCAGGCGGTTTCAGACACTTAACATTTCCTAGCTGTGTGACCCTGGGCAAGTCATTTAATCCCAATTATCTCAGAAAAAAAAAAAAAAAAGCAATGAGGCACTAGTTTGTAGGCTTTAAATGTCCAAGGAATTTAAACATTTTTTTATATTCTACAAGGGACCATTGAAGCATATTGAACAAAATAATCACATAATCAGTTCTATATATAAGTATGAAAAATCTGATGGTGGGTTGAAGGATAAATTAAAGAAAGGATGAAATTAAAGCATGGAAATTAATCAGGATGCTGTTGTAATAGACTAGAAAAGTACTAATGAGGACATATTCTATGGTCTTAACAGTGGGAATAGAGAAGAAAGGCTAGACTTTAATATCTCCTAGAAGTCTGCTATTCAGATTAAAGATGAGATTTGTTTTGCTTTTTATCTTATTTTCTTTTTCTTTTTTTTTTCTTTGCCCCCTTCTAAACCCATGAAAAGATATTTTTAAACATTCATCCTTGCAAAACCTTGTGTTTCAAGTTTTTCTGCCCTCTTCCCTGACTCCTCTCTCCCCAAGATAAGAAGCCATCCAATATAGGTTAAACATATGCAACTCTCCCAAATCTATCTCCATATTTGTCATGTTGTTCAAGAAAAATTCTATTTTATATATTTTTTAAATTGTCTCAATTTTTAATTTGATTTTTGTAAGGAACTCTTGATCAGAAATTTCCTATTACTATTCCAAAACAACAGCTACTGTGTGCACAGAATTCAGGAGTTACTTGGGTCCACTGAGAGGTTCAGTGACTTGTTCATGTTACACTGCCAGCCCGTGGTGGTATATATTTACCAACTAGCTCTCCAAAGGAGAGCAGGGATATATGGCTTACCAATATAGTTTTAATTTTCATTACTACCTTTCTCTCCATCATAGAGTTCCTTAAATTTCATTAAAAATAAAATACAACAAATCATTTCTTCTTTTATAGCATAGCTAAGTATAAATGAACACATTGAAAATTTACCACTTGTATCTCAGATATAAGTATCAGACTCCTTGGACACAACCATAACATGTCAGAAGTGAGACTGGCATCCCAATCTATCTGCGAGTACTTTCTATCTACTCCACCATCCTATATATCAAGTGTAAAGAAAGTGGATATAGGAGCAAAGTTCCAAATCTAATTTCATTGTCATGACTCTATGTGAAGGAACAGGTCAACCTCTGAGTTTATCTTGTAGATTTAAACTCAGTTTATTAAAAAATTTGTTACCCCCACCTAGAGGAGTAGAGATCTTATTGTTGTTTATAAAGGTAGAAATGTACCTAGAGAATTAGAAAAATTTTCTTGAATGTCTATCAAAATCTCTTATTTTACAAACTAGGAAACTGGGAACAAAGCAGTGATTTTTGGAAGTATAAATTATTGACAGAACCTAGATTTAAATTCTGATTTTCTGATTCTTAGTCAGAATGTAAATATTTCAATGAAACAAATATATTTTCCTTATTAATCTTTCCTAAAATCCTTAAAATTTGTATTACCAATAACTTAATATTTGCATTTAATACATTTCAGAATTTAAACAAAATTTTCAATTTAACATATTTGAAGGAAACATAAACATTAAGTCATAAAAGCCATACACATTAGAAGAGACACCAGTTACCAATGAGGAAACAATTTACTTTTTGTTCTACCTTTGTTTCAGCCTTTTGTATTTTGGAAGGGACTTAGGGATATTATGTCTTTCTAAATGAGCACAAGAAGCAAGAGACTATACCACACATACATACATATATATATTGTGAATATATGTATATATATATATATATGTATACATACAATATATTTATACATTTTATATCTATTTATACTTATCTATACATCCATATATATTTATCTACATATCTGTATGTACCTTTCTCTCTAAATATATATAATGCACACATACACACACACACATATACATGCACACATATATTTCATCCACAGCTCTGTTTTTATTTTAATTATGGAAAAGAAGCTTTTTTCAAGGTTTGCTTTCGGTTCCTATTTGAAAGTAGTATTTATTAAAAAGCAGTAAATATTAGGGTTACATGGGTAAATATGCTATTTGTATTGCTGAACTATTTGGAGTTCCTTCTACACCAGAATAGAAGCTAAGATGGTAACTAGTCTTAAACTACTATGATGGTTTTCACTTCTTTGTGAAGCCAAAGGGGGAAAAATTGCTTGGATATATTTTATAGTCTTTTATCATGAACTAATCACAGCCTTTTCAAATATGACTAATATGACATGACATAAAGTGACATGAAGGGGGTTACTATTTAAGTCAGTGAATTACATGCTCATTTGAATGACAAAGAAAATCTTTTTTTCTTCCTACTGAATTGGAGGGAAGCCATTAAGTAGCTTTTTTGTTTAATTGTTTAAATAAGGAAAGTTGAAAAAAATGCACTCAGAGGCACACAAAGGCCCCAAAGAGGATGACTTAGAAATTCATGTTTTTTTTTTTTTTTCAATTTATTAACTCTCTAAATGATGGATTGAATTTTTATTCATTAGAAATAAATAATTATGTAATTCTTGGTATTGTGCTAAGCATTTCTGATTAGGACTATATAACAAGTTTAAGGTACAAAAATGGAGTTTGATGTAATGGAAAACATGATAAATTTGAAAAGAAGAGTTCTTGAATTTTAATTCTACCTCATTTATTTATTAAGTAATTACAATAAGTAATTTAATCACTCTCAGACAGTTTTCTCAACTATAAAATGAAGATAACATTAGAAAATTATTGTGCTGAGCAAATGAGATACTGTATACATTTTAGCAATTACTATTAATGTAATAATTATTAATTTATTAGTTTCTAAAAATAATTTGAAAGTGCTTGCTTTAGCAATTTTTGGATATAATTTTGTAATAAAAATGCTGATTATTCTTTCAGAAATTGACTAAGAAATTTTCTTTTTCCATTTCTGATTTCCTTATACTCAGGTCAATTTTCTTTGAAATTGAATAATTTGAAAATTGAATTTAGTGTTTTGCTAATTTTGTTAGTTTCTTTTTAGGTATTTATTTCTTTTGTGTTCTTAATTTTAGTGATTATATAATTATATTCATGAGACTGACAATTATTTGTATTTCTCCTCTGCTGTTGTATGTTGTTTTTGTGCTTGTTGATTTTTTAAACTTTCCTAATTTGACATTTCTCCCCTATTTTAAAACCAGATTTGGTTAAAGATCTATCAACTGTTAGTATTTTAAAAAGACTAAATTTATATATATATATGTATATATACTATAGTTACTTTTGGTTTCCAATTGATTTATTCTAATGCATAATATTTCCTGTTTTGAACATTTGAATTTGTTTGACAATTTTCCATTTATTCACGTACTATATTAATTCCATTTGTCTTTTCTTCTATTTCATTAATTCACATAGAGAAACAAATATAAATATGTGTATATATGTATATGCTTTTATATGTGTGTATACATATGAGAAGTGTAAGAGAGGTAGATTTAAGCTCAAGAAAAAGGAAAAAAATGCTTACATAAGTTACAAAATAGTAGACTCAGGTGATGAATTTATTTGTATTTTATTAATAAGAGATGATCATGGCTAAAGGATGGTGTAGATGTGATTCCTGTTCATTGATGGATTACAGTGATTGCATTGGGGTTCTTTATAATATTAATATTCTGTGATTTATTTATTTATTTATTTTTGCATCATAGTACAAGTAATGCATTTCATTTTTAAAATGCATTTATTTTATTCTGAACTTAAAAAAATAAGATTTGATAGCACACTAGAATAGAAAAAGATTGCACATGCAACTACAAATCTGTTATGTACAGCTTGCTATTCCTTTTTAAAATATAGATAGTAAAATTATCATGTTTCTTTCTTTTCTTTTTTCCTTCCTTCCCCATTACCTGAGAGATAAATACTATTACACACATACACACAGAATGTACACACATCCCTCACATAAAATCATTCTATATATAGTTCTGTTTATCAATTCTTTCTCTGAATGCCGATACTGTATTTCTTTGAAAGTCTTATTTAATTTATGTATTTTTCAAAATCCAAATGACTTAGTCACTCAAAATTGCTCTTAAAACTATATTGCTGTTATGGCTGTTACTGTATACATTATTCTCTTGCTTCTGCTCATTTTGCTTTTCATTATTTTGTGCAGGTCTATCTATGTTTTTGAAGATCACCAAGCTCATCATTTTTATAATAAATTAGTATTTCTTCATTAAAACAATTTAAACCACATTCCCAGAGTCAAGTTAGTGTGGAATTATCCTTTCTCTACTATTAGATCAATTTCCTACTGCTTAAGTTTCCACTGCTATGAAGTGGTAGCAACTTGTACCACAAAATTTCATTTAACTACTTAATATCATATATATTTTAAATAACTATTTTTACTTCCAAGTTATGCAATAAAAAGATGTAGCTATTTTCACTAAAGATCATTGAGTCATATCCCTAATATGGGATTAGTCTGCCTCAGACTCTGAAGAGAGTAAGTACAACAGTTTAATAAATCAAAACTGAGCAGTCTTCAAAACTTGGAAATATATTCCCCAGAGTATTTTAGAAAACCACAACCTTGAACCTTCATATTTAAAATAAAAAAATAATAAATGGGGGATGATCAAGTCCTATTTTCACTACATGTTAACCTGTGAGTGATGAAGAAAACAATTTCCTTAAAACATTTTTTCCCAGCAGATATCATCAATGAATGTACAAAACTAAGAAAGAACAGCTGAAGAGAAGAAATCATTTAGTATATGACTGCAAATGAATCTAAGCATCTATAGTCCTTTCTACTCAGTAAACTGAAAAGACTTCTTTTAATAACATTTTTAACAGAATAGAATTAGTTACTAAATACTTTGTACACAAGGCACATGTTATCATCATCATCATCCTCATTATCATCACTCCTCCACTAGTTCTTCCACATGTTGATTAGCTGCCAGGAATTTTCTGCAAGTGATCAACCCCTATTGCAAGAAGTCTTTTTTTTTTTTTTTTTTTTTTTTTTAAGGCAAAGTACTAAAACTTGTGGTCACACGGTAAAGGGAAGTATAATGGTGTGAAATGCATAAATGGGATAGGACCGAGGTCTGACAGAGAGTCTTGATAATTTAAATTATAGTTGTTATTTAAAAGAGAAGAAAAAAAATCTTCACAAAAGCCAAGGTAGCAGACAGTTTCAAAAAAGGAGTGTATAACATTATGTAATTCTGTAGAAATGTCATGGAACACTAAAAAAAAGTCATTTGATTTGAAAATTACTAAGACATTAATGACCTTTGAGAAAAGAGTTTTAGTAGTGATAGGGAAGAAAGCCAGATTATCAGAGGTTGAGAAGAATGTGTGTTGAAAAGTAGTTGCTTTAAAAATGGATATTATTGTAAAATTGATTTGGCTGCAAAACTGAGCAGAAAAATTAGTAATAGAGATATTTCCAAGGAGTAAACGGAGATGGACTTTTTTCCTAAATTGTAAATATATATTTATATTTGTAGATGGAAGGAAAAAGAAGTAGAGAGTAAAGGACGGATGATGCACGAAAGAAATAGGATAATTGAAGAAAAACATTAATATTTCTGGAGGGGTCAGGATGGGATAGCATTAAATGGAAGGTCTAGCTCTAATAATGAATCAAGGGTTATACTCCTTCCTCTGATATAAGAAAGAAAGGTAGAGAATATTTACAGGAACTCAAATAGTCTTTTGATGCGACAGAACCTAGCTAAGTAAGTTCTTGTCAAAGTGATGTTAAAAAAAAAAAGGTGAAGAGTTTGAGAAATAAAAGAATTTTTGGAACAATCTGTGGAGTGATTAAATAACCAGAAAATATTGAAAGAAAGGAACATTGAAAAAGAAAAAAAAAGTTCTATGATGTCTATAATGGAGAAAGTAGACATTTGGTACTTCTCCAGTAAACAGCTAATAATCAGGCACAAAGGAGAAGGTATTTGTTTTTTTAATTACCTTGAGCTAAGAACTAGTAGGTTAAGAAAAGTGATAAAAAGTGAATTTAAAGTTAGTAGCTAGTAAATAATTGATCATTGGTTAACATGCAGTTAGAGCTGAGTAGAGAGACAAGCTAAATGACACATTAGATAGAATGCTGGGCCTGGTATCAGGAAGACCTGAGTTCAAAATTGGCCTCCAATATGTGTGACCCTGTACAAACAACTTAACACTTCTTGCCAGATTTTCAGAGAGAAAAGGATATTGAGAGTCTCAAAGACAAACTTTATCTTTTTAAAAATAATTTAGATTGACTCATCTCATTGATTAAGAATACAAGGGTAGAAATGCAGGAGAGGCAGATGATTATTGGAATATAATTCTTATTTTAACCTCAGCTTTCTTTTCCAGAATTCAGACAGAATATTATTACTATACTCTCTCTCTCTCTCTCTCTCTCTCTCTCTCTCTCACACACACACACACACACACACATACACACACACACACACTAACCGCACAAATGCACCAAGCACACTGAATACAATACTTGATGGGAGACTTTTAGTAAATTTTATTGATTGTTGATTGCTCCCTAAAGATATAAATAAATAGTGGAAAGGATCCCATGGCTTGTGGCTTTAGAAATTCACTAAATTTCTAGGTGGAAGGGGAGGAAAATTAAAATGAGAAAAAAAATAAGGCTGAGGAAAAGGAATGTGATAGCATCCATAGTAGTAGTTATAGTAGTAGCAGTAGTTGTAGTGGTAATGGTGGTGATGGCAGTGGTAGTGTCATTAAAAATAGTAATAGTAGCAAAAGCATTGACTAAAATTCATTATACATAATAGATGTAGAAAACTATATGGAGAAATACCATAAATATGACTGCATTACACATACAATGTCTCAAGACAAACCCTCAATGTCTCCAAGCTCTTTTCTAATATGACTATATCAGTTTCATGGATGAGGATGTGTGTCTGTATTTCAATGTTGAAACAACTCATGTAAAAGCTGCTTTTGGGGACAATGACAGCAAATGTTATTCTTCAGTTGGTTTAACTCATTTCCCTATTATTTTCAACTTGGTTCAAAAGAAATCAAGGAATATTTTCTGATGTTTCCTTGTAAGTAGCTAAAATTGAAACATCTCCCTCATGCATCAATTACCTGAGCCTCCACAACAAAATGTAAAGATGAGAGAAACCTCTTTTCTCTAAAACTTTCTTGGATTTATAATTTTTTTTCACATAAACTTAGAGAAACCTCAATGTCACTGTTTTATAATTTTTTAAATTGTTAATAATTCAAAACATTTAAATATTTGAAAAAGAAATCATAGCAGAATTATTTTACATATGGAAAGTAACTACTGTTATAGAGGTAGATACTAGAACTACTATCCAACGATTTAGTTTCCTTGAGATGGCAATAAGAACCTCATAATTATTTTCATCATATCTTCTGGTCATATTCATAAAATAATTTTTCTAATTATCTCAAAATTGGCAATTCATTTATTTATTTTCATCTCTCAAGGATCTTATAAAATTGGCAATTTAAATCTCCCTAAGATTTTTTTAGCTTAATGGCACAGTAACAATATCCACAATCTTTGTAAGAGGAGATATTTATGTTGAGGTTTCACATGAGTTGTTGGTTATGTGTGACTTGTAAATGACATTGGCTGGTCATGTAATGGTAATGCCAAATAACAAATGATGAATTCATTTCCTCCTTGACAACTTCTTTCTTTCTTTCTTTCTTTCTTTCTTTCTTTCTTTCTTTCTTTCTTTCTTTCTGCTGTGGCAATTGTGATTAAGTGATTTCCACAGGGTCACCCAACTAGGAAGAGTTAAGTGTCTGAGACCAGATTTGAACTCAGGTCCTTCTGACTTCAGGGCTTGTGCTCTATCCACTGCACCACATAACTGCCCCTGACAACTTCTATTCTTAATTCTAACTATACTACATCACAGCTTCAAGAACTTTCAATTCTTGCTTTATTTTTTAGAAACCAAAATGTATTAATTTTATATGTATGACCCTTAACAATATGGCTCTGATTTATCTTTTCTTCCTTACTCTACATTATTACTATTATGTATTTCATGTAAGCCAATCTTATCTACTTGATGTTTGTTGGAATTTAGAATTACATTTTTTAAAATGATTTTTGTGTTTGCAATATACTTCCAATTCAGTTTCATTTCTTAGAATCTGTAGTTTCCTCTAAAGCTCAGCTTTTGTATCAACTCTTATGTGATTGTAATATTTTAAATAAGGGATATGATGCTGGAACTGGAATCATCTCTTGCTGAGTTGACATCTGGCCTCAGACACTAGCTGTGTGACATTTGGCGTGTCACTTAATACTATTTGTCTCAGTTTCTTTATCTGCAAAATGAGCTGGAGAAGTAAATGGCAAATCACTCTAATATCTTAACCAAGAAAACCTTAAATAGGGTCATGAAGACCCCATTGAAACAACTGAATAACAACAACAGTTATTTGTTCTTTCTTTCTCTTCCTCATGCAAATAGATTAGAATGTACATGAAAATTCATAGAGGAAGGAGCACCAAAAACAAGGAGGATCAAAATGTTCAGATTTATCTATGATCTCTTTCACCTAATACAGTATTTTAAACTAAAGATTCTCAGTTCATGCTTAGATATAACTGATAGAAAATTGGAAAAAGAAGGCCATTATGTTAATTGAGTTGTTTGTGCAGGTAACAGACAAAAGTCAACTAGAAAGAGAAAGAATGGATGAGTTACAAGCTATATACCATTCAGGAATAATGTCAGATGGGATCAAAGATTAACTGAAATACTGGAGTAAACATAGTATGCACATATTATTTTTCTTTATTGCTAAGTTCTAATCAATTTAGATTTTATAGGTTTTGACTTTGATGGAATTGGAACAAAATGTTATATCAAAGCACTGGAGGAGTCTATATTCTTGGTGGATTTTTACTTCTAAAATATCAGCAAGTCTAGTTCAAAGCCTTCTGCCAAAATCATTTTGGGATTTTACTCCTGAAACTATCACAGTGGCTCAGAAGTTACTCTCAAGGAGACTTCACAGGTTTCCACTTTTTCTGAGAGTACTCAAGAAGTTCTGCATTGGAAAAGCTGCCAGAGTCTGGTTCTACCATAGCCACTCTAGCGCACAAGGAACTGAGAACAATCCAATTATCCACCCACTTACTTACCATCACTATGAGAAGTTCTCTTGTAGTGCTATTTTATGAAAAAGAACAATAATGGGCAGTTTGCATCTAAATTTTTAGATTTATTCTAAAGAATTTAGATAATATCCCCTTCTACAGATATACATCTTAAAACATCCCAAGAGGCAGGGTGAAATACTACTAACTTACTTGTACAAAGGCATGTGGAGGAAAAAATCCATTCTTAGTAGGAACAGAATCTCTGAAGGGTGTAATTGAACTGTTTGTTACATTTTTTAAACTCAAAAGCTTGTCTCATGCAAAAGAGTTTACCTAGAGGTATACCTAATACTATATATTTGACTTCTTGATTGTCTTTTAAATGTGATACTGGTTTCATTCATGATTGATTGAGGCAAGTCTGCATTTTGTGGTTGTATGTTTCAAGCTATCTACTGATAATACACTAATACCAACTGCAGAAATCTTAAAATTACATTAATACCTTCCTTTAATCTATTCTCTGTGTGTCCATCTCTCTCTCTCTCTCTCTCTCTCTCTCTCTCTCTCTCTCTCTCCTCTCTCTCTCTCTCTCTCTCTCTCTCTCTCACACACACACACACACACACACACAAACAGTTTTTGATAAAGAAAAATATGTGAACTCCCAGCTGCTTAGAGCAAATTGAGGCTGGACCAGATGTGTCCTGCAATTTGTCGATTCGAAAACAACACAAGGAATATTGTCTGCCATCTGTTGATGCAAAAAGCAGCAGGGCAATCTTGGCATTTCAACATAGCTCCTCCATTGGGAAATTTGGAAGGGAACTCATTTGTTTCATTTTTCCCCTTTATTGACCTGACAGTGCCTTTGCTCAAGAGGCATCTTGATATCAAGAAGTGACAGTTTATATCTAAAGGTTTTAACTCAGAAAATGAGCAAGTTTTGTGTTTTTTATTCTTTTTAAAGCACAAAGTTGACTCCTGCCAATGGGGCAAATTTTGGCTTTCCATTAACAGTTACACTGACTGATTAGAAAAAACAAGAAATGTATGATCTTCAACTCCCTGAGCCTCCTCATGTCTTCAAGTCTTATTTCTTCTTTGGAATGCCACAGAAAATGTTCTTAAGTTAAAGTTGCAGGCAACGTAATGTGTGCTTGCAGTAAATATAAACAATAAGTAAGAGCTTCTATGGTACTCCAACCATAGATTTTACATGACCAGTGAACATCTGGGTCAAACATTTAGTTAGGATTAATGAAATATAACAGTTACCCTCATGGGTTACCCATATTAACTCAGAGTTGTCTATACTTTTTCCAAATATAGACTACATGACTACTTAATTCCCTTAAAATCCTAAATTTGGAGATTCATTGGATTTATTTTATCTTTTTTATAAGAATTGCATTTGTGGTTCTAATTTTATAAACTCCAGTCTAATAAATTAGCATCTTCCTCTTGTAATATGAAATAACTCAAATTCATTCAGCTAACATTTATTAAGCATTCATTATGCTACCTAAACTGTGATAAAGGTTTTGGATTCAACATAAGTCCCAAAGATGTCATTTCCTAAACAGAGTAACTTTCCACTTTCTATAAGCAACTCTACTTTGGATGTCAAGGAGCATTTTCATATTTTAGACTAAATTTTTGTTATTTAATATCTCCTTTCTTCTGATTGGAGCACTAAATAGTAGAACCTTAAACTTTGCCCCATTTTTTTTTTGTAGTGAGCTCAGAATTTTGAGAAATTTAGAGGTAACTCCCCACTTTCAATTACCAACTCTACATGAGTTGGACTTCATGGCACTTTATACTCTATCATTCCCCACCCATCCCTATCCCCCTTACCCTCTTTCTTTTTTACATTATAAGATTGTTGAAACAATCAGTTTTTATATTGCCAGTGTTTAATAAGATATATGGATTATAGTAGGCATTAATAATTGCTAATTAAATGATAATACAAATACACATAATAAAGTACATACATAACATAGTAGAAATGGAAGGTAATCTCAAAAAGGTGGTTTTTGAAAGGTCATAAGAGAGACTGGGGAAGGATTCTTGCAGAAGAAAAGTTATAAACTTGGTATTTAAGAGAATAAGGGCATAGAGAACACGGACATGAGAAAGGATATCTTCTCTAGATATAGGGACAGAGCGCAAACACGTGGAATGCAGAATATGTGTTATTAGAAAAAAAGAAAGTGGACTAGTATAGCTATATGATAGAATATGTGGAGGGGAGTAGAAATATTAAAAAAAAATCTAGAAAGTTAGAGAATCCAGGTTGTGAAGGGATTTAAATGCCAAATAGTATTTTGTATTTGAACATCAGTAATAGAGAGCCACTGGTGCTTATCAGAGAGGAAGAATTGGACAGTGAATAAAAATGGATAGAGCCTTAAAACAGGGGAAATGACCATAAACTTATTGGTAATACAATAATCAAGGTAACAAAGGGTAGCATAGTGTGGCATCTGTTTGATTTAATAAAAGAAGTTGCATAGTAAAGGTATCTTAAAGGTAGAAAGCCAGTACTAGCCTGGCATTTAAGTGGAGAGGAGAAATGTGAAATGTTTTGAAGAAACAATATCTGACAACTGTTAGCATGACTCATGTGGAAAATTGGTTGTAGAATAGTTAATTTTTTATCCTCCAAAACTAAACTGGGTCTCACTGCCCATTATGATTGTGACTAAAAATTCATATATCTATCGTGAATACAATTGGAATGGCAACACGTAGACAGAAGACTCTTATTGCAAAGAGAAGAATTCTTGATTTAAGAGACCTAATCTTCATCAAATCTGGCCCAAACAGACATATCAGTCAAAGAGTAGGGAAAAGGAGGGGCAGAGCCAAGATGACAGAGAGGACACACATATCTAAGCTCTCCCTTACTTTCAGACTACTTTTTTATGAAACAGCCTCGGAATTAGTGCTTGACTGTCAAAACCCATGGAAATTGAGAGTATAACATATTACCAGCAGAAGATAATTTCAAAATTCACCAGAAATGGTCTGTTTTTGCTTGCGGGCAGGGATGGCTAGGCCAAGCGGATAATTCAGGCAAATAGGTAATGAGAGCACAGAAAAGAATTCATGTTCAGCAGACCAGTTTGGGGTAGGGTGTTGTCTCAGCTGGCAGAAAATTAGCAGAAAGAACTTCACCACAGTGACAGCTATTCTGTCCTGGCAGCAAGCCAGTAGATCAACAGAGAATTGTAAACACAGGGAGTAAAGACTATAACACCAAAATGCTAGAGTCTCTCTGGACCTAGCCACACCCACCCAGCATCAAGAGGGATTCAGCACAATCTCAGTACACAATCACTGATCCCGCTACAGATACTGATTCCAGTGCAGAGACTGATCTCAAAGTAGCCATGACTGTCCCACTACTGCTTCACTGCTACTTCCTGTTGTCTATTTAGGAAGCTTGGTAATACTATACTGCCCCAAAAGCAGACTGCAATTTTTTCACCAAAATGAGTAAAAAGACAAAGCAGGCTCTAAGTATAGATAGCTTCTATACTGAAAGAGAGCAGACTTCAAACCCTGAGGAGACTAAAAGCAAATTGTCTCCAGATTAAGGCCCAAATGGTGATATAACCTCATCCCCATCACAAAAGACTCTCATAGAAGAAATTAAAAAGGCTCTTAAAAGAGAGCTAGAAGAAATATGGGGAAAGAAAAGGAAAGCTATGCAAGAGGGACTGGATAAGTCATGTTATTCATTAAAGGATAGAGTGGATAAAGAAATCAACTCCCTAAAAAACAGAATTAGTGAATTGGAAAAAGAAAATAGCCCCCTTACCTCTCAGACCTGTGGAAGAGGAAGGAATTTATGACCAAAGAAGAACTAGAGATCATTATTGATTACAAAATAGAAAATTTTGATTATATCAAATTGAAAAGTTTTTGTACAAACAAAACTAATACAGACAAGATTAGAAGGGAAACAATAAACTGGGAAAACATTTTTAGAGTTAAAGGTTCTGATAAAGGCCTCATTTCTAAAATATATGGAGAATTGACTTTAATTTATAAGAAAGCAAGCCATTATCCAACTGATAAATCGTCAAAGGATATGAACAGACAATTCTCAGATGAAGAAATTGAAACTATTTCTAGCTATATGAGATGATGCTCCAAGTCATTACCGATCAGAGAAATGCAAATTAAGACAACTCTGAGATACCAATACACACTTGTCAGATTGGCTAGAATGACAGGGAAAGATAATGCAGAATGTTGGGGGGGATGTGGGAAAACAGGGACACTAATACACTGTTGGTGGAATTGTGGAGAGCAATTTGGAACTATGCTCAAAATGTTATCAAACTGTGCATACCCTTTGATCCAGCAGTGCTACTACTGGGCTTATACCCTAAGGAGATACTAAAGAAGGGAAAGGGACCTGTATGTGCCAAAATGTTTGTGGCAGCCCTGTTTGCAGTGGCTAGAAACTGGAAAATGAATAAATGCCCATCAATTGGAGAATGGTTGGGTAAATTTTGGTATATGAATGTTATGGAATATTACTATTCTGTAAGAAGTGACCAGCAGGTCATATACAGCAGGATGACTACAGAGAGGCTTTGAGAGACTTAGGGAGAAACAACTCCCTAAGAAAAAAATCCCCAGGACCACATGGATTTACATGTGAATTCTATGAAACATTTAAAGAACAATTAACTCCAATGCTATATAAACTATTTGAAAAAATAGGGATTACAAGAATCCTACCAAATTCCTTTTATGACACAGACATGGTACTGATACCTAAACCAGGTAGGTTGAAAACAGAGAAAGAAAATTGTAGATCAATCTCCTTAATGAATATTGATGGAAAAATCTTAAATAGAATATTACCAAAAAGATTACAGAAAATCATCCCCAGAATAATATACCATGACCAAGTAGGATTTATACCAGGTATGCAGTATTGGTTCAATATTAGGAAAACTATTAGCATAATTAACTATATCAATAACCAAATTAACAAAAATCACATGATTTTCTCAATAGATGCAGAAAAAGCATTTGATAAAATCTACACCCATTCCTATTAAAAACACTAGAGAGTATAAGAATGAATAGACTTTTTCTTAAAATAGACTGTCACATCTATTTAAAACAATCAGTAAGCATCATATGTAATGTTGATAAACTGGAACCATTCCCAGTAAAATCAGGAGTGAAACAGGGTTGCCCACTATCACTATTACTATTCAATATTGTATTAGAAATGCTAACTTTGGTAATAAGAGATAAAAAAGAGATTAAAGGAATTAGAGCAGGTAATGAGAAAACTAGATTATCACTCTTTGCAGATAATATTAAGGTATACTTAGAGAACCCCAGAGATTCTACTAAAAAGCTATTAGAAATAATTGACAACATTAGCAAAGTTGCAGGATACAAAATAAAGTCACATAAATCCTCAGCATTTTTATACATCATTAACAAAATCCAACAGTTAGAGATACAAAGAGAAATTCCATTTAAAGTAACTGCCAATAGTATAAAATATTTGGGAATCTATCTGCCAGGGGAAAGTGAGAAACTATATGATCAAAACTACAAAACACTTTCCACCCAAAGTCAGATTTAAATAATTGGAAAAATATTAAGTGCTCATGGATAGGCTGAGCAAATATACTAAAGATGACAATACTATTTAAACTAATCTATTTATTTAATGCTATACCAATCAGACTCCCAATAAATTATTTTAATGACCTAGAAAAAATAACAATAAAATTCATATGGAAGAAAAAAAGGTCAAGAATTTCAGGTGAACTAATGAAAAAAAAAATCAAATGAAGGTGGCCTAGCTGTACTTGATTTAAAAGTATATTATAAATCAGTGGTCACCAAAACCATTTGGTATTGGCTGGAATAGGTTAGGTTCACATGACACAATACTTGATAACTATAGCAATCTAGTGTTTGACAGACCCAAAGACCCCAACTTTTGAGATAAGAATTCACTATTTAACAAATACTGCTGGAAAATTGGAAATTAGTATGGCAGAAATTAGGCATGGACCCACACTTAACACCATGCACCAAGATAAGATCAAAATGGATTCATGATTTAGGCATAAAGAATGAGATTATAAAGAAATTAGAAGAACATATGCTAGTTTATTTCTCATACTTGTGGAGGATTTCAGAATTTGTGACCAAAGAAGAACTAGAGATCATTATTGATCAAAAAATAGAAAATTTTTATTATATCAAGTTAAAAAGCTTTTGTAGAATCAAAACTAATGCAGACAAGATTAGAAGGGAAGGAACAAACTGGGAAAACATCATTATAGTTAAAAGTTCTGACAAAGGCCTCATTTCAAAAAATATAGAGAACTGACTCTAATTTATAAGAAACCAAGCCATTCTCCAACTGATAAATGTTGAAATGATATGACAAGACAATTTTCAGATGATGAAATTGAAACTATTTCTACTCATATGAAAAGGTGTTCCAAATAATTATTGATCAGAGAAATGCAAACTAAGACAACTCTGAGATACTACCATACATCTGTCACATTGGTAAGATGACAGGAAAAGTTAATGATGAATGTTGCAGGGAATGGGGGGAAACTGGGACACTGATGCATTGTTGGAGGCCTTGTGAATGGATCCAACCATTCTGGAGAGCAATTTAGAATTATGCTCAAAAGGTTATCAAGCTGTGCATAACCTTTGATCCAGCACTGTTAGTACTGGGCTTAAATCCAAAGCAGATATTAAAAAAGGGAAAGGGACCTGTATGTGCCAAAATATTTGTGACAGCTTTTTTTGTACTGGCAAGAAACTGGAAATTAAATGGATTCCTCTCAATTGGAGAATGGCTGAGTAAATTATGGTATATGAATGCTATGGAATATTATTTTTCTGTAAGAAATGACCAACATGATGAAACAGATAGGCGTGAGGTACATGAACTGATGCTAAGTGAAATGTGTAGAACCAGGAGATCATTATACACTTCAACAACAATAGAATATGAGGATCAATTCTGATAGAAGTGGCTATCTTTGGCAATGATAGGATCTAATTTAGTTCCAACTGATCAGTGATGAACAGAATAAGTTACATCCAGTGAAAGAACACTAGGAAATAAGTGTGGATTGCTTGCATTTTTGTTTTTCTTACCAGGTTATTTTTACCTTTCTAAATCTGATTTTTCTTGTGCAACAAGAGAATTCTATAGATATGTATACATATATTATATTTAAGATATACTTTAACATGTTTAACATGTATGAGACTGCCTGCCCTCTAGGAGAAGGGGTGAAGGAAGGATGGGAAAAGTTGGAACAGAAGTGTTTGCAAAGTTCAATGTTGAAAAATTACCCATGCATATGTTCTGTCAATAAAAAGCTATAGTAATAATAATAATAATAATAAGAAGAAGAAGAAGAAGAAGAAGGAAAAGAAGAAGAAGAAGTAAAGAAAATGATGAGGCAAGCAGAGGGAGAGGGAAAATATAGCTACCTGACAAGGAAGATGTTGACCCAGGAACATCGACCTACACAATTTGAAATGAATCTCTGGGGAATTGATTATTGCAAGGTAAATAGCTTCCAACCATTGTTGGCCCCATACTCATAGATAGCTATAAAATTTTTGGTTATTTTTAGACCAGCCAAGTCAACAAAATATCTATTGTTTTGTTTGATTTGTAAATTTAGTTATCCTTATTTGTATAGTCCTATTGTTTGTATCATCCTGTTTGACTGAGTAATTCTTTGGTAAGGTTCCATTCATTTTTTTGTTTGTTTTGGTTTGTTTATAATTTCAGTCCTTAGTACAATACAATCATAAGGTATATATATATATATATATATATATATATATATATATATATTTGACATAAGTTTATTATATATTTTTATATTTAATTACAGATAAATAATCAGAGAATTCTGGAGAAATGGCAGAATAGCTCAGTAAATTTCTAATTTTCCAGATTTCCTCACAAAAAGGAAAAAAAATGTATCTTGGGCACACATAGACTAATGAACAATCAAAAAGCCTTGGGGCAGAACAAGGATCTTCCTAGTACAACCCAAGAAGATCCAAAGAAAGACTCCAGGCTTAGGATTAATCAGTATGAAGTGAAAACATTTCTTGGATAGTCCCACAAAAAGACAAGTACAGAGGCCGGGGGCTATCTAGGTGTGACTAGATTCTCAGCAGGAACCACAGAAACTTTCAAGTATGTGGGAATTTGGGAGTTTGATGTTGGGAAGACTAAGGGAACCTCAACTGATTAAAAATGCATCTGTGCTGCAGAGATGTGACCATGGGTGAGGAGCCAGCACACATAGTAAGAACAGAAGCAATACCACAAGGACATTGTTGGCTGCTGGCACTTGCAGGAGGGTGGCACTCTTGCTTTGGGGTTCCAGGTCAGAGGGGAGAGCTGAAGTGAAGCTAGAGGCACTATCCAGCCACTTCATTATTACAGTTGCTTACATTCATATTTATCATTTAAAAAAGTGAACAGGCAAAGAAGAAAGAACACAACTATAGAAACTTACTATGAGAACAGGGAATACTGGGGTTTATCTTCTTTGGAAGACAAGAAGTAAAACTTCTCTCCCAAAGAATAACATTAAATGTTTCCCTGCTCAGAGAGAATTTACTTCTTACCACCACTTCCCTCAATTTAACCTCCCATTTTTCAATTCCTCTCCCATTTCTTATCCTTTTCCCCTTATGTTCCAACTATTAACATCACCTTTCCCCTCCTATTTCCTTATAGGCTGAAGATTAAGGTTCAACAACACTCATCTGCCCCGCTTCTTTCTCTTAAATTTAATAGATCTTTTGTTCCTCTTCATGTGATGCAATTTATCCAATTTACCTCTCCTTTTCATCTCTTCCAGCACAATCCCTTTTCTACTCCTAATTTTTTTTATGTAATCATATTAAAGTCAGTTTATAACTACATCTTATACTCATTATCTTCCCATGTATGGATGCAAATATTTTAACCCATAAAATCATGTTTTTTTTTCTTTCCCTTTTTATTTTCTTAGGCTTCTCTTGAGTTCTGTATTGAAGCTCAAATTTTATGTTCACCTCTGGTCTTTCAGTAAAAAAAAATTGAAAATTTCTTATTTTGTTGAATAGACATCTTTTCCCCTTAAAAATAATGCTTGGTTTGCTGGGTAGTTTATTCTTTACTGTAATACAAGCTCCTTTGCCCTCCAGAATATCATGTTTTAGGCCCTTTGATCCTTTAAAGTAGAAGTTGTTAGGTCCTGCGTAATGCTGATTGTGGCTCTTCAATATTTGAAATGCTTCTTTATAACTGCAATATTTTCTCTTTGATCTTATAATTCTGGAATTTTTCTATAATATTCTTTGGAGTTTTCATTTTAGGATCTCTTTTAGGAGGTGATCAATGGATTCTTTCAATGTCTATTTTACCCTCTGTTTCTAGGATATCACAGCAGTTTTCCTTGATGATGTGTTAAAAAGATATGGTTCAGGTTCTTTTTTTTTTAAATTGTGGTTGTCAAAAGTTCAGTAGTACTTAGATTATCTCTTCTGCATCTATTTTCAATTATTTTCTCAATGAGGTATTTTACATTTTCTTCTATTTTTTTCATTTTTTTTTGTTTTGTTTTACTGATTCTTATTGATTCTCATTGAATCACTTACTTCCCTTTGTTCAATTCAAGTTTTTAGTATATTATTTTATTCAGTTAACTTCTTTGCCACCTTCCCATAGGCCAATTGTACTTTAGAAGGAATTGTTTCGTTCATTGGATGTTTTTCCTATTTCATTAATTATGTTTTTAAGGTGTTTTCTTTTTTCATTTCATTGAATTTATTTTTAAGGAGTTGTTTTCATCACTCAATTTCTGTATTTACTTTTCCAAACTTTCCTATAAAGTTCTCATTTTCTTTCCCCACTTTTCTTGTATCTCTCTTTTAAGATCTATTTAGAATTCTTCCAAGACAGCCTTTTGAATTGGAAACCAGTTCATATTTCCCTTTGTGACTTCATCTGGAGGCCTTTTGCTTTTAGTATCTTCAGTGTTCATTTTTAAAGGTTGAGGTCTATTTCAGGAAAAAACAAACAATGAATATACCAAGGAGCCACAATAAGGATTACCCAGGCCCTAGTGGTTTCCACCTTAAAGGATCAAAGGATCTGGAATCTGATAGGCAAAGAAACTTGGTATGCAGCCAAGAATAAACTACTCCATTAAACTGAACATTTTCTTTCAGGAAAGATGATGGACATTAAATGAATCAGGTGAATTCCATTTATTTCTGATGAAAAGATGAGAACTGAACAAAACATTTGACTTCAAAATATAAAATTCAAGAGGTACATAAAAGTTAATTAAAAAAAACCCCTTGAAAGCTGTATCTCTCTAATTGGTATACATAGATAGTGCATATATAATTGGATTATACTGTTATAATGAAAAAAAACAGGTAGAAAAAGGATTATATCACAAAAAGGGAAAAGTGGAAGTAAAATGAGGAAAATTACATCTCACAAAGAGGCAAAGGAAACCTACTATAAATAGGAAAGAAGAGAGGGGGAATGGACATTATGTGAATCTTACTCTCATCAGATTTGGCAAAAAGAGAGAATATTAGAAATATTTGGTCTCACAGAGAAACTTCTCTCAGCTTATAGAAAAGTGGGAGGGAAAAGAGGAAAAGTGAAGGGGGTACACTAATAGAAAGGGAAGCAGAAATAGTAGGGGAAAGCATGAGAAGGTTGGAAGGACTAAAGGCAGAGGGGTGCTTGATGAAAGTAGTGTTCATAAGTAAAATACTGAGGAGGAAGGAAAGGGAAAAAGTAAAGAAAAGAGTATAATTTGGGATAAAGAAGATGGCTGGAAATACAGAATTAGTAGTTTTAATTGTAAATGTGAATGGGGTGAACTCTGCCATAAAGCAGAAGCAGATAGCAGACTGGATTAAAAGCCAGAACCCTACAAAAGTTGTTTACAAGAAACATATTTAAAACAGAGTGATGCATGCGGAGTAAAGTTAAAAGGCTGGAACAGAATCTATTATGCTTCAGCTGAAATAAAAAAAGCAGAGATACCCATCCTTAGATCAAGCAACAGCAAAAATTGATCTAATTAAAAGGGATAAGGAAGGAAACTATACTTTTCTAAAGTATATCATTGATAATGAAGCAATAGCAATAGTAAATGCATATGCACCAAGTGGTATATCATCTAAATTTCTAAAGGAGAAATTAAGAGAGATGCAAGAATAGATTGCAAAACTATAATAGTGGGAGATCTCAAGCTTTCTCTCTCAGAATGAGATAAATCAAACCACAAAATAAGTAGGAAAGAAGTTAAGGGGGTAAATAGAGTACTAGAAAAGTGAGATATGATAGAACTTTGGAGAAAACTAAATGGAGACAGAAAGAAATAGTCTATTTTCAGCAGTTCATAGAACCTATAGAAAAATTGACCATATATTAGGACATAAAGACCTCAAATTCAAATGAAAAAGGTAAAAATAGTAAATGCATCCTTTTCATCTCATCTCATTCACACAATAAAAATTACTTTCAGTAGAAGGCCAGGGGAAAATAGAACTAAAAGTAATAGGAAACTAAATAATCTCATCCTAAAGAATGAATGGGTAAAACAGCAAATCATACATATGATTAATCATTTCATCCAAGAGAATGAAAATACTGAGAAAACATATCAAAATCCCACAAGCAGTAATAAGATGAAATTATATATCTCTAGATGCCTGCTTGCGTAAAATAGAAAAAAAAGATCAATGAATTGGGTATGCAACAAAAAAAGCTGGAAAAAGAACCAATTAAAGAACCCCAATCAAATTCCACACTTGAAATTCTAAAAATAAAAACAGAGATTAATAAAATGGAAAGTAAAAAAAAAACTCTTGAATTAATACATAAAATTAATCTTGTTATGAAAAAACAACAAAATAGATAAACCTTTAGTTAATTTGATTAGAAAAAGGAAAGAAGAAAATCAAATTATTAGTGTCAAAAATTAAAGGGAGAACTTTCCACCAACAAAGAAGAAATTGGAGCAATAATTAGGAGGTATTTTGCCCAACTTTATGACAATAAATTTGAAAAACTAAGTGAAATGGAGGAACACTTACAAAAATATAGATTGTCCAGATCAACAGAATAGGAAATAAATTACTTATATAGACCCATTTTAGAAAAAGAAAAAGAATAAGTTATTAATCAGCTCTCTAAGAAAAAGTCTCCAGAGCCAAATGGATTTACATATGAATTCTATCAAACATTTAAAGAACAATTAACTCCAATATTATGTAAACTATTTGAAAAAATAGGGAAATAAGGACTCTTGCTAAATTCCTTTAATTCTATGGACATAGTACTCATAGTTAAGCCAGGTGGAATGAAAACAGAGAAAGAAAATTATAAACCAATTTCCCTAATAAATATTGATGCGAAAATCTTAAATAAAATATTAGCAACAAGATTATAGAAAGTCATTCCCAAGATAAAACACCATGACCAAGTGATATTTGTACCAGGAATGCAGAATTGGTTCAATATTAGGAAAACTATTAGCATAATTGAATAGATTAATAACCAAACTAACAAAAACACATAATTATCCAATAAATGCAGAAAAAAACATTTGATAAAGTCCAACATTCTTTCCTATTAACATTATAGAGTATAGGAATAAATTGATTTTTCCCTTAAATAGTCAGTAGCAGATATTTAAAAACATCAGCAAGCATCATAGGTAATGAGGATAAACTGGAACCAACTAGAATCAGAAATCAGAAATGAAACAAGATTGCCTACTATCACCATTACTCTTCAATATTGTATTATAAATTCTATATTTGGCAATAAGAGATGAAAAAGAGATTAAGAAATAGAATAGGTAAAAAGAACACTAAATTATCACTCTTTGCAGATGATATAATGGTATACTAGGAGAACCACAGATAATCAACCAAAAACTACTATAATTAATCCCCAACTTTAGCAAAGTTGCAAGATATAAAATAAATCCATATAAATCATCACCATTTTTATATATCACTAAGAAAATCAAACAGCAAGAAGTACAAAGAGAAATTCCATTTAAAATAACTGCCGATACTATAAAATATTTGAGAATCTATCTGACAAGGGAAAGTCAGGAACTTGTGTGAGCAAAACTACAAAAAACACTTTCCACACAAATAAAGTCAGATCTATACAACTGGAAAAAATTATCAAACGCTCTTGGATAGGTCGAATGAATATAATAATGATGACAATACTCACTAAGCTAATCTATTTATTTAATGCTTTACCAATCAAACTCCCAATAAACTGTTTTATTGGCATAGAAAAATAACAACAAAACTCATCTGGAAGAAGAAAAGGTCAAGAATTTCAAGGGAATTAATAAAAAAATCAAATGAAGATGGACTAGCTGTATCAGATTTAAAACTATGTTATAAAGCAATGGATATCAAAACCATTTGGTATGGCTAAGAACTAGACTAGTCGATCGGTGGAATAGATTAGATTCAGAGGACAAAATAGTCAACAACTATGGAATCTAGTGTTTAACAGAGCCAAAGAAACCAGCTTTTGGGAGAACAATTCACTATTTGACAATAACTTCTGGGAAAAGTGGAAACTATTATGGCAGAAGTTAGGCATTGACTAATACCTAACACTATATACCAAGATAAGGTCAAAATGTGTTCATGATCTAGATATAAATAATGATATTATAAATAAATTGGAAGAACATAGGATAGTTTGCCTCTCATATCTGTTGAGGAAGAAGGAATCTGTAACCAAAGGAGAACAAGATATCATTATTGATCATAACATAGATAATTTTGATTATATTAAATTAAAAAGGTTTTGTACAAACAAAAGAATGCAGACAATATTAGGCAGGAAGCAATAAATTGGGATAACATTTTTTTTACATTCAAATGTTATGAGAAAGGCCTCATTTTTAAAATATATAGAGAACTGACTCAAATTTATAAGAATTCAAGCCATTCTCCAATTGACAAATGGTCAAAGGTTATGAACAGACATTTTTCAGATGAAGAAATTGAAACTTTTTCTAGTAATTTGAAAAGGTGCTCTAAATCACTATTGATCAGAGAAATGCAAATTAAGACAACTCTGAGATACCACTACACACCTGTCAGATTGGCTAAGATAATGATGAATGTTAAAGGGGATGTAGGAAAAGTGGGACACTGATACATTGTTATTGGAACTGTGAACTGATGTAACCATTCTGGAGAGCAATTTGGAACTGTGCTCAAAAAGTTACCAAACTTTGCATACCCTTTGACCCAGCAATATTTCTACTGGGCTTATATCCCAAAGAAATCTTAAAGGAGGGAAAAAGACCCACATGTGCAAAAATATTTGTGGCAGCCCTTTTTGTAATGTCAAGAAACTGGAAACTGAGTGAATACACATCAATTGGAGAATGGGTTAATAAATTTTGATATATGAATATTATGGAATATTATTGTTTTGCAAGAACCTATCAACATGATAATTTCATAGAGGCCTGAAGAAACTTACATGTACTGATGCTAAATGAAATGAGCAGAACCAGGAGACCATTATATAGGGCAACAACCATACTATTCAATGATCAATTCTGGTGGATATGGCTCTCTTCAACAATGAGATTATTCAAACCTGTTCCCATTGTTCAGTAATGAAGGGGGCCATCCACACCCAAAGAAAGAACTATGGAAACTGAGTGTGATTCACAATATAGCATTTTCACTCTTTTTGTTGTTGTTTGCTTGCATTTTATTTTGCTTCACTTTTTCCTTATGCATCATGATAATTGTATAAATATGTATAAATAAATATAAATTGTATGAATGTTGGATTTAACATATTTCTAACATGCTTAACATATATTGAACTACTTGCAATCTTGGGGAGATCATAGGGGAAGAGGGAGAAAATTGAATTACAGGGTTTTATAAGGTGAATATTGAATAATTTTCCATTTATATGTTTTGAAAAATAAAAAAAAAAGCTTTACTAAAAAAAGTATCTATTACATGCAAAGAATATTTCAAGTTTTTGGAGTTGTAAAGACAAAATGGGAAAAAAAAGGAGCGCTCACATGTTACAAATGCACATTGTTTCCTCAAGTTCAGGTTTTTTGCGGGTGTATTAAAGAGATTCAAGTATATAGTTTCTATATTCTTTTTCAGTTACAAAACCATGATCCTATGCACATTTTAAATGAGACAATGGTAAATATGAGCCTTTAAGCAAATTCATTCAGCTATTGTAAATACAGGTAATTTTCAATTCATGAGTAGATAAGGCTTTAGAAATTTCTTATAAATTGGTTTGTTGGAACTAAATATACATTTTTAATAGAAGTAACTTGCAAATGATTAGGTTTCTTAGCTATCTTCCCAAAGTTATATTTAATCATGATATAAGAAACTTTTGTCTGAGTTGTGATTAACATTATTTGAAAGATTTTGCATGCCAAATATTGTAGTTCTAGGAAATGAAAAGTATAAACATTTTCCTGCATAAATGATTATCCAAAAAAAAAATCTTTCAATAGAAAAAGTCTGTCTTTGACATTTTCATACCTCCAATTTGGCACCTTATTCCCAATGTCAAGTGTCCTTTTCTCCAAGCATTCACTGTTCCACATCATTCCAAAACTAACTCTAACAGGCTCATTCTATTTCTTAAGTATTTTCTTTGTCCTTCCAAATAATAGTAATCATAACAATAACAGCAATAATAATAGCCTTCCTTTTCTGCCAGCTATTGAAGTATGTTTTCATGGAGAGTAACTTAGCTCAGTTATATATTAAAAAAGAAATAGATTGAGATAATTCTCAACAAATGTGTGAATAGCCAATATAACCTTGATTTTTATTTTGAAAAGGAGGAGGTTATTAACTAAAAATTTTGATAGGAAAGTAAAGTTGCAACATTAAGAAAAGAAATTTTACTAGGCAAACTAATGAAGTCTATACTCTAGTCAAAATTTCCCAAAATGCTTCTGTTTTGCAGAATTCCCTTTCTACCTTCATAAGAGAACTTATGTCTTCTCAAAAGTCTTTTTTTTTTATACTATGCCATTCCTGATATAGCAGCTTGCAACCATGATACACAGAAACTTTTTATGTGATTTGATCATTTTAATTTGGGATTTGTCCATACATACATGAAAAGAAATAGAAGGGGAAAATTCTAGGATTCTTAGATAATTATCAGACATAAAGCAGATGTGCATCATTTGAGTGGTTGTTGTAAACTTTAAAGGGGACATTTCATATTAAAAATTATTGCACAATGCAAAAAAAAAATCTATAAACATACATTCCCAAGCTGTTTTTTGTAGAACCCTAGCAATCTATGCAATGTGAAAGTTGTCTCTGTGAGAGAATGTTGGTATCCAACTTTTTGTTTTTCTCTATCCCCAGTACCATTGCTAATTATAGTTTTGAGTCTATCATTTCAAAATCCTAAGCTATCTTTTTTGATTTACCCAATAATAAACTTAGAAATATCTCTCAAGTTCTAAAATCATGATAAAAAAATACATCTTTGTTGTTGGGAGAATTTTGTTAATCTATTTCATTGTATCAACAATTATCTCTGTAACTTTCTAAAACCAAATATCCCTCCTTGGTCAATACTCTCCCAAAGTATTGTTTCAAACTCTTAGAATATAAGATCCTTGAAGTCAAGGATTTTTGATGTTTTTGTATTTTGTCTCTGGCTTTTAACACATAGGAAAAATAAAATAAAGTGTTAATGCCTTTTACACAGTTTCTTCAATAATTTGTCATTGATTTCATAAAACAGAAAATAAAATTAACAAAGAATACCTAAATTCATACACTTTTACCCATATCTTAAAGAAATTCTCGCTAGAAAAAATATAACATGTGTTCTTCCAGACTCAACTGAAAAATTCTAATGAAGCAAAAATATTCCTCCACTATACCTAATGAAAACTATTCTACCTTTGAACAGCTTTGTTTGCTATGGGTATTTTCTTCATTTATACAAATCTCAGTTTTCCTGTGACTTCTTAAATGGTGTTTTAGAGGTCCTATAATTTCAACATTCATCTATCATCTTGTCAAAATAATTGTGGGGCATTCTAAATGTTACCAAACTGTTTCTTGGACAATGAATATCCAGGATATAATAGAGATTATACTGGAAGTCTTTCTGGCTGGGGATATCAATAGGACTTGCAGTGTAATTTCCCTTCAGAATTATCTTTAGATAATAATGACATATATGAATCAAAACTCAGAGAAGGATGTTATATATTTTTAAAATGTTTATATAAACCATATTGTTTTGGGCTTGAAAACTGACTTATTTTCAAATTTTGGAGCAAGCTTTTTATCTAAAAGGCATTCCTTATTTCCATATAATTTGACCTGAGAAATATATACATTTTGTGTATTATACATTTGTATGTATGTACACAGACACAGACATAGACACACACACACATATACATATATATATATATATATATATATATTTCATTTGGATATACATGCATATAAGCATACAATACACACATACCTATATATGTATGTGTATATGATGAGGTATGAGGAAGTATCAATTCCTGTGAAAGACTAAGGCTACCTGTCCTTGGGAATGCCAAAAACAATGCTAGTTAATAGCAGTAACTTAATACTGAATTTGTTGGTCCTTATGCTGTAAAACTCAATAATGGGAACTATCTACTCCTATCACTTTACAATTGTAGCTCTAAACCATAATATTATCAATCTAATCTTTGTTTCTCTTTCCTACAAAACTATGATTCTGCATTTTGCTAGATTCCCCTGGGATTAGTCCATGGTCAAGAAACATTCTTTCTTCTCACTTCTGCCCCTTTGCTAAATTCTCTTTGCTAAGGTCCTTTAGAACTTAAGCCAACTGTCAAGCAGTATGTTTGCTCCTTAACTTGGAGACTGAATGTACAAATTCTTTTGCCAAACCCAAGACACCAATCAGGGGACCCTAATCTTGTTGGGATTTCTTTTTATTCAACATGTGTGTTCATAGGTATACTTACATATTTAAATGAATATATGCACATGTGTTTGTATACACACACACACACACACACACACACACATATATATATATATATATATATATATATATATATACAAATACATAACATAAAAATACATGCGTTATAATTTGTATTCACTGGGTAATCCACAGACCAGAAAATCCAGGGAGCATGAATTTATTTCATGGTTTTGCTGCTAATATCTGAAAGAATAGTCAGGAATTTCACTATACTGTGTGTCACATAGTGGTTAACATTAGTGATATAACAGATTATTAAAAGTTATTCATTTTTACCCAATACTTACCTTTGGTCATCTTATATATACTGCTGTAAAGCAGACTGTCATAGAATGCAATGAAAAATTTTAGAAATAGAATTACTGAGTCAGAAAATTCATCAGTTGTCATCTCATTGATCTTCTTAATGGAGGCATGAATTTCATCTATAGCACCATTCAGGAGGTGATGACCTATCTTCCTTTTTTTTTTTTTTTTTTTAATTTAACAGCCTTTTATTTACAGGTTATATGCATGGGTAACTTTACAGCATTAACAATTGCCAAACCTCTTGTTCCAATTTTTCACCTCTTACCCCTCACCCCCTACCCCAGATGGCAAGATGACCAGGAGATGTTAAATATATTAAAATATAAATTAGATACACAATAAGTATACATGACCGAACCGTTATTTTGCTGTACAAAAAGAATCAGACTCTGAAATATTGTACAATTAGCTTGTGAAGGAAATAAAAAATGCAGGTGGGCATAAATATAGGGATTGGGAGTTCAATGTAATGGTTTTTAGTCATCACCCAGAGTTCTTTCTCTGGGCATAGCTGGTTCAGTTCATTACTGCTCCATTGGAAATGATTTGGTTGATCTCGTTGCTAAGGATGGCCAGGTCCATCAGAACTAGTCATCATATAGTATTGTTGTTGAAGTATATAATGATCTCCTGGTCCTTCTCATTTCACTCAGCATCAGTTCGTGTAAGTCTCTCCAGGCCTTTCTGAAATCATTCTGTTGGTCATTTCTTACAGAACAATAACATCCCATAATATTCATATACCACAATTTATTCAACATTCTCCAACTGATGGGCATCCATTCAGTTTCCAGTTTCTAGCCACTACAAAAGGGCTGCACAAACATTTGTGCACATACAGGTCCCTTTCCCTTCTTTATGATCTTTTGGGATATAAGCCCAGTAGTAACACTGTTGGATCAAAGGGTATAAGTTTGATAACTTTTCGAGCATAGCCCCAACATTAGAATGGTTGGATTCCAACCACCAACAATGTATCAATGGATGACCTATCTTCCATGTGAAGACTTTCAGTATTGAGGAAAATACAGTTTATTTTATTTTATTTTTAATTTATGGAATATAGCAATACTTCTATAATATAGTATAACGAAAAGATGATTATATAAGAAATTGCAAATCGATTATGAAGTTGCTATTCCTTTTTAAATTTATAATAAAGTCTCCATGTAAATTTATTGTTTCCCTTTTTTCTCTAATTTGCTCTAGAGATGTCTACCATATCATTAAACACATAGATAGATGGATAGATATATAAAATAAAATTTTATATGTTTAGATTTGTGTAGTGGACAGAGTGCCAGGCCTGGAATTAAAAAGATTAATTTTTGTAACTTCAGATACTGCTCCAGACACTACCTGTGTGAAACTAGGCAAGTCACTTGACTCCATTTGCCTCAGTTTCCTCAACTGTAAAATGATTTGGAGAAGGAAATGGGAAACCACTTTAATATCTGTGCCTCAAAAACCCCAATGGTGCCACTGAGTTGGACAAGACTGAAAGAACGGAAAAACAACAACAACAACAATAAAACTTGAGTCACTGTAAGAGTCAATTATCTTTTCCTATACTATATTTACTATTTTTGCTTGTTTCACTGTCCTCAGTTTCTGGATCTAAAAATGTATCTCTTCCATATTTACATCTACCATCATTCAAACATCTTTTTATAGGTACTTCATCTGCAATTCAGATAATGATTTATTAAAAAATCTATATTGGGGGGGTTGCTAGGATATGGACTTGAGATTTTGCTAACATATGAAATTCCTGGTAAGTTAACTTTTCTCTATCAATGAATTTCAAAATTTCTTTATAATTTATAGTATTAGAGAGTTGCAAATGGATGACTTTCATGGCTTGTTTAGAATCTCACAATTGTTTTGTTAATTAGGTACAATTTGTACTTAAATCTTGCCTCCTTCTTTTTTCTTTATCCAAGCTAATTCTTTCTTAGTTATTGGAGTGGTCCAAACCTTATTCTCAATTATTCACAAATCATATATAGAGTATCAGATACTTGATAATAATGATGTTTGGTACCTAAGAAGACTATTTGCCTACATTGTTATTGTGTTGTATTTTATTTAATCAAATATATTTTTAAAACATACAAGGCAGGTAGATAGTATAATGGATACAACACAGGCCTCAAGTTAGGAGAATTTGAGTTGAAATTTGTTCCCATACCATTAATTAGCTTTATGACCTTTGGTAAACCATTTAACTCTTATTGCCTCCAAAATAAAATCTAGATATAATAAATTATTTTATTTCCTCATAAGAATCTTATGATGCTTTTAATAGTTCTTTCAATTAAGAGGTTATCAAAAGTCAATTAATATGTGACAGAAGATTCCTATAACTTGAAAAAAGTAGCTGAATGAGCACCATGATGTGGAAGGCAAAGAGATGCATTATCAGTAGATGAAAAGAAACCTAAGTAAAGCCCCTTAGTTGGTAGAGGAACAGGACTATTATTTTTTTAAAAGGTTCATGTTAATCTGTGGCTTCAGAATATCAAGAAATTTACTAAATGTATCACTTTTGGTTTCTATTTTTGAGGATGATGCTACAATTTCAATATTCCACACACTGTATTATGGCATCAGACATTTACTAAAAGATAAATCTTTTTTCTCTGTCCTATTTCTACTCTGAAATGCAGTAATCAGTCATGAGTGAGTATGCTGCCAAGAAAAGTTTTGCAGAGGCAGGGGCCATTCCAAATGGGAATTAATAAGGAAGCTAAAATGATCTTTTCATATTCTCAACCTTCATAATATATGGCAATTTATCTTTAGGTGGGGCTGAGAATCAATTAAGCATGAATGATGAATTTGAGTGCAGAATGTGACCTTAACAAGTTGCCTTGTCTCTGCCTTGATGTTTCCATCTGTTTTGTTCAAAGAATGTGAAGATAATGTAACAAGGAGACAGGCATGCTCTTGGTGGAAATAGCTATTATGGGTCACTCTCTTCCAGGACTTGATAAGTTTAATCCAAGTTGCCTGGGAGGTAAGAACTCATAAAATACTTTATCTGAAGCAAGTGAAAAAAATACTCGTAAACTCAAAGGTTAATCACTGCACCAGAAGAACAGATGAAGGAGACAGGGCAGTTTTATATTTCTCACTGTGGTACCCTGATTAATCACATTATGGGTGGCTTTTAAATATCTTCTGTGCAATTTACTTTCATGTCTGAAAAAATGGACAGATAGAATCTAAAGAACAGGAGGAGTTGATGCTATCCTATTCTACAACCTCCTTTCTATTTTCCAGCTGGATTTATGACTAAAGGTGGAGAAGACATTGAATTTTCCCCCTCCTACTATTACATTTTAATATTCTGTATCCCAGATTTTGTCTTCAAGCATTTAAATGTAGTTTTGCTCATTTAAATAGGGGTGTGACCAGTTATTTTATGTACTTGTCTCCATTTTGAAATTTACTGCAAGGTGACAGAGAGACAACTTTATCATTTGTGTAATGATCCTTCTAGAATTAACAAATTAATCCCTGAATAGGTAGGAGACTTATGGTAATGTAACTACTGTTGACAAATTGGCTGATGGATTTTCTCTGTGTACTCAGATAAATGAAGGATACATCTGTAGAAGAATAAGAATACAAAAGGACCTCTTTAACTGAAGTATTTTCATTATTTCCCACTCTCCAACATGTACATATTCATTTACTAATTCATTTAGGGAAGTGGATTCTACATTTGTGATTTAATTCATGACAGGAATCCTCAGAGGGGAAATTCCCTCCATACTGAAGTTTGGAAGTTTGTGACTGAAGAATTAAATACCTTGTAATAGTCAGATAGCCAGTATATATATATATATATATATATATATATATATATATATATATATATATATATATTGCTGGGAGAAAATAAATTTAGTTTATGATTAAGGCATCATATTTAAGAGAGATTTAACATTATCATTCTTTTGGCTATACTATGAAATGAATAAATTATGCAGATTATGTATTAATACACTGATTAGTTCTTAGATCTAGTATATCATAGTACATGTGAGCACAACCCTGAAGAAGTATAAGTCAAGAAAAGTCAAGAAAATAATGACTAAGAAAAGTAGTTATACATTTTCCTAACATTTGTCACATATGTAATTAAGCATTTTATATATGGGATGAAACAACATCATATATATCAGCATTATAAAATAAAGTTAGGGAGAAGAAGATAAGAGATAAGAAATGATTCTGAATCATGATGTTTTCTTGAGTTACAGAGCGACAATAATAAAAAATCCCTGTTTACAATAAAATCTATTGTGCTTTTAAAAGGATTTTTCTCATAACAGCATTTGTGTGGGGGTATTTTTTCTATCTCAATATCAGAGGCAGATAAACTGAAGTTCAATAATTTTTATTTAATTGACCTTCATCTGTATGGGTATATTTATCTATACATATTAGTGTATCATGTGTACGATATGTGTGTATGTATCTATAGAGATATGTCATTGTAGATTGTATATATCTGTATTATGCATGTGTGTGTGTGTGTGTGTGTGTGTGTGTGGTCTGTAGCTCAAAGCCCACTTTCATATGATTTTGATTGATTGAAAATCATTATTCAATGCTCCATGCCTACTTCAGTTGGTAAAAAATTTGAGTGAAAACATTTAAAAGTCTTCAAGTTCATAGTTTTACATAAGCAAAATTTCTTCAAGGAATTGTCCCTGAAAGTAGAGAAAAAATTCTGTGAAAACGCCAACATGTAGAAGAACCAAACTTCAATCCTGTCCTTATTCTCTTTTTTTTTTTTTTTCTTCTTCTTTTAGCTTTTATTACTCTATTCATCCATAACAAAAGAACCACTTTTTTCAAATATACTTTCTAATATAATAGACATAGAATTTATAACTTTTGTTTTTTATTCACATTTATTATCATCCAGGAAGTATTCAGAGGTTTACTTTACTCCACTTTGTATGGCTATTTCAATGAATTGTGTGCTTCCTCAACTAATACAGAGTATCTTTTATTCCTGGAAGATTATTTTCTTTTTTTTTTTTTTTTTTTTTTTAATTTAATAGCCTTTAATTTACAGGATATATACATGGGTAACTTTACAGCATTAACAATTGCCAAACCTCTTGTTCCAATTTTCACCTCTTACCCCCTCCCTAAATGGCAGGATGACCAGTAGATGTTAAATATATTAAAATATAACTTAGATACACAATAAGTATACATGACCAAAACATTATTTTGCTGTACAAAAAGAATCAGACTCTGAATTATTGTACAATTAGCTTGTGAAGGAAATCAAAGATGCAGGTGTGCATAAATATAGGGACTGGGAATTCAATGTAATGGTTTTTAGTCATCTCCCAGAGTTCTTTTTCTGGGTATAGCTAGTTCAGTTCATTACTGCTCCATTAGAAATGATTTGGTTGATCTCGTTGCTGAGGATGGCCTGATCCATCAGGACTGGTCATCATCTAGTATTGTTGTTGAAGTATATAATGATCTCCTGGTCCTGCTCATTTCACTTAGCATCAGTTCATGTAAGTCTCTCCAGGCCTTTCTGAAATCATCCTGTTGGTCATTTCTTACAGAACAGCAATATTCCATAATTTTCATATACCACAATTATTCAGCCATTCTCCAACTGATGGACATCCATTCAGTTTCCAGTTTCTAGCCACTACAAAAAGGGCTGCCACAAACATTCGTGCACATACAGGTCCCTTTCCTTCTTTATAATCTCTTTGGGATATAATCCCAGTAGTAACACTGCTGGATCAAAGGGTATGCACAGTTTGATAACTTTTTGAGCATAGTTCCAAACTACTCTCCAAAATGGTTGGATTCGTTCACAACTCCACCAACAATGAATCAATGTCCCAGTTTTCCCACATCCCCTCCAACAATCATCATTATTTTTCCTGTCATCTTAGCCAATCTGACAGGTGTGTAGTGGTATCTTAGAGTTGTCTTAATTTGCATTTCTCTGATTAATAATGACTTGGAGCATCTTTTCATATGACTAGAAATAGTTTCAATTTCTTCATCTGAGAATTGTCTGTTCATATCCTTTGACCATTTTCAATTGGAGAATGGCTTGATTTTTATAAATTAGAGTTAATTCTCTATATATTTTGGAAATGAGGCCTTTATCAGAACCTTTGACTGTAAAAATATTTTCCCAGTTTATTGCTTCCCTTCTAATCTTGTCTGCATTAGTTTTGTTTGTACAAAAACTTTTCAGTTTGGTATAATCGAAATTTTCTATTTTGTGATCAGTAATGATCTCTAGTTCTTCTTTGGTCATAAAAACCTTCCCCTTCCACAGGTCTGAGAGGTAAACTATCCTATGTTCCTCTAATTTATTAATAATTTCATTCTTTATGCCTAGGTCATGAACCCATTTTGACCTTATCTTGGTGTACGGCGTTAAGTATGGATCAATGCCTAGTTTCTGCCATATTAGTTTCCAATTTTCCCAGCAATTTTTATCAAACAGTAAGTTCTTATCCCAAAAGCTGGGATCTTTGGGTTTGTCAAAGACTAGGTTGCTATATTTGTTGACTGTTTTATCCCTTGAACCTAATCTATTCCACTGATCAACTAATCTATTCCTTAGCCAATACCAAATAGTTTTGGTAACTGCTGCTCTATAGTATAGTTTTAGATCTGGTACAGCTAAGCCACCATCATTTGATCTGTCCCTATTCTCAAAAGCACCACCCCTACTCTGAGAATCCCCCTTTTGAAGATATGATATTTGGGATTCTTTCTTTTGTTGGAGCTAAGATATTTTGCTTTAAGTGGGAGTTGACATTGACAAGATATTCTTTGATACATTCTTACAAATATAATTTCTCTCATTTTTGTTTGCTGTTGGATTAGATAAATGGCTTTATTTGTTCTTCATTATATGTGATCTTTGTGTAACTAGCATATGTTGGAAAGGGATTTAAGCCTTAGATATAGAGTTTGGAGCTGTCCTTCCATATTAAAGGAAAGATACCAGTAGATTAGTCAGAACCAAAAAAGTAATAATAATACTCTTACACAAACTGATGCTGAGTCAAATGAGCAGGACCAGGAGATCATTATATACTTCAACAACAATACTATATGATGATCAATTCTAATGTACCTGGCCATCTTCAGCAATGACATGAACCAAATCAGTTCCAATGGAGCAGTAATGAAGTGAACCAGCTACACCCAGCAAAAGAACTCTTGAAGATGACTAAGAACCGTTACATAGAATCCCAATCCCTATATTTTCGTGCACCTGCATTTTTGATTTCCTTCACAGGCTAATTGTATACTATTTCAGAGTTCAATTCTTTTTGTACAGCAAAATAACTGTTTGGACATGTATACTTATTTTGTATTTAATTTATACCTTAACATATTAACATGTATTGATAACCTGCCATCTAGGGGAGGGAGTGGGGGGAAGAAGAGGAAAAATTGGAAAAAAAGGTTTGGCAATTGTCAATGCTGCAAAATCACCCATGCATATAACTTGTAAACAAAAAGCTATAAAAATAAAAAAAATAATAATACTGTTAGATTAAAAATATTGGAGTTGGGAGCAGATAGATATTATGTTAAAGTAGTACTTCTCCCAAAGAGATTAGTCAGCCTCATCACTTTAGTCTCCTCCCAAAAGGAATAAAAGTCTCACTTACAGAAGAGTGTGCAGAGGAGATTTAAAAAAATATATGTCTGTGTTATGTATTCCCAGGCAAATGACCACAGGCTAATTCAGAGGTGCAGAATAATATACACAAATAAATATTTATGTAAATTAGACACAACATTATTGGTAAAGTGCTCTTAGATAGGCCGAACGAATATAATAAAGATGTCAATACTCCCTAAACTAATCTATTTATTTAGTGCTATACCAATCAAACTTCCAAGAAACTATTTTACTGTGCTAGAAAAAATAACAACAAAATTCATCTGGAAGAACAAAAAGTCAAAAATTTCAAAGGAATTAATGAAAAAAAATCAAATGAAGGTGGCCTACCTGTACCAGATCTAAAACTATATTATAAAGCAGCAGTCATCAAATCCATTTTGTACTGGCTAAGAAATAGACTAGTTGATCCATGGAATAGGTTAGGTTCACAAGAAAAAATAGTCAATAAGTATAGCAATCTAGTGTTTGACAAACTCCCAAACCCCAGCTTTTGGGATAAGAATTCACTATTTGACAAAAAACTGCTGGGAAAATTGGAAACTAGTTTGGCAGAACGTAGGCATTGACCCACTTAACATCATATACCAAGATAAGGTCAAAATGGGTTCATGATCTAGACATAAAGAATGAGATTATAAATAAATTAGAAGAGCATAGGATAGTTTATCTCTCAGACCTGTAAAGGAGGAAGGAATTTGTGACCAAAGAAGAACTAGAGATCATTATTGATCACAAAATAGAAAATTTTGATTATATCAAGTTAGAAAAATAGTTGTGCAAACAAAATTAATGCAGAAAAGATTAGAAGGGAAGCAATAAACTTGGAAAACATTGTTACATTCAAAGGTTCTGATAAAGGCCTCACTTCTTTTTTTTTTTTTTTAATTTAATAGCCTTTTATTTACAGGATATATATATGGGTAACTTTACAGCATTAACAATTGCCAAACCTCTTGTTCCAATTTTTCACCTCTTACCCCCCCCACTACCTCCCCTAGATGGCAGGATGACCAGTAGATGTTAAATATATTAAAATATAACTTAGATACACAATAAGTATACATGACCAAAACGTTATTTTGCTGTACAAAAAGAATCAGACTCTGAAATACTGTACAATTAGCTTGTGAAGGAAATCAAAAATGCAGGTGTGCATAAATATAGGGATTGGGAATTCAATGTAATGGTTTTTAGTCGTCTCCCAGAGTTCTTTTTCTGGGCATAGCTAGTTCAGTTCATTACTGCTCCATTAGAAATGATTTGGTTGATCTCGTTGCTGAGGATGGCCTGGTCCATCAGAACTGGTCATCATATAGTATTGTTGTTGAGTATATATGATCTCCTGGTCCTGCTCATTTCACTCAGCATCAGTTCATGTAAGTCTCTCCAGGCCTTTCTGAAATCATCTGTTGGTCATTTTACAGAACAGTAATATTCCATAATATTCATATACCACATTTATTCAGCCATTCTCAACTGATGGGCATCCACTCAGTTCAGTTTCTAGCCACTACAAAGAGGGCTGCCACAACATTCGTGCACATACAGGTCCCTTTCCCTTCTTTATAATCTCTTTGGGATATAATCCAGTAGTAACACTGCTGGATCAAAGGGTATGCACAGTTTGATATACTTTTGAGCATAGTTCCAAACTACTTCTCCAAAATGGTTGGATTTGTTCACAACTCCACAACAATGCATCAATGTCCCAGTTTTCCAGCATCCCTCCAACAATCATCATTATTTTTTCCTGTCATCTTAGTCAATCTGACAGGTGTGTAGTGGTATCTTAGAGTTGTCTTAATTTGCATTTCTCTGATTAACAATGACTTGGAGCATCTTTTCATATGATTAGAAATAGTTTCAATTTCTTCATCTGAGAATTGTCTGTTCATATCCTTTGACCATTTTTCAATTGGAGAATGGCTTGATTTTTTATAAATTAGAGTTAATTCTCTATATATTTTGGAAATGAGGCTAAAGGCCTCATTTCCAAAATATATAGAGAACTGAAAAATTTATAAGAAATCAAATCATTATCCAATTGATAAATGGTCAAAAAATATGAAGAGATAATTTTCAGGTGAAGAAATTAAATCTATTTCTAGTCATATGAAAAGGTACTCCAAACATTATTAATTGGAGAAAAGTAAATTAAGACAACTTTGATATACCACTACACACCTATCAGACTGGCTAAGATGACAGGAAAAGATCATGACAAATGTTGGAGGGGATGTGGGAAAACTGGGGACACTGATACATTGTTGGAGGAACTGTGAATGGATCCAACCTTTCTGAAGAGCAATTTGTAACTATGCTCAATACATTATCAACTTGTGCATACCCTTTGATCCAGCAATGTTACTACTGGGCTTATGTCCCAAAGATATCTTAAAGAAGGGAAAAGGACCCACATGTGCAAAAATGTTTGTGATAGCTCTTTTTGTAGTGCTTAGAAACTGGAAATTAAATGAATGCCCATCAATTGGAGAATAGCTGAATAAATTGTAGTATATGAATGCTATGGAATATTATTGTTCTGTAAGAAATGACTAGCAGGGAGGCCTGGAGAGACTTACACAAATTGATGCTAAGTGAAATAAGCTGAACCAGGAGATCATTATACACAGCAATAACAAGATGATAATACGATCAACTTTGATGGATGAGGCGCTCTTAAACAATGAGATGATTCAAACTAATTTCAAATGGTCAGTAAAGAAGAGAATCAGCTACCCCCAGAGCGAGAACTATGGAAAATGAGTGTAGACCACAACATAGCATTTCCCCTCTTTCTGTTATTGTTTGCTTGCATTTTTGTTTTTCTTCTCAGGTTTTTTCTTTCTTTCTAGATCCAATTTTTCTTGTGCAGCAAGATAATTGTATAAATATGTATACATATATTTAATTTAACATATTTAACATGTATTGGACTACCTGCCATCTAGGAGAGGGAGTGGGGGGGAAAGAGAGGAAAACCTGGAACAGAAGGTGTTGCAAGGATCAATGTTGAAAATTTACCCATGCATATGTTTTGAAAATAAAAAGCTATAATAAAAATTATTTTTAAAGTAAAAAAAAATATTTCTAATTCTTATTTGATGTACTTTAATTCCATTTTGTGTATCTAATTTATAACCAATTAATTTAATTTGCTCAATGTAAGAAAGGAAAAAAGTCTCATTTTCAGCTATTAACTGGTACAAAGTTTAAGTTTCAATATTACAAATAATTTTGATTCTGTTTCTTCTCTCATTGATTTACTATGAAGTGTTAACTTTCAACATATTTATCCACTAATGTTTCTGTCTTTCTTAACAGGATTATATCTTATTAATAAGTAATGCAATCAAATCATGTGATAAGGCAAGATGCCATATTGCTTGTTTTCTGGAAGCTTCTTTAACTCAGAAACTTTGAAAATTAAATTATATCCCAGATATAGATTGAAAAATTCTGGATCCACAAATTAAGAAGAGAGAAACATTTATTGAAGAAAAAATACTTTATTAAATAACAAAGAAAAGTAATAACTACTATTTAACTGTTCCCACCCCCCAAAAAATAACCAAAACAATATATATGATAGACACAACCAATACAAGAAACCTCACAGGTTTATATTTCTAGGCCCTTATTTTAATATCCCTATGTAGTTCTTCTGAGGCAAAACTCTGGTTTTTCATCAGAAATAAATGGAATTCTCCTGTTTTGTTGAATGTCTATCTTCTTCCTGAAAGAAAATATCCAGTTTATTTGGGTAATTTATTCTTGGCTGCATTCCAAGTTCCTTTGCCTTTCAGAATATTGGATTCCAGGCCATTTGGCCTGTTAAGATGGAAGCTATTAGGTCCTGGACGATCCTTATTGTGGTTCCTCAATAGTTAATTTTTTTTCTGGTTGCTTGTAATATATTTTTCTTGGTTTGATGATTTTATAGTTCTGAAATTTAGCCATAACATATTCCTTGGAGGTTTAATTTTAGGTACTCTTTCAGGAGGTGTTCAATGAATTCTTTTAATGACTATTTTACCTTCTGATTCTGTGACATCCAGGCAGTTCTCTTTCATGATTTCCTGAAAAATATTATTTAGCATCTTTTTTTCATTATGGTTTTCAGGGAATCCAATTAGCATTAGATTCTCTGTCCTGGATCTATTTTCCAGGGTAGTTGCTTTCCCAATTAGATATGTTACATTTTTATTTCTTTTTTTTAATTTTTATTTTTGGTTTTGCTTGACTGATTCTGATTTTTAGTGAATTATTTTCTTCATTTACTTTTTTTTACTTATTTTTGTATTGGTCCAATTGAATTTTTAAATGAGTTGTTTTGTTCTACAGAATTTTTTTTCCATTTCAAAAATTTTGTTTTTTAAGGTATTTCCTTTTTTCCATTTCATAAGTTCTGTTTTTTTTTTTTTTGTGAGAGTTGTGTTCTTTTTCCCTTTTGTCAAATCTATCTTTTAATGAGTTAAAAGATATTTTTTCTATTTCACTAAGTCTATTTTGTGTTGCCTTTTCCAAACCCTCTTGCAAAGTTTTCATTTCATTTCCCCATTTTTCTTCTAGTTCTATTTTGAGATCCTTTTTTATTTCTTCTAGGAGAGGACTGTATGATGAGGACCAGTTTATATCATCCTTTAGATCTTCATTTGGAGATGATCCACTTTTACTATCTTCAAGTTTTGAAAACTGTTCTCTTTCCCCATAAAAAGTATTTATAGTTCTAATTGCTTATTTTTTTAAGTTGATATCTGTTTTTAAGGCAAAGTTTTTTCTTTCAAGCTTTCTCTATAATCAGCAGCAGCTTTCTGTATGAGGGGCACAGCTCTGGGGTCAGTGTTTAATGACTTCTGGTGCTGGATGGATATGACCAAGTCCCATGAGATTCTGGTGTTTTGGGGTTCATTATTTACCTTTTGTGTTTGTGTTGGATATTTTATAACTTCTCTGCTGATCTACTAGCTTGCAACGCAGGCAGAGTAGCCAACATTGCTGTAGATTCTTCCCTGTAGATTCTTTGCCATATAGAGCTCCCACTGCCCTGGATCTGCACAGTACACTGGCACCTGTGCTCAATCTGCTTGCACTTGGCCCACCTCTCTCCATGCCCAATTGAAACAGACCTTTTCTGTTTCTTTGCAATTATCTTCTGCTGGCCATTTGTTGCACTCTCAATATTTGTGGATTCTGCCAGTCCAGAGCTAATTCAGAGGATGGATTTGCTAATTAGTCTGAAGGTCATGGGAGAAGATTAGAAAGATGGGTTTGTCTTCTCTACAATTTTGGCTCTGCCCCAGGAAATCAATAGTTTTAGTAAAAGATATCTTTAGTAAAAGATATCTAGTAAAAGATATTACATATCTGATGGTCAGCCATCAGAGAAAGAAAATTCATCTTTTATCCCAATTGGAATAACAATTATTATTCAAGTTACAGAGGGGAAAAAAGATAATGGAATGCAATAATCTAAAAAAGTCAGAGCTCAAGGGCTGAACCAAATTGTTATTCATCAATAAAAAGTGGGACTTTCAACCAAAAAGAATATTTCAGGAATTCTTTATAAGAAGTAAAATTAGCTTAACAAATTGATGCACTTGAAAATACCACTAATAAAAATAATGTAAGAAAGTTCAAGAAAAAACTTTTTTATCAGGATGAGGAAAAGTAATTAAATCAATTATATCATCATTATATTCTATCATTTGTTTTTGAAAGAAAAAATGAATGGAGGACAAACAAAAAAATCAAGGAATAAAATGAATCTAAGAGTTAATGAATTAAGGAAATTAAATTATTTAGAAGAAACAGGTAGAAACAATAATTCACAAAATCATAAAAACAATCAAATTACATAGATATATATGTATATGTACATATATACACAATACATATATAGATACATAAGGTCTGTGTGTGTGTGTGTGTGTGTGTGTGTGTGTATATACAGAGAGAGAGAGAGAGAAAGAGAAAGAGATGATAGATGATATATGGATAGATAGATAGAAAATTGTACCTACACAGGAAGTTATGCATAAAAAAATTAACACATGAAAGTAAGAGATGTGCCTCTATTGTTTTATGGGTGAATAGAAAAGTGCTAATAATTTGTATAATCTCTTTTAAAAATTAGGAATGTGATCAATTAGGACACATAAAATGAGGGAAAGTAGTGGAGTGGGAAAGTAGAGAGAGATTTTTTGAGCAAGGATTGGGATTCTCAGAATTGCAAAGATACAAAATGTAAGAACTGTATGATTTTCTAAGTAAAAAAAAATACCCACGAACTATATAATTAATAATAGCTTAAAGAGGGATGAGAGGTTATGATGAAGTAAAGTAATAAAAGTAGCTTTCATTATATGACACCAATTCCTTTCCATGTTTCCTGGCTGAATGATTTTTCTAAGTGTGAGACACAACAGAAGAGGGAAAAAAATCAAAACAAAATAAGGCATTCTGTGCCAAGATTTCAAAAATACAATAACAGAAATGAGACATAGATAGGAATTCAGAATTTGTATACTAGAAGTTAATTTCTAATGATACAAAATAAAAATGAAGGATTAATTATTCAAATTATAAATTGGTAAATATAATTGAGAATAAAATAGAAGAGAAATAAGAAGGACAAAGTATAGAAAACTACTTGGAGAAGGAATAACATACACACATACACAAAAAAGTTATAGTATAGAAATGAAGAAGTTACAGGTTATCAGAATAAAAAAAGATTAAAAAAAAAAAGTTAACAGCCAAAAAAAGATAACAAAAAGATGAATAAAAGCAGATAAGGAAAAATGAATTAATGAAGGGGGGGAAAGAATGCATAGATGTTAGAATATGGCAAATCAATAGGAAGAGAATATGAGGAAGAAACTGTGTTAAAAGACTAACAGCAAAGAAATATAAGCAATCTAATCATGCAAGATTTGAAGGGAGAGTTATGTAAAAGATGCAAGTTAGAAAGATAGAAAACAAATCAATGGAAATAAGTATTAAATCTATAATGTCCAGGCTAGCTCCCTGGAGGACCTCAGGCTCTGTCAGAATCAGGATCAATAAAAATTCTTGTTCTTTAGGGGAAGAAGTGAAGGAAGCAGGCAAGCGGCCACGCCGCTTGCCAAAGATGTATCCTGGATTCTGGAGTCCAGAGTCTCCAGCCTCTCTCCTCCTTGTCCTGCAGCCACGTGACCCTGATCTCTCTCCCTCAGCCCCCCAATCCTTGCCTAAGATTACCTCACCATCACACATTCAGCAAGTGCCAATGGTGAAGAGAGTCATCGCATTACCATATCATCTAAATATATGTATACAGAGCCATTATCTCACTTTGAATAGGTAATGAGCCTTAAGTGCTCTGCTGTCTGATTCAAGCACACATTTTCAGAGTTTAAGCCCTCTACATAAATCAACAATCAAGAACATTAACTTGAACAAATTAAATAAACCAAATGGAGGAAATGAAGATAAACTGAAGGAATAAAATGAATAACCCAAAGATTTGTCATCATATAAAAATAAGACTAGAATCAATGAAAGTAAGAAATTGAAATAAAATTTATTTTGTGCCAGGAAAATTAAACTGCAGATCCAATTATACTATCATTCAAAAATAAAAGAAATCATTATATGAGGACACATGAACAGGCAAAAGTACAATTGAGAGTAATACAATTTTCAAAATTAAAGATACACACCTAATTCCAAATAATACAAATTAACAAAATTAAGTGAAATTAAAAAAAAAACACCTACAAACAAAATAAATGAAAACTTTACTGCTTCTCTTTCAAAGATGAATAACTCTGTCAAAATAAAACTTGGCAAAAAAAAAAAAAAAAAAAAACCATGAAACAATGAATTGTTAGAATAGGTAATTCCAAAAATCTTAATGACATTCTTTTGAATGGCAACATTGAACAATACAGATTTTACTTAATATCATGGGATACATTTCCAAAATTACTGTATTAAAGAGAGGGAGATTATACAAAAATGGAGGAGGGGAAAGAAACAAAATAAGAGAAACAATAACTGTGAAATAGAGTAATAATGCTCAAATTATACAACGTATTGTTATAAATTTATGTATTCCTAGGTGAGAGGCAATGCTTTTCTGTAATGATTCATCAATGATTTCAAAAGAATTTTAATGCACTAAATATGAAATTTAAAGTCAATAAAATAATAAAAATCAACATCATGAAAATTAATAAAAATAGATAAAATGACATATTTGGCAGTTATTTTAAAGGTAGTTATTTGATAACTGCCAAAATTGTAATTTTTATTTAACCTGATGAAAATAGAGACAAATCAAATTACCAAAAATGAGTATGCAAACCACCACCATCATCACTTTCATGTTATGATAAAGCATTGGAACTGAATTTTATTTAGAAACATTTAATGAGCTAGTCCAATAATTTCAAATCTCTGTCATTCTTTAACAGTCGTTTGGCTTCTGGTGGGAGAGGTCTATTTTGTGTGATATTTAGCCCAAATTTTGGCCAGTACAATAAGCTATTTGTCATTTGCTTGCAACTGAGCCCAATGCCATTCATCACTGTTCAGTATTGTTATGGAGGATTGGTTCAGGGTATTTTGTTTACTTAAACTGATATTTTGAGGAAAATGTCAAGCAGTTCTGCTCTACTTTCCTATGTGAGAAGCTCTATCTCATTTTCTTCATCAATTCGTTTTAGAAAATCACTATGATATTTGAAATTTGAGACATATGAATCAAGGCATTTTTGATTATCTTTGTTTCTTTCTTCACTGTATATCTTATATTCTACATTAAATCCAGTGTTTCTTTCTATCTTGGATTGGCTGAATCCCACTTGTCACTGGTTAGGATATAGTTTAATTGGAATTTCATGCATTGCATACATATTGGGTAGTTGGATAGATAGAAAAAAAAAATTGATGATACTTCACTTCAAGTCCAAAAACTCTAACTTGTGAAAATAATAGATGTTCTTACTATTGCTGAGTAGATAGCTGGCAAATAACAGAATTCTAGCATCTATCACAATCATATATTGAGATATTCACAAGCTATCCAGATTGACATCTATGTATAAAACTAAGGGATTTCTTGATAACATCCAATAACATCAAAAATTTTATAATATCCAAATATTCTAACAATAATATCCAAAGAACACCATGTTAATTATTTCATACTTCCCTCTTTTTCTGGTTATTGATTTTAAATTTCCCATATATTTTTTCCCTTTCAAATCTTTCCAACCACATAATCTTTAGAATCTCTAATTCTTGATGATAAGAGCATAATATTTTGTAATTTTCCAATAATAGTTATATAGAATGTTTTCATTTAGAAAGAATCTTTGGGCATAGCTAGGAAATATATTTGTTTTCTAATGATCACTTTTCAATTCTACTAAGAACCTAGTTTGTAACATATTTAAGGGAGGCAGAACCAAAGAGGTGGAGTAAAGACAGGAACTTGTCTAACCTTTCCCCAAAATTGCTCCTAATTCCTTTAAATAATGATTCTAAACACATTTTAGAGCATCAGAAAACCCCCAAAGATGGATTACATTTTCCAGCTGAAGGCAACTTGGAATATCAGAATAAGTTGTTTTTTTGCTTTTGTTTTTTTTTTTTTTTTTTTTGACAAGAGATGAAAGTACAACATACAGTCTTGGTGCAAGCCACACTAGTGCAACCCTGGCCTCAGGCCCAGTTTTAGTACACTAGATTTTACAACTACAGAGGGGTGAGGGCACTCTAAAACAGTTGCAGGGCAGAAAAAAGTGCTTCTGGTCAGGTCCCTAGAAAGATTTCTAAAACCAGCTACACAAAAGCCCCAAAAGCTTGAGAGAGTGCATCCTCTACCCTGAAAATAGAGTTTAACTTTGTTAACAAGGTTAAGAAACTGAGTAATAAGCTAGGAAAAGGAGCAGACAACAGAAAAAGTTTCTGACAATTGAAAGTTATTGTGATGACAAAAAAGATCAAAACATGTTTAACAAATGATAACAAAGTCAATGCTTCAATACTCAAAGTCTCCAAAAAGGACAAGACTTTGTCTTATTAATCCAACCATTCTGGAAAGCAATCTGGAACTATGCCCAAAGGGCTATAAAACTGTGCATACATTTTTGACACAGCAGTGCCATTACTAAGTCTGTATCCCAAGGAAATCATAAAAAAGGGAAAAGGACTCATATGTGCAAAAATGTTTGTAGCAGCTTTTTATTTTAACAAAGAATTGGGAAATTAGTAAATGCCCATCAATTGAGGAATGGCTGAATAAGGTGTGGTATATAAAAGTAATGGAATATTGTTCAATGAAAACTGATGAATAAGCTTAGTATAGAAAGGCCTGGAAGGATTTACATAAACTGATTCTGAGAGAAGCAAGCAGAATCAGGAATTGTACACAGTGACAGCAAGAATATGCAATGATGAATGATGAAAGATTCAGTTATTCTCAGTAGTTCAATGACTGAAAACAATCCCAATAGACTTTAGACAGAAAATATCATCTGCTTCCAGGAAAAGCAATAAGGATACTGATTATAAATCAACACCTGTTATTTTCATTTCTTTTTTCCCTTTTTATAATTTTCCCCTTTTGTTCTGATTTTTCTCTCTCAACGTGATTCACAAGACAATGTATATTAAATATATACAAATTCATTTTTAAAACTTTCATTATTATGGCATTTAGAAGTATATATAGACAGAGAACACAATTGTGAGTTAAATATGAAGGGATGATATCTTTTATTTTTTAAAATGAAATTAATTAAAGGGTAAGAAAATAATGTAGTGGAAGAAAGGGAAAAGAGGTAAGGGGAATAGTGCTAGTTATCTACCACAAAGAGGCAAGCAAAAGCTTTTACAGTGGAGTAGAAGAGGAAGAGGAGTGGGTGAGTGAGTGAAGCTTACTATAGTCAGAATTGACTCAAAAAAGAAATAACATAAAAACTAAATGCGGGTTAGAAATATATCTTACAGATATGACGATTAATTCTGATGGATGTGGCTTTTTTCAACAATGAAATGTTTCAAGCCAGTTCCAATGGTTTTGTAATGAAGAGAGTCATCTGCACCAGAGGAAGAATCCATTGTACAAAAATGAAAAAAAAAAAGTGAACACAACATATGTTGATTTATATTCAGTCTCTTTGGTTCTCTCTCAAGCATTTTTCATCCAAAGTTAATTGGGATTGCTTTGGATCACTGAACTTCTGAAAAGAACCAAATCTGTAGTTGATCATCCCATAATCTTGCTATTACCATGTACAGTGTATTCCTGGTTCGTTTGTTTCACTCAGCATCAATTTGTGTAAATCTTTACAGGCCTTTCTAAAATCAGCCTCTTCATCATTTTTTATAAAACAATAATATTCCTTTACATTCATATTCTGTAACTTAGGCATTCCACAATTGATCGACATTACTCATTTTTCAATTCTTTGATACAACAAAAAGAGCTGCTGCAAACATTTTTGCACATGTGGATTATTTCCCCTTCTTTATGATTTCCTTGGAATAAAGATCCAGTAGTGGCAAGGCTGGGTCAAAGGATATGCACAATTTTATAGCTTTTTGGGCACAGTTTCAAATTATTCTCCAGAATTGTTGATCATTTCACAACTTTACTAATAGTGCATTAGTGCCCAAGTTTTTCCCCAACCTCTCCAACATTTATTATTATCTTTTCCTAATTATCTGAGAGGTATGAAGGGATACATCAGAGATGTTTTAATTTGTTTTTCTCTAATTGACAGAAATTTGGAGCTTTTTATAGACTATAGTTTGCTTTAATTTCTTCATTTGAAAATTGTCTGTTCATAGTCTTTGACCATTTATGAATTGAGGGATGATCTGTATTCTTATGCATTAACATAGTAATATATATTTTAGAAATGAAGCCTTTATCAGAAACATTGACTGTATGTTTCCCTCTATCTTTGTGCTTCTCTTCTATTCTTGATTGCGTTGGTCTCTCTCTTGATAATAAAATTGTTTTGGTAGATTAGACGATTTAATTACATCATAATCTGTACTATCTTTTCCATAGACTTCTAAAAATTGGCTGATACCTTAGGAATCCCTTGTGACAGTCACTTGAAATTGCTAGGTAATTATTTGATAAATGAAGACAATATCCTTCAATTCCTCTTAAAATGCCATCTGATGGTACTTGATTTAAAATGTTGAGAAACTGATTAATTTCTACTGAACTCATGATCTTGTGTACTGATCTACTCTATCAAGGATTCCATAGCCCACACAAATTCTACTTTGACCAGCTTTAATTTTTCATTATTTGATTGACATTTCTCTTCAAAGTTATTAATAAGCACCAAATCTCATGGTCACTTCTTCTCTTCTCTTCCTAGATAACTGCTTTTGCGGTTTCTTTTTCTTTTCTTTTTTTTACACTGCTTTTTCCAAAATTCTGAATGACTCTTTGTAGTCTCTTCATTATTCTTATTAAACCTACTGGCCCTGTTTATACTGAAGGACTATCCTTGGGTCTCTTCCTTTTTCTCTGAACTCTCCCAGTGGTGACCTTATCATTTTCCATACTTTCATTTATCTTGTCTACATAGATGAAAATCAGTATCTAGAATGACTGTGTCTTCTGATATACATTCCAATATTACCAGTTTCCTAAGATGTATTTTTTTAGAAATGTTATTTATTTTTAAGACACATTGCTTTATGAATCATGTGGGGAGAGAAAAATCAAAGAAAAACAAAACAAAAAAAAAAACATGGCAAGACTTTTTTTAAAGATTTAGGAAAAAAAACCATGAAAATAGCATGTGCTGTTTTACATTCAGTCTCCTTAATTATTTTCATAGATGAAGATGACATTTTTTTATTCAAAATCTATTGGAATTGCTGTGGATCATGGAAACACTGAGATGAACCAAGCCTTTCCAAGCCTCTCCATAGTTGACTATCATACATTCTTGCTGTTATTGTGCACAATGTACTCCTGGTTCTGTTTGTTTCATTCAGCATCAGTTTATGCACATCCTTTCAAGCCTTTCTATAATCGGCTTATTCATCATTTTTATAGAATAATAATATTCCATTACTTTCATATACAACAATTTTTCAGGCATTCCCTAATTGGTAAGCATCTACTTATTTTTTCAATTCTTTGCTACCACAAAAAGAGCTGCAACAAACATGTTCGCACATATGGGTCCATTTTCCTCCATTATGATTTTCTTGGGATACAGAGTCAGAAATGGCACTGCTGGGTCAAAAGTTATGAAAAGTTTTACAGGCTTTTGTACATAGCTCCAGATTGTTCTCCAAAATGCTTGGGTCATTTCACAACTCTGCCAATAATGTATTAGTGTCTCAGTTTTTCTCCATCCCCTCTAACATTTATCTTTATATTTTCTGTCAACTTAACCAATATGTGAAGTGTGAGATAATATCTCAGAATTGTTTTAATTTTCATCTTTCTAATCAATAGTGATTTAGAACATTTTTTTCATTTAAATATAAATGGCTTTAATTTTGTCATCTGAAAATTGTCTGTGCATATCCTTTGATCATTTATTAATTGGGGAATGACTTGTATTCTTAAAAATTTGAAACCATTTTTTATATATTTTTAAAATGAGATGTTTATGAGAAATACTGGCTGTAAAGATTTTTCTCAGCTTTTTACTTTCAATCTTCTTTCTGCTGGTTTTGTTTGTACAAAAACTTTAAAATTAATATAATCAAAATTTTCTATTTTGCCTTTCATAATGTTCTCTAGTTCTTCTTTGGTCATAAAATCCTCTCTTCTTCAAAGATCTGATAGGTAAATTACCCCTTATTCTCCTAAGTCATTTGTGGTATTTTCCTTTATGCCCAAATCATGTATCCATTTTGAACTTATTTTATTGTGGGATATGAGATGTAGGTCTTTGCTGAGTTTCTACCATATTATTTTCCAGTTTTCCCAGCAATTTTTGTCAAATAGTGAATTTTTATTCCAGAAGTTGGAGTTTGGGGGTTTATCAAATACTAAATTGCTATATGCTTTATGCCTTAGATTTTGCCTGTTATGTGAGTTATCGTACATGGTCACTTCATTTTTCTTCAAAGCACAAATTGGCATGATCTCATCAGCATTTTCAGATTTGCACTAGATTATAATCATCCTATGAGTTCTGAAAAAAAATGGATCAAGGTAAAATAAATGATTAAAATTAGCTCTTGTCTCTGTCTCTTTACCCTATAGCACTTTTTGACACTTTCGGAAGTGTAGTTACTGTTAAGACAACAGTTTATTCTCTTTTAGAATAGAGTCTCTCTTGATAACAAAAACAAAACAAAACAAAAACAACTTATGTCTCCCATTATTTGTAGTTCCAATTGGAGGGCAGCTTATTCTTTAAATCAGATAGATGTGTTAAACTGACAGATATGTAGAATTGTAATCTTGAAGATATGAACTTGTTAGGCTAAACATTAATCATTAATTCCATAATGACCTCAAGTTTCTTTTTTGAAATACTTGACATAATAGCATAGGAAATTTTTCAGCATTTTTTTCTAACAAGTTAATATTTAACATTAATTTTCTTCTTCTATAGACAATTTTTAGTTGTGAGTAACAGGGACACTGCCTCTACTTTTAAAATAGCTGTAGCTGACAAAAAGTTTCTCATCTCAGGACCTACTGAGCACTTAAGTAAGCTTAACACAGTTTATGCTTTCTGAGCTCACTATGGCTCATAGAATCATTAATTATAGAGCCTTCTTTAGCCCATGCTTTTATGCTTGTAGCTAATTTTTTTCATCATCCGTTTAGATAGGTGTTTTAGATTAAAGCCTTTGACATACTCTCTACCCAAAAAGCAACTACTCAGAACTCTTATCTTGTCCTTTTGTTTTACTTTTTTCTCCCATCCCCTTTTCTCTATAATCCAACTGAATATTCATTCTCTGTGGTCAAATACCATTTATTGTCCCAAGTATATGAAGGAAGATGCAGAAAGAACCCTGAAACTGATATACCAATAAATATGTAGTGTTAGAGTTTAAAAATAAAAGGACTCAGAAAGCATAACTGAACAACTGATACTTTGGTTAATTATTTTACTCTTGATTTCAATATTTCATATTAGTTTGATATTTTATATTCGTTAACATATATGAATGTATATATATATATATATATGTGTATATATATATAAACATACAAATACACACACACACACATACATATATATACATAAATACAATTCTTTGACTCTAGATGCTTATACCTGAACAGGCTTGTCTTATTTGCCATCAAAAAACAATGGGCATCACCTAAAATGTTTCTCATTCAGAACTTCAGTTCCCAGTCTTATAGTTTATATCTGAGGTCAAGATTTTATCTCTAAAAAGCCTTTGTAAAATTCTCATTGATACAATATGTATTACTGTTCTCAGTTCTTAATGCATTAGCATTCATGCTTTCTGGTTAAATAGCATTCATTTCTAAGTATTTTGTGGGAAGAAGGAGGAGTCAGAAAGATTCCTATGCTGTAAGACAGATTTATTTGTCTGGATACTTTCTCAATAAAAGCTTAGAGGGAATTGAACTTAGGGGATATATGTTTTGATAATGGTGATTAGGGAAGGATGAAGGTCATATATGATATTAGAGAGGATGACAAATGGAAAGATTTAGATGAGAGTCTCAGAGGATATAGTTTCCAGGTACAGAAAGGATGGGGAAATACCAAAACTATATTGTTGGCTTATTTTGTGGTTTGATCTATAGATTTAACTATTCTCCACAGTTTCTATTCTTTCCCAATTCCAGCAAGCAAAATCTCATATTCTATTTCACCTATATATTTCCACATAGGATTGAAAAAACTATTTGTAAAGGAAGGAAGAAGTGATTATTCAACTAAAAATTATTTAGAGAGATGAAATAATCCATCACATGATCCTGACTATATCTATCTATATTATCATTTAAGTATTCTTTACCAAATACGTATCATTATAAAGGAGAAAAAACATACAACCTTTTATTTTCAATTATTTGCATATTTTCACAATGTTGCCTTTTAAAATATGTAGCTTTTCAATTCCTGGAAAACTTTAGGAATAGTCAATGTAAAGGAGAGGCCAAAATGATCTCCATTTCTTAGTAAAATTGACATTTGATTTTTTTATTATTCTCTAGATAATTATCAATAAATATATCACAAATACTAAAATTATATGAAAATTCTTTGAATATATTTTTTTCTAAATTGTCTTTAGTCAGACCACCAAAATAATTATAAAGATCTAGGAATTCTATTCACAGCATCTATTTAGCATGAATTTCTTGCTTGGCAGGAATGTTTTTCCTCAGGAGAAAGCTGGAGGATATTTTCAGTAACTAAAAAAATCTGCTCTATAACCAGGATTTTAATAGTGACAGATAATTGCTTATTTGAGTATTTGTCGTCTTAATCTGTCTAGACCAAGGTATTGCATGAAATTCAACTGACTCTTTTAAAATGACTTTTAACCATGCATTTCTAAAATCTGACTGAGTGAAGTGCAGAATATTTGGAACCTCTCTGGAATTTCAGATTAGCTATTAGCTATGGATCCTAGTTTGATTTGGTTTTCAAGAGTATTTAGCTCTAGAATAGAGTTCAGGCATGAAAGGTTTGCATAAGTATAGGATGCAACATTTAATTAAATGCCCCTGTGCAACATTTAACTTTGACTGTGCATACCCTTTGATCCACCAGTGTTACTACTGGGCTTATATCCCAAAGAGATTATAAAGAAGGGAAAGGGACCTCTATGTGCACGAATGTTTGTGGCAGCCCTTTTTGTAGTGGCTAGAAACAGGAAACTGAATGGATGCCCATCAGTTGGAGAATGGCTGAATAAATTGTGCTATATGAATATTATGGAATATTATTGTTCTGTAAGAAATGACCAATAGGATGATTTCAGAAAGGCCTGGAGAGACTTACATGAACTGATGCTGAGTGAAATGAGCAGGACCAGGAGATCATTATATATTTCAACAACAATACTATATGATGACTAGTTCTGATGGACCTGGCCATCCTCAGCAACAAGATCAACCAAATCATTTCCAATGGAGCAGTAATGAACTGAACCAGCTACGCCCAGAGAAAGAACTCTGGGAGATGACTATAAACCATTACATTGAATTCCCAATCCCTATATTTATGTCCACCTGCATTTTTGATTTCCTTCACAAACTAATTGTACAATATTTCAGAGTCTGATTCTTTTTGTACAGCAAAATAACAGTTTGATCATGTATACTTATTGTGTATCTAATTTATATTTTAATATATTTAACATCTACTGGTTATCCTGCCATCTTGGGGAGGGGGTGGGGAGTAAGAGGTTAAAAATTGGAACAAGAGGTTTGGCAATTGTTAATGCTGTAAAGTTACCCATGCATATAACCTGTAAATAAAAGGCTATTAAATAAAAAAAGAAGAAGAACTAGAGATCATTATTGACTACAAAATAGAAAATTTTGATTATATCAAATTGAAAAGTATTTGTACAAACAAAACTAATGCAGGCAAGATTAGAAGGGAAACAATAAACTGGGAAAACATTTTTACAGTCAAAGGTTCTGATAAAGGACTCATTTCCAAAATATATTGAGAATTGACTCTAATTTATAAGAAATCAAGCCATTCTCCAATTGATAAATGGTCAAAGGATATGAACAGACAATTTTCAGATGATGAAATTGAAACTATTACCACTCATATGAAAAAGTGTTCCAAATCACTATTGATCAGAGAAATGCAAATTAAGACAACTCTGAAATACCACTACACACCTGACAGATTGGCCAGAATGACAGGGAAAGATTATGCGGAATGTTGGAGGGGATGTGGGAAAACAGAGACACTGATACATTGTTGGTGGAATTGTGAACACATCCAGCCATTCTGGAGAGCAGTTTGGAACAATGCCCAAAAAGTTATCAACCTGTGCATACTCTTTGATCCAGCAGTGTTTCTACAGGGCTTATACTCCAAAAAGATACTAAAGAAGGGAAAGGGACCTATATGTGCCAAAATGTTTGTGTCAGCCCTGTTTGTAGTGGCCAGAAGCTGGAAAATGAATGGATGCCCATCAATTGGAGAATGGTTGAATAAATTGTGGTATATGAATGTTATGGAATATTATTGTTCTGTAAGAAATGACCAGGAGGACGAATACAGAGAGGATTGGCGAGACTTACATGAACTGATCCTGAGTGAAATGAGCAGAACCAGGAGATCATTATATACCTCAACAATGATACTGTATGAGGATGTATTCTAATGGAAGTGGATTTCTTCAACAAAGAGAAGATCTTAGTTTCAATTGATCAAGGATGGACAGAAGCAGCTACACCCAAAGAAAGAACACTAGGAAATGAATGTAACCTGCTTGCATTTTTGTTCTTCTTCCCGGGTTATTTATACCTTCTAAATCCTATTCTCCCTGAGCAACAAGAGAACTGTTCAGTTTTGCACACATATATTGTATCCAAGATCTACTGTAACCTATTTAACATGTATAAGACTACTTGCCATCTGGGGGAGAGGGTGGAGGGAGGGAGGGGAAAAATCAGAACAGAAGTGAGTGCAAGGGATAATGTTGTAAAAAATTACCCTGGCATGGGTTCTGTCAATAAAAAGTTATTTAAAAATAAATAAATAAATAAATAAAAATAACTGTTTGAATCTCTTTTGAGAATATGTAGGATTAAAAGTCAGGCCTACTTCCTTTAAACTTGATTAATATGATGGCTATAAAAGTGTTTATACAGAGATAAATATAGGATTATAAAATAATGGTAAATAACAAGAAAAATAAATACTTGTTTCTTATGTAAGAAGAATAGTTCATTTATCAAGACAATTTCATAATCCTGGAACTGATTTATTCAGTGAGAAAGAAAGGAATATGAGCAAAGAAAGATGACTCTCTTTTTTGACCTGTTTGAACTGTTCCTTTGTTTATTTAATAATTTATTCATGAGTGAGTGGAGATGTACCTTAACTATCCACTTCTGTACAATTAAAAAGCTTGGTCACTTGTTCAATATCATATGCTTAATCATAGGAACTTTGAAACTAAATTATAGTCCTGCATTCTTTGTCAATTCTGGTTTAATCAATTTCCCAAGACTGATTAGTGAGCATGACTTAAAGAGAAATTTTCCTTTCCCAAAAAATTTCCCAGCTATTATCATAGCTAATGCAGCCATAATTTGTCTGGACTGCCTAGTTAGCATCTTCAAATAAACTTTTGGGAATTGGTAGGGAATCAAGATAGTCAGCATGTCAGTATACATCCTTGTTCCCATCTTTATTTCCTTGAGACTTGCCCAATTATGATGTCAAACCCTCAAGATCATATTTATCCTATAAAAGATATTCTCGGGATAATGATTTCCACTAAGATTTTTTACAGGACTAAGTCTGCTATGAGGTACTTTTCCTCTCTTCATAGCATCTTTCCTTAAATGTTTTTTTTTTCTCCTTGCTATAGCTAACACTTTTAGGGTTCTGCATCCCTTTTGGGATAGCCTGTCATGAATTACATGACAGGCTATGTGTCTTCTTGTCCCCCCTCCCCTATTACCTCATGGTTCATTTTGCTTTAGTATATGGTTAGTCTGCTAAACTTCTGTATGGATTTACATTCCAGTCAATAGCATACTCACACCTCATGGCGTATTTCTTTAAGGGCTCATTCTAAATCCCTTTTCCTTATTAACTCTATTGCTCTCCCAAATCTATTTCACATTTACAACTCCTGGTTATTATTTTATTTTTGCATTTTGTTTACAAACTCTTCTTGTAAATAAAGGTAACTTTGGCAAGGAGAATGCCTTTATAAATTTAATTCCCTTGAAATTCTTGACCTTTTATTCTAACATATGAACTTTGTTACTATTTTTCTAAAGCTGTAATATAATTTCTTGGGAGTTTAATTGGTATGACATTAAATAAGTAGATTAATTTAGGTAGTATTGTCATTTTTATTATATTTGCTTGGCCTACCCATGAGCATTTGATATTTTTCCAACAGATAAGATCTGACTTTTGTTTGAGTGGAAAGTGTTTTGTAGTTGTGTTCATATAGTTCCTGACTTTCCCTTGGCAGACAGATTCCTAAATATTTTATACTAACGAAACGTTATTTTGAATGGAATTTCTTTTTGTATCTCTTAATGTTGGACTTTGTTGATAATATATAAAAAATAATGATGATTTATATGGATTTATTTGGTCTCCTGCAACTTTGCTAAAATTGTGAATTGTTTCTAGTAATTTTTTTTTAATTTAATAGCCTTTTATTTACAGGATATATACATGGGTAACTTTACAGCATTAACAACTGCCAAACCTCTTGTTCCAATTTTTCACCTCTTACCCCCACCTCCCTAAATGGCAGGATGACCAGTAGATGTTAAATATATTAAAATATAACTTAGATACACAATAAGTATACATGACTAAAACATTATTTTGCTGTACAAAATAATCAGACTCTTGAATTATTTACAATTAGCTGGTGAAGGAAATCAAAATGCAGGTTGCATAAATATAGGGATTAGAATTCAATGTAATGGTTTTTATTCATCTCCCAGAGTTCTTTTTCTGGGTATAGCTAGTTCAGTTCATTACTGCTCCATTAGAAATGATTTGGTTGGTCTTGTTGCTGAGGATGGCCTGATCCATCAGAACTGGTCATCATCTAGTATTGTTGTTGAAGTATATAATGATCTCCTGGTCCTGCTCATTTCACTCCAGCATCAGTTCGTTAAGTCTCTCAGGCCTTTCTGAAATCATCCTGTTGGTCATTTCTTACAGAACAGTAATAATTCATAATTTTCATATACAACAATTTATTCAATATTCTCCAACTGATGGACATCCATTCAGTTTCAGTTTCTAGCCACTACAAAAGGCTGACAAACATTCGATTGCACATACAGGTCCCTTTCCTTCTTTATAATCTCTTTGGGATACTAACCTAGTAGTACACTGCTGGATCAAGGTATGCACAGTTTAATAACTTTTGAGCATAGTTCCAAACTATTCTCCGAAATGGTTGGATTCGTTCACAACTCCACCAACAATGAATCAATGTCCCAGTTTTCCACATCCCCTCCAACAATCATCATTATTTTTCCTGTCATCTTAGATGATCTGACAGGTGTGTTGAGTGTATCTTAGAGTTGTCTTAATTTGCATTTCTCTGATTAATAATGACTTGGGCATCTTTTCCATATGACTAGAAATAGTTTCAATTTCTTCATCTGAGAATTGTCTGTTCATATCCTTTGACCATTTTCAATTGGAGATGAGCTTGATTTTTATAAATTAGAGTTAATTCTCTATATATTTTGGAAATGAGGCTTATCAGAACTTTGACTAGTAAAATATTTTCCCAGTTTATTGTTTCCTTCTAATCATTGCTGCATTAGTTTTGTTTGTACAAAAACTTTTCAGTTTGGTATAATCAGAAATTTTCTATTTGTGATCAGTAATGATCTCTAGTTCTACTTTATGTCATAAGACCTTCCCTTCCACAGGTCTGAGAGTAAACTACCTGTGTTCCTCTAATTTATTAATAATTTCATTCTTTATGACCTAGGTCATGAGACCCATTTTGACTTATCTTGGTGTTGGCGTTAAGTATGGATCAATGCCTAGTTTCTGCATATTAGTTTCCAATTTTTCCCAGCAATTTTTATCAAACAGTAAGTTCATATCCCAAAAGCTGGATCTTTGGGTTTCATCAAAGACTAGGTTGCTATATTTGTTGACTGTTTATCCACATGAACCTAATCTATTCCACTGATCAACTAATCTATTCCTTAGCCAATACCAAATAGTTTTGGCTAACTGCTGCTCTATAATATAATTTTAGATCTGGTACAGCTAAGCCACCATCATTTGATTTTTTCACTAATTCCTTGAAATTCTTGACCTTTTGCTTTTCCATATGAACTTTGTTGTTATTTTTCTAGGTCATTAAAATAGTTTTTAGAGTCTGATTGGTATAGCGCTAAATAAATAGATTAGTTTAGGTAATATTGTCATCTTTACTATATTTGCTCGCACTATCAAACATTTAATATTTTTCAATTGGTTAGATCAGACTTAATTTGGTGAAAAGTGGTCTGTAATTTTGCTTATAAAGTTTCTGATTTTCCCTTGGCAGATAGATTCCTAAATATTTTGTATTATCAGTAGTTACTTTAAATGGAATTTCTCTTTGTAACTCTGACTGTTGGATTTTGTTAGTGATATATAAGAATGCTGATGACTTATGTGGGTTTATTTTATAACAAGCAACTTTGCTAAAGTTGTGTATTATTTCTAATAACTTTTTAGCAGAATCTCTGGGGTTCTCTAAGTATACCATAATGTCATCGGCAAAGAGTGATAATTTGGCTTCCTCATTGCCTATTCTTATTCCTTTAATCTCTTTCTCAGATCTTATTGCTATAGCTAGCATTTCTAATACAATATTAAATAGTAATGGTGATAGTGGGCAACCTTGTTTTACTCCAGATCTTATTGGGAATGGTTGCAGTTTGTCTCCATTACATATGATGCTTACTGATGGTTTTAAATAGATGCTGCTGATTATTTTAAGGAAAAGTCCATTTATTCCTATACTCTCAAATGTTTTTATTTTTATTTTATTTTATTTTTTTTTATTATTTAATAGTCTTTAATTTACAGGATATATACATCGGTAACTTTACAGCGTTAACAATTGCCAAACCTCTTGTTCCAATTTTTCACTTCTTACCCCCACCCTCCCTAAATGGCAGGATGATCAGTAGATGTTAAATATATTAAATATAACTTAGATACACAATAAGTATACATGACCAAAACATTATTTTGCTGTACAAAAGAATCAGACTCTGAATTATTGTACAATTAGCTTGTGAAGAAATCAAAGATGCAGGTGTGCATAAATATAGGGACTGGGAATTCAATGTAATGGTTTTAGTCATCTCCCAGAGTTCTTTTCTGGGTATAGCTAGTTAAGTTCATTACTGCTCCATTAGAAATGAGTTTGGTTGATCTCGTTGCTGAGGATGGCCTGATCCATCAGGACTGGTCATCATCTAGTTATTGATTTAGAAGTATATAATGATCTCCTGGTCCTGCTCAATTCACTTAGCATCAGTTCATGTAAGTCTCTCAGGCCTTTCTGAAATCATCCTGTTGGTCATTTCTTACAGACAGTAAATATTCCATAATTTTCATATACCACAATTTATTCAGCATGTCTCCAACTGATGGACATCCATTCAGTTTCCAGTTTCTAGCCACTACAAAGGGCTGCCAACAAACATTCGATGCACATACAGGTCCTTTCCCTTCTTTATAATCTCTTTGGGATATAATCCAGTATTAAACTGCTTGGATCAAAGGGTATGCACGTTTGATAACTTTTTGAGCATAGTTCAAACTACTCTCAAAATGGTTGGATTAGTTCACAACTCCACCAACAATGAATCAATGTCCCAGTTTTTCCACTCCCCTCCAACAATCATCATTATTTTCCTGTCATCTTAGCCAATCTGACAGTTAGTAGTAGGTATCTTAGAGTTGTCAATTTGCATTTCTCTGATTAATAATGACTTGGAGCATCTTTTCATATGACTAGAAATAGTTTCAATTTCTTCATCTGAGAATTGTCTGTTCATATCAACTGACCATTTTTCAGATTGGAGAATGGCGATTTTTTATAAATTTGAGTTAATTCTCTATATATTTTGGAAATGGGGCCTTTATCAGAGACCTTTGACTGTAAAAATTTTTCCAGTTTATTGCTTCCTTCTAATCTTGTCTGCATTGAGTTTTGTTTGTACAAAAGCTTTTCAGTTTGGTATAATCAGAATTTTCTATTTTTGTGATCAGTAATGTCTCTAGTTCTACTTTGAGTCATGAAAACTTCCCTTCCACAGGTCTGAGAGGTAAACTATCCTATGTTCCTCTAATTTATGTAATAATTTCATTCTTTATGCCTAGGTCTTGAACCCATTTTGACCTTATCTTGGTGTACGGCGTTAAGTATGGATCAATGCCTAGTTTCTGCCATATAGTTTCCAATTTTCCAGCAATTTTATCAAACAGTAAGTTCTTATCCCAAAGCTGGGATCTTTGGGTTTATCAAAGACTAGGTTGCTATATTTGTTGACTGTTTTATCACTGAACCTAATCTATTCCACTGATCAACTAATCATTCCTTAGCCAATACCAAATGGTTTTGGTAACTGCTGCTCTATAGTATAGTTTTAGATCTGATAAGCTAAGCCACCATCATTTGATTTTTTTTATTAATTCCCTTGAAATTCTTGACCTTTGTTTTCCATATAGAACTTTGTTGTTATTTTTCTAGGTCATTAAAATAGTTTTTGGAGTCTGATTGGTATAGCGCTAAATAAATAGATTAGTTTAGGTAATATTGTCATCTTTATTATATTTGCTCGCCCTATCCAAGAGACATTTAATATTTTCAATTGGTTAGATCAGACTTAATTTGTGTGAAAAGTGGTCTGTAATTTTGCTCATAAGTTTCTGATTTTCCCTTGGCAGATAGGATTCCTAAATATTTTATATTATCAGTAGTTACTTTAAATGAGAATTTCTCTTTGTAACTCTGACTGTTGGATTTTGTTAGTGATATATAAGAATGCTGATGACTTATGTGGGTTTATTTTATAACCAGCAACTTTAGCTAAAAGTTGTGGATTATTTCTAATAACTTTTAGCAGAATCTCTGGGGTTCTCTAAGTATACCATCATGTCATCGGCAAGAGTGATAATGGCTTCCTCATTTGCCTATTCTTATTCCTTTAATCTCTTTCTCAGCTCTTATTGCTATAGCTAGCGTTTCTAATACAATATTAAATAGTAACGGTGATAGTGGGCAACCTTGTTTCACTCCAGATCTTATTGGGAATGGTTGCAGTTTGTCTCCATTACATATGATGCTTAGGGATGGTTTTAAATAGATGCTGCTGATTATTTTAAGGAAAAGTCCATTTATTCCTATACTCTCAAGTGTTTTTAATAGGAATGGATGTTGGATTGTCTCAAATGTTTTTAATAGGAATGGATGTTGGATTTTATCAAATGCTTTTTCTGCATCTATTGAGATGATCATATGGTTTTTGTTAATTTGGTTATTAACATGGCCAATTATATTGATAGTTTTCCTAATATTGAACCAGCCTGCATTCTGGTATAAATCCTACTTGATCATAGTGTATTATCTTGGAGATGATTTTCTGTAGTCTTTTTGCTAATATCTTATTTAAGATTTTAGCATCAATATTCATTAGGGAGATTGGTCTATAATTTTCTTTCTCTGTTTTCACCACCTGGTTTAGGTATCAGTTACCATGTCTGTGTCATAGAAGGAATTTGTTAGGACTCCTTCATTCCTATTTTATCAAATAATTTGTATATAGCATTGGACTGATTGTTCTTTAAAAGTTTGGTAAACTTCACATGTAAATCCATCTGGTCCTAGGGGATTTTTTCTTAGGGAGTTGTTTAATTGCCTGTTCTATTTCTTTTCTGAAATGGGACTATTCAAGCAATTTACTTCTTCCTCTGTTAGTCTGGGAAGTCTTTATTTTGGGAGGTAGTCATCCATTTCACTTAGGTTATCAAATTTATTGGCATAAAGTTGAGCAAAATAACTCCTTATTATTTCTCTAATTTCCTCTTCCTTGGTGGAAAGTTCTCTCTTTTCATTTTAAGACTACTAATTTCATTTTCCTCCCTCCTTTTCTAATCAGATTTACCAAAGGCTTATCTATTTTATTGGCTTTTCATAGAACCAACTCTTAGTTTTATTAATTAGTTCAATGGTTTTTTACTTTCAATATTTTTAATTTCTCCTTTAATTTTAGAATTTCAATTTAGTATTTGATTGAGGATTTTTAATTTGTCTTTTTTAGTTTTTTACTTGCATTCCAATTCATTAATCTTTCTTTCTCTGTTTTATTCAAGTAAGTCTATAAGGATATAAAATTCCCTCTTATTACCGCTTTGGCTGCATCCCATAAATTTTGGTATGATGTCTCATCATTGTCATTATCTTGAGTGAAATTATTAATTGTATCTATAATTTGCTGCTTCACCAATCATTTTTAAGATGAGATTGATTTAGTTTCAATTACTTCTTGGTCTATTTCCCCTAACTTTTTGTTGAATGTAGTTTTTATTGCATCATGATCTGAAGAAAGAAGTTACTATTTCTGCTTTCTTGCATTTAATTTGAGGTCTTTATGTCCTAATATGGTCAATTTTTGAATAGGTTCCATGAACTGCTGGAGAAGAAAGTATATTCCTTCTATCTCCATTCAATTTTCTCAAGATCCAACATACCTAATTTTTCTAATATTCTATTACTTCTTTAATTTCTTTCTTATTTGTTTTGTGGTTTGATTTGTCTAATTCTGAGAGTGCAAGGTTGAGATCTCCTATTATTACAGTTTTGTTGTCTATTTCTTCTTTCAACTCTCTTAACTTCTCCTTTAGGAAGTTGAGTGCCATACCACTTGAGTGCATATTGTTTAATATTGATATTGCTTCGTTGTTTATGCTACCTTTAGCAGGATGTAGTTACCTTCCTTATCTCTTTTAATTAGATTAATTTTTACTTTTGCTTGACCTGAGATAAGGATGGCTACCCTTGCTTTTTTGACTTCACCTGAAGCATAATAGATTTTGCTTCAGCCTTTTACTTTTACTCTATATGCATCCCCCTGCTTTAAATGTGTTTCTTGTAAACAAACTATATTGTAGAGTTCTGACTTTTAGATCCAGTCTGCTATCTGCCTCCCTCTTTATGCAGGGGTTCATCCCATTCATATTTACAGTTAGAATTACTAAATCTGTAATTTCTGCCATCCTAATAACCCCAGATTGTGCTTTACTTATTCTTGCCTCCCCCAACCCTCTTTCCCCTTTTAAACTTACCCCTCTTGTATCCACGATACTTATCCTCTTATACTCCCTCCTCCCCCTTTGAGTCTTTCCCCTTCCTTCCCTTATTACTCTTTTTTCCCTTTTCCTCTCCCCCGTTTTTAATGAGGCGAGAGAGAATTTTCTCTAAAACAAATGTCAATTATTTTTTCTTTGAGCCAACTCTGATGAGAGTAAGATTCACACAATGTTCCTCCCCCTCTCTAAATTCCCTCAGATATGATAAGTTTCCTTAGCCTCTTTGTGGGATGTGGTTTCCCTCTTTTTATCCCTCCTTCCCACCTTATTCTGCCATCATCCCTTTTCCATATCTACTTCCCTTTTTTATGTTATATCAGTACAATCAAATTTTTACATGTATTCTTTTTGTATATCCACAACAGAAATACAATTCTCAAGAGTTATTTTTACCTTTTCTGCATCTCTTGAGTTCTATTCTTGGAGATCAAATTTTTTGTTTAGTTCTGGTTTTTTCTTCAGAAACAAATGGAATTCATTTGTTTCATTAAATGTCCATCTTCTTCCCTGGAAGAAAATGCTCAGCTTAGCTGGGTAGTTTATTCTTGGCTGCATCTCAAGTTCTTGTGCCTTTCCGGAATATCATATTCCAGGCCCTTCTTTCCTTTAATGTAGAGGCAGCCAGATCTTGGGTGATCCTTGTTGTGGCACCTCGGTATTTAAATGGTTTTTTTTTGGCTGCTTGTAAAATTTTTTCTTTAAACTTATAGTTCTGAAATTTTGCCACAATATTCCTTGGGGTTTTTATTTTAGGGTTTCTTTCAGAAGGTGTTCGATGAATTCTTTCAATGCCTATTTTACCTTCTGATTCCTATTACATCTGGAGCAGTTCTCTTTGATGATTTCTTGTAAAATAGTATCTAGGCTCTTTTTTTCATCATAGTTTTCAGAAAGTCCAATAATCCTCAGATTATCTCTCCTAGATCTATTTTCCAAGGCTGTCGTTTTTGCAAGTAGATAATTCGTGGTTTTTTCCAGTTTGTCATTTTTGTTTTGCTTGACTGATTCTTGCTGTCTCAATGAATCATTAGTTTCAATTTGTCAGTTCTAATTTTAAAGAATTATTTTCTTCAATAGCTTTTTACTTCTTTCTGTATATGTCCAATTGAGTTTTGAATGTATTGTTTTGGTCTGTGGAATTTTTTCCATTTCACTAATTTTTTTTAGTGAATTATTTTCTTTTCCAATTCACAGATCCTACTTTCTTGCGAGGTTCTTTGTCTTTCAATTCACAATCCTACTTTGTAGTGAATTCTTTATTTTTTCCAATTCGTATTTCAGGAAGTTGTCGCTCTCTTGTAAGGCTTCTCTTTCCTTTCCCCATTTATCTTCTAACTCTCTTTTGAGACTTTTAATGGTCCCTTCTATGAGAGCATTATGTAAAGGAGGACAGTCTGATGCATTTTTGCTGTTTGAGGTCTCTTCAGGTTTGCTGACCTGCTCTTTTTCTGCATAGAAGCTGTCGATAATTCTTTTCATCTTTTTATTCATGTTTTAAAGCCTTTAGGGTAGGTCTCCTAGGCAAGGGGGTTACCAGCTTCCTCTGCAGAGCAGGGAAAGATGTAAACCGATTTCCGGCTCCAAGGTATGGGAGTGCTCTGGGTGAGAGTTTTCCCTTCCCCCAACAGGAACTGGATTCAGCACAGGCCCAGCTATCAAACTGCTTAGTAGGGCTGAGTGGATTATCGATTGCCCTTGGCTAGACACTAAGTGGTGAAAGTGTCACTGCCCCAGGCCAGAGCCTCTTGTGGGACTGTGAGTATTAGCAGCTGACCACAGACCTCAGACCGCCACAAACTCTGCCCAGTGTCTCTGCCTGATGCAAATCGGCCCTGGAAAAGCTCTATGGCCCCAAGCCGAGCTCCCCACTGGGCAGATTGGAGGCTAACCCGGGCTGCGTCCTCCTGCTGTGCAGGATCACAACTGCCCCAAGGAAAAGCCCGTACTGCGGGTTGGGGCTGCGTGCTTGTGCTGAGATCTGTGCCTTCACCCTCGGTTTGAGACTCTCCTCGGAACCTAATTTCTCTCCCAGTCTGCGTCGATCTCCCCCCTGGCCCCGGAACCAACCTTTTTTGCCGAGACTGCAGATTTTCTTCGGCCGGTGAGTTGTTCTACTTCTTATCTTTACGAATTGTAGCAGTCAAGACTATTTTTGAGGCTCGATATAATATTGATAAAGAGGGTAAGAGAAGAGCTTAGAAAGTCGCATGTGTCTTCTCCGCCATCTTGGCTCCGCCCTCTAGTAATTTTTTTAATTGATTATCTAAGATTCTCTAAGTATACCAGCATATCATCGGAAAAGAGTGATGACTTGTTTTCCTCATGACTTACTCTAACTCCTTTTATCTCTTTTTTTTCTTATTAAAAAATCAAGCATTTCTAATAAAATATTAAGTAGTAATGGTAATAGTGGATAGCCTTGTTACACTCCTGACCTTATTGGGAATGGTTGTTATTTGTCCCATTACATATGATGCGTGCTGATGGTTTTAAATAGATCTTACTTATATCACTTTAAGGAGATAGTTGAGATAATAATATGCCTTTTGTTAGTTTGGTTATTGATGTAGTTTATTATGCTAATAGTATTCCTAATATTGAAACAGCCCTGCATTACTGATATAAATCATACTTGGTCATAGTGTATTATCCTAACGATGACTTTCTGTAATCTCATTGCTAAAATTTATTTTAAAAATTCAATATTAATTAGAGAAATTGGTCTGTAATTTTTTTCCATTTTCACCTTACCTAGTTTAGGTATCAGCACCATATCTGTATCATCAAAGGAATTTGGTATAAATGGTTAGGTTGTATCACACAAATTTTGATATGGTGTCATTCTCTTGGTTGAAATTATTGATTATGTCTATGATTTCCTGTTTCACCTATTCATTCTTTTTTTTTGGTCTATTTTCTCCGACTTATATTGCATGTAATTTTTATTGTAACATGATCTGAAAATGAATTTACTATTTCTGCTTTTCTACATTTGATTTTGAATTTTTATGCCCTAATACATGATCAATTTTTGTATAAATTCCATGAACTTCTGAGAAAAAATGTTAACTCCTTTCTGTCTCCATTCAATTTTCTCCAATGATCTATCATACCTAACTTTTCTAACATTTTGTTTACCTTCTTAACTCTTTCTTATTTATTTAGTCTGATTTATCTAGTTCTGAGAGAACAAGGTTAAGATCCTTCACCAGTAGAGTTTTGCTGTCTATTTGTTTTTGCATCTCTCTTAACTTCTTCTTTGAAATGGGACTATTTAAGCAATTTACTTCCTCCTCTGTTAATCTTGGAAGCCTATATTTTTGGAGGTAATCATCCATTTCACTTAGATTATCAAATTTGTTGGCATAACGTTGGGCAAAGTAACCCCTTATTATTTCTCTAATTTCCTCTTCATTGTTGGAAAGTTCTCCTTTTTCATTTTTAAGACTACTAATTTGATTTTCTTCTCTCCTTTCTATAATCAGATTTACCAAAAGTTTATCAATTTTATTGTTTTTTTCATAAAACCATCTTAACTTCTTCTCTAGGAATTTCCATGCTATACCACTCTGTGCATACATGTTTAATATTAATATTTCTTCATTATCTATGGTACCCTTTAGTAAAATACAGTTTCCTTCCTTGTCTCTTTTAAATAGATCTATCTTTGCATTTACTTGATTTGAGATCAGGACTGCTACCACTGTTTTTTTTTTTTTTTTAACCTCACCTGAAGCATAATAGATTCTGCTCCAGCCCTCTATCTACACTTTGTATGTGTCACTATGTTTTAAATATGTTTCTTGTAAACAACATATTGTGTTCTGGCTTTAAATCCAGTCTGCTGTGGGAGAGTTCATCCCATTCACATTCACAGTTAAAATAACTAATTCTCTATTTCCTGCCTATTTACCCCAATTTATGTTTCTTTCTTTCCTTTCCCCCTTCCCTCCTCTCCAGTATTTGCTTTTGATGACCAGATCCCTCAACTTGCTCTTCCCCTCTATAGCCCTTCCCACTTTTTTATACCTTTCTCCTAATACTTTTGTTTTCCCTTCTATTACTCTTTTCTTTTCTTTTTCCCTTTTCCCTCCCACTTCTCTATAAGGTGAGACAAGTTTCTCTGTGAAATTAATGTCTGATATTCTCTTTTTGAGCCAAATCTGATAAGAGTAAGATTCACACAATGCTCATCCCCCTCCCTTCTTTCCTTCAATTATAATAAGTCTTCTTTGCCTTTTAGTGAAATGTAATTTTCTTTATTTGGCCTCATTTTTTTATCTTTTTCCAGTATACCATTTCCACCTTTAGTTTCTTTGTCATATTATCATAATGAAATCAAATTATATCCAAACTCTCTAAGTATATTCTTAACAAAATATAGTTCTCAAGAATTCTTTCTTTTTTACCTTTTCATATTTCTCCTGAGTTCTGTGTTTGGAGATCAAATTTTTGTTCAGTTTTGTTCTTTTCATTAGAAATATGTGAAATTCACCTATATCAATGCATGTCCATCTTCTTCCCTGAAAGATAATGCTCATTTTAGCTGGATAGCTTATTCTTGGCTCTAATCCAAGTTCCTTTGCCTTTCAGAATATCAAATTCCAGACCCTTGGATCCTTTCAGGTGAAAACTGCTAGGTCCTGGGTAATCCTGAATGTGGCTTCTCAACATTTAAATTGTTATTTTCTGACTGCTTGCAATATATTTTCCTTGGTTTGAAAATTCTGAAATTTAGCCATGATATGCCCATGATATTGGGCATTTAATTTTGAGGGTCTCTTTCAGGAGCTGATCTGTGATTTTTTTTTTCTGAGGCAAGTATGGTTAATTTGCTTTCCCAGGGTCACACAGCTAAGAAGTGTTAAGTGTCTGAAAGGAGAATTGAACTTAGGTCTTCCTGAATTCAGGGATTGTGCTCTATCCACTGCACCACCTAGCTGCCCCTGTGAATTCTTTCAATGGCTATTTTATCTTCAATTTCTAAGATATCAGAGCTGTTTTCCTTTATGATTTCCTATAAGAAAATGTCATTCTTTTTTTTTCCATCATGACTTTCAGAAAGTCCAATATCCTTATATTGTCTCTTCTAGCTCTATTTTCTAGATCAGCTGTTTTTTCTATTATGTATTTCATATTTTCTTCTATTTTTTGTTTTTGTTTAACTGATTCTTGAAGTTTTATTGCATCATTCACTTTCATTTATTCAGTTCTTATTTTGAGTGTATTTTCTTCAGTTATCTTTTTAGTTTCTTTTGTAATTGGCCAATTGAATTGTCTGTTCATTGCATTTTTTTCCATTTCACAAATTTTGTATTTTAGTGAATTGGTGACTTTTTCATATCTATTTTGTAGGGCATTATGTGATTTTTCCATTCCTTCTTACAATGATCTCATTTCACTTCCCCATTTTTCTTCTAACTCTCTTTTTTGATCTTTTATGTAATCTTCCAACAATCCTTGTGAAATGGGGACCAGCTCATGTCTCCCTTTGGGGCTTAATCTGAAGTTGTTTTGCCTTTAGGAACCTCAGAATTTGAGATCTGTTCTCTCTCTCCATAAAAGCTCTCTGTGATTAAAGTTCCTTTTGTTTTTTAAGGCTTTTCTTTTTTTTTTTAAGGCTTGAGGTCTCTCAATGCAAAGGAGTGACAGCTGCTTTAATTTGTCCTGGGGCAAGTCTGCTGATTGACTTCCAGTGGTGGGTAATCTTGGCTAGGTCCAAGGTTCTTCCCCGGCTCAGTGGTTTACAATTTGCCTTTTGTAGCAAATCTGCCAAATCACCTGCTTCTAACCAGTACAGAGTAGCCTAAGAGGCTCACCAAAGAATTCCAGGTGCATAGAAGGTACAATGCTCTGACTCCCTTCCCCAGCTGCTTGCTCTTGTCTCCCTTTGCTGCAGTCTGGACTCAGCAGATTGTCCCATTGCTCATTTGAAACAGACCTGTTCTGTAGTTTTTCCAAGGTATCTTCTTCTGGGAATGTGTTCTACTCCAAATATTTATATATTCTTTGACTCCAAAACCAGTTTAGAGGCTTAATTTGCTGCTGGTTGGAGAGAAGGTCAGTGGAGGTCACAGAAAGCTGAGACTGTTCTCCACCATCTTGACTCCACCTCCAATTTTTAAACATTTAAAAATACTATTTGTGTAGGGTTTCATAGGCTGTATCAGTCTATCACATGCCTTGATCTCACAGAAACACACACACACACACACACACACACACACATGCACATGCACATACACATACATACTCATATACACCCACATATCCTGAGAGAGAGATAGAGACAGAGAGACAGATTTAAGACCCCATGAATTTGGGGAAAATCAATTACCTATTTCCCAAGGCATACCATTCCATTACTGTATAAGGTAAGTTATAGTAATTTATCCTTACATCAAACTGAAATCTGCCTGTCTGAAACTTCAGTGCACCCCTCCTAGTTCTGAATTTGAGGCCAAGTAAAAAAATAATTATTTTATTTCACAAATTCTTCATAAATAATGATACTAATTATGTCCTTGTATGATAGAATTAATAGCAATAATACTAATTGTCTTTTTTCTTAACATAGGACAGGCCCATGCCTCTACTCTCTTCAATAACCCCTCACCATTTTTATGTATTTTCATTTTTTAAGTATTATCATTGTTTTGTCTTGTTTTATATTAATTTCCAAATAAATCATATCTTTACAAATAAAGAGTCATCCCTTGGATGAAAAAAAAATTAGTGAAAACTGTAAAAGTAATCGACATGTCAACCAATTTATATTAAATATGCAATATTGTACATCTAAAACTAATGTTTTCAATAAATTGAGGTATACGCTTTCTTTCTTTCTTTTCTATACAAAATATGTTTTTTTTTTATTGGAAAGGCAGAAATATTCATCTAGGGCCAGATCTGGTGCTAGGCACAACCAATGGGAACTATTGGCCTGGAGCTTTCAATGCTTACAGGGATCCAGGAAGGTCCCTCAAAGCCAGATCATGGCTTCTCTTGGGCAGAATCAAGTGAGCCTCCTCAATTTTGCTAGTGAATCAGTCTCAGTGACTAACTTCAGATATCTGGGATGCCTAAAGCTGGTTAACTAGTGGACAAAACCATGGTTTTATTTATGTACTTTCAAAAAAGATGTATGTAGCTATGTGTAAGAGGGAGAGGTTGTAGGTTTTTTTTTTCCTTAGATGTACACACAATGTAACACAGGGAGTCCCTTGGAACCACCTAAAATTAACTATTTGAAATTTATTACTAGAGGATATAGCCACTAGGTGTGACTATAGTTATGGTTTCTTTCTTCCTCTCTTCTTCCATCCCTGTTTCTTAAATTAAGATTCTTATTACATATTTTCCACTGCCCTATTATCCTTTTTCAAACTTCTCTGGAACTTCTCCAGCTTGTCAATATCCTTTCAGAAATCTAGTATTTAGAAGTGAATACTATATTTCTTATATGATCAAACCATATCAGACTTACAGCAAAAAAAATCACTTCAATATTCTGAATGTAATATACTTACACATGCAGCTTAAGAGTATATTAGCCCACTTTATTGAGAATGCATTGTGTGGTACATAAGTAAGGTTTAAGATAAATGCTATATCAAATCTTTTCCTTAATTTCTAGCCTTTATGCTACTAGCATGCAAAAGTTCTGACAGAATTCTGGTAGCACATATATGGATGAAATTATCTTTGCTTAAAGTGTTCAGAATGGGAAAGTTTGGGGTCCAGGAAGGTCCCTTTTTCTACAGGGAGCTCCCTGCCATTGTCATTTCCTGGTCTTCCCAAATGAACTACAGAACTTACATTACCAAGAACTATTCCTAGTGCAATGTTACATAAGTTGATTTTAATGGCAATGTGAAACTCCTAATAATTCAAAAATAATGATTCCATTCACCTCAGTTTACAGTCTGTGCTTCATTTCCTGAGGCACTTTATTCCTATTGAGCTTAGAAAACTAAGAATCATTCAACTGGGCTTATTAAGACCAAATCCTTATGCCTGGGTTATTCTTTCTGGATTTGCTTTGGATACAAAATTAAAATTTTTGCTTTTGTAGGTTAACTTGTATTGTCTTTTTTAGTGAAAAATCACCTAATTGAGCATGGATGGTTCAAATTATTTCTGAGTCTATGTCCAAAAAATGTGGCAATAATCCATATTTATAAATACTTTATTTATATGTTATATTTCATCCATAAGACTCTCAATACTGACTGTGGAATTCTGGTAACTTCATTATTAGAGGCTTAACAAATTCCAGAAACATTATACCTGAATATTAAGATACATATAATATATGTGTGTATGTGAGTGTGTTTGTGTGTGTGTCTGTATGTGTATGTTAATAAGTTTCAAGGATAGATTTAAACTCATGCCTTTCTGCTTATTGGTGTGAAGACAAGTAAAAGTGCAGCTTAATCAATATAGACAAAAGATAAACCAAAGTAAATGTAACTTTGACCTAAAGTCCAATCTATTGATCAATGTGTCACCTATATTTAGATGTTTTCTTATAAAAGAATATTAAACATAGCTAATTCATGTCTTTCTCCCAAAATTTTCCTAAAATATTTTACAAATAATTATGCAGTCTGCCATTCAAACATTTCTGACATTTTCAATTATTTCAAGATTGTTGGAGAAATGATTTAAATATCACTTCCATTGCATTATTTCAAAATGTGAATTAAATAATAAATAATTAAATGTAAAATATAAAATGGACTTTGCTTTTTAGAAAAAAAAATGATTAATTTTTGATTATATTATCAAAGGTTAAATGATGCTGAATCCAAATGGGAAATAGTTTTATGTCAATTAAAGGAAAATGGAATCTATTTTTATATCTTCAATTAAAATCATATTACCACTAGGGATATCTATTTAGAAACTATAATATTTCAATTCTTATTCACTATTTATTATGAAAAAAGGTTAAAATGAATTTGAAATAGTTTTAACTAGTTTTGTATTCCTGAACTCTATTTACTGCTTAGGAATTATTGTTTAGAAATATGTTATAGTTACATTTACTATACCTGTGGCTAATCAGACCAATAGGAAATTGGAATACACTACCACAGGTCAGGTATATATGGATATTTAAGGTATATTCTCTAAATTTGTGTACCTTGCATTTCTTTTGAACTACTTCTTTTTTGCTTTGTGTATAAGAGCACTGCCTCTTCTCTGTTGAGGGCACATCATGCTAGGCAGTTTTGGACCAGTATCTCTCATATCATGAAATCCATTTCAAAGAATTTAAAAGAAACATTGAGAGTATATTTGTATTTTTTTTCCTGGCCACCACATGAGCATTTGCTCTTTGTGAGTTCTTCTTAAAACATTCTTTTCTGGCAAGCATGCATTTGGCAGTTGGACAATGTGGCCAGGCCAACAAAAATGTGCTCTGAAGCTTCAGTGGAGTTTTAAATTGTTGACACTTTAGGTTTTCAAAACAAAGTAATTACTTGTCATTTACCTGCATTTATTTAAAGTTGACAAATATTTGGCTGTTGTAATATATGGGAGGCACCAGCAGTTGCTGGAGATCCAACCCAGATTTGCAGAATGGAACTACTCTTGTGAAAGGATAATACAAGGAGACTGAGAGGCAGTTGCTGTTTTCTGACCTCTCTGACTAAGAGACCACTGGGTTGTCTGACTTCTCTCCTCTTCCCTCTGCCTCCAATTTATTTCATTTCCAGTCCTTGACACCTGTGTCAGCAAAGGGTGCTTTACAACTCCTTCAGATCCTATCATCCACAGCTGTTGAGGCTCTTTGAGAATTGACCTGTCTCTTAACAATTCCTTTTTTTGCTTTTTGTTGTTATTTTCTCCCCACAGCATGGTCCATGCACTGAGGAATGTAAGCAGTACTATCACCTTTGGATGGTTGTAGCAGGTGTTGATTTTTTCATGGAGGCAAACTTTTAAATGGAGAAGAGGACTATAGTCAGAACAGACAGTTAAGTCTCTCCTCAGTCTCCTGGTTCAGCCCTTTAATGTACTGGTCCATTTGATTACCCCAACTAAAAAAGTCTTACTGGGATTTTTCTTCTTTTCCTTCTTTGCGGGTTACCGAAGGAATTCTGAAAGGATCCTTCTTATGAACAGCTCCGGTTGTTGTTGTAACTCTTATGCTTCTTATACTCCACTTTCAGGCACCATATGTTGGAACACATGGGAGAGCTGTTGGAATACACGGGAACCACCTGACAGTGGCTGATGGAGATCCAAACCAGACCTGCAGAATAGATCTTCTCTTGTGAAAAGATGATATAAGGAGATTGAGAGGCAGTTGCTGTTCTCTGACCTCTCTGACTGAAAGGTCATTGGGTTGTCTGACCTCTCTCCTCTTCTCTCTGCCTCCAATTTATTTCATTCCCAGTCTGCAACTGCTGTGTCAGCAATGGCTGCTTTGCAACTCCATCAAATGCTATAATCCACAGCTCTGGAAACTCTCAAAGAATTGACCCATCCCTTAACATTTGGCAAAAAAAAATATCACTTTTAATTACTTTTGATAGAACTAGAAAATTAGTTTAATTTGGTGTTTAAGAGGCAAGCTTAATTCAAAAGAAGAACTTAAATATTTTCTTCCATATATTTGCAAACTATTACAAAATCACCAATCACATGTAATTATTGTAAATTATGATATTGAAATTCTTTCTATCCTGTGGTGGAAATTTGATCATCAACATAATTGTCAAGAAAATTCAAGGTCAGTTCCATTCTAACAAGATGAAGAGAACTTAAGGAAGTAGCTTGAAAATTAATGCCAGACTAATGACTTGTGGGGGCAAAACTAAGATGGAAAAGACAGCAGCACATGCTTCACTCTGACATCTTTACAATAATCACAATAATTATGAAATCCAGCCTCTGAATTAGCTCTGGATAGGTAGAATCCACAAATATTGGGAATGCATTAAATTATCAGTAGAAGATAATTTCAAAGATTATCAAGAAAGGTCTGTTTCTATTGGAAACAGGATGGAGCCACCCAGGGCAACAAATACAAAGGCCACTGCAAATAGCTCAGAGACTTGGGACACAGAATTTGTGGGAGAAAACAGACCAGAAAAGATCTGTTTTGTGCATAAATGGGAAAGAGGCAGCAAAGTACAAACAGCTGCCCACAAACACCAGCACAGACAGAGCAAAGCCTGGGAGGCAGAGTGTGGTGATGCAACATCTGTGGGGCAGAGAGTTTGTGGGAGGAGTGGACCACAAAAGTTCTGATTCAGTTGAAAGCAGGAGAGAGATAGCGAGGCCTGGGTAGCTGACCACAAACATAAGCACAGGCAGCTCAGAGTCCAGGAGCAGTGCAGTCTGAGAGCAGCTGAGCAGACTCCCACCACAAACACCAGAACAGATAGCACAGAGCCCAGGGCATTGCCGACAACTCCACATGGAAGAGCCAGCACCAGGAGTGAATCACCACTGAACCAACACAATTGGCAGCTTTCTTGGCTTCTTCTCTTTCTCCACAAATCCTAAGGAAACTAAAAACAGACTGTCCCCAGATGAAGTTCCAAGGGGTGAAATAATCTAGTCCCCATCACACAAGGCTCTCCTAGAAGAACTTAGACAAGATCTTAAAAGTGAGCTGGAGTAAAAATGGGGAAAGAAAATGAAAGCTTTGCAAGAGATTTTAGAAAAAGCAAAACAAAATAGACATAGTAAAATGGAAAAATCATATAACTCATTAAAAGATAGATTTGATAAACTGGAAAAAGAAAGCAACTCTCAGAAAAAAAACATAGAATTTGTGAAACAGAAAAAGAAAATAACTATAAATAACAGAATTTGTGAAATGGGAAAAAATTCTATAGAAAAAAACAACTCATTAAAAAATGAAGGGGGGGGGGGCAAAGCCAAGCTTGTGGAGAAGGCACATGAGACTTTTTGAGCCTCTCTCATACCCTCACTACCACTAATTAAATTCAGCCTCAATAATAGCTCTTGACTGGTAAAATTCATGAAAGTAGTGCAACAACTCACCAGCCAAAGATAATCTGGAAGATCACCAGAAAAGGTTTGTCTTGAGTGGTGGGAACAGACTAGCACGGGCAGGGATAGAACCAGAGGCTAGCATTTGGAGCAAACCAGGAGCAGAGGCAGTCTTTGTGGTTGGAAGGTTTACAGAGACCTCTCTGCCATAGGCAGACTGCTTTGCTTTGATTGCGGAGTAGTGGACAAGCAGAGAAATTAAAGCCTAGGGTAGAGGGTACTCTGAAGGATGACAGAGTGTAACAGGATCTGACTGTGACCACCCCGTACCAGAAGTGACTCAGTGCAGACCATAACACAGCTCTGCAGCGATATTCTGCAGCTAGGGGTTTTCTCAGAGGCAGTCACAAATCTGCACGACATGGGGCACAACCTGGGGCTGCCTCGAATCTGCTCAGTGTGGGGGCTTGAACTATGGCAGCGGGATTTCCCAAGCTTGACTACACTCTGCAGGCAGAGACACTTCCAGCTAAAAGCCTACTTTTTCAGAGATCAATGATACTTTTGCTGCTCAGCCTCTATCCCCAAGGCAGTCGTTAATTCTCATAGCTGGGCTCCTTGTAGGGCACTTCCGCAGATAAGTCATGATACCCAGGCTTAGTCACTTCAGGTGGGGAGCTTTTCCCAGAGCACCCCTGCAGCTCAGCTGCTCTTTGCAGCCCATTGACAGGAAAGCTACTGTTCATATACCTAATCCTGCTCTGCAGAGGAAGCTGATAACCTCCTTTTCCCTGAAGGCAGACCCAAAAGGTTTTGGAAAAAATGAGTAAAAAAATCAAAAGAATAATTGATACCTTCTATACAGAAACACCAAAGTGATTAATAGCAGACATTCTCCAGACAATACCCCAAAATGGGATGTAACCTGGACCCCAACACAAAAGGCTCTCTTAGAAGAAACAATAAAAAATCTTAAAAGAGAGATGTAAGAAAAATGGGGAAAGGAAAGAGAAGCTATACAAAAGAGTAACAACTTCCTGAAATGTGAATTGGAAAAGGTAAAGAACTCCCAGGAAGTGCAAGGAAACAGAATTTTTGAATTGGAAAAGGTAAAGAACTCCCAGCAAAGCAGGATTTGTGAATTAGAAAAGATAAAAGAACTCCTAGCAAAGCAGGATTTGTGAATTAGAAAAGATAAAAGAACTCCCAAGAAAGTAGGATTCATGAATTAGAAAAAGAAAATAATTCAAAAAAAATAGTGAAATGGAAAAAATTCCATAGAGCAAAACAACTCATTTCAAAACTCAATTGGACATATACAAAAAAAAGTTTAAAAAGCTAATTAAGAAAATAAATCATTAAAAACCAGAACTAAACAAATAGAAATGAATGCTTCATTAAGACATCAAGAATCAGTCAAGCAAAACAAAAAAAAAATTAGAAAAAAATATTAAATATCTACTTGGAAAAATAACAGATCTGGAAAATAGATCTAGGAGAGATAATCTGAGGATCACTGCACTTCCTGAAAATTATAATGAAAAAAAGAGCCTAGATACTATTTTACAGGAAATCATCAAAGAGAACTGTCCAGGTTTTGCTATTATGGGTGTGTCACAAGCAATAAAAACAGATAATGGACCTGCATGTACTTCTAAACATTTTGCAGACTTTTATGCACAGTATCAGATTTTACACGTCACTGGCATATCTTTTAATTCTCAAGGACAGGCAATAGTAGAGAGGAGAAACAGACATCAAGACATCCTCCAAAAACAAAAGAAAGAGGGAACCACAAGTAACCCTAGATAACTTTTAAATTTAGCTCTTTATACTATTAATGTTTTGATTATTGACAAAAATGCACTGGCTCCAGCAGACAGGTTTTATAGCCCACTGGAAGAGCAGTGTCAATTGTGAGAAGTTCTATTATCTTTAGATAATTGCTAGGTGATGTGAAGAGATCCAGAAAGTGGTGAATGGGTGGCACCAGCAGATAGGTTAACTCCTTGGGGTAGAGGGTTTGCTTGTATCTCTACAGATGGAAAAGGAATCAGATGGGTTCAAATGAGCCATATTCACCTTGTCTATCTGAAAGAGACCGAAAAAGTGAAGACCCTTAAAACAAAGGAAAAGACCCAAGAAACATCTGATGGTTCCATCTCTAACTACATGTGCCAGTGAAAAAGCATGACTGTTAACCCTATGTGTATGGCAATTGACTCATGACTATTGAAAATTGTTTATGAAGCTGCTGCAGGACTTCAAATCTGTAGATATTACTGGATTCCCTGACACATGGTGAAACTGTTGCAGCCTTCCAAAACCTGCAGGAATCACTGGATTCCCTGATACATATAGTAATGAATAATAGATTGGTTTTGGACTATCTCTTGGCTGTTGAAGGAAATATATGTGTGATATTATTATTTATACACCCTCATTCTATGACTTATAGACATGTATAATTTCGCATGTTGATTCATATTTTTTGTTACATCACTACTAGTCTGTTATATTACTATGTGCTTGTGTAATGCCTCCCATGATGATCGATTTATGTATACCTGTTTAAATTAAGATTCTTCAGCCAACAAGAAACCTGCTAACAATATCTGGTTTGGCTCCCCATTTCCTTTTGGTGGCCATCTCCCTTCCTGAGAAGTCAGGGAGGGCATGATCACCTCCTTTTGGTATTCTCATCTTCCTTTATGAGAAGTCAGGGACCATTTGTGTTCTAAAACAAAAGAAAGTGGGAGATGGAGAGAAAGAAATATCAATGAATTGGGCTTACAACTAAAAAAGCTAGGGAAAAAAATTAAAACCTCTAATCATATACCAAACTTGAAATTCTAAAAATAAAAGGGGAGAGTAATAAAACTCAAAAAGCTATTGAATTAATAAATAAAACTAAGATTTGGTTTTATGAGAAAAAAACAAAATAGATGAAGTTTTTGTTAATTTGATTAGAAAAAGGAAAGAAGATCAAATGGTTAGTCTCAAAAATAAAAAGGGAGAACTTTCCACCAAAAAGGAAATTAGAGCAATAATAACTAGTGATTTTGCCGAACTTTATGCCAATAAATTTGATAAACTAAGTGAAATGTAGATATACCAACAAAAATATAGATTATCCAGATTAACAGAAGAGGAAATAAATTATTTTTAGTCCCATTTTAGAAAAAGAAATAGAACAAGGTATTAATCAACTCCCTAGGAAAAAATCTTCAGGGCCTGTTGGATTTATCTGTGAATTCTAAGAAAAATTAACTCCAATACTGTACAAACTATTTGAAAAAATAGGGAAAGAAGGCTCCCACTAGATTCCTTTTATGATAGAGATATGGTACTGATACCTAAACCAGGTAGCATGAAAACAGAGAAAAAAAGTTATAGACTAATTTTTCTTTTGAATATAAATGAAAATATCTTTAATAAAATATTAGCAATGAAATTATAGAAAGTCATCCCTAAGATAAATATCATGACCAAACAGGATTTATACCAGGAATACAAGCCTGCTTCAATATTAGGAAAACTATTAGCATAATTGACTATAGCAATAAGCAAACTAAAAAAAGCATATGATTATCTCAAATGCAGAAAAAGCATTTGATAAAATTCAACACTCATTCCTATTAAAAACACTACAGAGTATAGGAATAAATGGACTTTTCCTTAAAATGATCAGTAGCATTTATGTAAAATCATTACCAAGAATCATATATAATGGGGACAAATAAGAACCATTCCCAATAAAATCGGGAGTGAAATAAGTTGCCCATTCTTACCATTACTATTCAATATTTTATTAGAAGTGTTAATTTTGGAAATAAGACAAGAAACATAGATTAAAATAATTAGAATATGTAATGAGGAAACCAAATTATCACTCTTTGCAGATGATATGATAGTATACCTAGAGAACCCTAGAGAATCAACTAAAAACCATTGGAAATAATACACAACTTTAGCAAAGTTGGAGGATCCAAAATAAATCCACATAAATTGTCAGCATTTTTATACACCACCAACAATGTCCAACAGAAAGAGATATAAAGGAAAATTCCATTTAAAATAACTGTCAATAGCGTAAAATACTGAGAATCGATCTGCCAAGGGAAATACAGGAACTATATGAACACAAGTACAAAAAATTTTCCACAAAGATCCAAACAATTGGAAAAATATCAAATGCTCTTGGATAGGTTAAGCACATATAATAAAAGTGACAATACCACCTAAATTAATCTATTTATTTAGTGCTATACCAATCAAACTCCCAAAAATTATTTTACAGACCTATGAAAAATTATAGCAAAATTCATCAGCAAGAAAAAAGTCAAGAATTTCAAGGGAATTAATTTAAAAAAAAACTGGAAATGAAGGTGACTTACCTATACCAGATCTAAAACTATATCATAAAGCAGTAGTCATCAAAAACATTTTTTACTGGCTAAGAAAATAGAGTAGACAATCAATGGAATAGGTTAGGTTTACAGGACTAAATAGTCAGTGACCATAGTAATCTATTGTTTGACAAACTCAAAGACTCCAGCTTTTGGGATAATAATTCATTATTTGACAAAAAGTACTGAGAAAATTGAAAACTAGTATGACAGAAACTAAGCATTGACCTACACCTAACACCATATACCAAGATGAGGTTGAAATAGGTTCATGATCTAAACATAAAGAATGATATCATAGACAAATTAGAAGAACATAGGATAGAGAGAAGATAGAAAAAAATTGTGACCAAAGAAGAACTGGAGATCATTATTGATCACAAAATAGATATATTTGATCATATTAAGTTAAAAAGATTTTGTATAGACAAAACTAATGCAGACAGTTCTTAGAAAAAAAGCAATAAACTGGAAAAAACATCTTTATATTCAAGGGTTCTGATAAATGTCTCATTTCTAAAATATATAGAGAATTGACCCAAATTTATAAGAATTCAAACTATTCTCCAACTGATAAATGACTAAGATAACAGGAAAAGATAATGATGAATGTTAGAAGGGATATGGGAAAATCAGGACACTAATACATTGTTGGTGGAATTATGAACAGATGCAACCATTCTGGAGAACAATTTGGAACTATGCCCAAGTAGTTATTAAACTCTGTATCTCCTTTCACTCAGCGGTGTTTCTACTGGACTTATATCCAAAAAAGATCTTAAAGGAGGGAAAGGGACCCACATGTGCAAAAATATCCATGCAGCTCTTTTTAGTGGAAAGAAATTGGAAAATGAATGGTTGCCCATCAGTTGGAGAATGGTTGAATAAATTATGGCATATGAATGCTGTGGAACATTATTGTTCTATAAGAAACAATAAGCAGGATGATTTCAGAGAGGCCTGCCAAGACTTACATGAACTGATGCTAAGTGAAATGAGCAGAACCAGGAAATCACTGTATACAGCAACAGCAATATTATACGATGATCAGTTCTCATGTATATAGCTCTCTTCCCAGCAATGAGATGATTCAGACCATTCCAGTGGTCTGTGATAAAAAAGCCATCTTATCTACATACAGAGAGAGGACTTTGGAAATTGAGTATGGTTCACAATATAGCATTCTCATTCTTTTTGTTGTTATTGTTTGTCTGTATTTTGTTTTCTTATTAACTTTCTTTTTTTTTGATCTGATTTTTCTTGTGCAGCAAGATAATTGTATAAATGTTTACATATATTGGATTTAACATACATTTTAACATGTATAACATATATTGGATCGCTTGTGTTTTAAGGGAGGGGGTGATGGGAAGGAGGGGACAATTTGGAATACAAGGCTATGCAAAGGTCAATATTGAAAAATTATCCAGTCATATGTTTTGAAAAATAAAAAGCTTTAATAAAAATTTATTACATATAATATAATATAACATAATATATATAATAATAATTATAGTCTAAGTGATATGCTGATGTAACTGAAAAAAAATGTTTCCAAGAGAGGAAATAGCTCTTCAGTGTTTTTCAGTGGAATCAAGTGACTTAATTATTTTGGAGTGTCTCCCTATTTGACATGAAAGTCATATTCTGTTATATTCAGAATTGATGACAATAAGCTGAAAGCAAGACAGAAACAGAGTGGATTTAAAAAGTCTTTGTAGAAAATTTTTCATTTACACCAGTTCTTGCTATTATCATGTCAGTAATATGGTTTACATAGAAAAGAGTTTTCATATGGATATCCATTACTCTAGAAATCTCAATATGCTTTTATCCATTCTACACATTAGTAGTATATGACCAAGCTATGAGTGTGAGACAGAACTAAAGGCTTGGCAATAACCAATAAAAGTATTGTAAATGTTACAGAGTTTTTGTATGACTTTGTCAATAATAAATGATTTAAGAAAAAAAAAAGAAAAATATTTTAAATAATGAGCCAGGAAAAGTTATAATAAAAAGCAATTGGAAATTAAATTATTTAATTCTAAAGAAAGAGTGGGTCAAATCAAAACTCATAAAATCAATCAGTTATTTCATTTGAGAGAATGGCAATAATGAGACAACATACCAAAACTTACGGGTACTGCCAAAGCAGTTCTAAGAGGAAAATTTGTATCTCTAAATAGTTATATGAATAAAATGGAGAAAGAGAAGATCAATGAAATGGGCATGCAACTAAAAAAGCTTGAAAAAGAACAAATTAATCCTCTTAATTCAATAACAAATTTAAAAATCTGAAACTCAAATGAGAGAATAATAAATTTGAAAAGAAGACTATTAAACTAATTAATAAAACTAAGCATTATTTTTTTTGAAAAAATAAACAAGATAGATCAACCTTTTGTTATTTTTAGAAAAAAGGAAAACAAAACAAATTACCAGCATCAAAAATGAAAAGGGTAAAAAATAAATCAAAGAAATATTTGGGAACTATTTTGCCCAAATGTATGTCAGCAAACCTGACAATCCAATTGAAATGGATGACTATTTACAAAAATATTAATTGCCCAGATTAATAAGAGGAAATACTTAAGTGTGACTTAAATGACTTAAATAGTCACACATTAGGGAAAAAAATTGAAAAAGGCAATAATAAATTTCCTAAAACAAATCTCTAGGACCAGATAAATTTACAAGTGAATTCTACCAAACATTAAATAAATAAATAATTACAATATCATGAAAAAAAATACTTGGGAAAATAGGGAAAGGAGTCTTGTTAAATTCCTTTTATATCACAAATATAATACTGATACCTAAACCAGAAAAAGCCAAGACAAAGAAAATTATAGACCAATCTCCCTAATGAATATTGATGCAAAAAATTTAAATAAAATTTTAGCAAAGGGAATACAACAACTTATGAGCTGAATAATACACTATTATCAAGAAAATTTTATACCAGGAATTTAGGGGTGGTACAGTATCAGAGAAACTATTGCCATAATCTACCATATCAATAACAAAACCCAGAGAAACTATATGATAATTTCAAAAGTAGTATAAAAAGCTTTTGACAATAATACAGCATTCATTCCTATTAAAAACACTAGAGAACATAGGTATGAAGGGAGCTTTCCATAAAATAGTAAGCAATATCTATCTAAAACTAAAAGTAAACATTATTTGCTATGGAAAGAAATTGGATGCATTCCCAATATAATCACTATTGAAACAAGGATGCCCATTATCACCACTATTATTCAGCATTGTACTAGAAATGAGGGCTTTAGCAATAAGAAAAGAAAAAAAAATAAAGGAATTAGAATAGGCAATGAAGAGATAAAATTATCACTCTGCATATGATATGATGCTATACTTAAGGATACTAGAAAATCATCCAGAAACCTACTTGAAATAAATAACAACTTTAGCAACATTGCAGGATGTAAAATAAACCCACAGAATCATTAGCATTTCTGTATATAACTAACAAAGCCGAGCAGCAAGAGATAGAAAGAGGAACTCCATTTAAAATTACTGTAGACAAAATAAAATATTTTGGTGTCTACCTGCCAAGATAAACTCAGGAATATATGAACACAATTACAAAGCACTTCTCACACAAATAAAGTTAGATCTGAACAACTGGAAAAAGTGTTGATTGCTTAGAGGTAGGCCATGTTAATATAAAAATGACAATTGTATTTAAATTATTCTACTTGTTCAGTACCATACCAATTAAACTTGCCAAATTAATTTATGAAAATAGAAAAAATAATAATAAATTCATCTGGAAGATATATGGTGAAGAATATCAAGACAATTAATGAAAAAAATGATTCAAAGTTTGGTGACCTAGCAGTACGAGACAAAATTAGACCATTTAAATATGAACACAGAGAAGAGTTTTCATATGGATATCCATTACTCTAGAATTCTCAATATGCTTTTATCTATTCGATACATTAGTAGTATATTACCAAGCTATGAGTGTGAAACAGAACTAAAGTCTTGGCAATAATCAACAAAAGTATTGTAAATGTTACAGAGTTATTGTATGACAAAATCAGGCCAGCCTTTAACAATCTATACTAAAAAAGCAGAAATTATCAAAACCATTTGGCACTGTTTAAGAAATAGTGTGGTTGATCTGTAGAATAGATTAGTTACACATAACACAATAACCAAAACATGTGACTACAATAATTTATTTAACAAATCCCTAAACTCAAACTTCTTATTATGGGCTAAAACTCTGAACTTGAAGCAAGGAGCTTATAAGGTACTAACTGAGTGGAATTGATGAGACAATGGTTATCTAGTTTAGTATAGTACTTAATAGTTTAGTATGATTGATTGAATATTACAACAAATAATGATTTCCTAATGATATAATGATTGGTTTGTACTCAGTGTAGAGCATATAAGCTGGGACTCAGAAAGCCTTCAGATTCAGAGAGAGATACAGAGAGCTAGAGAAGATAAGCCCTTGGTAAAGGATTTGGACATTAACCTCATGGTGATTACTGACTTGAAATGAAGGCTGCCTTAGAGACCCCCAGGAAAACTGAACCAGAGTACATTACAGCTTCTGAAATAAGAATTCACTATTTTACAAAAAATTCTGGGAAAACGGGAAAATAATATATCAGAAACTCAGCATAGACCTATATCTCACAGTAAATACAAAAAACGATCAAAATCACATGATTTTGAGCATGAAGGGTATTATCATAAGCACATTTGGAAAACTAGGAATAACTATCAATCAGATCATTGGCAAAGGGAGAAATTTATGGTGAAAAAAGTACTAGAACATATCACAAACTGCAAAATGTACAGTTTAATTACATTAAATTAAAAAGGCTTTTTTTTTTTTTTTTTTTTTTTACAAAGAAAACCAACAGATACAAGATAGAAAGGGAAGTACAAAGCTGGGGGAAAGTATTTATAGCCAGTGTTTCTGGAGTCTCATTTTTAAAGTATATAAAGAATTGTATCAAATTTAAAAGAATAATAAATTGTCAAAAGGCATGCACAATTTTCAGCTGTCAAAAATTAGTCATCTATAGTAATATGAAAAATGCTCTAAATCATTATTGATTAGAGAAATGCAAATTGAAACAACTCTGAGGTAACACCACATCTTTCAGGTTGGCTAAGATAACAGGAAAAAGATAATAACAAATATTGGGGGAATGTGAGAAACCTGGGACACTAATGCATTGTTGATGGAATTGTGAACTGATTCAATCATCCTGGAGAACAATCTGGAACTATGTTCAAAGGGCTATAAAACTGTGGGTACTCTGTGACCTAGACATGCCATTTTTGCGTTGTGTTTCCCAAGGAAATCATAAAGGAGGGGAAAGGACCCACATGTGCAGAAATGTTTGTATCAACTCTTTTTTTGTATCAGCAAAGAATTGTAAAGTGAGTAGATGCACATCAATTGGGATATGATTGAATAAACTGTGGTATTTGAAGGTAATGGAATATTATTGTCTGTTAAAAAATGAAGAACAAGCTGATTTTAGAAAGGCCTGGAAAGATTTACATGAACTGATGCTACATGAATGCTACATGAAATACACAGGAATACAAAATAACACCAAGAATGTCCAATGATTAACTATGAAAGACTTGGTTCTTCTCGGTGATTCAATATCTAGTTGACAAATAATAAATTTCAACAATGGTTGCATAGATGTAACTGTTAGTTTCAAGAAGGATAGTATTTTATAACCATATTCTACTATGTACTAATTGATGCTTTATTTCCTGTATCTCCTTAATTGACTGTAAAATGCCCAGTTGATTCTTCTACCTAATTGATGTGCTATTAGAGATGCTTTTATTATCTTGTTGGCTTATTTTTTTTATTTCTCTGTTAGAATAAGTCACTTAAAATAACTCATGTTATCTCTATAAGAGCTTTATTCTTCCTGAAACTATTTTGAAATTAATAAGTCATTCCTCAGTAAGTTCTATGTTACCAATATACTGTCTTCAAAATATGGTTTTAATTCACCAATTCTATTTTCTTTTCAAAATATTCAGTTTCATAAAGTCTCTATTGTATGAAGAAAGCTAGGTATAAAATTTGTTGGAATGTGCCAGCTGCCACCAACTCCATCAACTAAATCTCTCTTTTTCTTTTTCTTTTCTGTTTTAAGTTCAGGGAAAAAATATTGAACATTGAGAATTGAGATTTTTTGTTATCTTATTCCACTTTGCATTTTCCACTTCTATTCTGAACACTTTCCTAAAATCTTAAGCATCACAAATAACCCTAACGTTGTAGTTTTATAGTTGGTGCAAAAAAAAAAAAAAAAAAAAAAACATGGTAAAATGCCAAATTTTCTGAACAGTTCTCCCATCTGATTATTTCATGTACCAGTCCTTAGTAGTTCCCTTATTATCTCTGACTTGGACTTTTTTTTCCTCAGGGGGAAAACATTTTGAATATATGTATTTCACTTCCTTTCATATAAAGTAGTGAATACATTTTCCAGGGTAAGGGAACTCTCATAAAGAAAACCTGGCCCTCAATTCTACTCTTAGGTTTTATTAAATGGACAGTTCTGAGTATGAAATACACTGCATTTCAGAAAATGAATTAACATCAGAGATTATCTAATAACTAAACAGGCATTTATTTGGTAGTCATTAAAACTCTTTCTGTTTCCTAACCAGAAAAATTGGCATAATATAATTATACTTGTTTTCCCTACGTTACTTGATTCTTATGAAGATTAAATGGAAAATCTACATCTTACTGAAAGATATAAAAATACCAAATATTATCAGAAAACAGATTGAAAACTGGAAAGAACATTGACTTTATACAATCCAACTTGCATTTTACAGACAAGGAAATTGAGACCTAAAGAGATTATATGACTTTCATCAGATAAGAAAGTAAATGGGAAAGGCAGAATATGAATCCAAATTTTTTGACTCCAGTTACAATACTCCTTCTGCTACACTCCAATTATTTCTTTTTTCTTTATTTATTGGAATTATTTATAAGTAGATATGTTATTATATAGATATGTTATTATATTCCTTCTTAGTGCCTCTAGAACTATGAAAGTTGCAGATAGGTCATACATTTTCAGAGGAATTTTCCACTGTAGAACAGTTAGAGGAAAAAAAAATTCAATTGGACAAAAGAAACAATAAACTATTTTACCAGCATGCAACTGATCAATCAATGGCTTTGAAATCTATAGAGCTGGAACCTGAAGGAATCTTAAAAGACTAGGAAATACTATTGTCTTTCATGTCTTAAATAAGGAAACTGAAGCCTGATAAGGTTATTCTGATTTGCACAGTATTAGATAGATTAAAAGTAAGAAAACTAGGATTTTAACTCAAGTCCTTGGACCCAAAACTCTACATTTTTATTATATCTTGATGGTTATATAACAAGAAATGCCAAAACAGAATAAAAATACTTAGATTTAGGGCTACAGTAATTCAGAAGAGGCAGAAAGGATAGGAAGGAGAGGAAAAATGAGGAAGGCAAAGAAGTTATGACAGGGAAAAAGATTATCTGGAGAATGAGGGTTCTGATTAAGTTTCACATAAAGGAATAATGAATGGAAAATGAGATCATGCAATCCAAGGAGGCTAAAGGATGGGACAGTTTTTTACTAGATTAAAGTAAGTACTCCACATCCTTCTCTTCCAAGTCCAAGATCATGTGACATATTTGTTAATGAAGTTGGAGTATATATTATATTTTCAAGAACAACAAAGGTTATTGAAGTCTCTACATTGTCCAGAAAGGAGTCAGAAATCTGTTCATCCAAATAAAGAGTGGGAAGTTATTCCAACTTATCAGTGAACTGTGTTCTAAAATTTAAACTTTTCTGATTTTAGAACTAGAGACTGCAACCATTCCCAATAAGATCTGAATTGAAACAAGGTTGTCCACTATCACCGTTACTATTTAATATTGTATTAGAAACGCTAGCTTTAGCAATAAGAGCTGAGAAAGAGATTAAAGGAATAAGAATAGGCAATGAGGAAACCAAATTATCACTCTTTGCCGATGACATGATGGTATACTTAGAGAACCCCAGAGATTCTACTAAAAAGTTATTAGAAATAATCCACAACTTTAGCAAAGTTGCTGGTTATAAAATAAACCCACATAAGTCATCAGCATTCTTATATATCACTAACAAAATCCAACAGTCAGAGTTACAAAGAGAAATTCCATTTAAAGTAACTACTGATAATATAAAATATTTAGGAATCTATCTGCCAAGGGAAAATCAGAAACTTTATGAGCAAAATTACAGACCACTTTTCACACAAATTAAGTCTGATCTAACCAATTGGAAAAATATTAAATGCTCTTGGATAGGGCAAGCAAATATAATAAAGATGACAATATTACCTAAACTAATCTATTTATTTAGCGCTATACCAATCAGACTCCCAAAAAACTATTTTAATGACCTAGAAAAATAACAACAAAATTCATATGGAAAACAAAAGGTCAAGAATTTCAAGGGAATTAATGAAAAAAAATCAAATGAAGGTGGCTTAGCTGTACCAGATCTAAAATTATATTATAGAGCAGCAGTTACCAAAACTATTTGGTATTGGCTAAGGAATAGATTAGTTGATCAGTGGAATAGATTAGGTTCAAGGGATAAAACAGTCAACAAATATAGCAACCTAGTCTTTGACAAACCCAAAGATCCCAGCTTTTGGGATAAGAACTTACTGTTTGATAAAAATTGCTGGGAAAATTGGAAACTAATATGGCAGAAACTAGGCATTGATCCATACTTAACGCCGTACACCAAGATAAGGTCAAAATGGGTTCATGACCTAAGCATAAAGAATGAAATTATTAATAAATTAGAGGAACACAGGATAGTTTACCTGTCAGACCTGTGGAAGGGGAAGGTCTTTATGACCAAAGCAGAACTAGAGATCATTACTGATCACAAAATAGAAAATTTCAATTATACCAAACTGAAAAGTTTTTGTACAAACAAAACTAATGCAGACAAGATTAGAAGGGAAGCAATAAACTGGGAAAATATTTTACAGTCAAAGGTTCTGATAAAGGCCTCATTTCCAAAATATATAGAGAATTAACTCTAATTTATAAAAATCAAGCCATTCTCCAATTGAAAAATGGTCAAAGGATATGAACAGACAATTCTCAGATGAAGAAATTGAAACTATTTCTAGTCATATGAAAAGATGCTCCAAGTCATTATTAATCAGAGAAATGCAAATTAAGACAACTCTAAGATACCATTACACACCTGTCAGATTGGCTAAGATGACAGGAAAAAATAATGATGATTGTTGGAGGGGATGCGGGAAAACTGGGACATTGATGCATTGTTGGTGGAGTTGTGAACGAATCCAACCATTTTGGAGAGTAGTTTGGAACTATGCTCAAAAAGTTATCAAACTGTGCATACCCTTTGATCCAGCAGTGTTACTACTGGGATTATATCCCAAAGAGATTATAAAGAAGGGAAAGGGACCTGTATGTGCACGAATGTTTGTGGCAGCCCTTTTTGTAGTGGCTAAAAACTGGAAACTGAATGGATGTCCATCAGTTGGAGAATGGCTGAATAAATTGTGGTATATGAATATTATGGAATATTACTGTTCTGTAAGAAATGACCAACAGGATGATTTCAGAAAGGCCTGGAGAGACTTACACGAACTGATGCTGAGTGAAATGAGCAGGACCAGGAGATCATTATATACTTCAACAACAATACTACATGATGACCAGTTCTGATGGACCAGGCCATCCTCAGCAACGAGATCAACCAAATCATTTCCAATGGAGCAGTAATGAAGTGAACCAGCTATGCCCAGAGAAAGAACTCTGGGAGATGACTAAAAACCATTACATTGAATTCCCAATCCCTATATTTATGCACACCTGCATTTTTGATTTCCTTCACAAGCTAATTGTACAATATTTCAGAGTCTGATTCTTTTTGTACAGCAAAATAACGTTTTGGTCATGTATACTTATTGTGTATCTAATTTATATTTTAATATATTTAACATCTACTGGTCATCCTGCCATCTAGGGGAGGGGGTGGGGGATAAGAGGTGAAAAATTGGAACAAGAGGTTTGGCAATTGTTAATGCTGTAAAGTTACCCATGCATATATCCTGTAAATAAAAGGCTATTAAATAAAAAAATAAATAAATAAAAAAAGAACTAGGGGAAATATTAGAAAACTCTTTATTTTGCATGGGAGAAAATCTTTTTTCTTCACTTGTCCAAGATTGCATAGCTAGGCAAGGGTATATGCACATCTTTTGACTGCCTATTGAATCACACTGATTTGCTAATTTATTCATTCAATAGTCCAGGAGAAAAAAAGAAAAAAAAGAAAAATGTGTTCAACCTTAAAAGAAAAAGCCACTCAAGGCAACAGGCTATCAGGAAGTCAGAAAACTTCTTTTGAATCATTTAGAAAGAAAAGGAAAATGATATTTTCTATCTCCCCTGATGGAATATAAGGAGAATAATACACCAGAGATAATGAAAGATAGAAAAGGTAAATTCTTTAACTTTAAGTAGTTTTGCTTTTAATGGATTTGAAAAAAGTAAAGTATAAATTTGAAATACTAACATGAATTTTCTCAGTTTGGAATATAGGCTGATATTAAATTTCTTGTAAGTGGTTACAGGAATATTGATACAGTGGGGGCATAAAAAAGCAAAAACCCATTTTTTAATTGCATGGAAACTATGTGGCTCTTCAAATATGAAGTGTGATTAACAAGTAATATCACTGAGTTTTTAACAAATATTCCAGGGCTTATATAGCCAAATAGATGTTGTCCTTCAAAATAGACAGAGTGGGAATTGATTTATTTCAAAAATGTTGCCATTGCTTTAGGTATTTTATAGACTGCCACACATTCTTTGGAATAATCTCAACAGTGACAAATCTTAATGTGGAATACGTGTAAGTAAATATGTATTAGTGTGATTAGTGTGTGTGTGTGTGTGTGTGTGTGTGTATAGCCCAGGTAGTTTATATGCATATCCACATTAGTAGGTATGGATTGCTCTCTCTTCTTCCAGGGAAACTTTCATTTTTGCCTGAAAAGAAGCAGCCAAAGCAGCTATGAGGCTGACCATACTGATTTCCTTAGAGAAGTAGATTTGGCTTAGTAGTATATCTGTCTTGTTGATGATCATAAAGAAGACAAATATTCTATTTTCACCTTCAAAAACTATTAATCATTTTCTTTCCATAAATAATTGTAGCATTCTACTATGTTTTTGTAGCCACACTGATTATATATAACTTCTTGATTTTATTCATGGATAGAGATCATCCTTGAGATCAATAAGATATATTTATAAGTCCTACCTTTGACATATATAGCTATTTGACCTTCTCAAAGATGGCAAACTGAACAGATGATATTGACTTGATTTGGTAAACTTAGGCTTCCTAATCTCAGAATTATTTGAATTAGAGAAAATGCTGGTCCACCCTTTACCCTTAATCTAAAAATGATTCATGACTTTATCAATGCACTAAAAAATAGTAACCAAAATTCAAATTTTTACAAATGAATTTTATAAATACATTTGTGGACACATCAAATATGCACACATAAATACATCTGTGTGCAGTTGTATCTAATATTAAAGAGCTAATATATGCCAAACATTCTGCTAGTATCTGAGGAAACAAAGGGAAAAAGTTCTCCTCCTCAAGGATTATCAGTTTATCATGTAAGACAGTAAATATATAGGTATTTATAAAAGGTATATCAAATACTTTCACATAAATACAAAAGAGTTAAATACAAGGAAGTGAGGAATAGAGGGCACTGGTACTTGGCAGGATCAGGAGTGGCTTTGTATAAGTAATGCTTGACCTCTATATTGAGGGAAATAAGGAATTTTATGAAGGGAGTTGAGGAGGAGATATATTTCAAACATATTGTATAATAACTAGAGCAACAGAAATCAGATTGGAAAGGTAGTATGTAATACCTCAAAGTCTACTACTAGGATTGTTTAAGAGGTTGATCATATGATTTAAGCATTATAATTGTAGGGTTCCATTTATTTTTTTTAAATAAGTTTAAAATTCAGCCTCTCAAGTTGAAATTTAGAACATTAGAAGAATGTATTATTCCTAATTTTTATTTATTGCAAAATAACAAGTATTATGATAATTCTTGTTACAATGAGATTTGATATATTTGATGGGTTTTTTATCATTTAGAAAACTAATCAATTCCATTCATATTAGAGGAAACATAATAGCAGAGTTTAGTCATATTTCAGAATCAAATATCAATTTTTTTTTCAATAAGTTATGTAGAAACATCCATATGATGTAATAAAAGTAAATTGTTTCTATTTTTGTTTTTGTTTCTGTTTTTTTTTTCACTTAAAAAATGAACCACTTTTGAACAACTTAGATAAAGAGTGTCCTTCATGCTTTAAAATATGAGATGTAATTTTATGGATTAGATAGCATAAAATAGGATAGAATCATTTTGTCTTATTTAAGTTTCTGATAGTTTTCTTTTCTTCTTCAAATTCATTTATGTCCACCAGGGAGAGATTATATCTGAATTATCACTTAAGAAATATTTGTGCCTTTTTTAATATACATTGAATAAAAAATTCATGTAGCCTCTAAGTAGTTGTTGGAATAAAGTAAGAATTTTCTATTTAGAGGTCAATCATTCAAGTTAGAAATTTAGTACAAGCTGCAGAAAATATTCCCAATTCTATGTGATATGAAATAATAAACAGCAGGAAAGCACTCAGTTATGGACCTTATGGTTTCCAATGAATTTTAAGTTGGAACTTGTCTCAGAATCTTTCCCTAAACCATTTTTTAAAGACGTGGAAATTGAGATCAAACAAGAAAAAACATTTCAGCAGCCATATAGATAGCAAGTTGCAGAAGCAATTCATTTTTTATTATAGTGCATCATAATGCTTCATTGATTTTAAGTGGACTGAATTTATAGTCTTTTCATTTTGTGAGAGATAGCTTTTTCTTTGGGAAAAAAAAAATACAATTTGACTGTTGTTAGAAACCATGGATGTAATCTAGTTGAAGAAATAGGAGATTTAAAAGCTGGGAAAAAAAGAAAGAAGAAAAAAAAGGAGAAGGAGTAGAAGGAGGAGAAGAAGAAAAAGAAAAAGCAGAAGAAGAAGGAGAAGAAGAAGAAGAACAACAACAACAACAACAACAACAACAACAAGAACGAAGAGGAGAAGGAAGAAAAGGACGACAAGGAGGAGATGACTACAACAATGACTTGGAGAGGGATTTCATATGGAAATGGAATTATCATAAATGTTCTCTTTATGTTCAGAAGACAGATCTAAGAGCAATGAATTGGAAGTTTCCAAGAGGTTAATTAAACTCTGTACAAAAAGTAAAAATAATAAAGCAACAGAAACAGAAACAAAAGCAAACTCCTTAAGAAATTGAGCTGTACAAAAATGGAAGGTGTGTTCTTGACTAAATGGTCATTCAGGCTTTTTTTTAGACATTAATTTGACTTCTGAATTCTGAATTGTTCCTGTGATGACTGCATTTAGCACCCAGAGTGCTAATATCAGCTGGAGTCAGAATAAGGGAAAATCCTTGATCTTTATTCTTTGTGGAGGTGAAAGGAAATGGCAATAGGAAGTGAGAGCAATCGCCACATGAACCTGACCAGCAGTTCCCCTGCCTCTCTCACTCCACCCACCAAATCGTCTGCAATCTCCTATACAACACATTCAACTTGCACAGACAGTAGGCAGGGCCATTTTCTCTCCAAACATATATTAATAGAGTATTGTCCAATTGCTAATCAGCCTCAAGTGCTTGGGACCTCAGTGCAACCAGAGCTTCAAGAGTTTCAGCCCATTACATCTCCAACTCTGAACTTCTCCAACTCTGAAGGATCTCTATGATTCTTCCTTCCTTTTGATGTCTAATAAGTTTCTTCCTCGTCTTTGTTCCAGTTCTGCAACCTCATCCTACCACCATATCCTTCTTTATCCTTACTTCCCACAGAATAGCATAGATCACTGTGCCTGGAGTCAGGAAAATCTGGTGCAAATTGAGTCTCAGATACTTGTTAGCTATGTTACCCTGGCAAATTACTTAATCCTGTTTACCTCCATTTTTCATTTGTAAATTGGGTTAGAACAAAATGACAAACCATTTCCATATCTTTGCAAAGAAAACCTTAAATGTGGTTACAAAAAGTCATACATAATTGAAAGACCTGAAAAACAAAAGCAGTTTATTCCCATCAGTATGTCAACAAAGTATAGTGATTTTGCTACACTTAGAGCATAATATTTTTAAGAAGGGGTGAATATATGGAAATGGGACATTTTATGCTTCCATGTCTGGAGCTACTTATGTATCTTCTTTTCTAAAAATCTTTTTCATAGATCTTCCCATTCTTTTTTTCTCCTTCAGAATAATCTTTGTTGCACTATAGTTTGAGCTTGACATTGCTCAAAAATTTTAAGTGGCTCCTTATTACTTACTAAGCAATATTCCTTTTTTAACTTCTTAGAGTAGACATTCATTTTCTTCTATGACCTGGCAACAATTTTATTTTTTAGTCCTATCTAATATACTTTCCTTCCATAAACTTGTTACTCTATCCAAAATGAACTATTATGTTCTTCTGAAATTTGCCTTGTATTGTTTCACCATTGTTCCTTTGCTTATGTTATTAATTATATCTTAGGTGGACTCCTTTGCTACCTTAGCTGCTAAATTATTTTTTATTCTCTAAAGATGACGTGCAAATATTACCTTCTCCACAAAGATATCCATACACCTCCATGTCTATAATTCCCTTGAATACAAAACAAAAGAAAACAAAAACCCTAAACTTAATATAGTAAACTATTGTCTATTAAAAATGTCTCTTTTTGGTCTTTCTTTCTTAGTAGAAGCTAAGATCAGTGAGGTCAAGAACTATTGCTACAGTAGTTTAATCTTGTATCATTGCTAACCAATGTGATCAGAAGATAATGGTTTATGAGTGAATTTGGCAGGTGAAGAAGGCTTGGTGCCTTTTGAATCTTAGAGTATGATTGAGAATCATCATACTAACTTTAAACTGTAGGGCTATAATTGCAAAAACTCTTCAGTATTTCAAGAAATACTGACTGTAGTCCAGTTATGATAATTGTGCTCTAACCTATGCAAGGTATAAATTACTTATATGTTTCCATTGGAGTCAAACAATTTATTTTAAAGAACAAACAGAGAAAAGAAATCCACTGGCAAGGGGAATGAGCATTATAAGAGAAGAAAGTTGTAAAAATTATGTGCCAATTTGCATGTTTCTTTATATAAGACCTGAAGGACAAATGGATCTTCTCTGGGCTCTAAATGCTAGCAATATCATTTGCAACAATAATATACAGAAAACCCAAAGTATATTAAAGAGATAAAAATCAAAGCGACACTTTTCCAATATTAAAACTTTCCAAGAGATAGCAATTTTCTCCTTCCCTTTTCCTAGCATTACTAAGATATGTGTTCATGTAAGCAATACCTGTATGTTAAATGAAGATAGCAGCAATCAAGAACAATAAAAGCCATTTGAAACAAGATGATGGGAGATGCCTATGCATAATTTAGGACACTATGCAACTAAGTAATATAATCTCTATTTCTTTTTGATGTGAACATTTGCATGTATGTATTTCATGAATAGAATAGCTTCACTATATTTAAAATCCCCTATTCTTTTCATATCAAATTCCTATTGTATCCTTTTTCCATTAGTCATTGGATCAATAGTTGAACCAAAAGAACAATATAATTAATTAGTAGTAAAGAGCTCAACTGAAAGGCATTTGGAAATATAATTTGTTAGAATGTATTTTAAGAAAAAAATCAAATAAAATGGTTAAAACATAAGTAATCCAGTAAAAAAAAGTAAATATAGATTGTAATGTTAACAGAAATTATCTCTTGAACTTATAATTTTAAAAGTTCCAAGGAAATGTATATATTTTCTCCTAAACTTTTCCTGTTCAAAAATGTTCCTCTACCATTGTCCCCTTATACTTTAATCAATTTTTTTTTATTATTATAGTAACTTTTTATTGACAGAATCCATGCCAGGGTAATTTTTTTACAACATTATCCCTTGCACTCACTTCTGTTCCGATTTTTCCCTCCCACCCTCCATCCCCTCCCCTAGATGGCAAGCAGTCCTATATATGTTGAATATGTCCTAGTATATCCTGGATACAATGTATATGTGCAGATCCAAACAGTTTTCTTGTTGCACAGGGAGAATTGGATTCAGAAGGTAGATGTAACACGGGAAGAAAAACAAAAATGCAAACAGTTTACATTCATTTCCCAGTGTTTTTTCTTTGGGTGTAGCTGCTTCTTTCCATCATTGATCAATTGAAACTGAATTAGGTCTCTTTGTCAAAGAAATCCACTTCCATCAGATTACATCTTCATACAGTATCGTTGTTGACATAAATAATGATCTCTTGGTTCTGCTCATTTCACTTAGCATCAGTTCATGTAATTCTCTCCAAACTTCTCTGTATTCATCCTGCTGGTCATTTCCTACAGAACAATAATATTCCATGACATTCATATACCACAATTTACCCAACCATTCTCCAATTGATGGGCATCCACTCAGTTTCCAGCTTCTAGCCACTACAAACAGGGCTGCCACAAACATTTTGGCACATACTGGTCTCTTTCCCTTCTTTAGTATCTCCTTGGGGTATAAGCCCAGTAGAAACACTGCTGGATCAAAGGGTATGCACAGTTTCATAACTTTTGGGGCATAATTCCAGATTGCTCTCCAGAATGGTTGGATTCGTTCACAGCTCCACCAACAATGTATAAGTGTCCCAGTTTTCCTGCATCTCCTCCAACAATCATCATTATTTTTTCCTGTCATCTTAGCCAATCTGACAGGTGTGTAGTGGTATCTCAGAGTTGTCTTAATTTGCATTTCTCTGATTAATAATGATTTGGAACACTCTTTCATATGAGTGGTAATGATTTCAATTTCATCATCTGAAAATTGTCTGTTCATATCCTTTGACCATTTATCAATTGGAGAATGGCTTGGTTTCTTATACATTAGAGTCAGTTCTCCATATATTTTGGAAATCAGTCCTCTATCAGAACCTTTAACTGTGAAGATGTTTTCCCAGTTTGTTGCTTCCCTTCTAATCTTGTTTACATTAGTTTTGTTTGTACAGAAGCTTTTTAATTTGATGTAATCCAAATTTTCTATTTTGTGATCAATAATGGTCTCTAGTTTGTCTTTAGTCACAAATTTCTTCCTCTTCCACAAGTCTGAGAGCTGAACTATCCTATGTTCCTCCAATTTGTTTATAATCTCGTTCTTTATGTCTAAATCATGGACCCATTTTGATCTTATCTTGGTATACGGTGTTAAGTGTGGGTCCATGCCTAATTTCTGCCATACTAATTTCCAGATTATCAGCAGTTTTGTCAAATAATGAACTCTTATCCCAAAAGTTAGGATCTTTGGGTTTGTCAAACACTAAATTGCTATAGTTGACTATTCTGTCTTGTAAACCTAACCTGTTCTACTGATCAACTAATCTATTTCTTAGCCAATACCAAATGGTTTTAGTGACTGCTGCTTTATAATATAGTTTTAGATTAGGTACACCTAGGCCACCTTCATTTGATTTTTTTTTTCATTAATTCTTTTGAGATTCTTGACCTTTTATTGTTCCATATGAATTTTGTTGTTATTTTTTCTAGATCATTAAAATATTTCCTTGGAAGTCTGATTGGTATAGCACTAAATAAATAGATTAGTTTAGGGAGTATTGTCATCTTTATTATATTCGCTCGACCTATCCAGGAGCACTTGATATTTTCTAATTGTTTAAGTCTGACTTTATTTGTGTGGAAAGTTTTTTGTAATTTAGCTCATATAATTCCTGACTTTTCTTTGGTAGATAGATTCCCAAATATGTTATGCTGTCAACAGTTATTCTGAATGGAATTTCTCTTTGTATCTCTTGCTGTTGGACTTTGTTGGTGATGTATAAAAATGCTGAGGATTTATGAGGATTTATTTTATAACCTGCAACTTTGCTAAAGTTATGAATTATTTCTAATAGCTTTCTCATAGAATCTCTAGGGTTCTCTAAGTATACCATCATATCATCTGCAAAGAGTGATAGCTTGGTTTCCTTACTGCCTATTCTAATTCCTTTAATCTCTTTCTCGACTCTTATTGCCGAGGCTAGTGTTTCTAATACAATATTGAATAATAATGGTGACAGTGGGCAACCTTGCTTCACTCCAGATCTTACTGGGAAAGATTGCAGTTTTTCCCATTACATATGATGCTTACTGATGGTTTTAAATATATGCTCCTGATTATTTTAAGAAAAAGTCCATTTATTCCTATACTCTCAAGTGTTTTTTATTAGGAATGGATGTTGGATTTTATCAAATGCGTTTTCTGCATCTATTGAGATGATCATATGGTTTTTGTTAGTTTGCTTATTGATATAGTCCATTATGCTAATAGTTTTCCTAATATTGAACCATCCCCGAATTCCTGGTATAAATCCTACTTGATCATAGTGTATTATCCTGGGGATGATTTTCTGTAATCTTTTTTCTAATATTTTATTTAAGATTTTAGCATCAATATTCATTAGAGAGATTGGTCTATAATTTTCTTTTTCTGTTTTCAGCCTATCTGGTTTAGGTATCAGTACCATGTCTGTGTCGTAAAAGGAGTTTGGTAAAACTCCTTCAATCCCTATTTTTTTCAAATAGTTTATATAGCATTGGGGGTTAACTGTTCTTTAAATGTTTGGTAGAATTCACATGTAAATCCATTTGGTCTTGGGGATTTTTTCTTAGGGAGTTGGTTAATAGCTTGTTCTATTTCTTTTTCTAAGATGGGACTGTTTAGGATATTTACTTCTTCCTCTGTTAATCTGGGCAAGTTATATTTTTGAAGGTATTCTTCCATTTCATTTAAGTTGTCGAATTTATTGCCATGAATTTGGGCAAAGTAATTCCTAATTGTTGCTATAATTTCCTCTTCATTAGTGGCATTCTCCTTTTCATTTCAAGATAAATTTAAATCAGATTTTAAGGGTTTGTCTATTTTGTTGGTTTTTCATGAAAACTCTTAGTTTTAAATTAATTAATAGTTTTTTTTACTTTCAATTTTATTGATCTCTCCTTTTATTTTAGAATTTCAAGTTTAGTGTTTGGGGTTTTTAATTTGTTCCTTTTCAATTTTAGTTGCAAGCCCAATTCTTGACCTTCTCTTTCTCTACTTTATGAATAAGCCTCTAAGAATAAATTTTCCTTTTACCCTTTGGTGCATCCACACATTTGATATGATGTCTCATTTTGTCATTTTCTTGGGTGAAGTTATTAATTATTCTATATTTGCTGTTTTCTCAATCATTCTTTAGTATGGGTTATTTAGTTTCAATTTTTTTGGTCTACTTTCCCCTGGCTTTTTGTTGGTTAATTTTATTGCATCGTGGTTGAAAAGGATGCATTTTCTATTTTGCCTTCCTGCATTTGTTTTGAGCTTTTTTATGTCTAAATATGGTCTATTTTGTATAGGTTCCAAACTGCTGAAAAAAGTTATCGTTTTCTCCATTTCTTTCTCCGGGGTCTATCATCTTTTCCTAATTTATTTACCTCCTTTTTTCTTATTTATTTTGTGATTTGTTTATCTAAATCTGAAATGCAAGGTTGGATCTCCCCTTTATGGTTTTGCTATCTATTTTTCTTGGCTCTCTTAATTTCTCTTTAAAATTTAGATGCTAACCACTTGGTATTATTTTAATATTGAATTGCTTCATTATTTATTCCCTTTAGCAAGATTGTGCCTTCCTTATCTCTTTTTAATTAGATTAATTTTGTTTTGCGTCGGGATCAGGATGGCTCCCCTGTTTTTGCTTCACCTGAAGCATAGTAGATTTTCTCCCTCCTTTTACCTTTATTCTGCATGTATCCCCTTCAGGTTTTTTTAAAACAACTTTTGTAGCATCCTGGCTTTTAATCCATTCTGCTAATTGCTTCCTCTTTATGGGGAGTTTACCCCGTTCACATTTTATTAAAATTACAATTCTGATTCTTGCCATCTTTTAACCCCTATTTATGCTTTTTCCCTTTCTTTCCCCTTATCCCTTATATTAAACTTGTTGAACCTTGTTCACAGCCCCTCCCTTTTAGTATCCCTCCTCCTCATTAGGTTCCTCCCCTATCTTACCCTTTCCCTCACAGTTTCTTTATTCCCTTCTGCTTTTTTCTTCCCTTTTCTTTTCCCTTCCACTTTTCAATGAGATGGGAAAGTTTCCCTATATTAAATGTTAAAATTTTTCTCAAAGTCAACTTTGGCAAAAATACCCACTATTTAATCCCCCTCCACCCTTTCTCTCAGATATAATGGGTTTCCTTTTTTTTTTGAGATAAGTACCCCATTTTACCCTTTTTTCTGATACAATGTCCTTTCCATTAATTTCTGAACAAGGTAACATGTATTTTTTAATCTTTACAGCAGAAATATAGTTTAAGATTTCTTCCCTTTTAGGTATTTCTTGAGTTCTATATTTTGCAGATCAAACTTTTGTTAAGTTCTGGTTTTTTTCACCAAAAATGGGAAATTCACTTATTTCGTTGAATGACCATTTCTTCCCTGGAAAAAGATCTCATTCCGGCTGGGTGTTATTTTTGTTTCAGGGTTCTTAGCCTTTTGAATATCAATTAGGCCCTTCCATCTTTAATGTGGATGTCAGATCTTGGGTATCCTTATTGTGGCCCTCTATATTTGAATTGGGTTTTCATGCTTGGAGTATTTTTTCCTTTGTTTGAGGGTTCGGCATTTTGGCCACAATTTTTGTGTTTTGATTTTTGGATCCCTTTCAGTGGGTGATCGATAATCCTTTCAATTCTATTTTTACCCTCTGTTTCTATACTTTGGGTAGTTCTCTTTGATCATTTCCTGGAAAATGAGTCCAGGCTCTTTTTTCATCGTATTTTTCTGGGGTCCATTGTTTCAGATTGTCCTCCTAGACCTATTTTCCAGGTCTGTTGTTTTCCCAGAAGGTATTTTACAGTTTTTCCATTTTTGGTTTTTTGGTTTTCCTATATTCTTCTTGTCTCCTCAGGTCATTCAATTCCATTTGTTCTTTCTGATTTTTCAATGAAGTGTTTTCTTCCTCACTTTTTTTAATCTTTCTAATTGTCCAATTTGTTCTTGGAATGTTTTCCCCCAATTTTATTCTTTAAGGTTTTTCTGTTTTCCAGTTCACTAATCCTCTTTTCAAGTTTGTTTTCTTTATCCCTCTGTCTTTAAATGGTGGGAAACTTCTCAGTCTCTCTTGCCGCCTCCCCTCTGCTTTTTCCCATTTTCTTCTAGCTCCCTTGTGAGAGCCTTTTTTTTTTCAAGTTCATCTTGGGGGGAACAGTGATCTCCTCCTTGGGTTAAAATTGTTTTAGTCTCCTTAGGGTTTGGGTCTTTTTCTGTCTGTATAAAAGCTGTCAATCGTTAAAGTCCTTTTTAACTTTTTGCTCATTTTGTCAGAGAAGAATCAGAGACAAACTAGCAAAGAAAAAAAAGGAAAAAAACCCCAAATGGAATCTGCTTTTTTGGGGGAGGGGCTGGGTGGCGTTACTGAGCTTCCTCTACAGACTGAGGGGGCAGCAGCGAGGCACTAGCAGGACTGTGTTGCACCTGCACTCTGAGACTCTGAGAGTGTTTTGAGATGCTGTGGGGGAGGGGTGGCCGGTCCCAAGGAACTCCAGCTGTTTGGGGTTGTATTCTTCACCCTCCCCCTGGTGTTTTTAGCTTCTCTGCTGGGCTACTGACTTGCTGCCAGGGCAAAGTATCCAATCCTGTAGTGAAGCTCTCCCCACAGAGACGGCTGAGATCACACCCCAACCCCCTCCGGTCTGCTTGGCTGTGAGCTGCCTGCTGAGCTCCTGCTGCTGCTGCTTGCCCTCAGCCTGTGCCCGATCTAAAACCGTCCTGCCCTCAAGCAAAAACAGACCTTTCCTGGTGAATCTCAAGGATATCTTCTCTTGGTAACTGTTTGTGGGTTTTTTTTTTCAGTCAGGCATTAATTCAGAGGCTTGTAATAAGATGGATTCTGAGAGAAAATGCGGAGCTTACACAGCTGTGTGCCTCCTTGCCGCCATCTTGGCTGGAAGTCATACTTCAATCAAATTAAAATAAAAGATTTACTTTGCTCTTCTGATTCATGTCAGAACATATTCTATTTTCTTTTTGCTCAAGAAAGTCTTTAAATGCAGCAATTTAGCAGCTCTTGGAATGGAAGATATTAATTCACATCCTGTTAAAATAATAGTTAAGATTAATAGCTAGAACTAACATGGAGTTTTACATTTTGGAAATTCCCTTGCATTTATTATCTTAAATGACCTTCACTATAATTTTATGAGTTAGCTGCTGTTGTTATGCTCATTTCACAATGAAAAAATACATGTTGAGAGAGAATGTAATCTGAAATAATATATTGGCACATAGTTCATATAAAAAGCAAAATTTGAACTCAGAATTTCTTGACTTGCTTATTTTCTGTGCTGCCTCAGGAGAAAAAGCAATTATTTTCTTAATTTCTCTATACTGCCAGCCCAATTTCAAAATTATTCAAGCCCATTTACTAAAAACAAAAATAAACACAACCACATTTTTTTGAAGTTACTTGTGATCCTAAAATTATAGATATTGCTCTAACAGTATCTTATTTCCTGTTCTTCAGGAGAAAGGAAACATTTAATGTCTTCCATAAATTTTGATTTTTGACATAGGAAAGCACACATTACAGTACTGATACTGTCAATGAACACAGAAATAGATAGACCTGGGAAGGCTGAGAGATTTGAAAATATTTGAGTGAGTTTTCTGTGTGCTGCTTTTTGTGGCTAAAGGCTACTAGCTAATTTTCTTAGTTTAGATTGATATAATATCTATTTTGGCTAATTGGTGCTGTTGGTTAGCTATGGAAATATTATAAAGGGAAATAGAGTTAGGAATTGTACATCATATTTCATAGAAATTGTTAACTCTTCTTTTCAGATGCAGCTTGACATCCCTCTCAACAATTTATACATTGAAAGAACAGCTTAGAGCTTTAAGAAGATAAATTATTTGCCCAGGCTGATAGAACCAGTATATGTGACAGGTAAGTCTTGACCCTAGACTTTCCTGGATTCAGACAACTTTCTATACACATAACCACTCAGGGAGATAAAATGAGAAATAAGGAAAGAGATAGGACTAGTTACAAATTGCATCTTAAATCCATTGTGATCAAATGGCAGGGCAAAATAATGTTTTCTATGAAATTTTCCAAAATAAACTATCATCTCAAATCACATCCAGACGACATGGGAATTGGAAGAATTCCTTTTTATCTATAGATCACTTGTGTCTTATAAATCAAAACTGATATTTCTATTTGAAAAACAAGTATGGGATGTTATCTCTCTTTGTTGTTGTAAAAAGGTAAAAAAAAATCTGAAGTGGATTAAGAACAACAGAGATGGGGGGGGGGGGTTTTGAGCAGAATCCTCAACATTGTTCCATCATTCTTTGACTTTCTAAATATCAAAATGTGATAAGAAATAGAAAGAAAAGACAACATGGAAATTTTAACAAGAAAATGATTGGCCAATTAAAGGTAAATTTAAATCATAAAATCTGGGTGGTATGGGGATATATATATATATATATATATATATAATTTCAGAGTTGGAATTATCTCAGAAGCCAACATTTCAATTCATTCTCAGGTAGTTCTTTCTCCAAAACATCTGATGGTCATTTAATCTTCTGGTTAAAAAGTTGATCCCCATATTCAACACAATAATCAGGATGATTGACATATGACAAAAGTTCTATATAAAGTTATTATTTATTATTTGTTCCGATTGATAATTTCTCTCATGGTACTGAGAAAAGAAAGAAAGGCCATCCTAATCATGTTCAATGAAATGATATTTGTGTGAAAGAGTGTGGGTAATCAAAGTGTTTCATGGATAGAAATAAAATTTGAGGTATGTCACTGAAGGTATGGCAAAGAATTCTGTCTCCAACCTGTCTGGGACAGGTGGACAGGGACAAAAGAAGTGGGAAAAAAGCAAAAGACATTTACATAATATTTTTGTTGTGTATTTGAAAGGAACAAGTTGTGCATAGTTGATTTGAAGTTTTATGTACCATAATTTAAATTTTTTTCTATATTGTGGAAATGTTTGTTTTAATCCATATATTAAAAATAAAATAAAATAAAATATTATATGTAAAATAAGAGAAATGGGTCAAATTTTATTGCCTCTTTTTTTAGCTAAATTTGAGTTATGCTTATGGCCTATCTATAGCACCTAGTACCTATATAAGATATACTATTAATGAACTAATTCAAACTTGTATTCAAATACATTATATAATTTGTTTTCTATGGTGTTTGTTCACCTTATGCAAATAGCTTGATTGGTCTCTTTGCATATTTTCATCAAAGATGATCCTCATATACACAATACAAAAACATAAATATATCTACACACAGATACACATGAATTACCATAAATTTTTCGTAGAGATGAGAAAATAAATATTAGATAATAGTTGACATGGATTTTTTGAGGGGTATAAAATATCTTCCATGATTTAATCCAATATTTAAGAATCTGCCATTTCTTTGAAATAAATCTCTGTGTGATTTTAAAATTCTGTCCCCTTCACCTTCAACAATATTTTCTTTTGTGTTTATTAAATCAAGTATAAAATCTTTCCAATTTTGTTTTCTGATGTATAATTACTTCATGAATACATAGTTCATTGGAAATTGAAGGAGTAAATTTGTGGTTCCATGGTCACCAATGACAATAGATGACTAAAAACATTCTTTTCAGTTTTTTTTCTTTCTTCCATAAAATACTCATAGAAATTAAACTTAAGTAATTTTATGTTTTATATAAGATTTATTCCCTCACAAACTTTTAAATATTATTTTTGTCAACTAGGTGGCAAATTACATAATGTGCTGAACCTAGAATCAAGAAGACTCATCTTCCTGTATTCAAATGTAGCAAACCACTCTCATATTCTTGCTAACTGTGTGACCCTTGAGTCTTCCTCAGTTTTCTCATTTATAAAATAAACTTAAAAAAGAAATAGCAAACCATTCATTCCTGTATCTTTGCCAAGAAAATTACAAATAGGGTCATGAAGAGTCAGATATAACCACAATGATTGAACAATAATTATAATTTATAATAATGTTATTTACAATTATACACACACATTTATCCATTCCCTTTTGCATTTGAATACTTTGTACAATCTTGTAAATTTCCTAAAATATCTTTACTTCTCTTTCTTTTACAAGAGAAAATAAGACATATTCTCATAGACTGGTAGCAATAACTGCAGCACAGGGAAGCGTAATGAAATCCACTCTTACTGTTTCCAACAATTAATACCTGCCAAGTAGAGAAATCATATAATTTTTTTTAAAGGAGAGAATCAGGTGTAGTTGGACAATCAGCTCTATATAGTTTCCAGGATTTTGATTTCTTAGTCTTCATAGAATGACCTCCAATTCAAATTATTTCCAATTTTAATTCTCTGCCAAGTAAAAAGTGTTCCAATCAATATTACTCCCAGTCTATCAAAGTTTCAAGCATCTCTGTGCTTACATGATTTGGTATCACAAATCATACTCCTCTTTTCTCGCAATTTAGGTAAACCATATCTTCTCGTTACCAGAATAACTATTTCCATATGCCTTTTAAAAATTTTGTTATGATTTCTGTTTTTTCCATCATCACTGGACACATTTGAAAATTTTATATAAGTTATAATTGTATTTCCAGTGTTTATTGGTTTATTCTCATTGAAAACATTGAAAGATGAAATTAACAAATGCCAGAAAATCATATTTACTTTTTGAATATAAAATAAAATGAATTACAACAATTTCTTGACCTTCTAGTGAGCAAGCCAATTCAGACAACTTAAAAATTGGACAGATATCACATGTTCAGCAATAAGGTAAGGGAAATTTATGGCCAAGATCAGCCAAATCCTCCAGTCTTAAAGCAGCAGACAAATGCTATTGCTAAGACACTGTCTGTAATATTTTTAATATCACAGACAATGGGAAAAGTGCCATAATAGTAGAAGAAGTCAAATGAACTATTTTTTTTCAATATTGGGAACAGAAAAGAGCCTACACCTCATGAAACAGAATTAAGATCAGTTCCAGTCCTTGGGAACATTTTAAATATTTCATATTTTTTTCCATTAATGTATAAAAAATTACCATTCTTTTTTAAAAATGAGTTTTAATTTTCTATTTTCCTGCCTCAACTTCTTCATTAAGAAGGCAAGCAAGTTGACATAAGCTACATGTGTACAATCATGAAAAACATATTTCTTTGTTAGTGATGTCGAGGAAGTGAAAAAAAAAAGTTTTAAAAATATTTGATTTGGTCTATATTCATACTCCACCATTTCTTTATCTGCTTATAGACAACATTTTTTATCATAAGTTCTTCAGAATTGTGTTGATCATTGTTTTGCTGAGAATAAATCATTCAAATTTGATCACATATTAGTATAACTCAATACAGTGTTTTTCTAGGTCTGCTCACTTCTCTTTGTATCCGTTTATGTAAATCTTTGCAGAATTTTTTTTGAGAGCATCACATTCATCATTTCTTATAGCACAATAATATTCTATCATAATCATATACCACAGTTTGTTCAACTATTCCCCAATTGATGGGAAACTTTTCAATTTATAATTCTTTCCCACCACTAAGAGTTGCCATAAGTATTTGTGTACATATAGGTCTTTTCCTTTTCTCTTTTAATCTATTTGGGATACAGATCTAATTATGCTATTGCTTGATTAAAATATATACATGTTTTTATAAACATTGGCATGTTTCTAAATTGTTCTACTGAATGCTTGAATCAGTATGTAAATCCAATAGTTCATTAAAGTCTCACTTTTCCCAGATTTTCTTCCAATGTTTGCCATTTTCCTTTTCTGTCATATTAGAAAATTTGATAGCTCTGAGGTAGTGCTACAGAATTGCTTTATTTTGCATTTCCCCAATCAATAATGACTTAGAGCATTTTTCATATGACTATTGATACTTATGATTACTTTGTAAACTGCCTGTTCATTTCCTTTTACTATTTGTCAATAAAGGAATGGATTTTTTAATGTAAATTCAACTCAGTTCTCTATATATTTGAGAAATGAAATTTTTATCAGAGAAACTTGCCATAAATATTTTTCACATTTATGATTAGTTATTGTGTATTTCCCTCCATCTTATTTTTCAACCTATTTATCCTGCTTAATTTTTCACCCTGTCAATTCTGAAGAGTATTTTCCTTCTGACTACCATTTAAACTAATATATGCTCCTTTCTATCAGCCCTGTTCTTCTATTATTTTATTCCCCTACCACATTTTTTGTATAGGAAGATAGATTTCTTCATTCAAGTAACTGGAAATGTTATTTTCTTGGGGTAATTTTAGAAATGATCAAAAAAGATATGGTTTTGAATATATAGAGATGCAAATAATGATTAGAAACAAACACTTTGGCTTTATTGAGAATCCATTATGCTACTAAGCTACTAAATTATATGAATTCTGTTAAATATTAATTTTTGCAAATATGAATAATTATATAAATTATGTAATATCATTGGATAGATTCAGAATAATTGAATTCAGATTAATTATTAATGGTTCAGTATCAATGTAGAATAAGATCTCAAGTGGAATGGGCCAAGGATTTGTTGTTGGCTCCATAATATTTAGCATGTACATCAATAAAACAAAACTGGGGAAAATAGCTAAATCATTGAATAACAATGAATATCTAAAGTAAACAACAGGAAATAACATTGAACTACACTTAATGAGATTAATTTCAATGTGGTTAAATATAATTTTGTTAAATGCGGATACAAATATCAACTCTAAAAAATTAAAATGAGTGAGACATGAATAGAGAGCAGTTATTAAATAAAGAATATGAATGATTTAGTGGGCTCAGATTCAATATGATTCAGCAATATGAACTGGCAATCAACAGATAGTGCAATCTTGGGCTGTTTTTAAAATGGCGTAACTACTAAGATAGTGGAAGTGATAATAAATCTGTTCTTTGCCCTTGTCAAATCTTGTCTAAAGTAGTATAGTATGTCCTAGAAATTATGATTTAAAATTAATGTTGAGAGGGAGGAGTAAAGATGGTAGAAAGAATCCAACAAAAAGTCAAAAAGAGCTCTGACAATAGATTGAAAATATGGAGACAGGGAAGAACAGACCTTAAACCCTGAGGATCCAAAAGACAAAACTTCTTTAGATGAAGCCTCAAAAATGATATGAGTTGTTCTCTAACTCAAAAGACTGTATTGAAAGAATCCCCAAAAAAATCTTTAAATGGAGTGAGAAGAAAAATAAAAAAAGAAAATGAGTCCTTTGCTTAAAATAGATTTGGTGAAATGGAAAAAGAAAATAACTCCCCAAAAATAGAATTGGTGAAATGGGAAAAAATTCAATGAATAAAACTATTTAAAACAATGAATAACACAATGATTTAAAAGTTAAATTGGTCAAATGCAAAATGAGGTAAAAAGGCTAACAAAAAAAAATCCATTAAAAATTAGAATTGAACAAATGGAATTGAATGTCTCAAAGAGACATCAAAAATCAGTCAAACAAAACCAAAAAAAAAAAAAAAAAAAAGAAAGAAAAAGAAAGAAAGAAAGGAAAGAAAAAGAAAAAATAGAAGAAAGTTTAAAATACCTTATCAGAAATACAATGGACCTTGAAAATATATCCAGGAGAGGTAATCTAGGAATTATTGGACTACCCAAAAAGCACAATACAAAGAGCCTAGATAAAAACTTTTAAGAAATGAAAAAGGAAAACAACTCTGAAAACATAGAAGCATAAGGTAAAATAACCATTGAAAGAAGCCACCAATCATCTTCTACAAGACACCTCAAAATGAAAACCCAAGGAATATCAAAACTAAATTTCTGAATTATCAGATCAAAAATAAAATGCTGCACACATCAAGAAAGAAACAATTCAAATATCAAGGAGCCCTAAACAGGATGACCTAAGACCTAACAGTTTCCATTTTAAAGGAATAAAAGGTCTGGAATATTATAATCTGGGGAAGCAACAAGGCTTGGAATGTAGCCAAAAATCAACTATCCAGCAAAATAAGATTTTATCTTTTGGACAAAAGATAAATATTCAATGAAATGGGGAAATTTCATTTATTTTTTATGAAAAGAACAAAGCTGAGCAGAAAATGTTATCTTCAAATACAGAACACAAGAGAAGCCTAAAAAGGAAAAAAGGGAAGAGAAAAACAACTATGTTTTACATCCCTATATGGGAAAATATGTTAAAATCTTTAGAAGTATATCTTTTTTAAGGGTATACTTAGACAATGTGGGTATAATTTTACTTTATTGTGATGATATAACAAAGAAACTGGGGGTGGAAAGAGGATTGTACTGGAAGAAAAGGAAAGGAGAGGCAAAATGGGATAAATTACATCAAATGAAGAGCAAAAAAGGCAAAAAAAATACAATTGAGAGAAAAAAAGGAAGGGGAAAGACATTGTGTGAACCTTAATCTAATCAGCTTTGGCTCAACTAGAGAATATCAGACATACTTAGTTTTACAGGGAAACTTGTTTCATCCTACAGGGAAATAGGAGAGAAAGGGGGAAAGGGGTAGGGCCTGTAAAAGAGTAGAGCTATTTTGGGAGATGGTGGTCAAAAACAAAATACCGGGGAAGAAGGAAATGGAAAAGGAAAAAGAAAAGTAGACTTTTGGAGAAATTTGAATGGGGACAGAAAGGAATATTTTTTTTTCTCTGTAGTTTCTGGAACATACACAAAATTTGGTCAGGTATTAGGACATAAAAATGAAGAAATGCAAAAATAATAAATGCATTTTTATTCAGCTCATGATACCAAAAAATTGCATGTAATAAAGGGCCAGGGGAAAATAAAATAAAAATGACTTGGAATTACATAATCTAATCCTAAATAATGAATGGGTGAAACAACAAATGATAGACACAATTGATAATTTCATCCAAGAGAATGAATATAATGGGAAAATATGCAAAATTTAAGGAAATTTGTTTTCTTTTTTTTTAAATTAAAGCTTTTTATTTTTCAAAACATATGCATGGACAATTCTTCAACATTAGTCCTTGAAAAACCCAGTGTTCCAGTTTTATCCCCCTTCCACCATGCCCTCCCCTACATGGGAAGTAGTCCAATATATGTTAAACATGATAGAAATATGTTAAATTAAAATGGAATAGGTTAGGTTCACAGGACAAAATACTCTATAACTAGAGCAATCTAGTGTTTGAGAAACCCAAAGACACTAGTCTTTGAGATAAGAATTCACTATTTGACAAAAACTGCTGGGAAAATTGGAAACTAGTATGGCAAAAGATACCCTTTACCAAGATAAGGTCAAAATGGGGTCATGATCTAGACATAAAGAATGCTATAAATAAATTAGAAGAACATACCTCTCAGACCTATGGAGAAGGAAGGAATTTTTGACCAAAGAAGAACATGAGATCATTATTGATCACAAAATAGATAATTTTGATTATATTAAGTTAAAAAGTTTTTTGTACAAACAAAACTAATGCAAACAAGATTAGAAGGGAAACAATAACCATTTTTACATTCAAAGGTTATGATAAAGGCCTCATTTCCAAATTATATAGAAAATTGACTCAAATTTATATCAAGCCATTCTCCAATTGCTAAATGGTCAAAGGATATGAATATACAATTTTCGGATGAAGAAACAGAAACTATTTCTAGTCATATGAAAAGGTGCTCCAAATGATTAATGATCAGAGAAATGCAAATTAAAACAACTCTGAGATACCATTATACACATTTCAAATTGGGTAAGATGACAGGAAAAGAAAATACCAAATGTTTGAGAGAATTTTGGAAAACTGGGATACTGATACATTGTTGGTGGAATTGTGAACTAATCCAGCCATTCTGGAGAGCAATTTGGAATGATGCTCAAGAAGTTATCAAACTGTGCAAATCCTTTGACCCACCAGTGTTTCTACTGGAATTATTTCTGAAAGAGATTTTACAGGTGGGAAAGGGAGCCACATGTACAAAAATGTTTGTGGCAACCTTTTTTGTAGTGCTAGAAACTGAAAACTGAATGAATGCCCATCAATTAGAGAATGACTGAACAAATTGTGGTATATGAATGTTATGGAATTTTATTGTTCTGTAAGAAATGATCAATAGGATGATTTTAGAGAGACCTGGACTTACATGAATTGATGCTAAATGAAATAAGCAGAACCAGGAGATCATTATACATGGCAACAACAAAATTACACAATGATCAATTTTGTTGGATGTGGCTCACTTCAATAATGAGATGATTCAAACCAGTTCCAGTTGTTCAGTAATGAAGAGAGTCAGTACACCCAGGGAGTGAACTCTAGGAATTTAGTGTGGACCACAATGTAGCATTTCTACTCTTACTGTTATTGTTTGCTTGTCTTTTTGTTTTCATTCTCGGGTTTTTTTCTTTCTAGATCCGATTTTTCTTGTGCAGCAAGATAACTGTATAAATATTTATACATATATTTCATTTAATATATGCTTTAACATGTTTAACATGTATTGGACTACCTGTCATCTAGGGAAATGAGTGGGTAGAAGGAGGGGAAAAGTTAGAACAGAAGGTTTTGCAAGAGTCAGTGTTGAAAAATTACCCATACATATGTTTTGTAAATAAAAAGCTATAATAAAAAATGAAATGTTAGTTTAGCAATAAAAGAAAAAATTTAAAGGAATTAGAGTAGGTAATGAGTAAATACAATTACTATTTTTTGCAGATAATATGATGGTGTCCTTAGAGAACCTTAGATAACCAACCAAAAACTACTAGAAACTAGATAATAAATTCACATAAATCATCAGCATTCTATTTATTACCAAATAAAGTCCAGGAGCAAGAGATAAAAAGAGAAATTCCATTTAAAATAAGTGTACATATATAAAATATTTTGGAGTCTATTAGCCAAGACAAAGTCAGGAACTTTATGAACACAATTAGAAAACACTTTTCATGCAAATAAAGATCCAAACAAATTGGAAGAATGTCAAGTGCACATGGGGTGGACACACTAATATAATGAAATTGCAATAAATTAATCTACTTATTCAATGCCATATGAATGAAACTGCCAATAAATTACATTATAGTGGTAGAAAAAATAATAACAAAGTTCAACCAAGTGGAGGCACATAAGATCAAGAATTTCAAGGGAATTAATGAAAAAAAGAGCAAATGAAGTGGTCTATCTATACCAGATCTAAAACTATATAATACAGCAACAGTCATCAAAACAATTGTAAAGGGCTGCATGTCTCAAGGAATCCAATGATTTCTGAGGACAATTTGATATGTGCTGAGAAGAAGAGGGAGGGTGAAAATTTTGGAATATTCAGTTTTACAAAGGTTAATGTTAAAAGCTATCTTTGCATATATTTTGAAAATATGAAGTTATTATATAAAAATTGATTTATGTCAATAAACTGAAGAGTAGCCCAAAGAGATCAGCCATGCTGTTTGGATTTAACAAAATTTAAGAATCAGTTGAAAGAAATGGATCTATTTTACCTTGGACAATATATTATTCTTGTCTCAGAGATGAAAATGAAAATTAGTGTCATAAGGCATTTGAATAAGTATAAAGTTGAGGTATTAGAAATATTGTGATTACCATATAATGAGTAAAACCAGAAGCAAATTATGAAATTTCCTAGAGGAAAATTTTGACTTTATGCATATGATTGATAATATTTAAAAAGCTGTGCAAACATGTCTTGACTCAAAGGATAGTGAATTTTCCTTCCTTGAAGTCTTTAAAAAAAAACTAGAATTATAGAGAATCCTTCATGAGTTAGATTAGATGGAGTCCAAGAACCATTGAAACTTGAAAAATCTATAATTCTGGGATTCATTGCAGATATGTTTGAAGTAAAGGATATCCCAGTGTGGACTCTATTTGTATGAGAGCATTTGTGGCAAATGTAATGAAAGGTTAGGCTTACTCTCAAGAGAGAGGCAATTAAGAAATATTCAAGTGAGAGTAGGACACATAGGGGAAAAAAATATTTATTTATTTATTATTTTTAAAGCTTTTTAAAAATTTTTTTATTATAATTTTTTTATTTACAAGTTATATGCATGGGTAATTTTACAGCATTGACAATTGCCAAAACTTTTGTTCCAGTTTTTTTAAATCTTCAAACAAAGCATGGATAATCTTTTTTTTTTCAATATTGACCCTTGCATAGCCTTGTGTTTCAGATTTCCCCTCCTTCCTCCCACCCTTGTCCCTAGATGGCAAACAATCCAATATATATTATACATGTTAAAATATATGCTGAAGCGAATCTGTATAAACATATTTATACAATTCTCTTGCTTAGATCAAAAAGGAAAGTAAATGAGTAAGGAAACAAAATGCAAGTGAACAATAACAAAAAGAGTGAGAATGTTATGTTGTGATCCACATTCAGTTCCCACAGTCCTCTCTCTGGGTATAGATGTCTCTAACACAAAATCATTAAAACTGGCCTCATTCACCTCATTGTTGGAAGGAGTCACCTCCATCAAAATTGATTATTACATAATCTTGTTGTTGCCGTGTACAATGGTTCTGTTCATTTTACTTAGCATCAGTTCATGTATGCCTTTCCAGACCTCTAAAATCATCCTGCTGGTCGTTTCTTATAGAACAGTAATATCCCATTACATTCATATATCATAACTTATTCAACCATTCCCAACTTTCAGGCATCCACTCAGTTTCCAGTTTCTTGCCACAAACATTGTCACAAACATTTTTGCACATATGGGTCTCTTTCTTTCCTTTAAGAAGCCTTGGGGATATAGGCCCAATAGAAATATTTCTTGATCAAAGGGTATGCACAGTTTGATAACTTTTTGAGCATAGTTCCAAATTGCTCTCCAAAATGGCTGGATGTATTCGTGGTTTCACCAATTTTCCCTCCAACATTCTTCATTATCTTTTCCTATTATCTTAGCCAATCTGAGGTGTACAGTGGTATCTCAGAGTTGTCTTAATTTTCATTTCTCTGATCAATAGTCATTTGGAGTACCTTTTCATATTACTAGAAATGGTTTTAATTTCATCTGAAAAATTACCTGTTCACATCCCTTGACAATTTTTCAATGGGAGAATGGCTTGAATTCTTATAAATTTGAATCAGTTCTCTCTGTATTTTAGAAATGAAGCCTTTATCAGAACCCTTAAATATAAAAATGTTTTTCCAATTTATTGCTTCCCTTCTGATTTCCCAATTTACTGCTTTCCTTCTAATCTTGTCTATATTAGTTTTGTTTGTACAAAAGCATTTTAACTTAATATAATCAAAATTATCTATGTGGTGTTCAAGGGAAGAAAAATTTATCACCCAGATTATATAATAATTGGGTGGTCAATGCGACTAAGCACCTTTTGATCAGATAATACAGATGGAAAATGAATTAAGTAAAAAATTTATTAATAGGAAAAAAAGGAGGTGGGACTGCAATAGTCAAAGTGCAAAATGTTTAATGATTCCAAACTACTACACATCAGAAGGCCTTATTTTGATTGGCTAATTGATTTGTTAAATAAAAAACTCTACAGGAAATTTTATATAGATTCCAACTTTTATCACCAGAATCCCCAAGGAATGAGAACTGCAAGTGACACAGAGGGCAAAAGAATTATATATAATGAGTAGGAGTAGCTTAAATAATCTTTCTATTGGTAACTCATGTACAAAAATATCATGGGATATCATTGCAGAATTAAATAGCTAAATATTTTTTTCATGTGTTCAAGGGAGAGGGATAATTGTTGGATAACACCAATACTACATTGTTATTCACAAAGTATAAAAAATTTAACAGAAGGTCTTGAGAAGGTAAGACAGAGGTGCCATGGGAAAACATGGAAGAGAATCACAAAGGTCTGAATAAGTAATGATTTTCACTGATGGAGTATTGATTCTAATAGTTGTGACCACAGGTCTAGGGAAGTAATTACATATAATTTCTGTTTTGACTTGGCAATATAGTATATATTTGTTTTTTATGGGCACTTTTTCTATAAGGAAACAATTCTACTCCAATGAGTATCACACTATTTCAAGATTCTTTGATATTATTTCATTTAGAATTTCTATCCTATGACAATATAATTTTTATGAATTATTTTAAAGCAAGGAAGAAACCTTTTCCAGTGGAGTTCTCCCCATATGTATTAATAGTATTTTAAGAATTTTATCATAAATCAGATATAAGTAAGGATTTTATCTTTCCTGAGAAAACTCCTGCATTGGCTATGAAATTAAGTTTTTGAAGGTAACACTTTTCATTCTTTTTTCAAGTTTTACATTTTGAAGAACTGAGATCCATTGATTTTATATAAAAACATTTAAGTGCTGTCTTTTTATTGGTGATGTAAAATTCTATTGAATAAATAAATATTACAATTACATAATCTTGACAGTTTGCATATTCAGCTTTAGAAATATTTGCAGGTTGATTTATTTGCTGTCTTAATACTATTTTTTTTTTTTTTTGCTTTATCACCTTTAAATCAGTTACCATTTAATTTCTAGTGTCCTTATATTATGGGTAAATCAAAGCAGCCAATTGGCCACTTTGGTACCATTTGTTATTTGATATCCATTATATTTCCCTTGGAATGCCACTCCAGTAAGCAGAAAGCCAGAATATCACTACTATAAAGTGTTATCATGATGAAGGTGATTTAATGTTTATACAGACTTGATCTATATTAAATAATGCAAAAAGAGGAATTAAATTTAGAGATTCAACAGGAGACATATTTTAATAGCTGACAACATTTAGCACACATATAGCACAATAAAATAGCAGTTTGTATCCAACTAGGATGTTAGCCTTACATATAACAGTATTAGTGAGATCAAACACACTTTACTAGAGCAAGGAAGAGAATATTTTATACAAACCAAAATATTTGGTTTCATTATAATGCATTAGAGCCAGCAAAGATGTATTTATTTATTGGGGTGGGAATACAAAAGCTTTTTTTACTCCTGGAATAATAAGTTAAATGTATTTATTTCTCCTCTTTTGAATTCCAGATTTATTTATATGTTTATTAAGAATAGGTTTCCCTATCTTGCCCAGACTAGAAGTGCAGGAACGGATCACAGATCTGATCCTAATATTTATTGATAAGAAAGCTTTATCCTGCTCGGTTTTCTCAACACAATGTAATTTAACCAATCTGAGGCATTCTGGTACCTCGACTCCACAGGAACTCACCATATCAGTCCTAGATTTAACTCTGACACCAGGTAAACTTTAGCCTTAGTGAAGCTCAAAACTTCAAAGCATATGCAATCCATCAGTCTCAATCTCCCCCCAAAAAGGGACTATAAATGCGCAACACCATGTCCCATCCACTATAATTTTTAAAAGTATACCATGGGATGTATGCCAGAATATGTTTCCATATATAGTAGCTGAGACAATTTAAAATAACCCCATTTATTGTTGCATTCTCTTGGCTGCATAACTAATCTAGTATCATGTGTGAATAAAACCAGTTATGTAGATTACTATCCAGACTGCAAGATGAAATGGTAAGATGGACATCCCTCTTGATGAAAATTGCTTAGCAATTAAAAATAAGGAGATACACTGATTTTTTTAATGGAAAACTTGAAAATCAAAGCCAAAATGACCTTATGTACTGAAACAGCTTATGAGTATCTCCCACTTTACTACTTACTTAGGCACAGAGTGAATCATTAATTCAGTACATATTTATTTGGTAAGAGCTTTATATTCAGTGCTTTATTAATCGGGTTTCATTAAACAAATTTTTCTCCTAATTTGGCTAACTATTCAGGAAAGAGTAAAGTCTTTACCTCCATCTTCTCTACTGCTACTATCTGATTCTATCATCTAATTGAAATAAGCAGAGAATGTAGTTGTACTAAGGCCTATATGCTGAAATTATAATGCACAGATTGGACAAAGAAAGTATGATTAAAATGTATTAACATACTACTAAAGATATTCTGATACACAATGGCCACATCTACACAAAACCTCTTAATATGTTAAATGACATATAAGGTTCATTCTATTTGTAACATTCCATGTTTATATAGATTTCATATTTTGTTGTTGTTCAGGCATTTCAGTGGTTTTGGACTCTTTGTGACCTATTATATTATACCTGTTATATATATGGTGGCATTTGCAAGTTAAATATGTAGTTATGTGTGTATGTATGCATATGAATACACACATATGTGTGTGTTAAAATAATGAGTAATGAAAATTTTAAATGATTTTATTTTTCTCCATTCTTTTGGTATTTCCCCACATTTTTAAATTTTAATATTTTTATTCCCTTATATATATTCATACTCTCATTTTTAGACAAATGGAAAACATGTGGTCAGGTTCAATGGAAAACTGTCAAAAGAAATTTAATATATGTGGGGATTTTCTATTTCTTTGGCAGGAGTGTTTTTCCCCCACTTTGATTCAGCACTTATTTCAGTCACAAAGAAGATTTTAGACCTATTTTATTCTTTTTTTTCTAGAAAAAGTAGAAAAATAAGATAAAAGAGAGACAGCGACAGACAGACAGGAAAACTGAGAGAAACAAAGACACACAGAGAGAAATACACAATGTGTCAATTAAAATAAGTTTCCATGATTCAGGTTAGCAGTAAAAGCATTAAAAGTTATTTTTTAATTGCAAATTTTCAATGAAATAAAGTAAAACATATGTTGAATCCAAGCATGCAGTTTTTCACAGTCTGACTTGATCCCCATTTATTTATCTTTGAACTTTGTGGTCACCTTGCTTCTATACATTAGTGGTTTTATAACATATGTTCACTTAAGAAGTTTAAGTATAATATTTTTATATTTTTCACTTTGAATTTTTTGGAGGTTATAAAAAGAATAACAGAACTAGAGAAGTAACATAAAGGTGTTTTGGAAATTTGGGGAAAGTGCAATTGTTGATTTAATTATTCAATTCAATTTGATTCAGTAAATGCAATATATACCAATAAATACATAATAATGAACATAAACATGTGGAAAGAATTGTAAAAGGCAATGAAGATCAAAAGACAATGGCAACTACATAATATTTCCTCAAAAAAGTAAGCTTTTTGGGGGGTGGTGTGCTATAACATTTACATAGATAAACAAATGCAAGATAATTGAAGATTGGAAAAGAACATTTAGACCTAGTAAAAATCAGGACCACACTTTCTGGAGGAGGAGATATGTGAATTGAGTTTTGAATGAATCTGGGAGACAGAGATCAGTAAGCTATACATGACTGACATAAGAAAGATCCCATATCTGGGCAGACACAGAGGCAGGAGAAATAATACTGTATCAAAGACACAATATATAGGTGAATTCTAGTTGGAATAGAATAGGTATAAAAGAGAGCAAGCTAAATTAACTTTGTGGAAAGTTGAATTGGAATCAAAATGTAGGGAAGTAAGGAAAATCATGGAAAACAGGGGGAAGTAAAACAATGCTGTCTTCACTTCAAAGATTGGGTTGGAAAATTCTTTCTCTGAAACTTCTTCTATCTAGGCAGAGAGATAATATCACTTCGTTCTATTGTAAAAAGCTATCAGTTAACTGCGAGGAGGAAAAAAGATAATCATAGATATCATTCATATTTTCCACTATAGAAATTCATGGTTGATAGAAATATTTTTAACCTGGTGGGCATAATCTCATTGAGCTAGAAGGGAAAGTTAATGGGAAGAATAAAAAGGAAAATCCTATGTATCTTTTTGATATCACAATTCTAATTTTATACAGTGGAGCCTAAATACTCCAAAAAATGTTAGCAGCATTATTGGGGAAGGACAGTTTTATAAAAATGATACCTCATAATGATACTTTTTAGCATTTCAACTCTTCAGTTTTAAAATCCCGTAGGTTGTATCTAACTTGCTATTTTGAGATTCTATTCCATTGTGAATGATGCTTTGCAATATATAGTATCATCAAAATGTCCTACACCATTTTTGTACCAATACCTTAATTAGGTGAGAAGAGAATTCAATTAATCAAAACACCAGAGGCTTTGAATAAAAAGATTTTCAAATTAGAATCCTGTTAAGAAAAACACAGAAAACTTGACTATGCCCTAGAAACCATCTATGTCATCAGTTAAATTGAGAAGAAAAGAATTTCCAGGAACTGTATAACATGTGGCTTTGTAACATTCTCCCAAGGAGGAAATCAAACATACAAAAAAGGAAGCAGAAACCCTCAGTTCTGTCCTTGGTCAGTGTTTCCTCCACCACTATACCCACATTCCTCTTTGAATGATGAAGAACCTTCACAGCTTCAAAGTGTCCAGAGGGTGTGGTTTGAGAAATTTTATCTTACCATTTATCTTCTAATATCATTGAGTTAACAATAGTTTCCATTTTCACATCTGTGTTCTAAATGGAATCCTCTGATCAGCTGGTGTTAGTTTCTGTATTTTTGGAAGACAAAAACAGACCATCATTGACTTTCCAAGGAGACCAGCAAAGAGATTACAGTGTAAAAGGGGATCTTCTTAAGTACTCCATAAATTGAGGGGAAATATTTAAAACAAAAAATGAATTGTCTCTTAGTTACATATGATTTTTAATTTTGAATCTTTCCTCATAGTGTAATAAATTATTATGGGAAATTATAATATAAACACCAAGAAAATGGCATATTTGATCATATTTTACTATTTTGAGAAATATATTTTACTTTTTAAATAGCTACATACAGTTGACTCGCTGAATTTCATAAATGACAATCTTGAGTAGAAGCATACTGGTGTGACCTTGAGTCAATGATAGGATTGCCACAACTGGCCCTTCAAAGTTGCCTTGAGGAGGATATATAATTAACCTAGCTCTTCAATTCTGCAATGGCTGTAGGTGTTGAAACAATAGTTATCAGAACTTAAATAGCCTATAACTTTAATATTACCTTTCCCCCATTGTGGGGGTTAGATGCAGCATCCCCATCATTTAGAAAATCCATGAAAAAAATTTTAACCTTCCTTTTATACCAGAAAAGAAGTTTGATTTTTTCTTTGTCTTTTATTGGTGTTTACAATACTTTCTTATAAAATTGGGGTTGGTATATAATACTATACATATGTTTTATGCATTTCTAAGTTTCTCAACTTTTTTCTGTCTTATCTGCTGGCTGTTACATGTTGAGTATGGCTTCCAAAAACTCCACCCAAAATCTCCATTTACTTTTTTATGCTGACCTGCAATATATTCAAACTTCAAAAGGAAAAGCCACCATGTGGAAGGTGTAACTATATGCTTATGACAGTCAAAATCATCTTATTTGAGGCCAGAAATTATTTACCCTTTCCTCCTTCTTTTAACTTATTGTTTGTGCCTAACATAACACTTTTCACATAGTAAGTGATTAAGGAGTGATTATGAATCAAATTTAATTATTTCATTGAAACCTCACTAGTTGTTAACCTCCATTGATTTTTCTCTATTACTACAATGTTCTATAGATCTGGATGGATAAAGTTACAATACATATAACTGAATGATTTGGTAAGTATTTTGGCAATGGGAAATAAAGGAAAATGAGTTAGGCTAAGAGGTACAAAAGGAATGCCTGCACATGTTTTACTGCTAGTAATTTTAAAAATGAAGGAAAATAAATGAGGCCAGTTCTAAGATTTTTTAGTAAAGATATTGTGCCATACAATTATCAAGACTACTCTTCTTGGTAACTTTCCAGACTGAGTACATATAGTTTTATATAGTAATGTTTGTAGGTATTTTTTTCTTCTGATTAAATATTTTGATTTATTATAATGCTAATAAGACTGAAGGCTGAGTAAAAAAAGGTTAGGATTGGATTTTAATAATAGTTACATGAAAGCTATGTAAGCTTTGTTAATTTATTCTATATCTCAGAATTTTTATTTTCTCACTTCTAAAAGAGGGATTTATCTAATATATCTGAGTAGGCAATTGCAAGGATGAAAAATGATGATGTCTCCACTGAACTTCACATTAGGTACAGTTATAACTGTGAGATATTATTATTAGCTACTTCACAGGACTACTATGAAGAAAAAAAATGTAAATGAGAAAGCACTATATTTGTGGAGACCCAGAACTCTGGAGAAGTATACTTGAAAGAAATATACTTGAAACAAGATGTTAACTCAGTTGAATAGATGAGACAATAGTAATATAGTTTAAAGCTACGGTGTACTAGTACTGGCATGGTGATGTAATAGTTCTACAGTTGATGTAATTGTAATAGGGTATTTAAACTGAGGACAAAGTAAGTCACAGACATTCTATCTTTGATCATCCTCTTGTTGGCTCTCTTTCTTCCTGCACTAAGATCAGACTGGCAGACTAGCAGAATGTTGGCAGAGGAAACTGGGTCAAACTATGATAAACACAGAATGTGAAGAAGACAAAAAGGATTTTGGACTTTATTCCTGACTATTCTCGTGGTGATTATTCTGTTGAGACCAAGGCTGGTCCCAAGGTCTTTCCATAAAACCTCCAGAAAGCTAGTCCAGGCATACATATCTTAATATGAACTGTTATTAAACTTGTTTCCAAGATTAGGAATACTGAAGGAAAAATTAAAAAAAAACATGAGTTCAAATTGGTGTTATTGTATTATAAACAAGTAAAATATTTTGATATTAAATTCTACCAAGTCCAGTTAATGAACTGGGACATAATAGCAGGGAATTAGAATTGTTCTTATAGAGGTTGAAAACTAGATCCATATTGTTGATTCCTCTTATTATCCAGTTCATAAATATCTTTCAAGAGGAATGCCAGCAAAGGGGAAATATGACTTCATTTTAGAAATATTATGCATTTACTACACTGTCCGGGATGCTTTTATATTTACTTTAATAAATTTGTTTATTGCCTCATAAAATGCCTCATAATCACATAAAAAATTTAACATTTATTTTAAATGAGTTTCAAATTGTCTCCATCTTACTTAGGCTTGATCCATCCTTTGAGAAAACAATCAGTATAATAGGAATAATCTATGGAAAAGCCATGCAAAGTATATTTTTCATACTATTGAAGCTGTAAATGAAAATCCATCAAAAAAAGAAAAAAATAAAACTTTGAAAAATATGCTTCAAACTTCAATCATAGATCATTATTTTTCTCTTTGGATCTAGTTACATAGATAGACAGATAGATAAGTAGATAGATAGACAGATAGATAGACGTGTCTTTACCTATTGATATAATCAAATGATTTTTAAAGATCTGTCAATAAAATTGTCTTATGCTTTTCTTTCTCCATCTTTGCTCTTCTTAGTTTAAGTATCAGAAGCATATTTGTATCATAAAAGGAATATTGTAGAAGTCTTTTACTTTTATATCTCAAATATTTTGTATGGTAATGCAATTAGATGTTGTGTAAATGCTTGGATGACTTCAACTTTTTCTGGATATCTTTTCTTAAAAAGCTAATGTATGGCTTGTTTGATTCATTTTTTTTCTAAGATAGTGTTACTAAAGAATTATGTTTCATCTTCTTTTAATCCGGCAGATTTACATTTTCATAAATACTAATCCATTTTATTTTTTCAGACTTACTGGCAAATAGTTGGACAATTTCTAAAATTATTTTAATTTAATTTTTGTATTGGTGATGCTTTAACGCTTTTTATTTCTGATATTGGATATCTGGTTTTGTTCTTTTTCTTCTCAAAAAAATCTATGATTTATTTTTCTTTTGCTTCCCATAAAGCCAACTCTGAGGTTTATTTATTGATTCAATGATTTGTTTTTAATTTCCTTTTTACTAATCTCTCTTTTGATTTTCTATATAAAAATTGAAAACAAAAATTTGAAAAAATGGGGAAAGAAGGTGTCCTACTAAAAATCCTCTTATGATACAATTATATTGTTATTAGCTAAACCAGGTAGGGAGAAAACAGAAAGAAAATTATAAACCAATTTATCTAATGAATATTAATGCAAAAATCTTAAATAAAATATTAACAATGAGTTTGCAAACAATCACCCCCAGGACAATACACTATGTCCAAGTAGGATTTATAACAGGAATGAAGAGCTCTTTCAATATTAGGAAAACTATTAGCATAATTGACTATATTAATAATCAAACTAACAAAAATCACAATTATCTCAACAAATGCAGAAAAAGCATTTGATAAGAATAAATGGACTTTTCTTAAAATGATCAGTAGCATCTATTTAAAACTATCAGCAAGCATCATATATAATGGGAACAAACTAGAATCATCCCCAATAATATCAGGAGTGAAACAAGGCTGCTTACTATCACCATTATTATTCAATATTTTATTACTAATGTTAGCTTTGGCAATAAGAGAAGAACAAGATATTAAAAGAATTAGAGTAGGTCATGAGGAAACCAAATTGTCATTTTTTGCAGATGATATGATGGTATAGTTAGAAAATCCTAGAGAGTCAACTAAAAATCTACTAGAAATAATCCACAACTTTAGCAAAGTTGCAAGATACCAAATAAATCCACATAAATTCTCAGCATTTTTATACATCACTAACAAAATCCAACAGCAAGAGATACAAAGAGAAATTCCATTTAAAATAATTGTTGATAGTATAAAATATTTGGCAATCTGTCTGCCAAGACAATGCCAGGACCTATAACAGCACAACTACAAAACATTTTCCACACAAATAAAGTCAGATCTAATCAGTTGGGAAAATATCAAGTGCTCATGGGTAGGTTGAGCTAATATAATAAAAAATGACAGTACTACCTAAACTAATCTACTTATTTAATGCCATATCAATCAGACTCCTAAGTAATTATTCTACAGATTTAAAAAAATAATAATAAAACATTCACTAGGAACAACAAAAGGTCAAGAATTTCAAGAGAATTAATGCAAAAAAGATTCCAATGAAGTTAGCCTAACTGTGCCAGACCTAAAACTATAATTATAAAGTAGCAGGTATCAAAAGCATTTGGTCTTAGCTAAGAAATAGAGTAGTTGATCAGTGCAACATATTAGGATCACAGGACAAAATAGTCAATAACTATAGCAATCTAGTGTTTGACCACCTCAAAGATCCCAACTTTTGTGATAAGAATTCACTGTTTGACAAAAACTGCTAGGAAAATTGGAAATGAGTGTGGAGAAAACTAGGCCTTGACTAAAACTTAATACCAAATACCAAGATAAGGTTGAAATGGGTTCATAATTTAGACATAAAGAGTGATAATTTAAACAAATCAGAACAGAACAGTTTACTTCTCAGATCAATGAAAGAAGGAATTTGTGTCCAAAGAACTGGAATTCATAATTGAAAACCAAATAGATAATTTTGATTATATTAGTTTGAAAAATTTTTGTACAAAGGTTGCCATTATCATCATTACTATTTAATATTGTATTAGAAACACTAGCTTTGGCAATAAGAGCTGAGAAAGAGATTAAAGGAATAAGAATAGGCAATGAGGAAACCAAATTATCACTCTTTGCTGACGATATGATGGTATACTTAGAGAACCAGAGATTCTACTAAAAAGTTATTAGAAATAATCCACAACTTTAGCAAAGTTGCTGGTTATAAATAAACCCACATAAGTCATCAGCATTCTTAATATCACTAAAAAATCAACAGTCAGAGTTACAAAGAGAAATTCCATTTAAAGTAACTAATGATAATATAAAATATTTAGGAATCTATACGCCAAGGGAAAATCAGAAACTATATGAGCAAAATTACAGACCACTTTTCACACAAATTAAGTCTGATCTAACCAATTGGAAAAATATTAAATGCTCTTGGATAGGGTGAGCAATTATAATGAAGATGACAATATTACCTAAACTAATCTATTTATTTAGCGCTATACCAATTAAACTCCCAAAAACCTATTTTAATGACCAAGAAAAAATAACAACAAAATTCATATGGAAAACCAAAAGGTCAAGAATTTCAAGGGAATTAATGAAAAAAAATCAAATGAAGGTGGCTTAGCTGTACCAGATCTAAAATTATAGTATAGAGCAGCAGTTACCAAAACCATTTGGTATTGGCTAAGAAATAGATTAGTTGATCAGTGGAATAGGTTAGGTTCAAGGATAAACAGTCAACAAATATAGCAACCTATTCTTTGAAAAACCCAAAGACCCCAGCTTTTGGGATAAGAACTTACTGTTTGATAAAAATTGCTGGGAAAATTGGAAATTAGTATGGCAGGAACTAGGCATTGATCCACACTTAACATTGTACACCAAGATAAGGTCAAAATGGGTTCATGACTTAGGCATAAAGAATAAAATTATTAATAAATTAGAGGAACACAGGATAGTTTGCCTCTGAGACCTGTGGAAGGGGAAGGACTTTATGACCAAAGAAGAACTAGAGATCATTACTGATCACAAAATAGAAAATTTCAATTATACCAAACTGAAAAGGTTTTGTACAAACAAAACTAATGCAGACAAGATTAGAAGGGAAGCAATACACTGGGAAAATATTTTTACAGTCAAAGGTTCTGATAAAGGCCTCATTTCCAAAATATATAGAGAATTAACTCTAATTTATAAAAAAATCAAGCCAATTGAAAAATGGTCAAAGGATATGAACAGACAATTCTCAGATGAAGAAATTGAAACTATTTCTAGTCATATGAAAAGATGCTCCAAGTCATTATTAATCAGAGAAATGCAAATTAAGACAACTCTAAGACACCACTCCACACCTGTCAGATTGGCTAAGATGACAGGAAAAATAATGATGATTGTTGGAGGGATGCGGGAAAACTGGGACATTGATCATTGTTGGTGGAGTTGTGAACAAATCCAACCATTCTGAGAGTAGTTTGGAACTATGCTCAAAAAGTTATCAAACTGTGCATACCCTTTGATCCAGCAGTGTTACTACTGGGCTTATATCCCAAAGTGATTATAAAGAAGGGAAAGGGACCTGTATGTGCAAGAATGTTTGTGGTAGCCCTTTTTGTAGTGGCTAGAAACTGGAAACTGAATGGATGTCCATCAGTTGGAGAATGGCTGAATAAATTGTGGTATATGAATATTATGAATATTATTGTTCTGTAAGAAATGACCAACAGGATGATTTCAGAAAGGCCTGGAGAGACTTACACAAACTGATGCTGAGTGAAATGAGCAGGACCAGGAGATCATTATATACTTCAACAACAATACTATATGATGACCAGTTCTGATGGACCTGGCCATCCTCAGCAGTGAGATCAACCAAATCATTTCCAATGGAGCAGTAATGAACTGAACAACTACGCCCAGAGAAAGAACTCTGGAGATGACTAAACCATTACATTGAATTCCCAATCCCTATATTTATGCCCACCTACATTTTTGATTTCCTTCACAAGCTAATTGTACAATATTTCAGAGTCTGATTCTTTTTGTACAACAAAATAACGTTTTGGTCATGTATATTTATTGTGTATCTAATTTATATTTTAATATATTTAACATCTCCTGGTCATCCTGCCATCTGGGGGAAGGGGTGAGGGGGTAAGAGGTGAAAAATTGGAACAAGAGATTTGGCAATTGTTAATGCTGTAAAGTTACCCATGCATATAACCTGTAAATAAAAGGCCATTTAAAAAATAAAATAAAATAAAATAAAAAAAGAAAAATTTTTGTACAAACAAAATTAATGCAGACAATATTAGAGGGGAAGCAATAAATTGGGAAAACTTTTACATTTAAGGGCCTCATTTCTGACCTGATAAGGGCCTTGTTTCTAAAATATATAGAGAATTGACTCAAGTTTATAAGAATTTAAGCCATTCTCCAGTTGATAAATGGTCAACTGATATGAACAGACAATTTTCAAATGAAGAAATTGAAACGATTTCTAATCATTTGGAAAGGCGCCCTAAATCACTATTGGTAAGAGAAAGGCAAATTAAAAGAACTCTGAGACAGCACTACACACCTCTCAGATTGGGTCAAATGACAGGAACAGATAATGATGTATGTTAGACAGAATGTTTAAAAACTGGAACACCAGTCATTGTTGGTATGTCTTTGAATGGATCCAGTCTTTCTGGAGAACAATTTGGAATTATGCTCAAGTAGTTATCAAACTGAGTGTATCTTTGATCTAGCAGTGTTTCAACTGGGCCTATATCCCAAAGAAATCTTAAAGGAAGGAAAGGGACCCATATGTGCAAAAATGTTTGTGGAAGCCATTTTCAAAGTGGCAAATAAGTTATGGTATATGAATTTTATGGAATATTATTGTTCTGTAAGAAATTATCAAGAGGTTAATTTTAGAAGGCCCTGGGGAGACTTACATGAACTGATGTTAAGTGAAATGAACAGAACCAGGAGATCATTGTACACTGCAGCATCAATATTATACAACAATCAATTCTGACAAATGTGACTCTTTCAAAAACTAAGACTATTGATGTCGGTTACAGTGATCATGTGATGAGATCTATCTACATCCAGAAAAAGGACTGTGGGTCTGAATGTGGATCGCAAAGTAATATTTTTAATTTTTTGTTGTTGTTTGCTTGCATTTTATTTTCTAACTCATTTTCTTTCCTTTTTGATCTCATTTTTCTTGTGCAGCAAGAGAATTGTATAAATATGTTTACATATATTGCATTTAACATATATTTTAACATGTATAACATATATATTGGTTTTCTTGCCATCTGAGGAAGGGATGGGGGCTAAGAAGAGAAAATCTGGAGTACAAGGCTATGCAAGGATCAATGATGAAAAAAATTATCTGTCCATATATTTTGAAAATAAAAAGCTTTAATAAAAAAAGGGGAAAAAAGAAAAAAAAAACAGATCAACAAGGGAAAAATGAAAAAAAGGTATAAAAAGCAAGTCGACTACAATTAAAAAGTGAGACCTCTATGTTTTGATCTACATTCAGTCTGCACAATCCTCTTTCTGGATACAGATGTCTTTCTCCATCACAAATCTATTAGAATTGATTTGAATCATTTCATTGTTGAAAAGAGCCAAATCCATCAGAGTTGCTCATCACATAATCTTGTAGTTGCTGTGCACAATGTTCTCTTGGTTCTTCATTGTAGAGTTCTTGATTAGTTTTCTGAAGGTATTTGGGACAGCCTTCTTTTCAGTTGAGCAATAAACACAATAATAGCCAGGTGTTAAAGTCCAAATCCTTTAATGTCTCCTTCACAATCAAGTTTTCTTGCCTGGGGCCTGGACTAGCTTTCTTAGAGGCCTTCCAGAGTTTTGGTTTCAGTGAAAAAGCTAAGAAGTAGAGCCCTGCCATCATGGTGCTGTGAGATGAAGTGAATAAATCTGGAGGCTCCCACCTCCAGCCATTTGTCTACTCTGGCTCTGAATGAATCTGGCTCTTACTCCCCATTCATATGTTCTACACTGAGTACAAACTAATCATTATATCATTAGGAAACCATTATTTGTTGTAAGATTAAATCAATCATACTGAATTTAGAGAACTATTAAATACCATGCTAAACTAGATAACCATTGTCTCATCAATTCCACTGAATAAGTACCTTGTAAGAACCCTTCTTTCAAGTTTAGAGTTCTGGTCCATAACATCTCCCTGACATCTGAGAAAAGGAGATGAAAACACCAAAGGAAATGAGGAATTAAACCAGATTATTGGGTTTCTGAAGGGTCTCACATGAAACAGGTATAGATAAATCCATCAACATGGGAGGCTTTACATAATAAACAACATGAATCAACATGAGAAATTATACATGTCCATAAGTCCTAGAAATAGTCCAAAACCAGTCTATTGTCCATTCCTTCACATGTGTAGAGAATCCAATAATTTCTGCAAGTTTTGAAGACCTGCAATAGTCTCATCATGTATAAGGGAATCCAATAATTCCTGCAGATTTTGCAGTCCTGTATCAGTCATGTCTCAGGGAATTCAATGATTCTTACAGATTTTGAAGTCCTGTATCAGTCTTATGATTTCTCAGAGAATCCAATGATTGCTGCTGGTTCTGAAATTCTGCAACAGTTTCATTATCAGTCATACTCTTTCAGTGTCAGATGTTTCTTAGGTCTCCTTTGTTTCAAGGTTTTTCACTGTTTCTGTCTCTCTCCGAAGGACAAGGTGAATATGGCTCGCTGGCACCCATCTAATTCCTTCTCCATCTGTAGAGATACAAGCAAACCCTCTCCCCCAAACAGTTAACCTATCTGGTCCCTTCCATTCACCACTTTCTGGATTTCTCCACATCACCTGGTCATTACATTGGAGCTGCTTGATGTCTTGTTGCTGGGCCCTGCCTCTCATTTCCCTGGGTCAATCTACATTCTGAGGTCCAGGGGAAGTTCTTGCTGCATTTTGTACATGGGGTTTGGGGTCATTTTCCCTCACCCTGTCTTCTCACTCTATCTCTATCCTACATTGAGCTTTCAGATACCTACTTTACTATACTGAAAGCATTGACAAGTCTCTCTGGGAATCCCTTCCCAAAAGGGAACCTTTCTTCCCATGTTCTGCATAATAGCCTGGGTATAAAAAGCATTTGTGTCCACTGTAGCACAGTATCTTATGGTCTCCTTTAAGTAGTCCCAGAATAATGTTTCTAAAAACCTCATTAGCATTTTCTCCAGCAAGTTGTCTTATCATAATTCCTGTTGCTGAATTTTCTCCAGTCATTCATATGACAGCTATTTGCCCACATCTCACAAAATCAGCAAAGGGTTCATTTTGACCTTGCTCTATTTTTGAAGGCTTCCCCTCAATCGTGTTTTCCTGGGAGGGAAACCCATGCTTTGATAGCAGGAGCAGTGATTTGCTCATATGCTATCAAAAGGTAATTATTCTGTGTTAAAAGGTCTGCATACTGACCTTTGCCTGTTAGTTGGTCAAAGGTGATTTGTATATTAACTCCAGTCAGCTTATTTCATTGGATTTGTATCCTACATAGTTCACTATACTCTGAAAGTCTCAACAAGTTTTTTCCAGGTTCTAAACATTTTCTTGCTATAGATTTCCAGTCACTAGGGGTACCATCTTAACATAAGATGATGTAGTCCCATAAAGAGTGCAATCCTTTTAAAAATCTTTGATAATTTCCAACTCAAAAGGAGTATATCTTCTCCTGGCTTGACCTGAAGAATCAAACTCTTTAATAACAAGGTAGGTATTTATCAAATCAGATATATCCTCTCCTTTTTTTTTGCTTTAACTAGTGCCTTTTGTAATCTTGTCATAGGCTGCTTCATAAGTGGTGCTGATTGTGTCACTGCCCCTCCCCCTCCTTCTTCTTTCCCCCCCCCCCATACATGAAGGGTTAATTGAGGGGAAATAGGTCAGGGGTTGGAGAATACCCTAATGGCTCCTGCCATGAAGCATCACTCTCCTTAATTTCATCAGAATTGTATTAAATTCCATTCTTGTCTAATTCTTTATGCTTTTGTTTGTCAGTAGCCTGTTCTTTCTTCTTTTTTCTTATTCTAATACTTATATGATTTCCTAAAGCCAATTGTATTAAGTTTATGTATAAAGTGTTTCTTTAGGAATTGAATCAGTACCATTATCATTGTACTATTCACTCAGTTGCTCTCCTACTAATTTTCACTCATCTGGATCTAATTCTTTTTTCCTTAAAGAACCAAGGATTTGTGTATTGTAACGTTTCTAAAAGTTCAATGATCTGCTCCCAAGTTACAATCAAACCTTGGCTTTTAATGAATTTAACCATGCTTTCAACACATTTTCCTTGAAGTGGAAAAGAAGACTGTTTTCTAAACATTTGTCTCATTTCAGCTGAAGCACTAGTTTAGTCCTTTACAAAGTTTCCTTCTTGTCTATTTTTGTACTTACCCTAACTTCTGGGTCACAGATGTAGGTTCTTAGTCCCATATTTGGATGCCAAAATGTAATGTTCATGGTGGTTTTCTGGAGGTCTTTGGGGCAGTCTTCTTTTCAGCAGATTAATCACCACAAGAATACCCAGGTATTAAAGTCCAAAAGTCTTTATTGTCTCCTTTGCCTGGTGCTCAGCTAGCTTTCTTGTGGCCTTCAGAGGGAACTTGGTTTCAGTGGAGAAAAGCAGGAGGACAGGCCAGGCACCACAAGACTAATGAAGAGGGAAATGAATCTCTCTCTCCTTAGCTCTGAGAGTTTGAGTTCCCACCTCCAGTCTGCTTGTCTTCTTTAGCTTTCAATGAATCTGGCTGTTACTGACAGCTTATATGCTCTACACTGAGTATAAGCCAATCATTATATCATTAGGAAACCATTATTTGTTGTAAGATTAAATCAATTATACTGACCTTAGAGAACTATTAATCATCATGCTAAACTACATAACCATTGTCTCTTCAATTTCACTGAATTAACACCTTGTAAGAATCCTTGTTTCAAGTTCAGAGTTCTGGCCCAAAACACTTCACTTATTATAAGTTGACAAAATTTACCCTATTTTACTTCTCCTTTCCTCTTCTTCCAGAACAATCCTTTCTCCCCAAGGTTTTTCTATTTTTTTTAATATCACAAAAAAGTCAAATTCTACCTATACCCTCTACGTATACCTTGAACAAAGATCCAGTTCTCAAAAGTTGCAGTGTCATCCCATATATGGATGCAAACATCATAAATTAAAAAAGCATTTGTCTTCCCTTTCTATTTTCTTCTCTTGAATTCTGTATTTGAATATAAAAATTTATGTTTTGCTCTGGTCTTTTCATCATAAATAATTGAGAATCCCCTATTTCACTGAATTATTTTCCCCTAAAAGATAATGCTTAGTTTTTCTGTGTAATTGATTCTTGGATGCAGTCTAAGCTCCTTTGCTCTCCAGAATATCATATTTCAGGCCTGCAATCTTTTAAAGTAGAAGCTGCTAAATCCTGATTAATAATGATTGTTGCTTCTCAATATTTGACTTGTTGCTTTCTGGCTTTTTCCTGTGTTTTCTCTTTGATTTGATAATTTTGAAATTTAAGTACAATATTCCTTCAAATTTTCATTTTGGGGTCTCTCAAGAAGTGATTGGTAAATTCTTTCAGCAATTATTTTACATTCTGTCTCTAGCACATCATTGCCTTGATGATTTCTTAAAAGATACTGTCCAGGCTCTTTTTTCATCATTGTTTTCAGATAGTCCAATAATTTTTAGATTGCCTTTCCTGGATATATTTTCCAGATCAATTGTTGTTCCAATGAGTTATTTTACATTTTCTTTTATTTTTTTTCCCATTGTTTGGGTTTTGTTTGATTCTTGATGTCTCATTGAGTCATTCACTTCCATTTCTCTGATTCTAATGATTAGTGAATTATTTTCATCTGTTAACTTTTTTATCTTCTTTTGCATTTAACTAATTGAACTTTCAAAAGGTGTAGTTTTATTCTTTTTTTTTATTTTACCAATCCTATTTTTAAGGAGTTATTCTCTTTTCCCATTTAACCAATTTTATTTTTCAAGGAATTATTTTCTTTTTCCACTTTGTTAAATCTAGTTTTTAAGAAGTAGTTTCTTCAATATATATTTTTTTCTGTTTCATCAAAAAGATTTGTTTTCTTCAGAGAATTTCTGTTTCCCTTTCCAAATTTCATGCAAAGCTCTCATTATTTTACCCATTTTCTTCTATCTCTCTTTTAAGATCCTTTTCAAATTCTTCCAAGAGAGCCTTTTCAATTGGAAACCAGTTCATATTCCATTTTGAAACTTTATCTAGTGTTATTTTGCATTTAATATCCTTGAAGTTAGAAGTCTGTTCTTCCTGTCTACATAACAGTTCTCTAGGGTCAGAGCTGTTTTTGCTTTTTTTTTTCTCTTTTTTTATAGCTTGAAGTCTGCTCCTAGGGCACAGGGGAGATTGTACTGGGCTTCCTCTAAAGGGCAAGAAGGGTGTTATACTACCTTGGGGTCAGTGGTATTGAGACTTTTTTCCAGCTTGGGTGAACCTCTCCAAGTCCTGTCTGTTATTTCGGAGTTGAAGGGCTCACTATTTCTCTTCTGTAGTGGCACTGGAGGATTCACGAGTAATCTGCTGATTCACTGGCTTTTCAACCAGGGCAGAATAGCTAGCCTTGCTGTATTTTGGTTAAGAATCTCCCACTATATTGATAATATTTTCCCCTAAAACTGACTATAAAAAGCTTTGATTATTTGGTCTAAAAACTGCCTGTCCATTTCTCAAGTAAGGAATAACTCTTATTTTCATAAATGTGGCATGGTCTACCATTATTTCAGAAATAAAGCCTTAATCAGAGAAAACTGTAAAATTATTTTCTAATTTTTCTACTTTCTAATTGTGGTTCCATTGATTTTCTTTTTTTGTACAAAATCCTTTAAATTTCATGTAATCAAAATTATCCATTTACTTCCTGTGATTCTCCCTATTTAGTTTATGTTCTTGTTCATAATGGCTCTTATTTTGATAAATTGGATTCAATTCTCTAAATATTTGAGAAATAAGATCTATATTATAGATACATACTGTAATTTCCCCCCATAGTTATGATTACTACTTATTTCCTTGCATCTTATTCCCTCTCCTCTTCATCTTACTCTTTTTCTTCTTTTAACCTGTCCATCTCCAAAGTATTTTGATTCTGACTATCCTCTATTTTCTCAATCTAACCTTTCTTCTCTTATCTTCTTTTCTTCCTAATTCACTTTATGATCAGATAGCTATTTATAACCAACTGAGTATGTTTGCTATTTCCTCTTTAAGCCAATTCCATTGTGAATAAGGTTTATCCATTCCTGTCCCCTCCATCTTCTCTTCCACTATAAAAGTTACAGGGCAAGAATTCTGACCTCTTAAATACTCTATTACAATTACATCAATTCATCATATTGAGCATAAGCCAATAAATATATCACTAGGGAACCATTATCATCAATTCCACTGAGTTAATATCTTATTGTAAGATAACATCAATCATACTGAGTCTTAAGTATATCTTTTCAGAGTTCCTGCCCTCTACATCTCCCACTTTCTTTTGTTTTAGAACACAGGTGGTCACACCCTCCCTGACTTCTCAGGGAGGTGAGTACCCCAAAAATGAGGTAATCATGCCCCCCTGACATCTCAGAAAGAGAGAAGAAAACACCAAAGGGAAATGGGGAGTCAAACCAGATTATTATTATTAGCAGGTTTCCTCTGGGCTGAAATTGAAACAGATATACATAAATCCATCAGCATGGGAGGTATTACACAAACACATAGCAATATAGCACAGGCTAGTAGTGATGGCTCTCCCACAGCTGGTGCAAGCTCAATGTGGTATAACAAATATTAGTTATACATGCAAGTAGTGATATAACAAGCAATATGAATATACATGTCCATAAGTCCTAGAAGTAGGGTATGCATGCATGTATGTGTGTGTATGTGTGTATGTGTATGTGTATATATATATATATATATATATATATATATATATATATATGTCTATATATATATATATAAAATCACACATACTGCTGACTGGATGACTGGATGACTACATGAAATGAGAGCCTGAGATGTGCAGACTGCTAACTTTTCAGAGTTCCTGCCCTCCACGTAAAAGCTCCTTTATGCCTCTTTTATAGCTCATATTACACTTCAAACTACCTTTTCCTTTCCTCTTCTTATTGTTCATTCCCCTTTCTACTCTCTATATTTTATTTCTTTAAATAACTACTCCATCATATTCTCACATATTCCCTCTCATACTCATTTCCTCTCTATATGTAAAGTCCCTATAACCATCCTAATAACAAGTTTCAGAAAGTTACAAATATCATTTTCACATGTAAGATTGAAAACAATTGTTTTATGACTTCTCTTTCATGTTTATATTTTGATACTTTTCTAGAGTTCTGCATTTGAAAGTCAAATTAAAAATTTAGTTCTGATATTTTCATAAGCAATGTTTCAAAGATCGCTATTTCATTAAAAATTTACTTTCACCTGGAGAGACTTACATGAACTGATGCTGAGTGAATTGAGCAGGACCAGGAGATCATTATATCCTTCAACACAATACTATATGATGACCAATTCCGATGGACATGGGCCTCTTCAACAATGAGATGAACTAAAATCAGTTCCAATAGAGCAGTAATGAATTGAACCAGCTACATCCAGCAAAAGAACTATGCCATAGGAGATGACTATGAACCACTACATAGAATTCCCAATCCCTCTACCTTTGTCCACCTGCATTTTTGATTTCCTTCACAGGCTAATGGTACACTATTTCAAAGTCTGATTCTTTTTGTAGAGCAAAATAACTGTTTGGACATGTATATATATATAGTATTTAACATATACTTTAACATATTTAACATATATTGTTCAACCTGCTATCTGGGAGAAAGGGTGGAGGGAAGAAGGGGAAAAGTTGGAAGAAAAGGCTTGGCAATTGTCGATGCTGAAAAATTACCCATGCATATATCTTGTAAATAAAAAGCTATAATAAAAAGAAATATAAAAAATAAGATAAAAAGAAAAATGTTGTTCACCAAAATTCACTGGTAAAGTGATGGCGATCTAAATAGCCTTATAAAAAACCATCGTTACTGAAAGCATCACTTAAGAGTGTAAAAAGAAGTATTTTATGAACTTGTTGTCTGATTTTGAGACACAATTATCTTTTTATGAATTGTGTAATGAACTAAGTAAATTATTTGGATGATACTAGGTAGTCCACATTTTCCATGATGTTTTTCTAATGGCATTTTATATGACTGATTCTGAATTCAAAAGTTTTTATTCTTGTCTGCATGTAACCACTTACACAACATACCAACTGAATTTTGTCTTTTCAACCCCAAAAGTTGAGATGCACTCAGAAATAAAATCCAAAGAAAGCCAAAAAGAAAAGAAACATAAAACATGCTGAATTTATTATATAGTTTAATGAATCGAGCTATATTTAATAAATACAGGTTCCTGTAAAAAAATTACTTTCCCCCACCCCCAAAGAATTACATACAGTTTTGCTGATCTGTCATCCTTGGTTTATTTCTTGACTCTTGGTTATAAAATTTCAGTTTTTTGTTTGTTTATTTTTTTGCTATCTGGAATGTCATATTTCAATCCCTCCAGTCATTTAATGTAGAAGCTGCCAAATCTTGTATTATTGTAACTATAGATTCATGATATTTGAATGATTTCTTTCTATCTGCTTGAGATATTTTCTCTATAAATATAGAATTCTGAGATTTGAGTGTAATATCACTAGGAATTTTAATTTTGGGTCTCTTTTAGGATATGATTGGTGACCACTACACACCTGTCAGATTGGCTAAGATGACAGGAAAAAATAATGATGATTGTTGGAGGGGATGCGGGAAAACTGGGACATTGATGCATTGTTGGTGGAGTTGTGAACAAATCCAACCAAATCCAACCATTCTGGAGAGTAGTTTGGAACTATGCTCAAAAAGTTATCAAACTGGGCATACCCTTTGATCCAGCAGTGTTACTACTGGGATTATATCCCAAAGAGATTATAAAGAAAGAAAAGGGACCTGTATGTGCACGAATGTTTGTGGCAGCCCTTTTTGTAGTGGCTAAAAACTGGAACTGAATGGATGCCCATCAGTTGGAGAATGGCTGAATAAATTGTGGTATATAAATATTATGGAATATTATTGTTCTGTAAGAAATGACCAACAGGATGATTTCAGAAAGGCCTGGAGAGACTTACACGGACTGATGCTGAGTGAAATGAGCAGGACCAAGTGATTATTATATACTTCAACAACAATACTATATGATGACCAGTTCTGATGGACCTGTCCATCCTCAGCAATGAGATCAACCAAATCATTTCCAATGGAGCAGTAATGAACTGAACCAGCTACGCCCAGAGAAAGAACTCTGGGAGATGACTAAAACCATTACATTGAATTCCCAATCCCATATTTATGCCCACCTGCATTTTTGATTTCCTTCACAAACTAATTGTACAATATTTCAGAGTCTGATTCTTTTGTACATGCAAAATAACAGTTTGTCATGTATACTTATTGTGTATCTAATTTATATTTTAATATATTTAACATCTCCTGGTCATCCTGCCATCTGGGGGAGGGGGTGGGGGGTTAGAGGTGAAAAATTGGAACAAGAGGTTTGGCAATTGTTAATGCTGTAAAGTTACCCATGCATATAACCTGTAAATAAAAAGCTATTAAAGAAAAAGGATATGATTGGTGGATTTTTTCCATTTTTATTTTACCTTCTGCTTTTAGAATACCAGAATAGTTTCCTTATAATTTTTGAAAGATGCTTCCTACTCTCCTTTATTTTTTGACATGGTTCAAATTAATCCAATAATTTTAAAATTATTTCTCCTGAAGCAATTTTCATATAAATTGATTTTGCACATTTTGATATATTTTTTTTTCTTTTCATTTTGCTTTTTTGTTTCTTGATGTGTCATGAAATCACTAACTCCACTTTTCCAATTTCTATTTTTAAGGAATGATTTTTTTCAGTGAGCATTTGTACTTCAATTCCATTTGGCAAGTTGTCCTTTTTTTTTCAGGTGTTCTTTTGTTTTTTGAATTTTCGTATCTCTTTCCATTTGGCCAATTCTGTTTTTGTAGAAAGTCTTCTCTTCAGTGAATTTTTATATATCTTCTTAGTTGTTTCAATAATTTTGACCCCTTTTTTTCTGTGGGGTTTTTCCATTCAAGAAGGTGTCTTTTTTTTAGTTGGAATGCAGATTGATAATAATTTTTATTGTTTTTTCTTTCTTATGATTTTTTTCCCTTTTTGTTCTGTTTCTTCTTTTTTTTTAAATCTATTATAGCTTTTTTATTTACAAGTTATATGCATGTGTAATTTTACAGAATTGACAATTGCCAAACCTTTTGTTCCATTTTTCCCCTCCTTCCCCTTTCCCTCTTCCCCCAGATGGCAAGCTGACCAATAGATGTTAAATATGTTAAAGTATAAATTAAATATAATATTAGTATACATGTCCAAACAGTTATTTTGCTGTTCAAAAAGAATCAGACTTGAAATAGTGTACCATTACCCTGTGAAGGAAATCAAAAATGCTGGTGGACAAAGGTAGAGGGATTGGGAATTCTATGTAGTGATTCATAGTCATCTCCCAGAGTTCTTTGGTGTTACTGGTTCAATTCATTACTGCTCTATTGGAGCTGATTTGGTTCATCTCAAGGATGTGTTTTAATACATTAATTAGTTATTCACAGGGATGGGGGGCGTCAGGCAAATTCTTGGCTTTTTCTCCATCTTCTTGGCTCTGGCCCAACATTGAGAACTATCAAGAAATGCAAATTAAAATTATTCCTACATTCTACCTCATTTCTTATCATATTGACTTACATTGAAGGATTAATGGCAAATTCTGGAGTCAAGGTGAAAAAAAACTTGGGACAGGAATGCATTTTTGAGTTATGGAACTTTGCATTCACTGAGACCCCATCAATATTACTGATAAAATTGTATGCAAAAGAAATCAGATGAATGGAAAAACCATTATTTGCGAAAAACAAAACAAAACAACGTACAACTATTTGTGATGGCTAAGAATTGGAAATGAATGGGTAGATGTCCATCAATTAGGAAATGACTAAATAAGCTGAATTGTGTGATTGTGATGGAATAGTATGGTGTGATAAGAAATAATAAGCAGAATTTTTTCAGAAAACCTTAAGAAGAATTAGATGAGCTGATACAAAACATATTGAGAAGTACCAGAAGAACATTGCACACAGTAACAAGAATAATTAACTATGAAAACCTTAGCTGCTCTTATTAAGACAATAATCCAAAACTATTCCAAAAGACAGATACATAATGAAAGATGCTAGCCATGTCTAGAAAGATAACAACTGATAAACTCTAATGCAGATTTAAAAACAGTTTTTAAGCTTTTAAATATATTTATTTATTTTTTTCTGGGGTACTTTCTTTTACAATATGATGCATATGGAAATATATATGCACTTAGCTTGTATAATCAGTATCATGATATCCCTTGTTTTCTCAATGAGAGGAAGGAGGCTTAGAAAGATTTGGGAAGTCAAAACTTGCAAAAATAAAGTGATTATGGAAACATTTTACACATACTATGGAAATAAAGAAATATATTAAAACATATTTGCTTAAAAAGAGGAATTTTGTAGGACTCTTCTTTACCTAATTTTCCCAAAAGAGTTAATACAGTATTAGGATTAACTGCTCCTTACATATTTCATATATTTCTCTTCTAAATTCATCTGGTCCTGAGTTTTTTTTTTCCCCTCTTTAGGAGCTCATAAAGGTCTTGCTTAATTTCTTTTATTTAAAGATAAGGTAATTTAAATATGCTATTTCCTCTTCTACAAGTCTTTATATTTTTTGCAAATATTTATCTGTTTCCCATAGTTTGTCAGATTTTCTGGGAGATCGTTGGGTAAAATAATTCTTAATAACTTTAATTTTCATTGAAGGTACATTCACATTTTAATTTTTGATACTGGTAATTTGATTTTCTTTCTTTTTTTTTAAACCAAATTCATTATTGCTTTATCAATTTCATTTTTTTCACCAGTTCTTACTATTATTTATTAATTAAATGGTTTATTAATTATATATATTATATTATTATATTATAATATATTATATGTTATATTATTATATATTATAATATATTATATTATATATTATATATGCATATATATATAATTGCATTAATCTTGTTTTTTGTGTCCAGGATTTCTATTCTGGTGTTTGATTGGAAATTTTAAATTTGCTTTTCTATTAAAAAAATATTACATACCTAATTCATTGATTGCTCTTTTACTGATGTGCACATTTAGAGACATAAATTAATTCCCCAATTATTGATTGGCTCTATTCCAAACATATTTGTATGTTTTCTCATAATTATGACTGTCTTTAATGAAATGATTTATTGTTTCTATTATTAAATTTCAACATACTAATTTTGGGGGGTTCAGATTATTTATATTCCAATTGATTTTAACACATCCTTCTCTGATGCACTATTGGGTGTAATTTTTATTCCATTATATTCTGAAAGGGATCCATTTATTACTTTGATTTTCTGCATTTTGTGACTTTCTATGACTTATTCATGGTCAGCTTTTGTGAAGGAACAAATTACAGCTGAGAAAATGTATACTTCTTTTAATTCCCATTCATTTTTCTTCAAATGTCTAATATAATTTCCTTTTCTAAAATTTTATTAATCCCTTTAATTTAATTTAATTAGTGACTTTAATTTATTATTTATTTATTTTATGATTAGAATTATCTAATCATGAAATAGTTGAGATCCCCCACTGATTATCTAGTTCTTCTAATTCTTTTAATTTTTCTTTTGAGAATGTGATTGCTCTGCTATTTTGTGAATATATGCTTAATCCAATGATTCCTGAGAGTTAATATTAATAATATTTTATTATCTACAGTTCCTCTTAGTAAAAGGCATTTTCTTGCTTATTTTTATTACTTACAACTATTTTTGCTTTTGCTTTGTCTGAGATCATGATTGCTACTCCTGACTTTTTATTTCTTCTAATGCATAAAAGATTTTGCTTCAGTCATGTAATTTAACTCTATATATCTTTGTGTTTCTTTTTTTTTTTTTTGAAAATAGTATGTTTTTAAATTCCAGTTTTTAACCCAATTTTGTTTTGTGCTTCTATTTTATGGGTAAATTCATTCAATTCACATTTATAGTTACTATCTTTAACTATGTATTTCTCTCCAACCTATTTTGTTTTGTTTATCTTTCTCTTTCTATCTCTTTAAGCTGTCCCATTTCTGAAGTATTATTATTATTATTCTGAATAACTTCTGAAGTATTCTTATTATTTGCTTCTCACCCCTGCATTATTTTATGTACCCTCTAGTTTATCGTTCCAACTGGTTCTTTTAGCTTCAACATTTTCCTCTTTGGTAAGATAGTATTTTATACCCTAAGTAGGGGTGTGGTGTGGGGGTATATGTGTGTGATGAAATATATTTCAGCTTAATGTTTCCCCTACTCCACTTTATTGGCTCAGTCTCTAGAAATCTTAAAATATTTTAATTCCAGGTATTTTTTAATTTTACCTATTAAGGGTAATAGTGTATTTATACATACACATATACATACATATTACTATACTGATTTACTATCTTGATTATTTTTAATTCAAATTTTCTCAGCAAGAGCTTGAATTTTTTCTAAGAATGCAATTATAAAATAGTATAATTTGCTTTGTTGTTTAAAACAAGATTCTCCAAAGAACTTTAAATTGAAAATTATGTTTGTGAAGGACCACTTCAGAAATGTCATTATCTGGAATCTCTAAATATACTTGTGGTTCACAAAAAAAAAAAATGCTCAATATATTTAATTTCTAAATTAAAATTTGTAATATATCTATAATTTATTTCTTCAGCATCTGGAGTTCATGTTATTTCAGTAATGGTTATTTCAAATTTTCATAGTTTTCAATTTAGTTTTGTTATGTGATGATGAAAAAAAAATTAAAATTAAAATAAAAAAGAAATGCTAATTAAAACAAATTTTATGCTCTATCTCACATCAATCAAATAAGCAAAGATAACACAGTAAGAAAATGACAAATGATGGAGGAGGTCTAAAACAATAGAAAATCAACATACCATTAGTGGAGGGATGAATTGGACTGAGCATTCTGTAAAAAAGAATTGTAAATTATATCTGTAAATTTACTATACTTTATATGGTCTTTGATACCATTATTAGACTTCTATCTAAAAGATATGAAAGAAAGAGGAAAATAATATACATATGCACAAATTGTCTCTTGCTACATCTATACATATGCATACATCCACATCTACCTGTTTATTAATTATTAGACATGAATATGTATAGATAGACATGGATTTAGATATGATTTAGACATATAGATATATGTATGCATATGAATATATGTGTGTGTATATTTATATATGTGTGTGTGTCTGTATATATATACAAACACTTTTTTTTCAGTTTTCAGAAGTGATTACCTTTGGTTTTTGTCCTTTGCCCACTCACATTTTCCAATATTTTGAAATCTATATCATTTAAATTTCTTCTTATTTAAAATTTAAAAATGCAATGAGTGTTTAATGTTCCTCATAATAGATGTAGTAAGAGGCAAAATACCCCCAAAGTAAAAATTTAAAATCAAAATAAGACAAGAGCATAGCAAATTGAAATTTTAAAGTCCTAATCACTAGGAATTACCTAAGGCATCCTGCAATCATTTGCAGGAAATTAAGACCATGATATTTGTCCTTAGGTACCTCATTTGCAGTTAAAATGTCAGAGACTTTTCTATTACAAGAAAATATATTAAAAGAAGTTAAAGAAAAGTATGGGAGTTTAAAAAATGGAGCTTTTTGAAATTTCCCCTTATATACCTCTATATATCTGAAACAATTATTGCTATGCACATTAGATTGTAGGATGGAATGTTAGTTTGTGAAATGTTCTCTTTGATTCCCAATTATTTGTATGCTATGATAATGAAGTATAGATTCAATCCAAAATAGTTCCTTGCAATAAGGAAATAAGGGAACAAGATAGCTCATCATTTTAAAATCTGGTTCATAGTTTCTCTGCTTTATATCTATGTAATAAAGCTTTATACAGAGATACATGGAATTGTTATGAAACACAGAATAATATTAAGAAAAATATCTGGTTAATAGCACAAATTTTAATAAATTATCCATTAACATTGACCAGAACTGAATATGGTTTCTACCTTGAAATCTTTTTTTTTTGTTTGTTTGTTTTTTAGTTAATTAGTTTATACATGTACATTTCTTTTTTTATATATATTTTATTTTTTTTATTTAATAGCCTTTAATTTACAGGATATATACATGGGTAACTTTACAGCATTAACAATTGCCAAACCTCTTTTAATTTTCCCTCTTACCACCCCCCCTCCCTAGATGGCAGGTGACCAGTAGATATTAAATATATTAAAATATAAATTAGATACACAATAAGTATACATAAAAACTTTTTTGCTGTACAAAAGAATCAGACTTGAAATTTTACAATTACTTTTGAAGGATATCAAAAATGGGTGTGCATAAATAAGGGATTGGGAATTCAATTGTAATGGTTTTTAGTCATCTCCCAGGTTCTTTTTCTGGGCATAGCTAGTTCAGTTCTTACTTCCATTAGAAATGATTTGGTTGATCGTTGCTGAGGATGGCCTGGTCCATCAGAACTGGTCATCATATAGTATTGTTTTAAGTATATAATGATCTCCGGTCCTTCCATTTCACTCAGCATCAGTTCGTGTAAGTCTCCAGGCCTTTCAAATCATCCTGTTGGCCATTTTTACAGAACAAAAATTTCCATAATATTCATATACCACAATTTATTCAAACCCATTCTCAACTGATGGAATCCATTCGTTTCCATTTTTACCACAAAAGGGCTCCCAAACATTCGTGCAATACAGGTCCTTTCCTTCTTTATAATCTCTTTGGGATATAATCCCAGTAGTAACACTTGAATCAAGGGTATACGTTTGATAACGACGTTCAAACTCTTCCAAAATGGTTGGATTCGTTCAATCTCCACCAACAATATCAATGTCCCAGTTTTCCCGCATCCCTCAACAATCATCATTATTTTATCCTTTATCACCAGTCTGACAGGTTGTAGTGGTATCTTAGAGTTGTCTTAATTTGCATTTTTGATTAATAATGACTTGGAGCATCTTTTCTATGACTAGAAATAGTTTCAATTTCTTCATCTGAAATTGTCTTTCATATCCTTTGACCATTTTCAATTGGAGAATGGCTTAATTTTTATAAAATTAGAGTTAATTTTATATTTTTGGAAATGGGCCTTATCAGAACCTTGACTGTAAAAATATTTTCCCAGTTTATTGCTTCCTTCTAATCTTGTCTATTGTTTTGTTTGCATAAAACTTTTCAGTTTGGTATAATCGAATTTTCATTTTGTGATCAGTAATGACTCTTTTTCTTTGGTCATAAGACCTTCTCCTTCCACAGGTCTGAGAGGTAAACTATCCTGTGTTCCCTATAATTTATTAATAATTTCTTCTTTATCCTGGTCATGAACCCTTTTGACCTTATCTTGGTTACCGCGTTGTATGGATCAATACTAGTTTCTGCCATATTAGTTTCAAATTTTCCCACAATTTTATCAAACAGTAGTTCTTATCCCAAAAGCTGGGATCTTTGGGTTTTCAAGACTAGGGTTGCTATTTTTTCTTTTTTCCCTTGAACCAATCTATTCCACTGATCAACTAATCATTCCTTAGCCAATCCAAAAGTTTTGGAAGTGCTGCCTATAATATAATTTTAGATCTGGACATAAGCCACCTTGATTCGATTTTTTTCATTAATTCCCTTGAAATTCTTCACCTTTTGTTTTCCATATGAACTTTGTTGTTATTTTTTCTAGGTCATTAAAATAGTTTTTTGGGTGTCTGATTGGTAAGGCTTTAGATTGTTTAGGTAATATTTCATCTTTATTATTTGCTCGCCCTATCCAAGGATTTAATATTTTCAAGTGGTTAGATCAGACTTAATTTTGTGAAAAGGGTCTGTAATTTTGCTCATAAAGTTTCTGATTTACATTAGATAATTCCTAAAAATTTTATATTATCAGTAGTTACTTTAAATGGAATTTTTTTGTAACTCTGACTGTTGGATTTTTTGGATATATAAGAATGCGGATGACTTATGTGGGTTTTTTAAAACCAGCAACAGCTAAAGTTGGATTATTTTAATAACTTTTAGCAAATCCTGGGGTTCTCTAAGTATACCATCATGTCATCAGCAAAGGTATAATTTTTCCTCATTGCCTATTCTTTTCCTTTAATCTCTTTCTCAGCTCTTATTGCTATATAGCGTTTCTAATACAATATTAAATAGTAACGGTGATAGTGGACCCTTGTTTCACTCAGATCTTATTGGGAATGGTTGCAGTTTGTCTCCATTAATATGATGCTTTGATGGTTTTAAATAGATGCTGGATTATTTTGGGAAAAGTCCATTTATTTATACTCCAAGTGTTTTTAATAGGAATGGATGTTGGATTTTATCAAATGCTTTTTCTGCACGGAAAGATCATAGGTTTTTTTAATTTGGTTATTAATTTCCAATTATATTGATAGTTTTCAATATTGAACCAGCCCTGCATTCTGGTATAAATCCTACTTGATCATAGTGTATTATCTTGGAGATGATTTTCTGTAGTCTTTTGCTAATTCTTATTTAAGATTTTTAGCATCAATTCATTGGGGAGATTGGTCTATAATTTTCTTTTCCTGTTTTCAGCCCACCTGGTTTGGTATCAATTACCATTCTTGTCATAAAGGAATTTGGTAGACTCCTTCATTCCCTATTTTTATCAAATAATTTATATAACATTGGGGCCAATTGTTCTTTAAATGTTTGATAAAATTACATTAAATCCATCTGGTCCTGGGATTTTTTCTTAGGGTTTTTAAATTGCCTGTTCTATTTCTTTTTCTGAAATGGGACTTTCAAACAATTTACTTTTCCTCTTTAGTCTGGGAATCATATTTTTTGGGTAGTCATCCATTTCATTAGGTTATAAATTTATTGGCATAAAGTTGAGCAAAATCTCCTTATTATTTCTCAATTTCCCTTCATTTGGAAAGTTCTCCTTTTCATTTTGATCTAATTTCATTTTCCTCCTCCTTTTCTAATCAGATTTAAAAGGCTTATCTATTTTATTGGCTTTTTATGAAAACTCTTAGTTTTATTAATTTTCAATATTTTTTTTTTATTTCAATATTTTTAATTTATCCTTTTAATTTTAAATTTCAATTTAGTATTTGATTGGGGTTTTTAATTTGGTCTTTTTTAGTTTTTTTAGTTAAGCCCAATTCATTAATCTTTTCTTTCTCTTTTATTCAAGTGCCCTGGGATATAAAATTCCCTCTTATTACCTTTGGCCTCCCACAAATTTGGTATGATGTCTCATCATTGTCATTATCTTGAGTGAAATTATTAATTTATCTATAATTTTTCCTTCACCCAATCATTTTTAAGATGGGTTTTTAGTTTCAATTACTTTTGGTCTATTTCCCTAACTTTTTTTAAGTGTTTTTATTATCATGATTAAAAAAGCATTTACTATTTCTGCTTTCTTGTTTAATTTTTGAGTCTTTTATGTCCAATTATGGTTAATTTTTGAATAGGCTCCATGAACTGCAGAAAAGATGTTCCTTTTAACCCATTCAATTTTCTCCAAAGATCCAACATACCTAATTTTTCTAATACTTATTTATTCTTTATTCTTTCTTATTTGTTTTGTGGTTTATTTGTCAATTTGAATGGGTTGAGATCTCCTACTATTACAGTTTGTTGTCTATTTCTTCTTTCAACTCTCTTAACTTCTCCTTTGGGTTGGACCATACCACTTGGTGCATATATTTTAATATTGATATTGCTTCATTGTTTTGCTCCTTTGAGGATGTAGTTTCCTTCCCTTATCTTTTTAATTGATCAATTTTACTTTTTGCTTGATCTGAGATAAGGATCTACCCCTTTTTGCTTCACCTGAACATAATAGATTTTGCTCCAGCCTTTTTACCTTTATCTATGTTCTCCTTTTTGTTTTCTTTGTAAACAACATTTTAGGGTTCTGACTTTTGATCCAGTCTGCTATCTGCCTCCTCTTTTAGGGGGAGTTCATCCCATTCAATTTCAGTTAGAATTACTTAATCTGTATTTCCTACCATCCAATTAAAGTTTGCTTTACTTTTCTTTGCCTCCCCAACCCTCTTTTCCCCTTTTAAACTTTGTACCCCTTTGTTCACGTATTACCCTCTTTATTCCCTCCCCCCCCTTTGGTCTTTTCCCCTTCCTTCCTTTATTACTCTTTTTTTTTCCCTTTCCTCCCCCATTTTAATGGGGCAGAGAAAATTTTCTCTAAAACAAATGTCAATTATTTTTTCTTTGGCCAACTCGTGAGGTAAGATTCACACAATGTTCATCCCCTCTAAATTCCCTCAGATATGAAAGTTTCCTTTGCCTTTGTGGATGTGGTTTCCCCTTTTTATCCCTCCTTTCCAATTCTCCTCATTCCTTTTCCTTCTACTTCCCTTTTTTATGTTATTCATACAATCAAATTATACATGTATTCTTTTTGTATATCCACAAAGAAAATACAATTTAAGGTTATTTTCCTTTTCTGCATCTCTTGAGTTCTGGTTGGAGATCAAATTTTGTTTAGTTTTTTTTTAGAAACAAATGGAATTATTTGTTTCATTAAATTCCATCTTCTTCCCTGGAAGAAAATGTCACATTTGGTGTTTATTCTTGGTGCACCCAAGTTCTTGCCTTTCGGAATATCAATTTCAGGCCCTTCTTTCCTTTAATGGAGACAGCCAGATCTTGGGTAATTTATTGTGGCACCTCGGTATTTAAATGGTTTTTTTTTTGCTTGTAAAATTTTTCCTTAATCTGATAGTTTGAAATTTTACAATATTCCTTGGGGTTTTATTTTGGGTTTCTTTCAGAAGGTGTTTGATGAATTCTTTCAAGCCTATTTTTTCGTTCTATTACATCTGGGCAGTTCTCTTTATGATTTCTTGTAAAAATAGATCAGGCTCTTTTTTTCATCATGTTTTTGAAAGTCCAAAATCCTCAGATTATCTCTCCTGAATCATTTTCCAAGTCTTCATTTTAATGATAATTCAGGTTTTCCAGTTTGTCATTTTTGGTTTTGTTATGATTCTTGCTGTCTCAATGAATCATTAGTTTCATTTGTTCGTTCAATTTTTTTAAAAAATTTTTTTCATTGCTTTTTTTACTTTTTCTGTATATGTCCAATTGAATTTTTTAAATGTTTGTTTTGTCTGTGAAATTTTTTTCCATTTCACTAATTTTTTTTTTAGTGAATTATTTTTCCAATTACAGATCCTCTTTCTTTTGTGTTCTTTTTTTTAATTCGATCCACCTTTGGGAGTTCTTTGTCTTTTCAATTCACAAATCCTACTTTCTGGTGAACCTTTATTTTCCAATTCACAATTCTTACTTTTTGAGTTTTTTTACTTTTTCCAATTGTATTCAGGGTTTTCCTCTTGTAACTTTCTTTCCTTTCCCCATTTATCTTCTAACTCCTTTTGGACTTTTAATGGTCTCTTCTTAGAAACATCATTAAGGAGGACACTCTGATGCATTTTGCTGTTGAGGTCTCTTCAGGTTTGCTGACCTGCTCTTTTCTGTGTAGAAGCTGTAGATCTTCTTTTCATCTTTTTATTCTGTTTTAAACCCTTTAAGGTGGTCTCCACGGGGTTCCACCCTCTCAAAGCAGGGAAAATAAAACCGATTTCCGGCTCTAGGTTTGGGGCTCTGGGAGTTTCCCTTCCCCAACAGGAAGTGGATTCAGCACTGGCCGAGCTATCAAGTGCCCATTGGGCTGTTTTAGCAATTCCCTGGAGACTAAGGGGTGAAAGGCACTGCCCCAGGCCGGAGCCTCTTGTGGGACTGGTAAATTAAGCTGATGGCATCCAGACCCCAGCAAACTCTGAGAGTTCTGCCATGCTCGCCCTGGAAAAGCTCTATGGCCCCGCAGACTCCCCACTGTGCAGATTGAGGCTAACCGGACTGAGTCCTCCTTGTGCAGGATCACTCCCCAAGTAAAAGCCCCACTGAGGGTTGGGGCTGTGTTTTCGGAATCTGTGCTTTCACTTTCGGTTTAAACTTTCCTCAGAACCTAATTTCTCTCTCATCTGTGTTGATCTCCCCCCTGGCCCCGGAACCAACCTTTTGGGAGACTGGAATTTTCTTCGGCCGTGAGTTTTCTACTTTTATCTTTAGGAATTGTAGCAGTCAAGACTATTTTTGAGGCTCGATATAATATTGATAAAGAGGGTAAGAGAAGAGCTTAGAAAGTGGCTTGTGTCTTCTCTGCCATCTTGGCTCCGCCCCCTTTTACTTTGAAATCTAAGACAATAGGTTTGAAATAAGTGTTTAGGGAAATATTCAAGAAATTAGCATTAACAAACATCTTCATTCTTTTTAAAGACTATGCTAAGTACCTTTTTTGATACCAGGTCATAAGAACAAGAAAACTGCAAGGAATACCAAAAAGTGTTAGTATTTGTTGAAAAAAAAAAGGAAACACATCGTCCAATTTAGAATGGAAGCATTCTTCATGATTATTCAATAGATTTTGCAACTAAACAAGAACCCTAGACAAAATACTGATCTTATCAGTCATTCAGTCTTCATATAAACACTTCTAGGAAAAACAAATTTGCTCCTTCTTAAGGTATCACATTTGACTATAATAATAACCTATATATAAGGATATCATTTTTTGCATCATATCTGAATTTGTCTCCTTGAAATTTAGAATAGGCTAGAATCACAAATCCAGAGGATAAAGACACATTAGATGTCATCTAGTCCTTTTGCACAAGAGAAAACTGAGACCTAGAGCTGTTAAATAATTTGTTCAAGATCAAACAGGTAGGTTTGTAGGAAGGATTTGGACTCAGATTTTCTAACTCCAGAAACAATTATCTCTATGACACTGCTTCCAAGTATTACCAATGTCAATGTCTGGGGTCAAGAAGTGTAATTTGTCTAACTCAAGAATGCTTTCAAATCTTTGAAAGTGTCTTCTGTTCTCAAACTAACTTTTATCTAATCTTCATAAGAAATGGATTTATGGTTGTGGGTGATATGGGGTACAATGGGTCACTCCAATAAACTAAAAAAAAATTAGGAACCATGAAAACTAAAGGGTGTGTATGACTGTGTATTTGTGGGGGGATGCCTTCATGATATTTTCTATGGACTTTGAAATTTTATTTTGCCATGTGGTTTCCTTTAATTAATGTAAAAGTTTTGGTCATGATAAAAAGATCACTTCATTTTAGTGAAATACTAATCCTCAGCAAAAAGTGAAGGCATTACTCTATGAAGACATTGAGAAGTATCAATATTAAAATAAATTTTTTTTAATCTTTTTAAGCAGTTATTTCTACAGGGAGGAATTGTCAATATATAGGAAATTACTAGCATTTTTGTGTTGTGGAATCTTTAGATAGTCAGGTAAACCCTATGGACACTTTTCAAAATAATGTTTTCAAAACGTATAAAATAAAATACATAGTATTGTTAGAAAATTAATTTACATATAAATACAGCTATCTTTTAAAAATCTCACCTGATTTAATTTAGTCATTAAAAATAATTAAAGACGACCTTAGTGTAAGTGTATAATTCAAAACAGTCTCCATTTTAAGACAACTTCATTTGTTCTCCATTTAAGAAGGTACAACAGTATTGAAGACTACTATAGTTTCCTAGCAAGAAGCAAATATACTTTATTAGAGGGTGAGACTGAGATTAAGGATGAATTATTTTACAATGGATACTTGTAATTAATCTTGATTTATGACCATAGAACTAAATTGATATTCAAAAATAGTGCTTAGTAAGCACTTCTCTACTGAGCTCTTCAATGTATGTGTGTGTATGTGTGTGTGTGTGTGTGTGTGTGTGCATGTACATGTGTATGTGTGTATCTGTGTGTATGTAGGGGGGGAAAGTAGCAAAGATGGGGAGAGAACACACATGTGTCTATTTGCCCAAGCCCTTATCTCACTTGTTCGTCACACCAATCTTGGAAGATGGGTGCTATATTTAATCCATTTTTGAGCAGTGAGTGGGCTAAATGTTATGAATAATTTAGTTGATGTTTTTATTCAAACTGATATTCAGAGCAGTATGGATGAAAGCAGCATATTGTAATAGATAGAATCGAGATTTAGAATTGAGAAGCCAAGTTCAAATCTTCAGATGTTCTCAAACTGAATCACTCTGGGTGATCCACAGCCTTTGGTGCCAAGTTTACTCAATTATATCATAAGAAGGTTGAACTTAGTGACCTCTATGGTTCCTTCCAATTATAAATGTGTATCCTTATCAAAAGCACAACCAGATGTCCCTTTCTAAAACTCTTTTATTGTTACAGGAGGGAGGGCTAACAGGAATAAATCTAACACTATAACTGAAGTCAAAAAAACAGGGGTTGCAATCCTGATCTCAGATCAAGTAAAAGCAAATATAGATCTAATTAAAAGAGGAGAGGAAGGAAACTCTATCTTACTAAAGCAAAGCATAGGTAACAAAGCAATATCAATATTAAACATATATGCACCAAGTGATATAGTACAGAAATTCCTAGAGGAGAAGTTGAAAGAATTGGAAAAAGAAATAGACAGCAAAACTGTATGAGTGGGGGATCTCAACCTTGCTCTATCGCAACTAGATAAATAAAACCACAAAATGAATAAGAAAAAAAGTTAAGGAGGTAAACAAAATGTTAGAAAAATGAGGTATGATAGATCTTTGTGAAAAATTAAATGGAGACAGAAAGGAGTTTACTTTTTTCTCAGCAGTTCATGGAACTTATACAAAAATTGACCATGTGTTAGGACATAAAAAGATCAGAATCAAATACAGAAAGGCAGAAATAGTAAATGTATTTTTTTCAGATCATGATGCAATAAAAATCACATGCAATATAAGGCGAGGAGAAAATAAACCAAGAATTAATTGAAAATTAAATAATCTAAACCTAAAGAATGAATGGATAAAACATCAAATCATAGACACAATCAATAATTTCATCCAAGTGAATGACAATAATGAGAGAATATATAAAAATTTCTGGGATACAGCCAAAGTACTTTATAAGGGGAAATTTTATATCTCTAAATGTTACTGGCATAAAATTAAAAAAAAAAAAAAGAAAATCCATGAATTGGACTTACAAATAAAAAAAAAGCTAGAAAAAGAACAAATTTAAAATCCTCAAATAAATAATAAATTTAAAATTCTGAAAAGAAAAGGGGTTATTAATAAAACTGAGAATAAGAAAATTATTAAATTAGTAAATAAAACTAAGAGTTTGTTTTATAAAAAAAACAAAATAAATAAAACTTTAGTTAATTTGATTTGAAAAAGGAAAGAAGAAAATCAAATTGTTAGTCTCAAAAATGAAAATGAAAAGAGAACTTTTTTCACAAATGAAGGGGAAATTGGAGCAATAATTAGGAAATATTTTGCTCAACTATATGCCAATAAATATTATAATCTAATTGAAATGGAGGATATCTATAAAATATCAAATTCCCAGTTTAACAGAAAAGGAAATAAATTATTTAAATAATCGTATTTTAGAAAAAGAAATAGAAAAGGCTATTAATCAACTCTGCCAAAAAAATTGCCCAGGGCCAGATGGATTTACATGTGAATTATACCAAACATTCAAAGAACAATTCATTCCAATACTATATGAACTATTTGAAAAAATAGGGAAAAAAGAAATCCTATCAAATTTCTTTTATTATTCTTTTAATTCCTATTATTGATATGGTGTCAATAGATAAGCCAGTAGGGTGAAAACAGAGAAAGAAAATTATAGGTCAATTTACCTAATGAATATTGATGCAAAAATCTTAAATAAAATATTAGCAACAAGATTACAGAAAATCATTCCCAGGATGATATACTATGACCCAGTAGGATTTATACCAGGAATGCAGGGCTGGTTCAATATTAGGAAAACTACCAGCATAATTAATTATATTAATAATGAAACTAAGAAAAAGTGTACAATTATCTCAATAGATGCAGAAAAAGCATTTGATAAAATCCAGCAGCCATTCCTATTAAAAACACTAGAGAATATAGGAATAAATGTACTTTTCCTTAAAATGATCAGTAGCATTTATTTAAAACCATCAGCAAGCATCATATGTAAAGGGGACAAACTAGAACCATTCAGGATCAGGATCAGGAGTGAAAGAAGGCTGTCCACTACCAGTATTACTATATGATATTGTATTAGAAATATTAATTTTGTCAATAAGAGAAGAAACAGTGATTAAAGAAATTAGAGTAGGTAATGAGGAAAACAAATCATCATTCTTTGCAGATGATATGATGGTATGCTTACCTAGAGAATCACCTAAAAAAAAACTACTGAAAACAATTTTAAAATTTATCAAAATTGCAGGATACAAAATAAATCCTCATAAATCATCAGCATTTTTATATATCACCAACAAACTACAGCAGCAAATGATACAAAAAGAAATTCCTAACCTAATCAGTTGGAAAAATATTAAAGGCTCATGGGTAGACCAAGCAAATATAATTAAAATGATAATTCTACCTAAATTAATGTACGTTTTTAGTGCCATATCTATCAAACTCCCAAGAAATTATTTTACAAATCCAGAAAAAATAATAACAAAGTTCATTTGGAAGAATAAAAGGACACAAATTTCAAGAAAATTAATTTTAAAAATGCCAGTGAAAGTGGCCTACCTGTGCCAGACCTAAAACTATATTATAAAGCAGTGATGATCAAAACCATTTGGTCTGGCTAAGAAATAGAGTAGTTGATCAATGGAAGAGGTTAGGATCACAGGACAAAATAAGCAATAACAAAAGCAATCTAGTGTTTGACAAACCCAAAGACACCAGCTTTTGGAATAAGAACTCACTATTTGACAAAACTGCTGGGAAAATTTGAAACTAGTATGGAAGAAATTAGAGCTCGATTCACCCCTAATACCACATACCAAGCTAAGATCTAAATGTGTTCATGATTGAGACATAAAGTGTGATGTAGGCTATTAAAGGAACATGGGAGAGTTTACCTTTCAGATCTGTGGAGAAAAAAAAAACTAAGTTAAAAGAATCCTGAATCAATTATAAATCCTTGAAATCTATTGATTAAACTAGAATAATATTGCATAAATCCTTGAAACCTATTGATTAAACTAGAATAATATTGCATTGATTAAACTAGAATAATATTGCATAATATAGCATGTTTGGATTAGTGAGAAAGACTATTTTTCCTTCTGAAGTTTATCTAAAATTTCAAGTCATTTCCATATGCAGAAATTGTTATGAATGACCTTTAAAAGGAAAGAGACCATTTGAACAAAACCTCTTCATATGTGATCTGGTTGTTCTTCATTTTCAAATGACCGACATTATTATGCTGGAGTCAAGTAGAGTAGGTCCATCTATGACTGATTAGATCAATATGAGCTTCGTTTACCACTGGTGGGGCACAAATAGTCTATATGAACATTTCCAAGAGATGTTTCTAAATTTCTCACCTCAACTTTTTAACTATTACTATAAAATTAATTATTTTAACTATTAACTAACTATTCAACTGTAATAATTTTATTTTTGCTTTGTTTTTTGCTTTCCTTATAGAACACAGCATATTCATTGAAGTGAGCATGTAGTGCTGTGTGGTCCTGATCTAGTGTCTCCCAAGGCACAACTTTGCTTCCAAAGATCTTCAGAGAGACCTTGAGAGTTACTTTTTATTATTTCACTATGTGATCACTTTGTGATCACACTGTCACTATGATCACTATGTGAGCACCTTACTTACATCAGTTCTCCATACATAGTCTTATTAGGTTAACATACTTTTGGCATTGAAACAACATGGTTAGTTCATTTGATTGGCATTTTCTGCAGTAGGATTGGAAGATTTGGCAGTTTAGCTCAAGAAGTGATTTCAGTATCTCATACTTTATCTTTCCAAGTGATCTCCAGAATCTTCCAAAGACAATTCAAAGTGAAGTGATTTGATTTATTATTCTGGAAAACTTTTCCGAGTTCTCAAGGAACTTTTTCTGTAACCCTGTGAAAGTTAAAAATAGCACTCTTGAAAGGCCTGGAGAGACTTACACGAACTGATGCTGAGTGAAATGATCAGGACCAGGAGATCATTATATACTTCAACAACAATACTATATGATGACCATTTCTGATGGACCTGGCCATCCTCAGCAACGAGATCAACCAAATCATTTCCAATGGAGCAGTAATGAACTGAACCAGCTACACCCAGAGAAAGAACTCTGGGTGATGACTAAAAACCATTACATTGAATTCTCAATCCCTATATTTATGCCCACCTGCATTTTTGATTTCCTTCACAAGCTAATTGTACAATATTTCAGAGTCTGATTCTTTTTGTACAGCAAAATAACAGTTTGGTCATGTATACTTATTGTGTATCTAACTTATATTTTAATATATTTAACATCTACTGGTCATCCTGCCATCTGGGGGAGGGGGTGGGGGGGTAAGAGGTGAAAAATTGGAACAAGAGGTTTAGCAATGTTAATGCTGTAAAGTTACCCATGCATATAGCCTGTAAATAAAAGGCTATTAAAAAAAAGAAACTAAAAAAAAATTTTAAAAAAAAGAGAAAAAAATAGCACTCTTGAGACCAGGCAACAAGTATTAGTTGAATTTGGAAGAATACTTTTTAAGCAACTGTAAGCAAAAAAGAAAAACATAAATAAATTAGAACAAAGAGAACAAAAAAATAATAACTGACAAAGTCTTAGCAATAAGGGAAACACAATAAATGAAAATGGTGACAATAAGGCATGAATGATAGAATTAAAAATAATTGCTTGTCAATAAAATTCCCAGGACCTGTGCAGTAAAAAGCAGTCTAGTACTTAATAAAATTTTTCTTACATTTTAATAAGAGTACTTGAAGAGTCATTATGCATACAATGATGTGCAAATCTCCTAGAACACATGGTTATTTTGAATCTTTTGTGACAGCATTGGTCATTTTATTCTGACTCTGAACATCTTACATCTTGATTTAGACCCAAGGAAAATCAGTAGACTATAACCAATGCTTTACTTTGAAAAGCAGATAGCTCCCCAAGAATATATTTTTAATATGCAAAGTGATACAAAGATAAATTATTAGTAAAAACTTTTAAAATTCACTTTAAAATTGTGGATTCAACTATAAATCAGGCAAAACAAGTTATTTTTTACTGAAGGACAATTAACATATTCTTTTTAATTGTATAAAGTTATAAGATTTATTAAATGTCATTAAACATAATTATTTTAATTTTCAAAGTTACTTCATACAGTATTAACCCCCCTTAATTTTCAAAGGCAAACTGTTAAAAGAGACATAGAGATATGACGAGAACATGTAAAACCATATGTTTAGGTCAGTGTGTTGCAATGAAAAAAGAAAGGGTACTAGAGGCAGTTCAGTGGCACCCGGACTGAAATCAGGAGAATGATTATTCAAATTCCATCCCATGTACTTGTTGGCTATATAATCATGAGCAATTCAAAGAAACTCTGTTTACCTCAGTTTCCTCATCTGTAAAATGAGGATAATAATAGTATTTTCTTCTAAAGTTTTTGTGAAGGTAGACTAGATAATATTTCTAAAGTAGTTTTGAAAACCTTAAATGCTGTCTAAATGTTATCCTTGTTCTTAATAATAGTATTTTTGTGAGAAAACTTGGCTTTAAATCCTGACTCTGACACTTGCATTCTATGTAAGCTTGTACAATGCAATTAACTTCTCTGAATCTCAGTTTCCTCATGTATAAAACTGAATTGACCTCAAAGATTTTTTGAACATCTAAAGCAATTATACTATGGTAGTAAGTAGTAGGAGGTTATGGACTAATGATCTATAAGAAATCATCTTGGAACAATCAGCAAACATAGAAACTTAACTTTGCTTTTAGATTAGATATTTCTTGAAACATGCCTTTTATTTTGGCAGATGCCAGAGAAGAAAGGCCTGTATAACTGTGATATGCTGGGGAAAAGGTGTGTAGAGCTGGTGAAAGAATTTCTTAACCTATTGACAAGGCTCTGCTCCTTTCCCAAGCAGAGATCACTAAGTTAATGAGATCTCTACACAAAAGGAAGCTAGGGATGCATATCAGAGCCAAAGAATCAACATCAACCTGCCATTATATTGCAAGGTGGTCATGTTCTGTTATGCCTTCTGGGAAGACCCGGATAGTCTCAGCAGTGTACTATTCTTCATCATGACCTGTCTGAAGAAATTCAATTTCTGAGCTCAATTATCTTGTCCTGCACTTCCATAAAGTTCTGTACTCATTTGCAGGTCTACTATAGATAAAGTTTCCATGGCAACCACTTCATCTATCTGTGGTTTTGATGAAACAGGAAGGGCTGGTGGCCTTCTGTGGGTAAAATCAAATAAAGCTTCATTGATTATACCCTCCTCTAACTCTGTTTCTAGTTGTCTTCAGCATTAGCAAAGGAGCAACAATAGAAGATTACATTTTCCCATTAGTTACAAAAGTAGTCCATTATTTTTGCTTAATTATTAAAGGGCATCCATCTGATGAGGAGTTACTGTAGGATAATCACTGTCCAACCTATCATCTCTAAATTTGGAAACAAATAAGTGAGTATTTTAGCTAAAGCCAGGAGAGACTTAACTTTGTAAAACATTTCCTACTAAGCACTCAGCATGCTTATGAAAGACTAATTGATCTGTTGCTACATGATTAAACCTTTTTTTAGCAGTACATAAATAGATCTGTGAACAATTTGTTGTAGCATCAAATAATTGTAAATGTACCTAAAACTTTTGTAACTTTCCTTTTTAATCTTTTTCTTACTCCTACTTCTCACCAAACTTAAACCATAAATTCATATGGTTGAATGTTTCCCTCAAAAAAAAAAATTGTGACCCAGACACATATTATCATACAGTTAAAGTATTATTATCTACAGTGACATATGCCCAGAGGTCAAATAACTTGAATAAGTTTTAGAGCTGATATATAATGGCACATACATAAAAACCTTGGACTCTTGCCTTATAATACAGAGATCTTCCTTCTCTATTGTGTGGCTATTCAGTTACTTCAGTCATATCTGACTTTTTGTGACCCTTTCTGAGGTTTTCCTGGCAAAGATACTAAAATAAATAGTTTGCCATTTTCTTATCCAGCAATACAGATGAAAAAAAAAAAAAAACTGAGATAAACAGGGTTAAGTGAGTTACTAAGGGAAACACAAGATAATAAATATCTGATTTTTTTTTCATAAAACCAGCTCCTAGGATTATTTATTATATCAATGGTTTATTCATTACACCTTTTTTTTTTTTTTTGATTTTCAGGATTTGTGAGGTCCAGCAGTGCCACCTAGCCAACCTCCTTCTCTTTTACTTTGTTTTAATTTAAAATGATTTTTCTTTTTTCCTTACATGGAACCCAAACAATTGCAGATGCTGAAACAAGTGAAAGTTGTCTTTGAAACCATTAGGTTCCCCATTTGGTGCTATGTTCACTCTGTTGTTTCCTTAAGTAAGAATCCCTGTTTTCTCTATATTTCACATAACAAAATTTAGTATTAGGAAGGAATATTCTGCAGCTAGCTCAAATTGGCTTGAAAGCATTAATTATCAAATTTCCATTTTAAATATTTGTATCTCAGAAATTACAATTGCTATAAATCAGGTATTTTTGTTTAAAGTAATCATTTCTAGTATTCATAAGATATTGTTACACTTTTTTTCACTTATTTGTTTTGTTTTAGTCTCACCTTTAGAAATAAAACAAGCATTAAAACTGCAATTTTATTATGTACAACTTAGTATTCCTTTAAATATTTAATAAAGTTGGCGTGTAATTTCCCCCACTTTTTTCTTCATCTCCCCAGAAATAGTTACTATTAGGGAAAAAAAATGTGTATGATTATGTGTGTGTGTTTGTGTAATATTTATTTGTATTGTTTTTTTTTCTAGATGCAGATAGCATATTCCTTTATATATCCATTATAATTAATTTGAATAAATCAATAATAAAAATTAATTAGTTGCCCAAAAATGTTCTTAAAACAATACCATGCTTATATAAAACAGTATTTTCTTACTTCTGTTAATTTCACTCTTCATTATATCATACGATTCTGTCAATTTTTTTTTCTAAAATCTTCACCTCATCATTTCTTATTACACAGTATTCTAAAACAATCATATACAACTTGGTCAGCCATTCCCCAATTGACAGGCATACTTGTAATTCCTAGTTCTTTGCCACTACTAAGAAAGTTGCTATAAATATTTAAGAACATTACAGGTTCTTTTCCTTCTCCCCCCAATCATCTTTGAAAACAGATCTAGTAATTATATTGCTGGGTAGTTAGTTTTTTTTTCATATTCTTGATTGTTCTTTGATTATTATTTTTCTAACAATAAAATATTTTTTATTAATTTAATTGGTATGGCATTTGGTATATTAATTACTTTATATCTATTAAATTTCCACTTTATTATACTGGCTCTGCTTGCCCATTAATAATTAATATTTTCCTATAATTTAATTCTGATTTTATTTGTATAATTTTAATGAATAATTTCATTCATAAAATTTCTGGTTTGTTTTGGCAGCTATATTTCCAGGTATTTTATATTATCTAAAATTATTTTAAATGGGGTATCTCTTACAATTTTTTTCTTTTAGGTTTTTATTTATTATACATAGGAATGCTGAGGATTAATGTAGACTTATTTTATATCATGCTAAATTGTTAATTCCTCAACTCCCTTTTTAGTTGTGTTTGGTATTTTTCAAGTATGTTATCCTATTTTCTGTAGAAAAAGATAGTCCCATTAACTCTTTTCCCATTTTGATTCATTCTTTTTATTTTTCTTCTCTTATTGTTATTGTTAGGAATTCTAATACAATATTGAATAATATTGATTAGATTATATATTATATGTATGTACACACATATACATACATACATATACAAATATGTATATATTCCCTCTTTTAACAGCACAACCTTTATGATACTTTTTAAACTTTGCTTGAACTTAGCATGAGTGCAGTAATAAAAGGGAATTGTCATCACCAGACTGTGGTCCTAATGATAATAATAATAACCATGATAATAACAGAAAAATAGTAACAAGTACTTATTATGTTTTAAGGTTAGCAAAGTGTTTTATATCCGTTATCTCATTTTAGTGTTATAATATCTCTTTTCTCAAAAGAATACATATTTCAATATTTCAGGGGTTTATGATTTTATCCTTGTGAATCTTTTTTTTTCCACAAAGGGAAATCAAGATGCTTCTAAAACTTAATGAATGTTCTTCTAGAATTGGTAAAACTCTAAAATTCTATCCCCTCCAGTCAACCTGGTGATGAGTTTCTTAAGATAAAGCTAATCTGTTTCTTAGAATATAGGAATAAAAGTCATTTTTTAGAATCATAGTCAAAGCCATTTCCACCTTTAAAAGTATTTTCTCTAGTATTTCATTTAACTATGAGAGTCTTATAGAAGAAATTAATTTTAATGTCATAATAAGGAATCATAGTAGGCATAAATGACTGATAAAAACACCAAGTGCTATCATTTCCAAATATATTTGTGTCTTGAAGAAACACAGTTTTAAAGTATGCATGAAGCTTTAATAGAAAACTTTCAGGCAACATCTAATGGAAACGGGTTTGTGTTGAAAATGTGAGGTCTTCAAAAATTTCCTGGTAATGCTGCAATTTATGAATAAGATAATTATCCATTTAATTGCACATTTTGTAGTATAAAATTAGTTCTATTGCATTTTAGTATTAAAATGTATTATTTGAAAGCAAAGACTTTTTGTTCTCTTCCCTGAGATTAAAAGTTTTATGTGACTCAACTTTGTAACATGATAAAAACATAATAATGGATACAGCAAGAAAGTTTTAATGCATTGTATTATTTTAATTTACAGTTTAATGCAACTGTATTATTTTATGACTCATGGCCCTGAAGTTGAGGATCATCTAGTGGCTAATGCCAAAATGCATAATGAGCATGAAGAGGAAACAATATAATGTAAATTTGTGTCTATACACACAAACACTCATATATAGAAAGAGAATGCATAGATATATACATACCATATATATGTACATATATATTTATATAAACTTGTTTGCATTTGTATACCAGGTCATATATGGTATATATGATGTATATCATAAAAAGAAAATGAACCACAGAACTTTTGTTCTCCATTTTTTGTCTTTGAATTTGTTGGGTAAACATACTCTGCCATATTTACACACATATATACATATTTACATATTTGTATATGCACATATTTAAATAGACACAATAAAACATATTCAAATATACTAATATTTACATAATGTGTGCATACTTGAATATATGCATGTGTATAGATGTTGAATATAAATGACTATTATGTGTGTATTTATAACTATACATGTATGTATGTATGTACGCATATAGTGAGAATGAGGAAAAACAATCAAGTCAGTCTGTAAGTTCCATTTGTAACTATCAGCTGGTCAGGTGAAAAATGACATATTTATGTGAGAATAATATATGAAAAAGAAATTATAGATTATTATGCATGGATAAATTATGATTCGAATCACTGGAGAATCTATCAATAAAACTATAAACCTAATAAGATATTGGAATGTTAATATTTTTTCAATATTTTTCTATTTATTTCATTACATATTGGCCAATTACATGTAAATATTAATGTTCCTTTAAAAATTTTAGTTCCATTTTTAAACTACTATTCCACCACTTTAATCTTCCTTGACAAGGCAAATAATATATTTATTATACTTGTGAAATCATGCAAAATATTTCCATATTATCCTTGCTGAAAAAAAAAAAACAAATAAAAAAAGGGAAAGAAACCACTTCAAAATACAGTCACAGTTAATCTCTCTGCAGTGGGATAGCATTTTTCATAATGGATCCTTTGAAATTGTAATTTTTAAATTTTTTTAATTTAAAGCTTTTTATTTTCAAAACATATACATGGATAATTTTTCAACAGTGACCCTTGTAAAGCCTTGTGTTTCAGATTTTCTCCTCCTTCCTTGCCATTCACTCCCCTAGACTGCAAGTAGTCCAATACATGTTATACATGTTAAAATATGTTAAATCCAATATGTATAAACATTTATACAATTCTTTTGCTGCACAAGAAAAATCAGATCAAAAAAGAAAGAAAATTAATAAGAAAGCAAAACGCAATTGAACAAGAACACAAAGAGTGAAAATGTTATGCTGTAATCCACATTCAGTTCTCACAGTACTCTGTATGTAGATGGCTCTCTTCATCACAAGATCATTGGAACTGGTATCAATCATCTCATTGTTGGAAAGATTAACACTCATCAGAATTGATCAACATATGACATTGATGTTGTCACATACAATGATCTCCTGCTTCTTCTTATTTCACTTAGCATCAGTTCATGTAAGTCTCTCCAAGTCTCCTGATCATTCCTTATAAAACAGTATTATTCCATAACATTCATATATCGTAACTTATTCAGCCATTCTCCAACTGATGGGCATCCACACAGGTTCCAGTTTCTTGCCACTATGAAAATGGCTGCCACAAATATTTTTGCATATGTGGGTCCCTTTTCTTCCTTTAAGCTCTTTGGAATATAGGCTCAATAGAAACAGGGCTGGATCAAAAGATATGCACGATTTGATAACTTTTTGATCATAGTTCCAAATTGCTCTCCAGAATGGCTGGATATGTTCACAGTTCCACCAACAATGAATTTGTGTCCTAGTTTTCTCACATCCCCTCCAACATTTCTCATTATCTTTTCCTGTCATCTTAGTGAATCTGCTATCTCAGAGTTGTCTTGTTTTGCATTTCTCTGAACAATAGTAATTTAGAGAATCTTTTCTTATGACTATAAATGTTATTAATTTCTTCATCTGAAAATTGTCTGTTCATACCTTTGGCCATTTATGAACTGGAGAATGTCTTGAGTTATTATATAATATATATAATATTATATATATAATAATAAATTTGAGTCAATTCTCTCTATATTTTTAAAATGAGGCCTTTATCAGAACCCTTAAATGGAAAAATGCTTTCCTAATTTATGTTTCCTTTCTGATCTTGTCTGCATTAGTTTTGTTTGCACAAAAACTTTTTAACTTAATGTAATCAAAATTATCTATCTGGGGTTGAATTATGAGTTGAAATAGAACTGGAACTCATAATTCAACCCCAAATAGATAAGTGACCTTATCTTGATATGTGGTGTTAGGTGTGAGTCAATGTGTAGTTTCTTCCATACTACTTTCCGATTTTCCAGGAAGTTACTCAAATAGTGAGATCTTATCCCAAAAGCTGGGATATTTGGGCTTATAACACATTAGATTGCTATAATTATTGACTATTTTGTTCTATGATCTTAACCTATTCCACTGAATGACTACTCTATTTCTTAGCCAGTTCAAATGGTTTTGATGACCACTACTTTATAATAAAATTTTAGGTCTGGCATATCTACACAACCTTTACTGGCTTTTTTTTTTTCATTAATTTCCTTGAAATTCTTGACCTTTTGTTCTTCCTGATGTACTGTTATTATTTTTTTATAATTTCTTGGCAGTGTGATTGGCATGACACTGAATAAGTAGATTAATTTACTTAGTATTTTAATTTTTATTATATTTGCTCAGCCTACCCATGAGCACTTGATATTTTTCCAACTGATTAGGTCTAACCTTATTTGTGTGGAAAGTGTTTTGTAGTTGTGTTCATATAGTTCATGACTTTCCCTTGACAAAAAGATTACCAAATATTTTGTATTATCAACAGTTATTTTGAATGGAATTTCTCTTTGTATCTGTACCCGCTGGACTTGGTTGGTAATATATAACTCTAATTCCTTTAATCTCTTTTTCTACTCTTATTGCCAAAGGTAACATATCTAATACAATATTGAATAGTAATGGTGATAATGGGCAACTTTACTTAACTCCTGCATGGTTCTAGTTTGTCCCCATTAAATATGATGCTTGCTGATGTTTTTTAATTAAATGCTTCTGATCATTTTAAGGAAAAGTCCATTTAATCCTATATTCTGTGGTGTTTTAAATAGGAATGGGTGTTGGATTTATCAAATGCCTTTTCGGCATCTATTGAGATAATCATATGTTTTTTGTTAGTTTGGTTAGTGATATAGTCACTTATGCTAATACTTGTCCTAATAATGAACCACCTCTGCATTACTGCTATAAATCCTACTTGGTCATAGTGTAACATCCTGGCGATGATTTTCTGTAATCTCGTTGGTAACATTTTATTTAAGATTTTGCATCAATATTGATTAGGGAGTTGGTCTATAATTGTCTTTCTCTGTTTTCACCCTACCTGGTTTAGCAATTAGCACCATATCTGTGTCATAAAAGAAATTTTGTAGGACTACTTCTTTCCCTATATTTTCAAACAGTTCATAAAACATTGGAATTAATTGTTTTTTAAATGTTTGGTAGAATTCACAAGTAAATCCATCTGCCCCCCCCCTGGAGATTTTTTCTTAAAGAGGTAATTAATAGCTTTTTCTATTTCTTTTCCTAAAATGGGACAATTTAAATAATTTATATCCTCTTCTATTAACCTGGGCAAAATATATTTTCTGGAAATTCCTCCATTTCATTTAAATTATCAAATTTATTGGCATATAGTTAAGCAAAATACTTCCTAATTACTGCTCTAATTTCCTCTTAATTGGTGGAAAGTTCTCTCTTTTCATTTTTCAGACTAATGATTTGATTGTCTTCTTTTCTTTTTCTAATCAAATTTACTAAAAGTTTATCCATTTTGTTGATTTTTTCATAAAACCAACTCTTAGTTTTATTTATTAATTCAATAGTTTTCTTACTTTCAGTTTTATTAATCTCCCCTTTTATTTTCAGAATTTCAAATTTGGTATTTAATTGGGGGCATTAATTTGTCCTTTTTCTAGCTTTTTTAGTTGTAAGCCCAATTCATTGATCTCTCTCTATATATATATATCTTATGCAAGTTAGAATCTAGAGATATAAAATTTCCCCTAATAATCACCTTGGCTGCATCCCACAAATTTTGATATGTTGCCTCATTGTTGTCATTTTCTTGGATGAAGTTCTTGATTGTGTCTATGATTTAATGGTTCACCCATTCATTCTTAAGTATTAGATTATTTAATTTCCAGTTAATTTCTGGTCTATTTTTGTTAGAATTCTTATAAGGTGCTAAGTCATTGAAATTGATAGAGATAATGGTTGTTTATCAGGGTACTTAACAGTTCTCTAAATGTACTTAGTAATTATTGAAAGTTCCACAAGATTCACACCTTTAAGAGAGCATATATAAGCTAGGAGCCTCAATCAGGATGCACTTCAGGAAGCCCACAAGCCCACACTTGGAGGTAGAGTCAGATTCATTCCATTTTCCACCATTGTTCTGGCTGGAGGCTGAAGCTGGAGAAGCAAAGGAATAGTGGCAAGAGCTCTCGGAACCAAGGAGAAAGATAGGTCTCTAAGAAAGCTAAGTGGGCCCAAGGAAGGAGACTAGACTTAAACTGAGATAATAAAGGCTTTGGACTTCTGGCTGAATTTGAGGTGGTTATTGAACTGAACTGAAACTAAGGCAGCCTCCAGAAGCCCCCCAGGAAACCTGCTCCCAGAGAACATTACACTTTAGAGAACATTACATATTTTCACCTGCCCTTTTATTGTATTTGATTTTTATTGCATCAAACTCTGAAAAATATGCATTTACTATTTCTGCCTCTCTGCACTTAATTTTGAAGTATTTATGGCCTAAAACATGGTCAATTTTTGTATAGGTTCCATGAACCACTGAGAAAAAAATAAACTCCTTTCTATCTCCATTCAATTTTCTCCAAAGATCTGTCCTACCTATATTTTTCCAACATTCTGTTTGCCTCTTTAACTTCATTCTTACTTATTTTTTGGTTTGATTTATTTAGTTCTGAGAGAGCTAAATTGAGGTTTCCCATTAGTATACTTCTCCTCTAGGAATTTGGATGTTATACCACTTGGTGCATATATGTTTAGTATTGATATTGCTTCATTATCTATGGTACCCTTTAGTAAAACAGTTTCCTTTCTTATCTCTTTTAATTAGATCTATCTTTGCTTTTACTCGATCTGAGATCAGGATTGCTACCCCTCATCTTTTAATTACTTCACTTGAAGCATAATAGATTCTGCTCCAATCCTTTATCTTCACTCTGTATGTATCACTCTGCTTTAAATGTGTTTCTTGTAAACAATATATTGTAGGATTCTGGCTTTTAATCCAGTCTACTATCTGCTTCAGTTTTAAGGGACAGTTCATCCCATTCATATTCAAATTTAAAATAACTAATTTTATATTTCCTGCTATTTTATTTACCCTAAGTTATCCTTTTCTCTTTCTTTTCTGCCTTCCATCCTTATTGTGTCTGGACTAGCTCTCTGGAGGACCTCATTACCAGTCCAAGTCCTTGGTCTTAAAAGAGGAGTTATAAGGCAGGACTCATGTGGATGGTCAAACATGGAATCATTTATTCCAAATTCTCTCATGCTTATATACTCTAATGCCCTTATATAAACAAAGCAACAATGCACATGTGCTAACTATATATTGCATACGTGGGACCAAATAAAAACCTTCCTATTGTATGTAGATGACTCTTTGCCACTTGGTATCACACTGCTTTAATTACAATACAGGTTGCCACTGCTCCCTGACTTCTCAGGAAAACCTAGAGCCCTTAGGGGAGATGGGGAACTGAACCAGCCATTGTCAGCAGGTTCCCTCTGGGCTGAAGAGTCTTTTGCCTCACTCAGAGTTCTCCCACTATCTGTGGCTCTCTCTCTACACCTTCTCCCCAGTATTTCGCTTCTGATCACCACTTACATCAAATAGCCCTTCCTCTTTAGAGCCCCTCCCTATTTTTTACACCTTTGGCCTAATACTTCTGTTTTCCCTTCTATTAATCTTTTCCTTTCTTTTCCTCTTTCCCCTCCTGTTTCCTTATAAGGTGAGACAAGTTTCTCTGTGAAACTAAATATATGTGAAATATCATCTCTGAGCCAAATCTGATGAGTAAAATTCACACAATGCTCATCCTCTTCCCTTCTTTCCCTCAATTATAAGAGGTTTTCTTTGCCTCTTCCTGAAATGTAATTTCTCTCATTTTACCTTCACGTTCCTCTTTTTCCAGTACATTCCCCTTTCTGCCTCTAGCTTTTTTTTTAATGTTTTAAGAGTAAAATCAAATTATACATGTATTTTCTATGTATGCCCATAACAGAGATATAGTTCTCAAGAATTCTTTTATTTTTACCTTTTTATGCTTGTCTTTTTGTTCAGCTATTGTCTTTTTATTAGAAATAAACTGTTTCATTGAATGTTCATCTTCTTCATTGAAAGGTGATGCTCATTTTACCTGGATAGCTTATTCTTGCCTGTAATCCAAGTTTCTTTGCCTTTTCTAATATCAGATTCCAGGCCCTCTAGTCCTTTAAGGTAGAAGCTGCTAGATCCTGAGTAATCCTAATTGTGACTCTTCAGTATTTTTTTTCCTTTCTGCCTACTTGCAATATCTTTTCCTTGGTGTGATAGTTATGAAATTTAACCATAATATTCCTTGGGGTTTTAATTTTGGGTTCTCTTTCAAGAGTTGATCTGTGAATTCTTTTAGGGGCTATTTTACCTTCTGATTCTAAGACATCAGGGCAGTTTTCCTTTATGATTTCCTGTAAGATAATGTCTACATTGTTTTTTGCATCATGGCTTTCAGGAAATCCAATAATCCTTAAATTGTCTCTTTGAGATTTATTTTCCAGGTCAGTTGATTTTCCTAAGAGGTATTTCATATTCTCATATTCTCTTATATTTTTTAATTTTTTTTTTGCTTTTGTTTGACTGATTCTCAAAGTCTTATTAAGTCATTCACTTCCATTTGTCCAATTCTAATTTTAGTGTACTATTTTCAGCAGTTACCTTTTTTAGCTTCTTTTGTATTTGGCCAATTGAATTGTTTTGTTCATTGCATTTTTTCCATTAAACAAATTTTGTTTTTCAAACAATTGGTATCTTTTTCATATCTATTTTGTAAGGCATTATAATGCCTTTTTCCATTTCATCAAATCTACTTTGTAGGGAGGTATTTGCTTTTCCAACCCTGTCTTGTAAAGATCTCATTTCCATTCTTCATTTTTCTCTAATTCTCTTTTATGATAATTCTTTAGGAAATCTTCAAAGAAAGTCTTGTGAAATGGGGACCAGTTCCAATCACCCTGTGGGACTTTATCTGGAATTAATTTGCCTTTAGGATCTTCAGGACTTGGGGTCTGATCTTCTCTCTCTTCATAAAAGCTTCTATGGTGAAAATTATTTTTGTTTGTTTGTTTGGGGTTTTTTTCTCATTTTTTAAAGGCTTGCTTAAAGAAAAGGAGCAACAGATTTAGTTTGCCCTGGGGGAGTTCAGCTGATTGACTTCTGGTGCTGGATAACTGGAGCTAGGTCCTGCTTCTTCCAGGGCTCAGTGGTTTACAATCTGCCTTTTGTAGTAAATCTGCCAATCCATCTGCTGGCAACCAGCACAGAGTAGCCTAAGAGGTTCACAGAACATTCTCAGGTGCATGAAAGCTGCAATGTCCTGACTCCCTGCTACAGCTCCTTGCCCTGGGCCTCCTACACTATGGTCTGGGCTTGACAGACTGTCCCCCTGCACATTTGAAACAGACCTGTTCTGAAATTCTTCCAAGGTATCTTCTTCTGAAAATGTGTTGTATTCCAAGTATTTGTGTGTTCTTTGATTCCAAAACCAGTCTAGAGGCTTAATCTGCTGTTGGTTTGAGAGAAGGTCAAAGGAGGTCACAGAAAGTTATGTCTGCTGTCCACCATCTTGGCTTCCTGGAATTGTCTTGAATCATTCCCTTAATAAGAATTGCTAAGTTGTTTTCACAATTTCTCATTCTTGTACTATTGCTGTTGCTGTGTAAAATACTCTTCTTGCTTCTGATGATTTCAATTTGCATAAATTCCTCTAAGTCATCTCAGATTTTTTCTATCATGTTCATCATTACAACTGTCTCTTGCATTCTCAAATGATTAGAAAAGTCAAAGGAGGAATTAAAGACCCCATAGTTTTCCAAAGTGAAATTTAAATGTTACTTTACTGGGTCCTACAGTAAGTTCTATACAGTTGCAAACATATACTCAAATTCACATTTATTGTGCCCAAGAACCTTTTGTTATAATGGTGGTGACAACATGGAAATAAAGAGCACACTATATACATATACATATATATCACAAAATGCTAGGAAAGAAAATGTCATCACCTATAGAAAGTAGGACTATTATGCTTCAGCCTAAGTATCTAACAAGGATAGCAAGCAAAATCTCAGACAAAGCAATAGCAAAACCAGAAGAGATTTAAATATTAAAAACTATATTTTTCTGAAAAGTATTAAGTATACTTGCATATAAATAATGAACATATGATGTAATATATGATAGTTCTATAAAAGAACTTTCTATAAATATATGTATGTACATATAAAATGACATAATATATTACAGCATATATTATGTAATAATATCTAATGATATGTGATATATATTGTACATACATAAATTCACATAGTACATATGTATATACATACACACACACATACACACACACACACATATATATAATCTAAATGAGGTAAAGGGAATAAAATAAAATTATGATAGTTGAAGAATTTAATGCATCACTTTTAGATCTAAAATCTAATGGAAGGAACTAATGATTGAAACATAGATCTAGAAACATTAAAAATAATGGTAGTCATTTAGTGTTAGAATACTTACAAAGTGTTAACTCACTGGAATTGATAGGAACAATGCTTATGTACTTAAGTTTACACCTTTGAGAGTTCACACATTAGTTCATACATTAGAGTTCACAAGTCCAGGAGAATCACAAGTCAGGAACCCACAATCCCACTCTCTCAAAGGAGGGATTTGAGTTCACTTTTCTCAACCTTTGAGTTCACACCCCTAAAAGAGCATATAAAAATGACAAGCACTAGAGATTTTGAGAAATGGAGAAAGAAGGAGTCAGTTTGGGAGAATGAGAGACGAAGAATTCAGTTGAGAAGATTCAGAACCGGGGGCGGAGCCAAGATGGCGGAGAAGTCACACGCGACTTTCTAAGCTCTTCTCTTACCCTCTTTATCAATATTATATCGAGCCTCAAAAATAGTCTTGACTGCTACAATTCGTAAAGATAAGAAGTAGAACAGCTCACCGGCCGAAGAAAATCTGCAGTCTCACCAAAAAAGGTTGGTTCCGGGGCCAGGGGGGAGATCTGCGCAGACTGGGAGAGAAATTAGGTTCCAAGGAGAGTCTCAAACCGAGGGTGAAGGCACAGATCTCAGCACAAGCCCGCAGCCCCAACCCGCAGTACGGGCTTTTCCTTGGGGCAGTTGTGATCCTGCACAGCAGGAGGACGCAGCCCGGGTTAGCCTCCAATCTGCGCAGTGGGAGCCTCGGCTTTGAGCCATAGAGCTTTTCCAGGGCCAATTTGCATCAGGCAGAGACACTCAGGCAGAGTTTGTGGCGGTCTGCGTTCTGCAGTCAGCTGCTAATACTCACAGTCCCAAAAGAGGCCCGGCCTGGGGCAGTGACACTTTCACCACTTAGTCTCTAGCTGAGGGCAATCGATAATCCACTCAGCCCTACTAAGCAGTTTGATAGCTCCGCCAGTGCTGAATCCACTTCCTGTTGGGGGAAGGGAAAACTCTCACCCAGAGCACTCCCATACCTCAGAGCCAGAAATCGGTTTACATCTTTCTGCTCTGCAGAGGAAGCTGGTAACCCCTTGCCTAGGAGACCCATCCTAAAGGCTTTAAAACATGAATAAAAGATGAAAAGAACGATCAACAGCTTCTATGCAGAAAAGAGCAGGTCAGCAAACCTGAAGAGACCTCAAACAGCAAAATGCATCAGACTGTCCTCCTTTACATAATGCTCTCATAGAAGAGACCATTAAAAGTCTCAAAAGAGAGTTAGAAGATAAATGGGGAAAGGAAAGAGAAGCCTTACTAAGAGAGCAACAACTTCCTGAAATACGAATTGAAAAGTAAAAAAATCTCAGGAAAGTAAGAATTGTGAATTGAAAATAAAGAATTCACTAGAAAGTAGGATTTGTGAATTGAAAAGACAAAGAACCGCAAGAAAGTAGGATCCGTGAATTGGAAAAGACAAAGAACACGAAGAAAGTAGGATCTGTGAATTGAAAAAGAAAATAATTCACTAAAAAAAAAATTAGTGAAATGGAAAAAATTCCACAGACCAAAACAATACATTCAAAACTCAATTGGACATATACAGAAAGAAGTAAAAAAGCTATTGAAGAAAATAATTTTTAAAAATTAGAACTGAACAAATTGAAACTAATGATTCATTGAGACAGCAAGAATCAGTCAAGCAAAACAAAAAATGACAAACTGAAAAACCACGAATTATCTACTCACAAAACGACAGACTTGGAAAATAGATCTAGGAGAGATAATCTGAGGATTATTGGACTTTCTGAAAACTATGATGAAAAAAAGAGCCTAGATACTATTTTACAAGAAATCATCAAAGAGAACTGCCCAGATGTAATAGAATCAGAAGGTAAAATAGGCATTGAAAGAATTCATCGAACACCTTCTGAAAGAAACCCTAAAATAAAAACCCCAAGGAATATTGTGGCAAAATTTCAGAACTATCAGATTAAGGAAAAATTTTACAAGCAGCCAAAAAAAATCATTTAAATACCGAGGTGCCACAATAAGGATCACCCAAGATCTGGCTGCCTCTACATTAAAGGAAAGAAGGGCCTGAATATGATATTCCGAAAGGCACAAGAACTTGAGATGCAGCCAAGAATAAACTACCCAGCTAAGCTGAGCATTTTCTTCCAGGGAAGAAGATGGACATTTAATGAAACAAATGAATTTCCATTTCTTTCTGAAGAAAAATCCAGAACTAAACAAAAAATTTGATCTCCAAGAATAGAACTCAAGAGATGCAGAAAAGGTAAAAATAACTCTTGAGAATTGTATTTCTGTGTTGGATATACAAAAAGAATACATGTATAATTTGATTGTACTGATATAACATAAAAAAGGGAAGTAGATATGGAAAAGGGATGATGGCAGAATAAGGTGGGAAGGAGGGATAAAAAGAGGGAAACCACATCCCACAAAGAGGCAAAGGAAACTTATCATATCTGAGGGAATTTGGAGAGGGGAGGAACATTGTGTGAATCTACTCTCATCAGAGTTGGCTCAAAGAAAAATAATTGACATTTGTTTTAGAGAAAATTCTCTCTGCCTCATTAAAAACGGGGGAGGAAAAGGAAAAGAAAAGAGTAATAAGGGAAGGAAAGGGAAAGACTCAAAGGGGGAGGGAGGGATTATAAAGAGGATAAGTATCGTGATACAAGAGGGGTACATAAGTTTGAAAGGGGGAAAGAGGGTTGGGGAGGCAAGAATAAGTAAAGCACAATCTGGGGTTATTAGGATGGCAGGAAATACAGATTTAGTAATTCTAACCGTAAATGTAAATGGGATGAACTCCCCCATAAAGAGGAGGCAGATAGCAGACTGGATCAAAAGTCAGAACCCTACAATATGTTGTTTACAAGAAACACATCTAAAGCAGGGGGATGCATATAGAGTAAAAGTAAAAGGCTGGAGCAAAAATGCTTCAGGTGAAGTCAAAAAAGCAGGAGTAGCCATCCCTAAAGGGTAGCATAAACAACGAAGCAATATCAATATTAAACCTATATGCACCAAGTGGTATGGCACTCAACTTCCTAAAGGAGAAGTTAAGAGAGTTGCAAGAAGAAATAGACAACAAAACTGTAATAGTAGGAGATCTCAACCTTGCACTCTCAGAATTAGACAAATCAAACCACAAAACAAATAAGAAAGAAATTAAAGAAGTAAATAGAATATTAGAAAATTTAGGTATATTGGATCTTTGGAGAAAATTGAATGGAGATAGAAGGGAATATACTTTCTTCTCAGCAGTTCATGGAACCTATTCAAAAATTGACCATATATTAGGACATAAAGACCTCAAAATTAAATGCAAGAAAGCAGAAATAGTAAATGCTTTCTTTCAGATCATGATGCAATAAAACTACATTCAACAAAAAGTTAGGGAAATAGACCAAAAGTAATTGGAAACTAAACAATCTCATCTTAAAAAATGATTGGGTGAAGCAGCAAATTATAGATACAATTAATAATTTCACTCAAGATAATGACAATGATGAGACATCATACCAAAATTTGTGGGATGCAGCCAAAGCGGTAATAAGAGGGAATTTTATATCCTTAGAGGCTTACTTGAATAAAACAGAGAAAGAAAAGATTAATGAATTGGGCTTGCAACTAAAAAAACTAAAAAAAGACCAAATTAAAAACCCCAATCAAATACTAAATTGGAAATTCTAAAATTAAAAGGAGAAATTAAAATATTGAAAGTAAAAAAACTATTGAACTAATTAATAAAACTAAGAGTTGGTTCTATGAAAAAGCCAATAAAATAGATAAGCCTTTGGTAAATCTGATTAGAAAAAGGAGGGAGGAAAATGAAATTAGTAGTCTTAAAAATGAAAAGGGAAAACTTTCCACCAATGAAGAGGAAATTAGAGAAATAATAAGGAAGTATTTTGCTCAACTTTATGCCAATAAATTTGATAACCTAAGTGAAATGGATGACTACCTCCAAAAATACAGACTTCCCAGACTAACAGAGGAAGAAGTAAATTGCTTGAATAGTCCCATTTCAGAAAAGAAATAGAACAGGCAATTAAACAACTCCCTAAGAAAAATCCCCAGGACCAGATGGATTTAGAGTGAATTTTACCAAACATTTAATGAACAATTGGCCCCTAATGCATATATAAATTATTTGATAAAATAGGGAATGAAGGAGTCCTACCAAATTCCTTCTATGACACAGACATGGTACTGATACCTAAACCAGGTAGGCTGAAAACAGAGAAAGAAAATTATAGACCAATCTCCCTAATGAATATTGATGCTAAAATCTTAAATAAGATATTAGCAAAAAGACTACAGAAAATCATCTCCAAGATAATACACTATGATCAAGTAGGATTTATACCAGGAATGCAGGGCTGGCTCAATATTAGGAAAACTATCAATATAATTGGCCATGTTAATAACCAAATTAACAAAACCATATGATCATCTCAATAGATGCAGAAAAGCATTTGATAAAATCCAACATCCATTCCTATTAAAAACACTTGAGAGTATAGGAATAAATGGACTTTTCCTTAAAATAATCAGCAGCATCTATTTAAAACCATCAGTAAGCATCATATGTAATGGAGACAAACTGCAACCATTCCCAATAAGATCTGGAGTGAAACAAGGTTGCCCACTATCACCGTTACTATTTAATATTGTATTAGAAACGCTAGCTATAGCAATAAGAGCTGAGAAAGAGATTAAAGGAATAAGAATAGGCAATGAGGAAAACAAATTATCACTCTTTGCCGATGACATGATGGTATACTTAGAGAACCCCAGAGATTCTAGCAAAAGTTATTAGAAATAATCCACAACTTTAGCAAAGTTGTTGGTTATAAAATAAACCCACATAAGTCATCAGCATTCTTATATATCACTAATAAAATCCAACAGTCAGAGTTACAAAGAGAAATTCATTTAAAGTAACTACTGATAATATAAAATATTTAGGAAATGTATCTGCCAAGGGAAAATCAGAAACTTTATGAGCAAAATTACAGACCACTTTTCACACAAATTAAGTCTGATCTAACCAATTGAAAAATATTAAATGCTCTTGGATAGGCGAGCAAATATAATAAAGATGACAATATTACCTAAACTAATCTATTTATTTAGCGCTATACCAATCAGACTCCCAAAACTATTTTAATGACCTAGAAAAATAACAACAAAGTTCATATGGAAAACAAAAGGTCAAGAATTTCAAGGGAATTAATGAAAAAAAAATCAAATGATGGTGGCTTAGCTGTACCAGATCTAAAATTATATTATAGAGCAGCAGTTACCAAAACTATTTGGTATTGGCTTAAGGAATAGATTAGTTGATCAGTGGAATAGAATTAGGTTCAAGGATAAAACAGTCAACAAATATAGCAACCTAGTCTTTGACAGACCCAAAGATCCCAGCTTTTGGGATAAGAACTTACTGTTTGATAAAAATTGCTGGGAAAATTGGAAACTAATATGGCAGAAACTAGGCATTGATCCATACCTAACACCGTACACCAAGATAAGGTCAAAATGGGTTCATGACCTAGGCATAAAGAATGAAATTATTAATAAATTAGAGGAACATAGGATAGTTTACCTCTGACCTGTGGAAGGGGAAGGTCTTTATGACCAAGCAGAACTAGAGATCATTACTGATCACAAAATAGAAAAATTTTGATTATACCAAACTGAAAAGTTTTTGTACAAACAAAACTAATGCAGACAAGATTAGAAGGGAAGCAATAAACTGGGAAAATATTTTACAGTCAAAGGTTCTGATAAAGGCCTCATTTCCAAAATGTATAGAGAATTAACTCTAATTTATAAAAAATCAAGCCATTCTCCAATTGAAAAATGGTCAAAGGATATGAACAGACAATTCTCAGATGAAGAAATTGAAACTATTTCTAGTCATATGAAAAGATGCTCCAAGTCATTATTAATCAGAGAAATGCAAATTAAGACAACTCTAAGATAACTACTACACACCTGTCAGATTGGCTAAGATGACAGGAAAAATAATGATGATAGTTGAGGATGTGGAAAAACTGGGACATTGATTCATTGTTGGTGGAGTTGTGAACGAATCCAACCATTTTGAGAGTAGTTTGGATCTATGCTCAAAAGTTATCAAACTGTGCATACCCTTTGATCCAGTAGTGTTACTACTGGGATTTATATCCCAAAGAGATTATAAAGAAGGAAAGGGACCTATATGTGCACGAATGTTTGTGGCAGCCCTTTTGTAGTGGCTATAGAAACTGAAACTGAATGGATGTCCATCATTTGGAGAATGGCTGAATAAATTTGGTATATAAGAAAATTATGGAATATTACTGTTCTGTAAGAAATGACCAACAGGATGATTTCAGAAAGGCCTGGAGAGACTTACACGAACTGATGCTGAGTGAAATGAGCAGGACCAGGAGATCATTATATACTTTACAATAATACTAGATGATGACCAGTTCTGATGGATCAGGTCATCCTCAGCAACGAGATCAACCAAATCATTTCTAATGGAGCGTAATGAACTGAACTAGCTATACCCAGAAAAGAACTCTGGGAGATGACTAAAAACCATTACATTGAATTCTAATCCCTATATTTATGCAACACCTGCATTTTTGATTCTTACAAGCTAATTGTACAATAATTCAGAGTTGTTTCTTTTGTACAGCAAAATAATGTTTTGGTCATGTATATTATTGTATCTAAGTTATATTTAATATATTTTAACATCTATCAGTATCCTGCCATTTAGGGCGGGGTGGGGGTAAGAGGTGAAAAATTGGAACAAGAGGTTTGGCAATTGTTAATGCTGTAAAGTTACCCATGTATATATCCTGTAAATAAAAGGCTATTAAATTTAAAAAAAACAAAAAAAGAGAAGATTCAGAACCAAGGTTCAGAGAGAGCTGGAGGCTGAAGCTGGCAGATGCAAAGGACAAGCTGCAAGAGCTCTTGGAACCAAGCAGAGAGGTCTGTAAGAAAACTAACTGGACTATTTTGGAAGAGACAATAAAGGATCTGAACTTTTAACAGCTGGCTGCATTAGAGAAAAAGAACACTACAATTTAGTGTTTATTTATATAGGAATAGACAGAATTATGTGTTTTTCAGCTGACCATGATATCTTTATATAAATTGACTATATTAGGGCATTGAACTAAAAAAAACGATGAATGTTACACATCTTTTACTGACAACAATGCAAAAAAATTACTAAAAACATGTAACATTAATTAAAATTATTTAACTTAATTCACCAGAATTGACCTATCAAAGAAACATCACAGAAAGAATAATTTCAACAAATATAATGAAAGTGATGACAAAATTTTAAAAAAAATGGATACAGTTAAAACAATCCTGATAGGGAAATTTATATATCTAAATTTCAAAAGAAGAAAAAAATAAACACATTAAGTTGCTGGGAATGTAATTAAAGAAAAATTACATTTATATACTATCCTGAAAAATCAAAGAAGGCATTTAAAATGTTTTTAAAAGAAATAATAAGATAAAGTTTTAAAAATAAATTTTAAAAAGTGACACTAAGCAGAATAAAAAAAAAATCAATAAAAAGAGGAATTTCCTTCAATAAACAAATGAACAAAGAATATAAATATGCTGTTGTAGTAATTGTTGTTGACATTTTCATTTTTGTTATGGTTACTATTATTGTCATTTTTTTTTTGCTGAGTTTGGGCATTTACAACACAAAAAATACAGCAAAAATGAAATAGCCTAATATCAATCAATCATGATTGACAGCTTTTAGTGTCATTATTATTTGGTTGATGGTTTTTTGTTTGTTTGTTTAGTTTTTCATTTTTATAACACGGGATAATTCTGGCCTCCTTTGGGAGCCTGGTACTTTTAGCATTCAAGAGCTCATTAGTTTTGCTTGTTTACTTTTTTTCCCCATTTAATAATATTTTATTTTATTTTTTCAAATTACATCTAAAGATAGTTTCACCATTCACTTTTATGAGATTTTGAGTTCCACATTTTTCCCTCCCTCTCTTATCTATCTCCCTCCCCCAAAAATGTAGTCCATCTGATGTAGGTTATATATATATTTAATCATATTAAACATTTTCCCATATTAATCATGGTGTGAAAGAAGTATTAAAACAAAATGGAACAAAATACACACATAATGTAAAAATAGTATACTTTCATCTGCATTCAGACTCTACAATTCTTTCTGTGGAAATGGATAGCATTTTTTATTATGAATCTTGGAGTTGTCTTGGATCATCATATTGCTGAGAAGAGCTAAGTCTACCACAGTTAATCATTGCATAATATTGCTGTTAAATTTGTACAATATTCTATTGGTTCTGATCTTTCACTCGGCATCAATTCAAATAAGTCTTTCTAGGTTGTGTCTGACATTAACCTGATCATAATTTTTTTAATAGTATAATAGCATCGCATTTCATTCATATGCCACAACTTGTTCAACCATTCCCCAACTGAATAACATCCCTTCAATTTCCATTTTTTATTGCTACATTAAAAACTTTAATAAATATTTTTTAGCATGTGATTCCTTTATGATGTTTAAAGGAACTCTTTATATTAGAGACCTAGAAATAGGATTGCCAGATAAAAGGGTAAACAATTTTATACCCCTTTGGACAAAGATCTAAATCAGCCTCCAGAATAGTCGAATCAGTTAACTCCATCAAAAATGCATTAGTGTTCTACTTTTAATTTCCAACATTTATCATTTCCTCTTTTGTCATATTAGGCCAATTTGATGATATGAAATAATACCTCAGAATTGTTTTACATTGTATTTTTCTAATCAATAGTGATTTGTAGATTTAGGATATTTTTGCATGACTATATGTAGCCTTAGTTTCTTCATGTGTGTACTGTCCATTTACATTCTTTAATGATTTATCAATTGGGAAATGGCTTGTCTTCTTATAAATTTGACATAGTTCCCAATATATTTTGGAAATGAAGCATTAAACAGAAATGAATAATAGCTTCTTCTTTGTACAAATATATGTATTTGTACAAAAATATATCATTCATATATATAATATATAAATCAAAATTATTCATTTCACATTTCATAGTGTTCTATATCTCTTATTCTGACATGTGGTGTGAAATGTTGGTCGATGGCTAGCTTTTGCCATACTATTTTCCAGTGTTCCCAGAAGTTTGTGTCAAATATAGAGTTCTTATTCTAGAAATTGGAATATTTGGGTTTATAAAATAGCTGATTATTATACTCACTGATTATTGTGTTTTTTTATCTAACATATTCCACTGAATCATCACTACTCTATTTCTTAGTCAGTACCAACATATTTTTGATGACTATTCCTTTATAATATGATTTTAGATTTGGTATGTCCAGAATGCTTTCCTCTGCAATTTTTCAATTAATTTCTTTAATATTATTTTTTTATTCTTTCAGATGAATTTCATTATTATTTATTTCAAAGTTTGTAAAAATAGTTTGTTTGGCAAAACACCAAATAAGTAAATTAATTTAGTCAGAATTGTCATTTAAAAAATTATATTAACTCAGCCTACTTAGGAGCAATAAATATCTTTCCCAATTTTTCATATCTGATTATAGTTTTGTGAAAAGTGTAATTTTTGTAATTTTATTCACATAGTTTTTAGGTTTGTCTTAGTGGGTAGACTCCCAAATATTTTATATTGTTGGGAATTATTTTAAATTGATTTTCTCTTTCTATCCCTTGCACTGGGCTTTGTTGGTAATACACAGACAGATATGCTGATGATTTATGTGCTCTCATCTTATATGATAATATATCTGTATCTATCTTATCTTTTATTTGTGGAAAATTATTTTGCTCAAGAAATCATTTTAGTTGGCTCTTTAGAACTCCCTACATATACCATCATATCATCGGAAAGAACAACATTTTGGTTCTTCATTGCCCACTTTAATTCATTCCATTTATTTTTCTTCTCTTATTGTTAAACTTACATTGCTAGTATTGTATTGAATAAAAGTGGTAATAATGGGCATATTTGGTTCACATCTAATCACGCTGGGAAGGTTTCTAACTGATCCTATTACAAATAATGTTTACCACTGTTTGCATAAAGAAACTGCCTATCATTTTAAGGAAAAGTTCACTTATTCCTATACAGTCTACTGTATTTAACACTAATGAGTGCCGTATTTTGCCAAAACTTTTTTGGCACATATGGAAATAATCATATGATAACTGTTAGTTTTTGTTATTTATATAGTTAATTATGTGAATAGAATTCCTAATTTTGAACAAGGTCAGTATTTGTGGTATAAACCCCACCTAGTCATAATGTCTTATTCTTAAGGTGAATTGCTATGATCTCTTTACTGAAATTCTCTTTAAGACTTTTACATCAATAACTATTAGATAAATTGGTCTATACATTTTTATGTTTTGGTCTTTCTAGTTTAGCTATCAGTACCATATTTGTGCCATGAAAAGAATTTGGGAAGACTTGCATTTTCAAATAGTTAATATGAAATTGGAATTAATTGTTCTTTAAATGTTGGATAGAATTCACTTTTAAATACACTTGGCCTTAGGGATTTTTTCTTAGAGAGCTTATTGATGCTTACTTATTTATCATTTTGCTAATCTGGTCATATAAGTAAAATATACATCCATTTCACTTAGAGTGTATGATTTATTGGCATAAAGTTGGATTACATTGCTCTAAATCAGGGGTCTTCAAACTACGGCTTGCTGGCTAGATGCAGCCCACTGAGGACGTTTATGTGGCCCGCCGGGTTATGGCAAAATCAGACTGGAAGTGATGTTTGACCTAAACTTGTGTTAGCAAAGCACACTTTTGCACTGGGCTGAGGCAGTGGAGACAGAGTGTGAGGTGATACCAAGGTGAGGTGAGTACCCAGGCCAAGGTGTGTGGTGTGGGGAAGGGAGAGAGATGCAGAAGACAGAGAACTGACAGCCCACGGCCTTATACAGTAATGGCAGCCACCACAACAGACAGGCACAGGGGATGTACAGTGCATGATGCGCATGTCACGGCCACTGCAGGGGGACTTCACTGCAGCAGTGAAGGTCGGAAGCGGGAGCATGAAGAGCAGGAGAGAGAGTGTGGGAAACGGAGGCATCACAGCACAGAGGCAGCTTAGAGGAAGTTGGGCATTGCAGTCTGTATGTCTTTGTGTGGGCAAAGTTATTACTAGTATATTGTTTTTGTAGTGATATATATATATATATATATATATATATATATATATATATATAACTAATAGCAATTTGGAATCCCTAGGAAATAATGATGTCAAGAAAAAGAAAAATTGACTCTGAGTGTAGGATATTCAAAGAACAGTGGACTTATGATTACTTTTTCATGCAGTACAAGGAAAGAGCTGTATGTCTAATATGCCAGATACTATATTCTGTATTTAAAGAATTTAATTTGCGTCAACACTATGAAACTCAACATAAAGATAAATATGATTGTTTGGTTGGAGAAGTGAGAAAAAATAAAATATCGAAACTGAAAAATACATTGACAACTCAGCAAAATATATTTGTGAAGCAGAAGCAGCTAAATATTTCATCACTGTGAGCAAGTTTTCAAGTTGTCAAGCTAATAGCACACACTGGCAAACCATTTGTGGAGGGAGAATTTGTTAAAGAATGCCTTCTTTCTGTTGCCAAAGAGACGTGTCCAGAGAAGGCCAATTTATTTAGTACAGTGAGTCTTTCAGGACCTACAATTACACAGAAGATTGAAGAAATGGGAGACAATATGCATCAGCATTTGCAAAACTCAATAAAAAAAATTTCCTAGTTTTTCTTGGCATTCAACGAAAGCAATGATATTCATGGTTCTGCATAACTTCTAATTTTTATTTGTGGGATGAATGATTATTTTGAAGTCATAAAAGAGCTTGCTGCACTGCAAAGCATCAAAGGAACAACTATAGGAGAGGATATCTATGAAAAGGTTTGCCAGACTATGAATCGTTTGGAGCTGGACTGGGCTAAACTAGCCTGCGTGACAACTGATGGTGCTCCTAGCATGATGGGGTCTAAGAAAGGAGTAATTGCTCACATAAACCAGAGATGGAAAAACATAACCATTCTCATCCAATAGCCATACACTGCCTCATCCACCAACAAGTGCTGTGTAGTAAATAAATGAAATGGAACTCTGTTATAAAAATTGTGGTACCTTGTGTTAACTTCATTAGAGCTAATGCACTAAATCACAGACAATTTCAGGAATTTCTATCTGAGCTAAATGTTGAGTATGAAGATGTTCTATATCACACAAAAGTCCATTGGCTGAGTCGAGGGAGAGTTTTGAAATGTTTCTATGATTTATTTCCACAGATTACAACTTTTCTGCTTTCAAAAAACAAAGAAGTACCAGAGCTCAATGATGCAGAATGGAAATGGCACCTTGCCTTTCTGACAGATGTAACAGAGCTACTCAACAATTTCAATATGCAACTTCAAGGAAAGGGGAAGCTCATCTGTCATATGCAATCTCATATCAAAACAGTTGAAGTAAAATTAGGCCTCCTCATCAAACAAGTGAAGAAGGAAAACTTCTGCCATCTCCCCACAACTCAAAATCTGTTAGTGGAAAAACTGCTAATTGAATTCCCAAACAAAACATATGTGGATTTACTGGAAAAATTGCAAAAGGAGTTCCAATTTAGATTTAAAGAGCTTCATCTCCATGAACAGGACATACAGCTTTTCCGTAACCCATTTTCTATTGATAGTGAAAATGTGTATACAATTTACAAAATGGAACTGTCTGAACTGCAGAATTGTGACTCTCTGAAAGATGCATTCAAGTCAAGCAGCCTTCATAATTTCTATGCATCTCTCCCCTCTGAGACATATCCTCATCTCAGGAACCATGCACTCAAAATGGCAACCATCTTTGGCAGCACTTATGTCTGTGAACAGACTTTTTCTAGAATGAAACATTTGAAATCTCCAACCAGATCAAAACAATGGATGCACACTTGCATCACTTGTTATGACTAGCAGTGACAAATATGGAACCAGATATTGACCATCTCATTAACCAAAAGCAGACCCATAGTTCCCATTGCAATACTGGTAAGTTTGTTGATTTAACTTTACTTCATTTTAAATATTGTATTTGTTCCCATTTTGTTTCTTTACTTTAAAATAAGATATATGCACCGTACATAGGAATTTGTTCATAGTTTTTTGTTTTTACTATAGTCTGGCCCTCCAACAGTCTGAGGGATAGTGAACTGGCTCTCTATTTAAAAAGTTTGAGTACCCCTGCTCTAAGATCAAGATTACTACCCCTTCTTATTTTTTGTAAAAAAATTCTACTTCTGATTGTTATTATGTTTGTATGTATCTCTAATCTCTGACTACTCTGCTTTACTATTACCTATTATCTTGTCTTGCTAAACCTACATCCCTCACATTTTTCTTGTCCTCTAGCCAGGCACTCTCCTTCTCTCTTCATCCTATTACAATTAGTATACACCCTTATTCCATTCCCCTTAATTTACACACCATTCTATGCCCCCTTATTCTATTCCCTCCCTCTCTTATTTTTTGTAAATTTAGAAAACATCTATACTATTTCATATATTTTTCATCATATAATCATATGATTATCATATAACTGATTCCCAAAGAAAGTAATGTTTCTCTATTTCCACTCATATGAAAGAATGTTCCAAAACACTATTGATCAGAGAAATGAAAATTAAGACAACTCTGAGATACCACTACACACCTGTCAGATTGGCTAAGATGACAGGAAAAAATAATGATGAATGTTGGCGGGTATGTGGGAAAACTGGGACACTGATGTATTGTGGGTGGAGTTGTGAACGAATCCAACCATTCTGGAGAGCAATCTGGAATTATGCCCAAAAAGTTATCAAACTGTGCATACCCTTTGATCCAGCAGTGTTACTATTGGGCTTATACCCCAAAGAGATACTAAAGAAGGGAAAGGGACCTGTATGTGCCAAAATGTTTATGGCAGCCTTGTTTGTAGTGGCTAGAAACTAGAAAATGAATGAATGCCCATCAATTGGAGAATGGTTGGGTAAATTGTGGTATATGAATGTTATGGAAAATTATTTTTCTGTAAGAAAATGACTAGCAGGGTGAATACAGAGAGGCTTGGAGAGACTTAGAAGAACTGATGCTAAGTGAAATGAGCAGAACCAGGAGATAATTATATACTTCAACAACGATACTGTATGAGGATGTATTCTGATTGAAGTGGATTTCTTCAACAAAGAGAAGATCTAACTCAGTTTCAATTGATCAGTGAAGTACAGAAGCAACTACACCCAAAGAAAGAACACTGGGAAATGAATGTAAACTGTTTTCATTTTTGTTTTTCTTCCCGGGTTATTTCTACCTTCTGAATCCAATTCTCCCTGTGCAACAAGAGAACTGTCCAGTTCAGCACACATATATGATATCTAGGATATACTGAGATCTATTTAACATATATAGGACTGCTTGCCATCTGGGGGAGGGGGTGGAGGGAAGGTGGGGAAAAATTGGAACAGAAGTGAGTACAAGGAATAATGTTGTGAAAAATTAGCCTGGCATGGGTTCTGTCAATAAAAAGTTATTAAAAAAAAAAAGTAATGTTTCTGAATTATCAGCCCCCTTCTCCCATCTCACTATTCTGTCGGTTCTTCCTCTCACACCTAGTTTATTTGATATAATTACTCTTTTTTACCTTTCCCTACATGTTTTGTTCTCATGGTTTTGTTTTTTAGAATCACATCATACTCCACTCTGCCCCCATCTTTCTCTTGAACTATTCAGTTACCAAAGACAATCTAGATATATGATTTATTTTCACATTTCTACATGAAAACCAAAAACAGTTTTATGTTATTAAATCCTTTGTAATCTTTATCTTATCTTTCTTTTGGATCTTACATGTCAAATTTTTATTAAGTTCAGGATCTTTTGCAACAAAATCCTGGATGTCTGGCAAGTCCTTATATTTTTTTCTTCATTCAGGATTATGTTTAAGTTTGCTGGATATATATATATATATATATATATATATATATATATACCATAATGATAGTTCTTTTGCTCTTTGTTATATAGTGTTCCAAGACCTGTGGCTTTTTAATGTAGGTATTGCCAGATCTTATGTGATTCCCATTATTTCTCCTTTGTATCTAAATAGTTGTTTTCCCCCTTGGTACTTATATTTTCTCCTTGAGATGAAGTTTTGATTATGATGTTCCTGTAGGTATTCTTTACAGTATCTCTTTCAGGTGGTGAAAGAAAGGTAGACTATTTATTTATTTATTTATACTTTCCCTCTTGTTCTAAAACTTCAGGACAGTTTTATTTAATTATTTCTTGTATTATTGTATCAAGATTCTTTCTATTCTCATTGTAGCTTTCAATTACCTTATTGTTATGTTTTCTCTTCTTGATCAGTTCTACACAACTATTGTTCTTTTGGGATGTCTCACTTTTTTCTAATTTTTTCATTATTTTTAAATGGTTTCTTGATTTCTTATAACTTCACTGGCTTCCCCTTGCCCAATTTTAGTTCTCAAGGTGTCATTTTCTTAAGATTCTATCTCCTTTTCTAATGGGTCAACCTTCTTTTCATTATATTCCCATTTTTCTTGGATAATTCTTATTTGATTTTTAGCTTTTTAAAATTTCTTTCATTTAATTTTCAAGTATTTATTGAGTTTTATGAATTATTTTTACGTAGGTTAAGATCCAATGTTACCCTTTGGCATAGCACAGGCATTTTTTTTTTTGCTTCATTGCCTTCCTTTGAAAATGAATCCTGGTCTTTTCTATTTCTATAGTAGCTTTCTATGGTTGAATTCTTTCTTCTTTGTCTGATAGATATATATATTTTAAGTGTATATAGCAAATTGTTAGTGTAGTCACTTCTAGACCTCAGGTATAAGGAATGGCTCTTCTGAATCATTCTTCCTCTGACCTGGAACCCAAAATGAATAACTCTCCTTTCTTCTAAGTGTCCACTGCCAAGAGTACTCCTGCCATACATTTTTTTTTTCACTCACCTGGTGTGCTACCTCCTTCTTACCCCAGCCCAAGTCTTAGAAATACAGCTGAGCTGACAACCCTTTTCAGCAGATTTTCTGTCAAATCTTCCCTCACTGAAGCCAGCTCTGCCCCAATATAGCACAGCCCCAGGACTCATCATCCACTGAAACAGAAGAACTAGCCTGGAGGTGTTTACAATTTTCATTGGCCAAACCTCAATCATGGAATCTTTTTTCTGGTCTTCTCCAATTGCTTCATAAAGATTGCTCTTCTATTCCAACTTTTATTTCATTTTAGCCATTCAATGTTTGCTCCCAGACACTATTTTTTCTTGTTTGTGGGGAAAATCTGGAGTATAAACTAAAGAAATTATAACTGGTTTCAACATTTTCGGAATTATTTTACTGAAGAATGTTAGCCTTGTTATTTTAGCCCATCTCTCGTTCTCATCAGGATAAGTAAGAGAAATGATTAAATGTTTTAGGTTGTTAATATTTTTTTTCCTTAGTAGTCAGAGCTGCTCTAAAACAAAGTAGATAACTGACAGGTAGAGAGTTTTTCAAACAATGAGAAATGCAATTTGAGAAGTTTAAAATGAAAGCAAGTAAAAGAATGACAAAAGGCTTAACCCATTGAGCCAAAAAGAAGTTGGGACAACATAGATTATGGATTGGTCCTCCATCAAAGATTGAGGAAACGCATAATATTTTATTTCTTTTTTTTTCAGATTTACAAAAAATAGATTTATTACATAACCCCTACCTTTTAACAATTAAATTTTCCCTCAGAATACTTGCATTATTCATATAAAATTGTTTCATGCAGTACACCGTATATTATAGTGTTTTTCTCTCTAACATTTACTTCTTTCCTTAGATTCAAGTTATTCAAAATGGTAGGTGAAAGTGGAAAATGGGGATAACCTTCAGTAGGAAAAATAAAGGAATTCTAAACTAGCTGAATTATAATGGACATGACCTTCAAGTCTTTTTTATTGTCCTCTTTGCCCTCATCTATATCATCTTTTCTAAAATATAAAACCAAGACAATAATATAGCGTTATAGATATGGTTTAATGAGCACAGCTATCAGATGCATCACTATTTTTGTCCTGGAAACCACACTTTCTTTAATGGCTCTTAAGATTGCTTTAGTTATTTCATTTCTTTTACATTGCTATATCACTCACTTGACTCATGAATCTTTCAATCCAATGATTCTTCTAAATCTTTTTTTTTTTTTTGGATGAAAAATTAAGTTGTCATGTCTACTAATCCTTTTCTTCTGAAATTGATATTTTGAATTGAAGTGTAGAATTATATTTATACCCATTAAATTAAGTTGCATATTATTAAATTTGGCCCTATATTTTAGAATGTCAACACATTCTATATTGACAATATCATCTGTTAAATTAGCTATTTTACTCACCTTTTTGATATCTGCAAATTTGATATGAATGGCTTTTATGACTTTATATAATTCAATGATAAAACTCACACATAAACACATATACAAATATGTACCTTACCAAAAATCAAGTTCATGTTCTAGACTCATTAATTACTGTTTTATTGGTTTAGGAGTTCAGAAAGCTCTGTAAAGTAATTGCCTAGCATATGTCTCGGTACTATTGATTTTAGTCTTCAAGAATGTTAATCATCATTATTTAGGTTCTGAAATTGTTCAATTATAAACTATTTATTCTATCAACCATTTGTAGTCTATTTTTCCAATACAATTATTTTTCAGTTTTTTTTCCTAGATGGACAAGCCAGATAAACCAAGCTATGGAAGGAGAAAATGATCAAATTATTCTTTCCAATAATAAAAATCATATATTCAGCTAGAGTTTTTGTCTTTCTGTATCATTCAGGGACTTCAAATGTAGTAGAAAACATGCTGAAATTATCCTAATACTTGCAACTTTGACCCCTGCTTTCAATAATTTAATTTATCTCTGGATATACATATAGTTTCCAACATGCTTACAGATTTTGAATCAATAAATAAGTTGCATTTTGATTTGCAAAGGAATATAAAAGTATCAAATTCATAGTTAACAGCAGCTAAGACACATTATATAGAATCCCAAATTAATGAATTGTGAATGTTGCTAACTTTAGCAGCCTTCATTAATTTGCTAAAGTATGACTAACTCAGCAAATTATCATTTTCTTACTCAGAATATAATTTTACATTATATTAAAGCTTTCATTAAGATTTCCATATTTAACACAAAACACTGTGAAAACAATTGCCTGAAGAAATGATTCACAAATCCAGATTCAGAACACTCAAATATTAATTTATTTACACATCAGAAATATAATCTGTAGCTTCTAAAAAAGATCTGTTTGATTATGGTATAATATAGGTCTTCCTGCTGGGTAATAAGACATCTCTATTGTTCAATGACCAATAAATTGAAGAGGCTGAAATATAAATATGGCCTAATATAGTTATTTTTCACAAAGACATTTGAATGGAGCTTTTTCAAATGTAGAGTACTTCCATTTTGGACTTGATTGTTCCTTCCAGGTGCTAGTAATCATCTGAATAATGGTTATTACTTCTTAATGATGACCATTGCAAGTCTCTTATTCATTTCTTATATCCTCAAATATAATGTTGAGAATGTCAAGGTTGACTATTCCATGAATAACTCAAAATACTTAGACCCAGAGTTGCTATTTGTCCAGAGTTCTAGGACTAATGGTGGGATACAGTTGAAATTGACATTGTGAATAACTCAGAAAAATGTGTCTAAAAGAAAGCAATGTTTAAAGTTTATTTCTCTCCCCCAAAATATGATTTTAATTGAAAAAAACTATGATAAAATTGAATAGATTTTACTACTGTGAAAAGTTTTCAGTTGATATTAGAATATAGCAGACACAAGGATTTTATAAATAAATGTTTTCACTAGCACTTTTTCAAGCTGTTAGGACTCTATACAATACTTCTTTCCACTCAGATCTTTTATCCCTCTCCATTAGGTCTTTTAGCATTGTTGAATAGTAATATTTGTATATGTACATTGTCACAACTATGGTTCTCTGGCTTCATGGCCAGGCTCATTTAATGAAGAAAATATTGACTAAAAATTAAAGCATCTGCAATAAAAGCAGCAGGAATATAGAAAGCTGGTCAGGTTTATTCCTGTTCTTAATATTTGTTCTGTTCTCATTATTCTTACTTTCCAAATGGGTTGAAATTTTCTCTTTAACTCTTAAACTCCAACAGTGTGATTAAGTGAAAATGGTGAAATAGCTATCTGCACTTGTTTATAATTTCCTTTACATTTAAGTGTTTTCTAAGACTGTATTTCTAAGACACTATTTATTTCTGTATTTATTTTATTTATTCTGTTTATTTATTTATTTTATTTATTCTGCATTTCTGTATTTATTTCTAAGACTTGTATTTCTAAGACTTGTATTTCTAAGACTGTATTTCTAAGACTGTATTTCTAAGACTTATTTCTAAGACTAAATTATTTTCTAGTTATTTATTTTATTGGATAAGTGCTAGTTAAGAGATGCTATGAAATTAGAATCAAATTGCTTCCGTTATGGAGTCCATATGTTTTTCTTAAAGAGAAGAAAAGCTTCATGAAAAATGTGAATGAACAATTTATTGGTCATTATTAGTATCTGATATTGTGGTGAAATTTAAAACTCTATTGCTTTTTATCTGTTAGAAAAATGGATATATCACTGTTGCCACCAATTTTTGCAGTTTCAACCTGATAATTGATCTTGGAACAATATCTTAAAGAAATAAATGGGCAAAATGTCTTTCTGTTGCTAACAAAGAGGGACTAATTTGAGATCCATCTACTTCTTAGAACATGCCAAAGATCCACAAATAATTCTTTCTGGACTGAAAAATCTAATACTATTCTGGCCTCCAAAGTAATTCTCTGGAGAGAAATAATTTCGGACATCCTACCTGAGAACTACTGGTATAGGTATTATAGCCTCCACATCATCAGTAGTCACAAACTATTAAACACAGAAATTCCTCATGACCTAAAACCTTAGCACTATCAAATAGTTCCATATCAGAAATATATATGTTTTATCAATAGAAACAACATTAAAGAAGATGTGTTAAATCTAAAAAAAACAAAAAAACAATAAAGAACATGAGATATGTTACTAAATCTTTGGGACCACTGGTGCTACACATCTGACTTATACAGAAAACGTCTCATATATATATATATATATTTTTTTTTTCCTGTTTGCATGTGAACTCTGTGAGAAAAAGAAATGTCTTGCTTTCCTATTTGCATCCCTAGTATTTAATAAACTTCATATACATAAATGCATATATGTCTAGATATATACATATGTAGTAACCACTTAATAAATACTTTTTCATTCATTCATCAATTTATTATTTTATAAATTTGTCTACTTCTATTGAATTAAAAATTTCTCTGAAAGTATTTGTGTTTATTTGTTTTTCTTAAACTTAAACCCATATTTTCCTAACCTCAGAAAAGTTGTGTCTATTTTATTAAGTAAATTTTCTCCATTATTTATAGACTCACTGCCAATATTACCTAAACACCACATTATTCTTCCTTATATTCTAACTAGAGAATAAGTGTAAAACTTTTTTCTGGTATTTAAGTCCATTCACTATCTCATGGCTATCGTTTTTTTCAGGTTTTTCTACTTATTAAATAAAGCATATTTCTATACTCTCAAATCTTCGAATAGCCCTAAAATGCCCAGACAGTTTACATTCTTCTGGCCATATTGTTCTTCATTCCTAAAATGTTCTTCACCTTTTATACTTTTGGGGTTCCTATTTATTCTTTAAAATCTAACAGAATCACTTCTTTCATGAAGAGATTCATATCTCCTCCTGCTCCTTTACATAATAACATGAATGTGTATGAATACACATGCATATGTATTTATTGCCTGTTATGTGCCAGACTGTTAATTTTTTTTTAAAAAATATTGTATTTGTTTCTTGTAACAGCTCTTTGAGGTAGGTGTTATTATTATCCCTGTTTTACAGACAAGAAAACTTGAGTCAACAATGTCATACAGATACTAAGTGACTTACATCCAATTCGAATTATGTTCTTCCTGACATGAATCCTTTTCTCTGCTCTTCCACTTATATGCTGCTATTGCTTATAGTAGTATTAATGTTAGCAACAGGAATAGTGATGATGGTGATAATAGCAGCAGCAGCAGCAGCAGCTGCAGCAGTAGTAGCAGGTGCAGCAGTAGTTGTTGTTGTAGTAGTAGTAGTAGTAGTAGTAGTACTAATAGTAGTAGAGGAAGGAGAGTTCATTGGCAACTAGATAGGGAAGCAATTATTGAAATAAGATGAGGATCCTAAGAAAGACTATGTAAAGTGTACAAGACATTCCATAAAAGTGTCCCATAATAGCAGAAGACAACATTGAATCCATGGTAAAACTGGTGGTTCAATGTATCTGAAGCATAAAGTTTGCAAAAAGGAAATAGTCTAACTAATTTAGAAAAGAAATATAGAAGTCATGTTATACAATTAGTAATGGCAAGATGAGAATATTTTATTTTAAAGGCAATAGGAACTTTCTGAATGTTTTTGTGTAGTTAAATTACCTTGTCTAACTTGTAACAGTCCAAGAATATTTTGGCAACTCTGCCAAGGACAAATTGGACAATAGAAAGATTGTAAGCAAGGGATATAATTAAGAGGTACAGTAGAAAAGTGATGAAAAAGATGAAAAGTGACAAAAAATTGATTATGAGTACCAGTTGTATGTATGGAAAGAGAAATAAACATGTGAAAGGTGATATGAAAGGCTCAAGTGGAGTATCATGAGAAAGTATAAAAGGAAACATTGGTGTCATCTGATAAGGAGGAGAGAAGTAACAAAACAAATTGTCCATGACACTAATACATTGTTGGTGGAATTGTGAATGGTTCCCACCATTCTGGAGAACAATTTGGAACTACTCAAAAAATTATCAAACTGTGCATACCCTTTGAGCCATCAGTGTTTTTACTGGGCCTATATACCAGTAGTGGCAAGAAACTAGAAACTGAGTGTGTTCCCATCACTTGGAGAAATACTGAATAATTTATGGTATATGAATGTTATGGAATATTATTGTTCTATAAGAAATGATCAGCAGGATGATTTCAGAAAGGCCTAGAGAAACTTACATGAACTGATGCTGAGTGAAATGAGCAGGACCAGGAGATCATTATATCATTATATTATTATATATATTATATCATTATTATCATTATATACTTCAACAATAATACTATATGAAGATCAATTCTGATGAACGTGACTCTTTCCAACAATGAGATGATTGAGGCTAATTTCAAAGATCTTATGATGAAGAGAGCCATCTACACCCAGAGAGAGGACTGTGGGAACTGAGTATGAAACACAACATAACAATCTCACTCTTTTCATTGTTGTTAGTTTGTATTTTCCTATTCGTTTTATTTCCTTTTTCTTATTTTTCTTGTGCAGCAAGATAATTGTGTAAATATGTTTATATATATTGGATTTATCATATATTTTAACATATATAACATATATTGGATTGCTTTCAATTTAGAGGAGGGGTTTTACATTAAGTAAAACACAGTACTAGGTACTATGGGAAATATACTCATGTATAAGACATGGTTTTTCTCCTCAAACAGCATTAAAGCTGGATTAAGTCATTATTAATCAGAGAAATGCAAATTAAGACAACTCTGAGATACCACTATATACCTGTCAGAATGGCTAGAGTGATAGGAAAAGATAATGCAGAATGTTGGAGGGGATGTGGGAAAACTGGGACATTGATACATTCTTGGTGGAATTGTGAATACATCCAGCCATTCTGGAGAGCAATTTGGAACTATTCTCACAAAGATATCAAACTGTGCATACTCTGACCCAGCAGTGTAAGTACTGGGCTTATATCCGAAAGAGATTTTAAAGAAGGGAACGGGACCTGCATGTGCACGGATGTTTGTGGCAGCTCTATTTGTAGTGGCCAGAAACTGGAAACTTAGTGGATGCCCATTAATTGGAGAATGGCTAAATAAATTGTGGTATATGAATGTTATGGACTATTATTATTCTGTAAGAAATTACCAGCAAGATGATTTCAGAAAGGTCTGGAGAGACTTACATGAACTGATGCTGAGTGAAAGATCATTATATACTTCAACAACAATACTATATGATGATCAATTCTGATGGATGTGGCCTTCTTCAACAATGAGATGAACCAAATCAGTTCCAATAGAGCAGTAATGGATTGAACCAGCTACATTCAAAGAAAGAACTCTGGGAGATGACTATGAACAACTACATAGAAATCCCAATCCTTCTATTTTTGTCTGCCTGCATTTTTGATTTTCTTCACAGGCTAATTGTACACTATTTCAAAGGCCGACTCTTTTTATATAGCAAATTAACTGTTTGGACATGTATGTGTGTGTGTGTGTGTGTGTATGTATATATATATATATATATATATATATATATATATATATATATATATTATATATATATATATATATATATATATATATATAGTATTTAACTTATGCTTTAACATATTTAAGTTGTATGGGTCAACCTGCCATCTGGGGGAAGGGGTGGGTGGAAGGAGGGAAAAAGTTGGAACAAAAGGATTTGCAACTCTCAATGCTGAAAAAATACCTATGCATATATCTTGTAAATAAAAAGTTATAATAAAAAATGAATGGATTAGTACCTTTTTTTCATATACAGATAGCTTTGATTACTTCATCTGAAAACCACTTTTTATCTTTTTTATCATTTATTATTTGGAGAATGATTCTTATTTTTTTATATAAATTTGACTCAGTTTTCTATATTTGAGAAATAAAGTATCAGAAAAAAAAAATGACTGGGGGAGCCAACATGGTGGAGAGGACACACATGTCTTTCTGAGCTCTCCTCTACCCTCAAACTATTTTATGAAACTTAGCCTCTGAATTAGTGCTTGACTTTCAGAACCCACAAATATTGGAGTGTAACACATTACCAACAGAATAATATCAAAACTCACCAGGAAAAGATTTGTTTTTGCTTCTGTGCTGGGGATGGAACAAGGCTAGGCCAGGTAGGCAGATAGGCAATCAGAGCATGGAGAACAGCTCACTGAGCAGACTGAAGGGGGGTGGGATGTGGTCTCTTCCAGCAGAAAATCTGTAGGGAGAACTCTACCATAGTGTAGGCTATTCTGCTCTGGCAGCAAGACAGTAGATCAGTGGAGAAGCAATAAAAACAAGGGGTAAAGATTATTGATATAGATATAGGAAAGATAATCTAAGGATTATTGAACTCCCTGAAAATCATGATGAAAAAAAGAGCCTAGATATTATTTTTCAGGAAATCATCAAAGAGAACTGCCCAGATGTCATAGAATCAGAGGTAAAATAGCCATTCAAAGAATTCATGGATCACCTCCTAAAGGAGATTCCAAAATCAAAAGTTCAAAGAATATTGCGGCTAAATTCCAGAACTATCAGACTAAGGAAAAAAAATATTACAAGCAGTTGAAAAAAATCAAATACCAAGGAGCCACAATAAGGATTACTCAGGATCTAGTAGTGTCCACATTAAAGGATCGAAGGGCCAGGAATCTGATATTCCAAAAGGCAAAAGAACTTGAGATGCAGCCAAGAATAACTTATCCAGTCAAAATTGAGCATTTTCTTCCAGGGAAGAAGATGGACATTCAGTGAAACTGGTGAATTCCATTTATTCTGATGAAAAAAACAGAGCTAAACGAAAAGTTTGACCTCCAAATATAGGACTCAAGTTAGTATAAAAAGGTAAAAAGAACTCTTAAGAACTATATTTCTGTTATGAGTAAACATACAGAGTACATGTATAATTTTGTTTTACTGTTATAATATAAAAAAAGATCTAGAGGTAGAAAGGAAATTGTAGCAAAAAAGGAAAAATTGGAGGTACTACATCTCATGAAAAGGCAAAGAAAACCTATTGTATCTGTGGGAAAGAAAGAAGGGAGGTGAACATATTCAGTTTACAGAGAAACTTCTCCCACATCATTGAAAAGTGGAAGGGGAAAAGTGAAAAAGGAAGGGAAAGGCTAAATAGAAGAGAATACAGAAATTGTAAGGGCAAGGCTTAAGAAAATGGGAGGGACTCTAAGGGAGAGGGAGGAATTCTAAAGATGGAAGGCTGTGTGAGGCAAATGCTGCTCATAAGTTTAATACTGGGGAGGGGAGTAAGAAGAAAAGGAAGAAGAAAAGCAGCAGTAAATAAAGAATTTGTAGTTTTAACCATAAACTGGGTAAACTTCCCCATAAAGCATATATAGTAAAGACTATAATCCCAACACAGTAAAGATAACAGACTGAATTAAAAGCCAGAATGCTATAATATATTGTTTACAAGAAACACACTTGAAGCAGGGTGATACATACAGAGTAAAAGTAAAAGGCTGGAGCAGAATCTACCATGCTTCAGGTGAAGTCAAAAAAGCATGGGTAGCCATTCTGATTTCAGATCAAGCAAAAGCAAAAATTGATCTAATTAAAAGAGATAAGGAAGGAAAGTATATCTTGCTAAAGGGTACTATAGACAGTGAAGCAATATCAATACTAAACCTATATGCACCAAGTAGTATAGCATCTAAATTCCTAAAGAAATTAAGAGAACTGAAAGAAGAAATAGACAGCAAAACTATAATAGTGGGAGATCTCAACCTTGCACTCTCAGAACTAGATAAATCAAACAACAAAATAAATAAGAAAAAAGTTAAAGAGGTAAATATAACACTAGAAAAGTTAGGTATGATAGATATTTGGAGAAAAGTAAATGAAGACAGAAAGGAATGCACTTTCTTCTCAACAGTCCATGGAACCTATACAAAAAATTGACCATATATTAGGCCATAGAGACTACATATTCAAATGGAAAAAGGCAGAAATAGTAAATGCATCCTTTTCATATCATGATGCAATAAAAATTACATTCAATAAAAAGCCAGGGGAAAATGGACCAAAAAGTAATTGGAAATTAAATAATATCATCCTAAAGAATGAATGGGTAAAAATTAGTTCCAAGTGATTTGTAATGAACAGAACCAGTTACACCCAGAGAAAGAACACTGGGAAATGAGTATGAACCACAACATAACATTTCTACTCTTTCTGTTAATGAATGCTTGCATTTTTTTTTCTCCTCAGGTTATTTTTACCTTTTTCTAAATCCGATCTTTCCTATGCAACAAGATAACTGTATAAATAATGTGTGTGTGTGTGTGTGTGTATATATATATATATATATATATATATATATATATATATATATATATATATATATATTGTATTTAGTAGATACTTTAACATATTTAACATGTATGGGACTACCTGACATCTAGGGGAGGAGGGTGGGGAAAAGGAGGGGAAAAGTTGGAACAGAAGGTTTTTGCAAGAGTCAGTGTCAAAAATTTACTAATGCATATGTTTTGTATATAAAAAGCTATAATAAAAATAAAATTTAAAAAATACAGAGATATTATCTATCTATATCTATATCTATATATGGAGAAAGAGAGAGAGAGAACTTCATAAATCTTAAAGTGCTATATCAACATTAGTTAACATTATTATTCCACGTGAATCCAAGAACTAGTCAATAAGAGTATAGGAAATATAAATAGGAAAATGGAAAAATTAAAAGGGGTTTTTTTGGAATGAAGGTTTGGGAAAAGAAATGGGAAAGGAGATTTTCCCAAATATTTACCTTTTTTTTAATAATTGTTTGATTTTTTTTTGGGTTTTTTCTTTTTCCAAATTTTATAAATTTATTTTTTGGGGGGTTTTGGAAAATTTTTTAAATTTTTTTTTTTTTTTTTTTATTGTTTTATAGAATTTTTAAAAAACTGTATGGTTTTTGGCTCTTTTTAAAGGGGGAAAGTTTGATTTTTTTTAGGTTATTTTTTTTTAAATTGTTTTTTATTTTTTTTTTTTTTTTTTTTTTTATTTATAAAAAAAAAATTTTTTTAAAATTTTTAAATTTATTTTAAATTTTTTGTAAATAAAAAGGGGAAAAGGGGGGGGGAAATTTTGGGAAAAGGTTTTTGCAAATATTCCCTTTCTTTAATGGAAATTAAAAAGTAAAAATTTAAAAATTTTAAAATGGGTTTTTTTTTTTTTCTTTAAATAAAAAAAGGGTAAATTTTTTCAAATGTAAAAACCCTCTTTAAATTAAAATTTTTTGGGGTTTTTTGGGTTTTTTTTCTTTTTTTTAAAAATAAAAGAGAAATTTTTTTTAAACAAAAATTTTTTTTTAATTTATTAAAAAAAGAAAAGGAAAATTTTTTTTTTTGGGTTCTTCAAATATAAAAAATTTTTTTTGGGAGGGTTTTTGCCCTTTTTTTTAAATTTTTATAAATTTTTTAGGGAAAAATTTTTTAAAAAATTTAATTGGGAAGGTTTTTTTATTTTAAAAAAAAAGAAAAAAATTTTTTTTTTTTGAAAAGGAGGGTTTTTTGGAATTAAAATTTTTTTTTTTTTGAAAAAAAAAATTTTTAAAGTTCCAAATTTTTTGAAAAATATTGGTTTTCTTATTTTTGGGGGAAAACTTGTTCCTTTTCAAAAAAATTTTAAGACCAGATTTTGGGATTTCTTTTTGTGGTTTTTGGTAAAGTTTTTTTTTTCTAAAATTTTTTTTTTTTAAAAAAATTTATAGTTTTGAAATTTTAAAAAATTTTTTTTTAAAATTTTAAAAATTTTTTTTTTTTTTTTTTTTTAAAGTTTAATTTAAGGGATATAAAATGGGTAATTTTCAATTAAAATTTTGCAAAAATTTGTTTAATTTTTTACCTTTATTATTTTAAAATGGCAATGACAGTAGATGTTAAATATTTAAAATATAATTAGTAAAATTTAAATATATATATTTAAAATTTTTATTTTCTTACAAAAGAATTTTTAAAATTATTTAAATTATTTTAGAAATAAAAAGGGTTTGGTAAAAAAGGAGGGAAAATGAGTTTTAGTCATTCCAGAGTTTTTTTCTGGGAAAGTGTTGTTTTATGCTCCATTAGAAATGATTTGGTTGATTCGTTGTGAGGATGGCCTGTCCATCAGAATGGTCATATTATATTGTTGTTGAAGTATAAATGATTCCTGGTCCTGTATTTCACTTTAGCATGTTGTGTGTCTCTTCCAGGTTTTCTGAAATATCCTTGTTGGTTTTTTACAGAACAGTAATATTCCATAATTTCATATACCAATTTTTCAGTTTATTTTCCAATGATGGAAATCCATTCAGTTTTGGTTTTAGCACTAAAAAGGGTTCCCAAAACGTGAATACAGGTCCTTTCCCTTTCTTTTATAATCTTTTGGGATATAATCCCAGTAGTAAATGTTGGAAAAGGGTTACAAAGTTTGATAATTTTTAAAATAGTTCCAAATTTCTCCAAAATGGTTGGATCGTTCACACCTACCAAAATTATCAATGTCCCAGTTTTCCCCATCCTCCAACAATTTTATTTTTTTCCTGTCATCTTACCAATTTGAAGGTGTTTAGTGGATTTAAAGAGTTGTCTTAATTTGATTTCTGATTAAAAATTAATCTTTTCATATGACTAGAAATAGTTTCAATTTCTTCATCTGAGAATTGTCTGTTCATATCCTTTTGACCATTTTCAATTGAGAATGGCTTGATTTTTTTATAAATTAGAGTTAATTTTCATATATTTTGAAAGGAGGCCTTTTATCAGAACCTTTGACTGTAAAAAATATTTTCCCAATTTATTGCTTCCTTCTAATCTTGTCTGCATTATTTTGTTTGTACAAAAACTTTTCGTTTGGTATAATCAAAATTTTCATTTTGTGATCAGTAATGATCTCTTTATTTCTGCTTTGGTCATAAAAAACCTTTCCCTTCCACAGGTCTGAGAGGTAAACTACCTTGTTCTTAATTTATTAATAATTTCATTTTTATGCCGGTCATGAACCCATTTTGACCTTTATCTTGGTGTATGGTTATATGGATTAATGCCTAGTTTCTGCAATTAGTTTCCAATTTTCCCAGCAATTTTTATCAAAAAAGTTCTTATCCCAAAAGTTGGGGTCTTTGGGTTTGTCAAAGACTAGGTTGCTATATTTGTTGACTGTTTTATCCCTTGAACCTAACTATTCCACTGATCAACTAATCTATTCCAAATACCAAATAGTTTTGAAAGCTGCTCTATAATATATTTTAGATCTGGTAGCTGACCTTTCATTTGATTTTTTTTTCAAACCTTAAATTCTTGATTTTTGTTTTTCCAATGAACTTTGTTGTTATTTTTTTCTGGTTTAAAAATTTTTTGGGTCTGTTTATAGCGCTAAATAAATAGATTATTTAGGTAATATTGTCATCTTTATTATATTTGCTCCCCTTTAAAAAATTTTATTTTTTTTTAATTTAATTAATTTTTGGTGGGTTTTTTTTTTTTTTTTTTTGGAAGATTTAAAAAATTTTTTATTATGTAGTTATTTTAAATGGAATTTCTTTTTTGACTGTTGGTTTTTTGGTAAAAGAAGGTGCTTGGTTTATTTTAAAACCCAAAATTTTGTTGTGGATTGTTTTTCCCTTTTTGGGGGGGGGTTTTAAGTTTTTGTTGGAAAGAGGGTTTTTTTTTGTTTTTTTTTTTTTCCCTTTGTTTTTGGGGGGGTTTTAAATTAGGGGGTTTTTGGGGTTTTCTTTTTGCTGGGGGGTTTTTGGGGGTTTGGGGGAGGTTGGGATTTTGGGTGGTTTTGGTGGTTTTAAATTTTGGGGGTGGAAAGATGTGGATTTTTGGGGAAAGGGGTTTTTTGATTTGGGTGTGGGGGGGTTTTTGGTGGTTTTGGGTTGGTTGGGTGGTTTTTTGGGGTTTTTTTGATTTTTTGGGGGTTTTTTTGGCATTTTGGGTTTGGGAATTTTTTCTTTTTTTTGGTTTTTTTTATTTTGTTGGGTTTTGTTTAAAGAGGGGTTTTTTTTTTGGTTTTTTTTTTGGGGGGGTTGGGGGTATGAAAGTTTTTAAAAATTTTTGCCTTGGGGTTTTTTTTTAAGGTTTAAATTTTTGTTTTTAAATTTTTTTTGGTTTTTTGGGTTTTTTTTTTGTTTTTTTGGGGTTTTTTTTTTCTTTGGGGTTTTTGTTTTTTTGAGAAAATTTTTTGTTTTTTTTGGTGAAAAGTTTTTTTTTGTTTTTTTTTTTTTTTAATTGTGGGGGGTTTTTTTTTTTTTTTTTTTAAAAATTTTGTTTTTTTGTTTTTTTTTTTTTTTTTTACTTTTTATTTTTTGGTTTTTTTTTTTTTTTTTATTTTTTTTGTTTAATTTAATTTTTTTGTTTTGTTTGGTAAAGGGAATTTTTGATTTTGGGGTTTAAATTTTTTTTTATTTTTTCTTTTGGTTTTTTTGGGGAAATTTTTTTGCTTTTATTTTTTTTAAGGTTTTTTTCCGGTTTTTTTTTGGGTGTTTATTTAAGGGGTTTTTTTTTTTTTTATTTTGAGGTTTTTGTGTTTAATATTGGGTTTTTTGTGGTTTATAATTGGAAAAGGGGGGTTTTTTTTTTTTGGTTTTCTTTTTTCAAAAATTTTCGGGTTTTTTTGCTTGGCTTTTTTTTTTTGGTTTGTTTTTTTGAGGTTTTTTTTTGTGTTTTTTGTTGTTTGCTTTTTTTGAATTTTTCTTTGGGGCCTTTTAAATTTTTTTTGGGGGTTTGGGGATTTTTTTTAAGGGATGAGTTTTTTTTTGGGAATTTTTTTTATTTTGTGGCTTTTTTTTTTTAAAAGTTTTTTGTTTTTTTTTGGGTTTTTTTTTTTTTGGGTTTTTTTTTTTGGGTTTTTTTGGGATTTAAATTTTTTGTTTTTATTTGGTTTTTTTTTTTTTTTGGGGGAGTTTTTTTTTTTTAGTTTTTTTTTTCATTTTAAAATTTTTTGGGGGTTGTTTTTTTTAAATTTTTTAAATTTTTGGGTTTTTTGTTTGAATTTTTTTTTTTTTTTTTTTTTTTTTTGTTTTTTTTTTTTTTTTTTTTTTTTTTAAGTAATAAGGGAAATTTTTTAAAATTTTTTTTTTTTTTGTTAAAAAAGATAAAAAGTTTTTTTTTTTTTTGATTTTTTGGGTTTTTTTTTGGTTTTTTTTTTTTTGTTTTTTTTTTTAAAATTTTTTTTATTTTTTGGTTAATTAAAATTTTTTTTTAAAAATGTAAAATTTTGGGAGTTGTTTTTTTTTTGAAAGGTTTTTTTGGAAATTTTTTTTTTTTTGTTTTTTCGAAAAAGGAATTTTTTTTTATTAACTTTTTTGGAAATTTTGGTTTGTTTTTTTTTTTTTTTGTTTTTTAAATTTTTTGGTTTTTTTAATGGAGGGTGGGTTTTTGGTTTTTTGGGGGTTTTTTGGTTTTAAATTTTTTTTTTTTTGGGGTGAAAATTTTTTTTTTTGTTTTCAAATTTTGGGTTTTTTTTGGGGTTTTTTAAAGGGTTTTTTTTTTTTTTTTTTAATTTTTGTATTTATTTTTTTTTTTTTTGAAAAAATTTTTTTTTTATTTTTTTTTAATTTAAATTTTGGGGGTTTTTTTTAATTTTTTTGTTGTTTTTTTTTTTTGGCTTTTTGTTTTTTGGGGGGACCGGGGTTTTGGGAACAGTTTTATTTGAAATTTTTTGAAAATTTTTTTAAAGGTTTTTGTATTTCCCGGTTTTTTTTGGGGTTTTTGTTTTTGGGATTATTTTTTTTTTGGGGGTTTTTTTTAATTTAAATTTTTTCCTTATTTTTTTGGGAAATTTACCCGTTTTTATTTTGCTTTTTTTTTTTGCTTTTTTTTTTGGTTTTAAAATTTTTTCCTTTAATTTAATTTATTTTTTTTGGGGTTTGGATTTTTGTTTAAAGGTTTTTTTTTCTTTTTTTTTTTGGGTTAAAAGGCTTTTCCCAAATTTTTTTGGGAAATTTTATTTTATTTTTCTTTTTGTTTTTGGTTTTGTTTTTTTGAAAGGTTTAAATGTTTTTTTTTTTCATTTTTTTTAAAATTTTCGGGTTTTTTTTTTCCCTTTTTTTGTTTGGGCTTGGGTTGGGGTTTAGGGATTTTTTTTTATTTTGGATTACTGTATTGGTTTTTTTGGGTGGGTTTTTTTAATTTTTTTTAAATTGGTTAAAATTTGAAAAAAAAAAGATTTTTTTAAAAGGGTTTTTTAAAATATGAAAAGGTTTATGAAATTTTAAAATTTTTTGTTAAATTTTGGGTTTTTTTGGGGGTTTTTTTTGGTTTTTTGGGGTTTGGGGGTTTTTTGGGGGGGTAAAATTTTAAAGGGTTTTGGGTTTTTGTTTTGGCTTTGGTTTTTGGGGTTTGGATTTTGGGGTTTTTTTGTTTGGGTGGGGTTTTTGGTTTTTATTTTTTTGGGTTTTTTTTTTTTGGGGTGGGGTTTTTTTTTTTTTTTGGTTTGGGGCATTTTTTGGGGATTTTTAAATTTTTAAGTGGGGTTTGGAAATTTTTGGTTTTTTTTTTTTTGCTTTTTTTGTTTTTTTTTGGATTTGTTTTTTTGGGGGTAAATTTTTTTATTTTTATTTTAAAATTTTTTTTAAATGAGTTTAAAGTTTTTGGGAAAATTTAATATTTTTGGGAAAATTTTTTTCCTTTTGAGTTTTTGGGGGAAATTTTTAAAATTGGTTTTAAAATTTTTGGGGTTTAATTTTTTTGAAGGGGTTATTTAAATTTAAAATTAAATTTTTCCCATTTTTCATCCGGAAAAAGGATTTTTTTACTTGGTTTTTTTTGGGGTTTTTTGCCAAAAATTTTAAATTTTTTCCTTTTTTTTAAAATTTTTTTTGGGAATTTTTTGGGTTTTGGTGGGTAAATTTTTTTTTAAAAAATTTTTTTCTTGTTTTTCAAAAATTTTAAAGTTGGGGACTTTTTGGGGAAATTGAAATATTTGCCCGGGATTTTTTAAAATTTAATTTGTTTTTTTAAAGGGTTTTTTAACAAATTTTTTTTTTTGGGGTTTTTTTGGGATTAATTTTTTTTTAATTTTCCCAAAATTATAAATTTTTTTTTTTTAATTTTTTTTTTTTATTTCTTTTTTCTTTTTTAAAAGGGGTTTTAAACCCCTTTTTTGTTTCTAAAAAATTTAAATTTTATTGGGTTGGGCATTTTGGGTTTTTGGTTTGGGAAATTTTTTTTTTTTTGGGGGGGGGTTTTTTTTTTTTGAGTTTTCCCTTTTACTTTGTTTTTTTGGGTTTTCCCCTTAAAAGTGGGGAGTTTCACTCTTTGCAGATTATATGATGGTATATATACTTAGAGAATCTGAGAGATTATACTAAAAAGCTATTGGAAATAATCCACAAATTTAGGTAAGTTGCAGGATACAAATAAATCCACATAAATATTCAGCATTTTTATACATCACTAACAAAATCAAATAGCAAGAGATACAAAGAGAAATTTGATTTAAAATAACTGTTGATAGTATTAAATATTTGGGAATTTATCTGCCAAGGGAAAGTCAGGAACTATATGAACAAAACTACTAAACACTTTACAAAAAAATATATTCAGATCTAAGCAATTGGGAAATTTTTAGTGCTTTTGAATAGCTTGAGTGATTATAATAAAGATAACAATATTATCAAAACTAATCTATTTATTTAGTGCTATACTAATCAGACTCCCAAGAAATTATTTTAATGACCTAGAAAAAATAACAACAAAATTCATCTGAAAGAAGAAAAGATCAAGAATTTCAAGTGAACTAATGAAAAAAAAATCAAACAAAGGTAGCCTAGCTATACCTGATCCAAAACTGTATTTATTATAAAGCAGCAATCACCAAAACCATTTGGTATTGGCTAAGAAGTAGACTACTTGTTAAGTGTAGGTTAGATTCACAGGACAAAATAGTCAATAACTATAGCAATCTAGTTTTTGACAAACCCAAAGATCTTAACTTTAAGGATAAGAATTCACTATTTGATAAAATTTGCTGGGAAAATTGGAAATTAGTATGGCAGAAACTCAGCATTGACCCAAATTTAACACCATACACAAGATCAAAATGAGCTCATGACCTAGGCATAAAAAATGAGAGTATAAATAAATTAGAAGAACATAAGATAATTTACCTTTATGACCTGTGGAGGAGGAAGGAATTTATGACCAAAGAAGAACTAGAGATCATTCTTGATCACAAAATAGAAAACTTTGATTATATCATGTTAAAAAGCTTTTACACAAACAAAACTAATGCAGACAAGATCAGAAGGGAAGCAATAAACTGGGAAAACATTTTTACAGTTAAAGGTTCTGATAAAGGCATCATTTCTAAAATATATGAAGAAATTACTCTAATGTATAAAATCAAGCCGTTCTCCAATTGATAAATGGTCAAAGGATCTGAACAGATAATTTTTGGGTGATGAAATTGAAACTATTTCTTCTCATATGAAAAAGTGTTCCAAATCATTATTGATCAGAGAAATGCTAATTAAGACAAATCTGAGATACCACTACATATTTTTCAGATTGACTAAGATGACAGGAAAAGGTAATGATGGATGTTGGAGGGGATGTGGGAAAACTAGGACACTGATGCTTTGTTAGTGGAGTTGTGAATGGGTGCATTCATTCTGGAGAGCAATATGGAATTATGCCCAAAAAGTTATCAAACTGTGCATACCCTTTGACCCAGCAGTGCTACTACTGGGCTTATTTCCCCAAAGAGATAATAAAGATGGGAAAGGAATCTGTATGTGCCAAAATGTTTGTGGCAGCCCTGTTTGTAGTGGCTAGAAACTGGAAAGTGAATGGATGCCCATCAATGGGAGAATGGTTGGGTAAATTGTGGTATATGAATGTTATGAAATATTATTGTTCTGTAAGAAATGACCAGCAGGAGGAATACAGAGAGGCTAGGAGAGACTTACATGAATTGATGCTAAGTGAAATGAGAAGAAATAGGAGATCATTATACAATTCAACGACAATACTATTTCAGGATCAATCTGATGGATGTGGCTCTCTTCAACGATAAGAGGATCCAAATCAGTTCCAATTGCTCAATAATAAACAGAACCAGCTACACCCAACAAAAGAACACTGGGAAATGAGTGTGGACCACAACATAGTATTTCCACTTTTTCTGTTTTCTGCTTCCTATTTTTTTCTTCTCAGATTCTTTTTATCTTTTTTCTTATGCAGCAAGATAACTGTATAAATATGTATACATATATTATATTTAACATATACTTTAACATATTTAACATGTATGGCACTATCTGCCATCTAGGGGAGGGAGTGGAGGGAAGGAGGGAAAAATTGGAACAGAATTTTTTGCAAGGGTCAATGTTGAAAAATTACCCATGCATATGTTTTGTCAATAAAAATTATAATAATAATAAAAGAAATGATAGCAGGAATAAGAATAACATCTATTAGAGAAATAATCATTCCCTTTAACTGGAGAATATTTGGAAATGGTGGTTAATAATAGGGAGCATACTATATAATGGAGGGTCTTTGACAGTTAGAAAAAGAGACAGAGAAAATAAAGAAGAAAATAACAGAGGAAGAGAGATTGATAAATAGGTAGATAGATATTGGTGTAGAAAAACATAAATATGGATATGCATGCAAATCCATATATTTACATGTTATACTGATATGTATTATAAGAGTAAAACATAGAGAGAGAGCTTGGAATTTTCTCAAAGTCACATATATAACAAATATTATGAAGAATCTAATAACTACTAATTCAAAATTTAATAATGTCTTCATACCTTCATGCCACTCACAATTATACTTAGTGTTGTTGGTATTGTTGATATAGAACTGGAGTTTTTATTTTTTTTTAGAACTGGAGTTTCTAATAAAAATATGAACATTTAAGTAGATTTTATAATCACTTGATCCTCATCTCTGTCAGGAACCCAATGTCTCTCAGTTGAACAACTTTACTTGGATGTTCCATTATCACCTCAAATCTGGCATGTCTAAAATATAACTCAGTCTCCCATTATCCTCATTTTCTAACTGTTCTTATATTGGCAAAGAAAGAGAGATCCTTCTAACATCTGAGGTTAATAAATTCAGAGTCACCCTTGACTCTCTTCTATTTTTCTTATTTCACATCTCATCACTTGTCAAAGTCTATCAATTCTATTTTCCCATTTTCTTGTATCTGTATCCTTTTCATTTAGATGTATACTAATTTTGCATTCTTTCTGACTATGTAAATGGTGATGACCTCAAAAGAAAAAAATAGAGAATTTATGAGATGTGAATATATGACACACACATCTGAATGAAAAGGATACATACACCAGAAATATAGTAGGAGAAAAATTAAATGAAAATTATTTATATAATAAAGAAATGTCTGGATTCTTATTCCTAATTTTTAAAATATTTTCTTTCAAAAGTAATTTTATTGAATACTGTATTAAAGGTGGGCTTTGATCTCTTAATGATTTTATTGCCTTGATTTGACTACCTAATTTGAATAGCTAGGTCAAGAATTGTTTGTATACAAATTTAAAACATTTTAAAAATGCATTGCTTCTTAGCTAGTCTATTACTAGTTGGTAAATAGTAGTAGTATGTAGCTAGAAGTTAATAGAACCTCAGAGTAATAGAATTCTAAACAAATCATTGGTCTGTTGATTTCTTCTAAGAATTTCTTTACAGGGCCCCATTTTTGTAACTAAGTGGTTACCAAAAATTGTGCATATAATCAGTAAATATTAATGCTGAGCTAAGAAAAAAAAGAAAGGAAAAAGTTTAAAAATTAGTGCCCTACTTAGGATGGAAATAGATTAGACAATGAACTCCTAGGAATCAAAGTTCTTAAACTTCAAAGTCTACATGGTTCTACTCAGAATTTATCTAAAATGTTATTATCATGAAGGAAATTACTTTTGAGCCACAACTAAATTTGTAATATCCCAAGAAATCTTGACTAAAACTGAATCAAAGTAAATGTGATACAAGGTGTTATGGTGGTACAATGACTAATTCTGAAGTTAAAAAGATCTGGGGGATACATTATCTGTAAGATTTTTAGTTAATTCATTTAATCACCTTGAGACTTTGTTTTCATCTGTAAAATAATGTGTTTACATTAAATGGCCTCTGATGTCCATAGTAATTTTTGATTTATGACCCTATCAAGTAAGAATGACTTGCAATTAGAAGCCTTTGAATACTTAGAATACAATTATAACTAGAACATTGTTCACAAATCTGCTTAATTCTTGCTTATATATAAAATGTGTTTTCTGGAGTGATTATCGCTTATTAAATCAGTACTAACTAATTGTTATGGATCTGTTTAGTTAAGTTTAAAAGGACAGTGCCTTTATTACAAAATCATTTGGCCCTGAAACATATGCTTATAATAAAAGCATTATCTAAGTGCCACATCTTAGTGCAATAGTTAACTAAATAGTAATTATCAAAAACATACTTAATGAATTAGGTTAATTGTTTTCTGGAGATAAACTATAACAGCCCTTCAAGTACACACATAAGTAACTTTTAAATATTTATTTTTCTGGTTTATTACCTTTTAATTATTTTATTCTGTCTACAACAAATTTCATTTTTGTCCCAAAACAGTATTTTTGTTGTATAAAGTGAATATTGGTATTTGAAATGACTTACTTTAAAATACATTACATATTGCATTAAACTACACCTGTGGTCACATTTTTTTCTATAGAAGGCAATTGTCTCATATTTTTCCAACTGGCTTTTCCCAGGTAAGTAGTCATAATTTATACAATTCCCATGAAACGGATTTTTATAGCAAATACCCCCTAGGGAACAATCTATCATCTTGGCTAATCTTGTTCTTATTGCTATTACTAGCTTCAGGAGAGAGTGGAGAAAACAAAAGCCTGGAAATCAAGAGAATGGGGGATCTAGCATTCTCTCTACCACTAAATTGTATTAACTATCAAGCTTCTTAAACTTTTTCAACTCATGAATCCTTTTTGCCTAGAAATTTTTATATGACCCCAGGTGTATATGTGTGTGTGTGTGTGTTTGTGTGTGTGTGTGTGTGTGTGTGTGCAGAATAGGTATACAAATCAAACATTTACTGATAATAAGTCAAAATTTTGTCACACACCCCCCCCGTTTCAGTTCTGAGATCTCTCATGGAGTTGTATCTAAATTATGACACTCTATGTCTAAGTTTCAGTTTCTTATTTGTAATTAGAAAAAAAAATGAACTAGGTGATAACTTAGTACCTCATCTTCTCTAATACTTGTGTAAGTCTTTTGGTAATATACCTTCAATGTGCTACAGGCATTAACTGGCATTAAATTAGGAATAAACACACATGCATACACCACATAATTTTTAGAGGAAAAAAAATGTCAGTGAACTGATTGGAAAGAACTGGGGACCAGTATCTGGAGATATGAGTTCTAGTGCTGATTCTGTCATTACTTGTGTAACCTTTGACATTATTTAAACTATTTTGGTCTATTTTTCCTTTTGTGGAATGAAGTCTGTGGACATGATTCCCCCATGCAAGTCTAACATTTTGATTCTATAAAAAATTAAATTAAGTGAGTACCTAGGAAAAGAGCCAAAGAAAGAAAATGAAAGCAGAAAGGAAACATCTATTTAAACAGAGGGAATAAAACAAAGACAAAAAATGAAATAAGCAAATGAAACAAGCAAAACCTTGAGAAATTTCAGTTTATTTGGGTGAAACTTCCCTGAAAGTGGTCAGTTATCCTTGTGACTACTCTCTTCTTAATTCTGTGTTTCTTGATATTCTCTAGAGAGATAAGCATACTGCTAAGTCTCTCTTTTGTTTCTTTCTTAGCTTCTCTGATAGATTAAAACCAGCAGTCAGTCAGTCTTGAGCATTCCCAGTAGCTCAGGCCATTTTTCATCAAAAATTGAAAGCAGTGGCAGAAAAAAAAAATCAGGTTACTATACAGTGGTTGAAAGCTAAATCTAGTTTTATACTGAACATCTGTCTTCCCTTTCAAATTTCCTCAGCTAGGATTCTTTTCTATAGCATACATGGTTAGGACGAAATGGTTTTGCTATTATTAGGATGATATGCCCTCAGCCACCTAGTAATCTTAATGTAGTGCAGACTCTATCTATCTAGATAAATTGATTGCAGGCTGGTCTGAACAACTTCTGGGATCTATTTATATGCCAACAAGGAATTTGTTTTTGAATGGCAACAATACTTAAAAATTATGTAATACTTAGCCAAAAAGTTTGGAAAAGAGTAAAGTGACTTGCTCAGGTTCACATAATTATTAAGGAACCTGGGGTTAGATTTGAACTTATAAAGATGTCTTCCTGATTCCAACCTCAGTGTTTTATGCTTTATTTACTGAGATAACTAGATATATCTATGAATATATAGCTAAGTATCTACCTATTTATTAGTGTGTAAGCATATGTATGTGAGTGTATACAAACATGTACACATGCCCGTCTATTAATATGTTTCTTTTCCAAACAATGAGTCAACAGTCACAGAAACCTCAACCAGTCAGGAGAAAAATGATCATAGATGTGATATTACAAAGTATCTAAGAGGTCATGCAGTCTTCTATTTACTGAAAAAAATTACATATGAGCAAACTACAACCTAGATATGTCTGTTTCTATAGAACTGCAGAAGCAATAAATGGTAGAACTGTAATTCCAACCCAAATTCTCAATTATTTGTCCATTAGAAAACAAAGATTCTCCATGTCATTTCAATTCTCTTGAATCACATAAATATTCACAATTTAAATGTTTTCATTCTCATAATTTAAATGTTTTATTACTTCCTCAGTATCTACCATAGTGCAATAAATGGTAGAACTGTAATTCAAACCCAAATTCTCAATTATTTGTCCATTAGAAAACAAAGATTCTCCATGTCATTTCAATTCTCTTGAATCACATAAATATTCACAATTTAAATGTTTTCATTCTCATAATTTAAATGTTTTATTACTTCCTCAGTATCTACCATAGTGCAATAAATGTTAGAACTGTAATTCAAACCCAAATTCTCAATTATTTGTCCATTAGAAAACAAAGATTCTCCATGTCATTTCAATTCTCTTGAATCACATAAATATTCACAATTTAAATGTTTTCATTCTCATAATTTAAATGTTTTATTACTTCCTCAGTATCTATCATAGTGCATGGGATATCATAGAAAATGTCTATTGATTGATTGATTTATATCCAACTAATTGATACCCAATTCAATCATGTAAGATTTCCTAATAACAAATGAACTACTTACTTCCCTTATAGAATGAACTTTTTGTACTGATCCCTTTTGAATATAACCACAAACCAGGACAAAACTCTCGAAAAATAAAATTGACTCTTCCTTGGAAATTTTTTGAGGTTATTTGCAAAGTAAAAATATATACTTTTCCATGACTCATAGAACTTATAACCAAAGATACCAAGCAGATCAATCCCTTCAATATACAAATGAAAACAAGAGACCTAAAAGAACAAGTTTTGTTTCAATTTCTACATGAAATAAAGACTATTCTGCCCTGAATTCGTCAATTTCAAACTCACTATTTACTTTACACATTTATTTTTCTGGCTCTACCATATACATCTGCTATATGTGTGTGTGTGTGTGTGTGTGTGTGTGTGTGTGTGTGTGTGTGTGTATAGTCAATTTTTGTGCTTCCTTTTTCAAACTATTGAATTTTTTCATAATCCTGTAAAATACTTTTTTTCCTATTTTTCTTCTATTTCTCTTATTGATTTTTACAATCTTTTTTGGGTTCTTCCAAGAGAAACTTTTGAACTTGAGACAAATTCACATAGGCCTTTTGCCATTGCTGTCTTACTCTGAATTTGTGTTCTAATCTTCCCTGTCACTGTGATAGCTTTTAAGCTCACAGCTCTTTTTCCTTTTTTTGCTTTTATTTTTTTAAGTTGATCTCTGCTCCTAGCACAGAGGGGAGACTTTCTCAATCATTTTTTGGCTTAGGGACAGGAACCTGGTCCCTAGATTTCCATTCTGGGGCTGGAGATGCTGACAGCTTTCCCACTGCCCTGATGTAGCCTGCTCTATTGTTTCAGGTTCCAAGGCACACAATTTGCCTTCTTCATTAGGCTGGAGGATTCATACCTGGACTGCTGAGCCAGTGACCCACTGAGCCAGGAGTAAGTGGCTAAAAGCCTCCCACTGGTTTGCTTGTACCATGTCTGTGCTGGGTTGCACTTCCCCTTTATTCAAGTGTTACAAACCTTTCCTGAAAAGCTGGAAAGTTATTTTACTTTATCTGTTTGTTGGTTCTGTTACTCCAGAATCAGTTTAGAGGCTTGAATTAGTTTTTTTTTTTTTTTTTTTTTTTTTTTTTTTTTTTTCCCAAGGGAAACTAGGGAAAGATCAGGCAGCTTCGTACCTTCTCTCTACCATTTTATTTCTGCCCCTCAAAAGACTCAATTTTAATAGAAAATGTGACATTTCATCACACTTTCAAAACATGAGTTAAAAGGAAAATATGAGTGGCAAATCATGAGGGATCAGATAAGAAAAGCTATTTAAATTTCTATAAGGATAGGGCATACCTAAAATCCCTAAGAATTTAATCATCACAAGGACCTTTAGAGAGTGTCTACATAGATAACATGTGTGTGAGTCTTTTTATATTGGGATCATCTCAAAAAAAAAAAAGAATGGAAGGCTAAGAGGGAGTTGGTGAGAGAAGGAAGACGGGCTAAGAACCAAAGGAATTATCTCATAAAAATAAGACACAACAGTAAAAGTTTATATAATGGAAGAGAAAAGATGCTTGGGGGTAGGGGGCTTAAAATTGCCTTTAACCTCATTCACATATAAACTAGTTTATGGATGGAGAAATACATACGTACATGCATGCATACATATATACAGAGATACCCAGAGAATTGAGTATTGAAATTCATCTTATCAAACATGGAAGTCCAAAGGTAAAGGTGTAAGAGAAAAAGGCATATATAAAAGAGAGCATAAATTAAGTTAAGATTATATAATAAAACCAAGTGGGATTTATACCAGCAATGCAGAACTGATTCACTATCAGGAAAATATTACCATAATTGACCACAGCAATAAGAAAACCAACAGAAATCATAAGATATTCTCAATATATGCAGAAAAAGCTTTTGACAAAATCCAGCACCCATTCCTATCAAAAACACTAGAAACCATAGAGATAAAGGAAACTTTCCTTAAAATAATATGCAGTCTCAGGGGTAGCTAGGTGGTACAGTGGATAGAGCACTAGGCCTGAAGTCAGGAGGACCTAAGTTCAAATCTGGTTGCACACAATTAACATTTCCTAGCTGTGTGACACTACGTAAGTCACTTAATCTCAATTGCCTCAGAAAAAAAATTAAAAAATAATATGCAGTATCTATCCAAAACCAACATCGATTATTATTTGCAATGGAGAGAAACTGAATGCATTACCAATAAGATTAGTGGTGAAACAAGAATGCCCATTATCACCACTATTATTCAACATTGTACTAGAAATGTTCGTTTAGTAATAAGAAAAGAAAAATTAATTAAAGGAATTAGAATAATCAATGAAGAAATAAAACTATCACTCTTTGCAGATGATATGATGAAATAGTTAGAAAATCCTAGAAAATCATCCAAAAACCTACTGGAAATAATTCACAGCTGTAGTAGAGTTGCAGGATATAAATAAACCCATACAAGTCGTCAGTATTTCCATATAATATTGACAAATCTCGGGAGCAAGAGATAGAGAAATTCCATTTAAATTAATTGTAGACAAAATAAAATATTTAAGTGACTACCTGCCAAAATAAACCCAAGAACTATATGAACACAATTACAAAATACTTATCACACAAATAAAGTCAGTTTTAATTTTATTTTTTTATTATTATAGCTTTTTATTTACAAAATATAATGCATTGGTAATTTTTTAACATTGACCCTTCCAAAACCTTTTGTTCCAACTTTCCCTCTTATTCCCTCTATCCTCTCCCTTAGATGGCAAATAGTCCAATACATGTTAAATATGTTAAAGTATATGTTGAATCCAATATATGTATACATATTTATAGTTATTAAAGTCAGTTTTAAATACTGGAAAAATATGACTTGCTCATGGGTAGGCCAGCTAATATAATTTTTAAAATGACAATTCTGCTGAAATTGGTATACTTGTTCAGTGTTATGACAATTAAATTGACAAAAAACAGTTATAGCACTAGAAAGAATAATAACAAAATGCTAAGAATATTAAGGGAATTAATGGAAAAAAATACAAAAAAAAAATAGTGGCTTAGCAGTACCAGACCCAAACCCAAATTATAAAGTAGAAGTCATCAAAACTATTTGTTTCTGGCTAAGAAATAGAGTGGTGGATCAGTGGAATAGATTAGACGCATACAACACAGTAATCAAGGCTTAGAGTAATTCACTATTTGATAAACCACCAAACTCCAGCTTCTGGGATAAGAACTCACCATGTGACAAAAATTGCAAGGAAAACTGGGAAATAACATATCAGAAAATTGGCATAGACATATATCTTATACCCCATACCAAACTAAGTTAAAATGGGTACATGATTTAAGCATAAAGAGTAATATCATAAGCAAATTAGGAGAACAAGAGATAATTTACCTATCCCACCTTTGGAGAAAGGAGGAATTTATAACCAAAGAAGAACCAGGGAACATTATGAAAGGCAAAATGAACAACTTTGATTACATTAAATTAAATGGGTTTTGCACAAAGAAAATCAAAGAAATAAGATTAAAAGGAAAATAAAAAGCAGGGAAAACATTTTTACAGACAGTGTTTCTGATAAATGTCTCCATTCTAAAACATATAAGGAACTGTGCCAAATTTATAAAAATACAAGTCATTCCCCAGGTTATCTATAGTTATATGAAAAAATACTCTAAACCACTACTGATTATAGAAATGCAAATTAAAATAACACTGAGGTACCATGTCATACTTCTCAGATAGGCTAATATGTTAGAAAGAAACAATAATAAATGTTAGAGGGAATGTGGGAAAAATGGGATACTAATGCGTTATTGACGGAGTTGTAAAATGATCCAACCATTTTGAAAAGCAATCTTGAACTATGCCCAAAGAGCTATGAAACTAAGTATACTCTTTGACCAAGAAATGTTATTACTGGGTAGGTATCCCAAGGAAATCATAAAGGAGGGAAAAGGACTGACATGTGCAAAAATGTTTGTAGCAGTTCTTTTTGTGGTAACAACAAATTGAAATTGAGTGAATGCCCATCAATTGGGAAATGGCTGAACAAGTTGTGTTACATGAAAGTAATGGAATATTACTGTTATATAAAAATGGAGAAGCTGATTTTAGAAAGGCCTGGACAAATTTACATGAACTGATGCTTGAAATAAGCACAACTAGGAACACATTGTACACAATAATGGCAAGAATGTGTGATAATCAATTATAAAAGACATGATTTTTCTAGTGGTTTGTGATCCAAGGTAATCATAATAGACTTTAGTTAGAAAATTCCATCTACATCCAGAAAAATTTCTATAAAAATTGAGTGAACATCAACACATGCTATGTTCACTTCTTTTGTTGTAGTTTTCCCTCTCCCCCCATGATTTTTTCCTTTTTGTTCTAATTTTTCTCTCCTAACATGGATCATAAAGTAATATGCATTAAATATATTACAAGGGAAAAGAAAAATTAAGTATTGCATTTGTAAAAAAAAAAAAAAAAAAAAAAAAAAAAAAAAAAAAAAAAAAAAAAAAAAAAAAAAAAAAAAAAAAGCAAAATAGATACCTGAGCAGAGGAAAAAATAAAAAAAGATAAATATAATAAATATAAATTTGAGAATAGGATGGGAGGAAATAAACAGTTGGTCATTATGATTGTGGATAGCTAGTGAGTTCACTAGGAAAAGTGGTGCCTTAAGCCAAGTAGATTCATCTTCATAAGTTCAAATATAACCTCAGAAACCTCCTAAATATGAATCCTGGACAAGTCACTTAACTATAATTACCTAGTTTTCTCCAGCTGTAAAATTATCTGGAGAAAGAAGTATCAAACAATTGTTATGTCTTTGTCAAGAAAATTACAAATGGGATCATGAGGTATCAGATATGAGTAGAAATGACTGCCTGAACAACAAATCATAATTATTAATGGCTATAGGATGATTTAACACATAAAATGGGAGAAGATAGCAAAACAAATTAGAATACATTAGAATCTAACTCTTTTATGTGTACAAGAAACACTCTTAAAACAGAAGCTATGATCTAGAAAAAACAACAAAGTTCATATGTAAAAACAAAAGGTGAAGAATCTCAAGGGAACTAATGAAGAAAAAAATTAAATGAAGGTGGCCTAGCTGTACCAGATCTAAAATTATATTATAAAGCAGTGGTTACCAAAACCATTTGGTATTGGCTAAGAAACAGACTAGCTGATCAGTGGAATAGGTTAGGTTCAAAGGATTTATTTGGAGAAATAAACAATAAAACAGTAATAGCAGGATGGCTCAATTTATACCTTTCAGACCTAAACAATAAAGTAAATAAGAAGAAAGCTAAAGAGATGCATAGAATTTTAATGGGACAAAAGTAATTTGTGATGAATTTCTGTGGAATATTGAATAGGAGGCCAAGAGAATACATCTATTTTTCAGCTGTGTATGATACTTTTAGAAAAAATGCCCGTGTATTCTGCATAAAATATGTATTTTCAAAATTTAGCATGAACGTATGAAGAAGATAGAAGAGAAAAGTTTTAAGCTAGATAATTCATTGAGGAAGAAAAAAGAGAGTTCTAGATATTAATAGACAATTTAGAAAAATTTCTATGTGATATTAAATACACAATTATTAAATCCCAAAGGAAAGATCAATGAGTAATGGTGAAAAAGGAAGAGTATTTTTATGAAAGAGTAGCTGTAAAATGTTGCAGCATGATCAATGTAGAGGTATCAAACGTGACCTTCTAGTTATATGTAGCTTCAAAACGCCTGAATGTTACAAGAATTACATTAAAATATAATTGGGAAAAGTTTAGCATAATAAATAAAAATGCAATAAAATTAATGTTAATTTATAGGTTTCTAAATCAATTTGTGTTTTGTAGAGTAAAACTTCTTAAACAATGGGCAATAACTATTAAGTCCATACTATCTCCCTGGAGCCCTCAGGATCAGCCAGAGTCAGAATAAGTAAAAGTCCCTTGGATTTTAGGGGGAGAAGCAGATAAACTGCCAGGAGTTATGCCAAAGATCTCTCTCAATTCTGGAGTCCACTTTTCTCCTCTTTGTCCTGCCTCACCCCACCCTCTCATCCTTGCCTACGATTATCTTAACATCAAACATTGAGTAAGCCGAGAAGAGCCATTTATCCAAAATATATGCTAATAAAGTCATTGTCCCAAATAGGTAATTAGCCTTAAGTACTCAGTTGTCTGATTCAAGTACACCTTTTCATAGTTTCAGCCCTTTACAAATAACTTCATGTGGGATCATGTAACTGCATGTGAGAGTCAAAAATAATTGATAACAAAGGGGAAGGTCTTTATGACCAAAGCAGAACTAGAGATCATTACTGATCACAAAATAGAAAATTTTGATTATACCAAACTGAAAAGTTTTTGTACAAACAAAACTAATGCAGACAAGATTAGAAGGGAAGCAATAAACTGGGAAAATATTTTTACAGTCAAAGGTTCTGATAAATTTATTTCCAAAAATATAGAGAAAACCTTAATTTATAAAAATCGCCATTCTCCAATTGAAAATGGTCAAAGGATATGAACAGACAATTTGATGAAGAAATTGAAACTATTTCTAGTCATAAAAGATGCCCAAGTCATTATTAATTAGAAACAAATTAAGACAACCAAGATAATACACACCTGTCAGATTCAAGATGACAGGAAAAAAATGAATTGTTGAGGGGATGGGAAAAACTGGGACATTGATTCATTGTTTGGAGTTGTGAAGAATCCAACCATTTTGAGAGTAGTTTCATGCCAAAAAGTTATCAAACTGTACCCTTGATCCAGAGTGTTACTACTGGGATTATATCCCCAAAGAGATTATAAAGAAGGAAAGGGACCCATGTACAATGTGGGGCCCTTTTGTGTGGGAAACTGAAACTGAATGGGTCCACAGTTGGAAATGGCTGAATAAATTGTGGTATATGAAAATTTAATATTACTGTTCTGTAAGAAATGACCAACAGGATGATTTCAGGGCCTGGGAGACTTACAGAACTGATGCTGAGGAAAAAGGACCAGGAGATCAAAACCTCATAAATAGATGATGACCAATGGATCAGCCATCCTCAGCAACGAGATCAACCAAATATTTCTAATGGAGCAGAATGAACTGAACAGCTAACCCAGAAAAGCCTGGGAGATGACTAAAACCATTACATTGAATTCCCAACCCTAAGTTAACACCTGATTTTTGATTTCCTTCACAAGTAAAATAACGAGTCTGATTCTTTTTACAGCAAAAATGTTTTGGCATGATCATTGTGCAAGTTATATTTTATATTTTAAATCTACGGTCATCCTGACATTTAGGAGGGGTGGGGGTGAGGGAAAATTGAAAAGAGGTTTGGATTTTTAATGCTGTAGTTACCATGTTATATCCTGTAAATAAAAGGCTATTAAATAAAAAAAATTAAAAAAAAAAAAAGAACATAAAAAAACTCACAACCAAATGCAAAAATATTAGATACACCCTTGTCACACCATGATGTAATAAAAATTACATTTAATAAAGGCTGTGTAAGCACAAAAAAAAAAAAAAAAAGTTATCAAACTGTGCATACCCTTTGATCCAGCAGTGTTACTACTGGGATTATATCCCAAAGAGATTATAAAGAAGGGAAAGAGACCTGTATGTGCACGAATGTTTGTGGCAGCCTTTTTTGTAGTGGCTAGAAACTGGAAACTGAATGGATGTCCATCAGTTGGAGAATGGCTGAATAAATTGTGGTATATGAATATTATGGAATATTATGTTCTGGAAATGAAACAGGAGATTTGAAAAGGCCAGAGACTTACACGAACTGATGCTGAGTGAAATGAGCAGGACCAGGAGATCATTATATACTTCAACAACAATACTATATGATGACCAGTTCTGATGGACCAGGCCATCCTCAGAACGATCAACCAAATATTTTTGGAAGAATGAACTGAATTATACCCAGAAAAGAACTTGGGAGATGACTAAAACTATTCATTGAATTCCCAATCCCTTATTTATGCACACCTGATTTTTATTCCTTCCAAGACAAAATTCAGAGTCTGATTCTTTTTTACAGCAAAATAATTTTTCTTATATTTTGTTTGTTCCAATTTTAATATATTTAACATCTACTGGTCATCCTGCCATCTAGGGGAGGGGGTGGGGGGGTAAGAGGTGAAAAATTGGAACAAGAGGTTTGGCAATTGTTAATGCTGTAAAGTTACCCATGTATATATCCTGTAAATAAAAGGCTATTAAATTAAAAATAATAATTGATAACAGTAAAAGGTACAAAATATTCCATTAAGATTTAATTCTTTAAAAAAATAAGCACATCCATGCCATCATATGCAAATTGGTTTTCATCTTAATATCAAATAATTGTCTTAAAATAAATTTCTTTATGTTTTTTTTTTTTATCAGCAAATGTTTGATCTGTATACCAGTTTTATTTACCTATATATCTGGGATTGTGTAAAAATATCTCATGCAAAAAAGCGTCATGAGCAGAAAAAGTTTAAGAAGCCCTGCTGTAGAGATTTAGACTTCACTAATACAGTTGATAGAAAACAGTCTACAAAACAAAAAAGACCTGCAATAAAAATCCTGCTTCTGACATATTCTAACTTTGTGACATTCTGAGCTACCTAAAAACATGATTAGAGAGAAAGTGCTGAGCAAAAGGGGTAGATGGACTTTTTTTTTCACTTTGAAGTTACCTATTACAATAAAATCACAGAACCAATTTCTTTTCCTATATTTTCAGCAGCCTCTAGTAACTACAAAAATGTATCACATATTTGGCAATAAAGAACTCACCAACAAATACAAAAAGGCAAAAATTTAAAAATATATTATCTGGTATTATGCAAAAATTATTAAAAATGATAATATACCAGAATGTGTGGGACACAAGTAAATTAGTCATAAAAATAAAATGAATATTCATGAAAAATTTTATCTACAGATTTGAAATATGAAGGATCAATGAAGTAAGTATGGGATTTAAAATACTAGGGGTAAAAAGTATTACAAGTTTTTTATAATATGTACCATTTGAGTAAGCTGAAGTTTATTAATTGGTTCATCCACTGAATTCTGAGATTCTCAGGTCAAAGTTCACAGGTAACAAATCCTGTTAATTATACCATTACTTGAACCATGAGATCTTACAACTTTTCAGAGATATATTTTAGTGAAATGAAATTCAGAAGATTTGAACTTTAGTTCTATCTTGACCTTTAAGAATATGTGACATCACATAATCTTATGTAATGGGAAAAATCAAATATTTTTATTTAAATTTTCTTAGCAGTCAGTATCATTGATCTATCTAGTTTTTTTATATCTAGTCTCTAAGTTGAATACTTAAATCTTCATATTTTAAAATTCTGATAAATTCCAGTCATTCTGAAATTGCTTTTGCACTTTCTTCATTTTCTACAATTCTCTTTTTTCAATGAAATAAAACTGTAATTTACTTTTTTCTGATTATTTGTAATAATCATTTTCTTAAAAATATAGATTAAAGATAAATGAAGCATTATCTGAATTTCCTTAAATAAAATGAAGCAAAGCATTTTGGGTTTTTAGAATACAGAGAGAAAGAGAAGGAGGAAATAAGAAAGTGGGGGAGATAGAGATGGAGCTACCCTGTTCAAACAGATTACAAGAATTTTGCATTTGGACATGTATTTCTTTCACTGCCTTTTGAAGGAGAAAAGGCAGTAAGGATGTCAAATTTCAAATTATCCAGCACAAGACTGCTGAAAAGTTGGTTCTTTAAGTAATATGGTCACCTTTTTTATTATGTGTTTAGATATCCTTAACCCACAGTTTATGAAGTCCAAAACTAAATGATGTTGCTTATAATATGCAGATAGATCATGCCACACTATTTCTTGAATGCAGTGAGAATTTCAATGAGAGAAAATTTTAAATCAACATTATGATTTCTCAATAGATATAAAAGAGGATTTTTAGTGAATATCTCTATATAATGAAAATGGTAAAGGAATACAAAGGAAAAACAATGCTACTTATATGTTTGTATATAAACATATGGTGCTTATTTTAAGTATTGACTAATATATCATGTTCTGTTTCTTTACAAATAAATCTGAATAATAATTTTTAAAATATAATAATTCTTTGGAGATTTTTATTTTCATTTTTATTTATTGGCCCAAATGTTGTTTTGTGAGTTAGACAGCTTGAGGTCTTCTTTATATTTGCTACTGCCTTATCATATAACATTAAGTATAATAAGTATAAATTAAGTTTTAATAGGACAGCAAGACTCTGAGATCAAAGGATATAAATGAGAATTTCATTTGCCACTAGAAAACCATCATTGCACACCCACCCACACACACACATATACCACCACTATTATCACCACTACCAATTTTTTTTTTTTTTTACAATTTAGTAATTCCAGAATCACAGAAAAGAAATGCCAAGGCTAGAATCAAACAAGTTGTGTTAGAGACAGATATTCACTTGAAAGTTATATCAAAAACTGGTTCTACATGGTGCCAAACATTTGGATAAAAGCTGAAAATTCTGTATGGTTATACCAATAATTAGAAATGTAGATATTCCTTGTTATACATGAACTGAATGTAATGTGAAGTTAAAATAATCAAATTATGAAGTAATTTGTCCTTAGTTACTTGAACTCTTTAATTATCTCTAACCCCCATTTTAGCTCTTAAATTAGTCACTGGAGGAGGGTGCATTAGGCTTTACCAACACTGCCATTCCACTCCATTGCCTAGACCTCATCAGATTCAAGTCACAACAAGCCAAAAAGTTTGATAAGAGCCAGAGTTACTTTATCAAAATACAGAATCTGTTCAGCCAAGATTTATTAAAACAATACAATTCTATTAGGTGTTCTCAGAGTGATTACCACAAAAGAAAATTGTAAAACAGCAATGAGCAAATGAGAGGAAATGAAAATTAACCACTTCCAAAAATAATAAATTTTCAACTTAGTCCATTGGAACTCCCTTAGTCTCATCCCCAAGTTCCAAGCTAGAACTACATTAAAAGGAGGTGGCAGGTGCTTTATCTCAAAAAAAAAAAAAAAAAATGGAAGTGAAAATGTGTTCATCTTTATGGGCCACAGCTGCTTGCTGGAGGATACAGTTTCTCTCCAGAGAATATAATTGCCCCCTGATAGTGTCCACAATCACTAGATCTAAACTTGAGATATCCCAGAAGCATAAAATAGAGAATGATACAACTTACTCCAGGTTAACACATTCAGTGTGTTGTTGTTTTGCTCTCCTATTGGTATCTCTTCTCCCCCTCCTCCCCAGTTTGTCTCTGTCTTTTTCTCTTTCCATTTGTCATCAGAATCAGATGAGTCAGACTTTCAAAAGTTTCATAAATGGTTCTTCCTCCATGGCCTAAAAGTTATTCTAAGTAGTTAGTCAATGTGCATTTATTAAGTACCTACTAGAATTTAATAAGCAAATTTGCATTTTGTCCAAATAATTTAGTATCTCACTATTTTTTAATCTCACTGTCATATCTACAGATAAATTCATATCTAATTAGTTGTTTATTTTTAGGTAAATGTATGCATGTATATATATATATATATATATATATATATATATATATGCATAAGTAAATAAGTAATTGGATTGATGTAATTTCCATTTTGGATTTAGGCATTTATATATACCAGGCAAAAAATGCCCAATGACCAGGGTCTAGATCTAAAGATACTCAAAGCAGAATAGAACTGAGATTTGTAAGTAAATAAATATGCAGATTAATAAATAAATAAAATAGAAAGTGTTATCAGTCTAGATTGTTGATATATAACAATGATGTGTCCAAAGTCTTAGGACATTCACTTCTTTACCATGCAAATAATAAGAGTGAAAAATGCTACTAAAAAGAATTCATCTAGATAAAAAACAAATATATGTTTTGATATATATAGAATGGAAAAGCAAAATAATAAAATTAGGAAACATTTATTGCAAATGTGACACATAAAACTTTGAAATTTAAATATACTCAAATAAACATTTTAAATGTGTGTGCGTCACAGACCTGACTTTGACCACTATATGGATTAAAACTCTAGAAAAACCTATAAACCAAAATTAGGCATATGTAGTTTGTTTTATTTTCCAGAATATATAAATGAATACTCTCTAATAAATTTATTCATGTAAAATATGGGTATCAGATGTGAGACAACCTTTATTTTACCTTATAGAAAGCAAGCAAAAGGATTCAAAGAAGCACATTAACAAGTTCAAATATGATTTTTTATTATAGTTTTTTATGATAGAACATGTGAATGAGTAATTTTTCAACATTGTCCCTTGAAATAACTTCTCTTCCAACTTTTCCCTTCCCTCCCTCCATTCTGTCCCCTAGATGGCAGTCAGTGTCATACATGTTAAACATGTTAAAGTATATCTTAAATAAAATACATGTATATACATCCATATAGATTTCTTGTTGCTCAAGAAAAATCAGATTCAGAAAAGTAAAAATAACCTGGGAAGAAAAGCAAAACTGCAAGTAGTTCACATTCATTTCCCAGTGTTCTTTCTCTGGGTGTAGCTGGTTCTGTCCATCATTGATCAACTGGAACTGAATTGGATCTTCTCTTAGTCAAAGATCCAAATATAATTTCTAAAAATTCAAATAGCACATTATGCTTTTTATACTTTCCATGTGCTTGAAACATAATTTTCTTTAGTTCTTCAAATGCTGGTTGATCCCCATTGATGAGTTGTTTCATGAAAAATAATACGATTATGGCAAGATTCTTCTATTTACTTGTTGCCAATCTCTTAACTAACAATATTTCAAATAACAAAATAATAAAAAATGGATTTCAGTATTTCTCAAAAATCCTGGGTGGGAGATATGAAGTCCTGTGAAGATCGTGTATTTTAAAATCAGCAGGAGTCAGGAATTCAGGTTAGGGGAAAATCGTCAGTCTTTATTCTCAGTGAAGAAGGATCAGAGGTGGAAGATAATCTACGATAGCAATGTGTGCAGCTGAGTCAAGAAGCTAGCTAGATCAGCAGCCACATGACCAGCAGCTAGGAGTATCAAACCGAGGCCCAATCTCTCCCAGCTTCTCTTCCTGTCTCTCTCTCTGCCTCCACCCACCAAAATCGTCATTTCCTATACAACACATCAGGACTTGCAGGGAGAGTGGGCAGGGACCATTCTTTATCCAATCATGTATATTAATAGAGTATAGCCCAATTACTATTTAGCTTGGGACCTCAGTGCATCAACTCAAACCTCAGCCCATTACAAAGTCCCAACCCAGGCCACAGTCTATGAAAATGAGTAGACAAGAGAAAAATTTTCTTATCATTGAAAGTCATTTTGGTAATAAGGAAAATCAAAACACACACTTAGAAAAGGATAACAGAATCAAAGTTCCTACATCCATTCAAAGCCTCCAAGAAAAAAAAAAAAAAAAAAAAGAATTGGGTTCAGACCACAGAGCTTAAAAGGAATTTTGAAAATCAAGAGAGAGAGGAAAAATTAGGAAAAGAATTGAGAGTGGTGCAAATGGAAATACAAAAAATTAATGATGAGAAGAATGCCTTAAAAAAGTAAAATGAGTCAATTGGGAAAGAAGGTACAGAAATTCATGAGGAAGATAATTCCTTAAAATTAGAATTGAGCAAATGGAAGTGAAAGATTATATGAGAAATCAAGATACAATAATGTAAAATCAAAAAATATATATATTTTTAAAAAAATGTATATCTCATTAGAAAAAACAACTGACTTGGAAAATAGATGCAGGAAAGATAATTTAAAAATTATTAGTCTACTTGAAAGTCAAAATTTTAAAAAAAAGAGCTTAAACATCATCTTTCAAGAAATTGTGAAAGAAAACTCTCCTGACAATTAATAACCAAAGGGTAAAATGGAAATTAAAAGAATACACCAATCATCTCCTAGAAGAGATCCCAAAATGAAAACTCCCAAGAATATTATGACCAAATTCTGGAAATCCTAGGTCAAGGAGAAAGCATTACAGGCATTCAGGAAAAAAATGAAAGAAAGAAAAAAAAGAACAATGGAATTATAGTGGAGCCATAGCCAAGATAACACAAGACTTAGCATCTTCTACAATTAAAAAAAAAACTGGATAGAGCTGAATGAAAAAATTGATTTTCAAACACAGGACTCTAGAGAAACATGAGGAGGTAATCAAGAAAGTGATATCATAAAACACCAAACAAGGTTTATCTGTTTACAATCCTAAGTGGGAGGATGATAACCTGTAACTCATCAGAATTTTCCCATTATTATGGAGTTTATAAAAAAAAGTATATATTGACAGAGAATATGAGTGTAATTTGGATATGAAATGAACAAAAAAATTTTAATGATGAAATTAAGGTATAAGGTATATAATATATATATCATATAAGGTATGAGAGAGGAATGTAATGAGAAAAAGGGAAAGGGAGAAGTAGACTGTCACAAAAAAGAGACAAAAAAAAAGATTTTACAATGGAGGAGAAGGGGATGAGAGAATAAGTGAGAGAGCCTTACTCTCAGGAGAATTGGCTTAAGGGGGAAATAACATACATACTCAGTATGTTTATAGAATCTATCTTATCCTACAGTAAAATAGGAGGGAAATTGTGGTGTTCTTTTTCCAAAACACAGCCAGGTGATAAAAGTTCAGATCTTTTATTGTGTCCTTCAATATAGCCCAGTTAGCTCAGAGGCCTAAATCTCCACTTGGTTCTTAGAGCTCCGCCCGAATGTCTCCAAATCCAAAGGTTTGTCCTTCTGACTCCAGCCAGCATCAAGGTAGAAGATACAATAAATCTCTCTAGCCTCAAAGATAGGGCTTGTGGGCTTCCTCCCAGAGTGCTCCTCTCCAACCCCTGGGAACGTTCCCAAATAACTCTTTCAAGCTCTAAGAGCTTCCTGTATATATATGATCTCCCAAAGGTTAACTCCTCCTTCTGGAGAGAGAGGGATTCTAGGTTATCTCCCAGCATGCTCTCTGGCCCTAAGAACTTCAAGGGAGGTGTGAATTCGGATATCTCATACTAAGCCCTGGAATCTCCCAAACCTGTGAATTCCAGTGAGTACTTAGATGCTTATGAGCTCTCTAAAGGTGTTAACACAAGCATCATTTCTATCAGTTGTACTTAGTACCTTGTTTCAAGTTCTGGCCCAAAATATCTCCTTCTAAGATCAAATCAGTCATATTGAACCATGCTAAATTGGATAATTATTGTCTCTATCAACTCCAATGGCTTAACAGTTTGTAAAGATTCTAACAGGAAATAGAATATGAAACGCAGGGGAAGATGATAAAAGAAAGGGTATATTGGGGGAGAAAGTGGTCAGTACACTTTTGAGGAGGGACAAGGTGAAAGGAGAGAGAGAGAGAATAATGGGGGGAAATGCAATTAACAATTATAAATGTAAAATGAATTTCGAAGCAAGTTTCTTTGATAAAGTCTTATTTCTCAAACACAGAGGGAACTGAGTAATTTTTTTTAAAGGCTACAGCATGCACTATGGAAAGGAAATTCCAGTCTAATGGTCTGTATGGTAAGATGCCAGGGAAGAGTAATATGATACCTACAGACTTGAGGGATGTTGGAAGGTCCATCTATTCATTTTCCTCCCTCATCCTAGTACTTAAAATTCTTACCATTATGCAATCTAGACAACACTGCAACCATATAGTATGGTGCAAAAATGAATTAGATTAGAATTCAGGAAAAGTGAGTTCAAGACTCTGCTGCTTAAGTTGATATAAGGAAGATTATAAATATAACAAACTATATTGATAATATGAGTAATAAAAACTATTTACATCAATAGGTCCTAAAAAGTTTGTTTTCCTAAAATATAAAATTCATTTCTATTTTTTTTAAATTCTAGGAATATAGGTATTTCCTTAATAAAATCTCATTTATCTAGATCAATTCTGATGGATGTGGCTCTTTTCAACAATGAGCTTATTCAGGCCAGTTCCCGCAGACTTGTGATGAAGAAAGCTATCTGCATCCAGAAAGAGGACTCTTAGGACTGAATGTGGATCATGATGTTGTTTTTAACCCCCTTTTTTGCTATTGTTTGCTTTCTTTTTGTTTTCTTACTTAATTTTTTTTCCTTTTTGATCTGATTTTTCTTGTGCAGCATGATAATTGTGGAAATATATATATAAATTGCACATGTGTAACATACATTGGAATACTTCCTTTCTTAGAGAGGATGCTGTTGATACTGTGCTTGATGTTTCAGTACATTGATGGACCTCTGATCTTATCCATGTATATAACCCCTTAGATGATGCAAATCAAAATCAAAGTATTCCTATTTATTCCATTCCATCTCTTGGACATATATTTCCACAAATCATCCACAAAAACTTCTTTCAATATTCTAGACAAAGTCCCATCTCCTAATAATATTTTTCTAATTATATCCATATATATCTAATTATCTATCTAAACAGATAGATTATTAGAGAGACAGACACAGTGGATGGAATGTCAGGCCTGAAGTTAGAAAAATTCATCTTTCTGAGTTCAAATTTGTCTTCAGACACTAACTGCCTGTGTGACTCTGGGCAAGCCATTTAACCTTGTTTGCCTTAGTTCTTCAATTGTAAAATGATCTGGAGAAAGAAATGCCAAATTAATCTTTGCTGTAAAAACCCCAAAGTCACAAAGAGTCAGACATGACTGAAGTGAAAATGTCTGAAATATAAACAAAATGGATAGATTTGTATATGTGTATGTATATATGTATATATACATATTATATATGCGTGCATACATACACGTGTTTGAATATATGTTTGAAAATATATAGAGATATAGATATATATGTATAAAGAAAAATTTAGAATATATATATCCAATATAAAGAGAGAGCATATGAATGGTATTAGATTGTATATATATACAAACATAGACATACACATTAGAAAACATATTAATACATATATGCATGTTTTTGAATGTCACAATCACTTCAGAATTAAGATTGAAGGGTAACTCAAAAGACATTGAAGAAAAACATGATGCATGTGAGCAATTTATAAAATATTACAATTAATTTTCCATACAAATAATACAAAGGCTTTAATAAGAGTGATGTTTGATTGGAAATGAAAGCAGATCAGGTGTATAATCAGAAGAAGAGATAATCTTTTACACAATGTCATGATATTTAAAGAAAAGTTGATAATGTATATGTATATTCAAGGATCTTTAGCATATATTAAGTTTCTGAGCACATCACGTAAATTCTATGTAACATATTTCTAGAATGAAAAGTGTTCATAAAAATAAAACAGAAGAAAAACTATTTGACTAAACTGTGAAGTTAATATTAATTTGGATATGGTTATTTCAAATTTGTACTGTAGAGTTTTCTTTTGGAACAATCATGTAACTTTGAGTAATACCCTTTCTACATTTGGAAAAAAGTATAACCATATAGTTTTAGAGTTAGAAGGAATTTAGCATTTAATCTGTCTCTCTCCTTATCCCCAGCCTTCATCCATCAGTTTTAATGAAAGAGCTTATTAAAGCTCTGAAAGGTTATTTCCTCACTTTTAATATGGAGATATGAACAGTTATATAGTCTACCACATAGGATTATTGTGAAAATAGAACACAATAAAGTTTCAGAAAGCACTTCATAATGGCAAGCATTATATACATGTATTAAGTGACAGGGCCAAGTATGATCAGCTGTCTGCTCTTTTGAAGATAATCAAATCTATCCTTTAAATTTCTTTTTCAGGTTTGTTTTAATATTTTCATTTTTTCCTGCCCCCTTTTTTTTTTTAAAGAAAGTTCTGATTCACTGAACATTCATTTACATAATTCTTCCAATTGCCTAATAAAAGTCTCCGCCTTTAAAAGACTGATAACAGTCTTTCTGGCACAGTCCTGGGGGCTCAGATCTCACTGAAATCTTCCCTGTAAGGCTTTCTATTGTCACTACCACTTTACTTTAGTGCTCTCTAGCATTCACAAATCAGAGGTCCTTCCTTATGTAGTCTACCCATTGGGAATGTCCAGGAACTTTTTGAAAAGTAACTTAGAGAAAAAGTAACCTCTCCACAAGCAAGATATAACAGTACTTGCTCTTAACCTTTCCTACTGATCATGAAGATATGAGTCATTTCCCACTGCTATCTATTTCCACAAACGTGCTATTATACAAAATAATATACCATCACTGAGTTTTTAGAGGAGATCTACCTTTATTGCCATATTTAAAGCTGGGTTCCTTATACTGGAATATCCACAAATTATGTATATGCACATATATATTTTATATACACAAAAATTCCTATATGTAGATGTGTGTATCCCAATATCAGTGAGATGAATTATTAAACTCATAAGTAAAAAGGACATCAAGTGCAAAAAACAAAACAAAATAACAAAACTAATGTCTTTGTGATGCGGTGTCCTTTTGGTGTATTTTTTAAGTTTTAAGTTCTGATATCTAGGTCCTAGTCTGATAGACTAAGATATGACTGTTAGATTACGGTAACTGTAGGTTTAATTAGAACCGTATGTGTATAAAATAGATGTCCAGATTCATCTAGTTCATGCCCACTCCTCGAGGTAATTAAAGAGATAGCTATTAATATATACATATTAAATATCTCTAAGAATATTTAAGTTTCTCTAAGGATAAAGGTTCCAGTTTCTTTCACTAACTTTTTTGAGAATTTAACAACCATTCAGACCAAGAATTATTTCTTTATGTCAAACCTAAATTCCTCCTGCTGTAATGTAAACACATTTCTACTGACTGTTTTCAGTGAAAATAGAAAACATTGGGGCATGTTTGCCCATATCATAATTCAACATAAGTGAAGACATTAAGGTTTTTTATTGGGTAATGTAATCTTTTAATAAATAGAGATTTTAAAATTTTCAGTACTTAATTTGGATTGATATCTAAATGGATAAATATCATAAAGACTTTTTGTTGTTGATCAAAAATAGTATATATATATATATATATATATATATATATATATATATATATATTTAATTTTTTTAGCATATTTAACACATATAGTCATGCATATTCTACATGCCACCATTCCATTAATTTATATAATAAAATCCAAAAGTACAAAATGTGAGCAATAGAAAGGTGATGGATGAATTTTATTGATTTGTGCAATATCTTTACATAAATCAATAGAATTATAAATCAGATGGTTCTCCTTATCTCTACTCCATACCAATTCAAGTCATTTCTAAGTGAACAATATTAATAGCCATTCAATTTATTTGTAAATTATTATTATTTTTTATTTTTTTATTTATTTTTTTTTATTTAATAGCCTTTAATTTACAGGATATATACATGGGTAACTTTACAGCATTAACAATTGCCAAACCTCTTGTTCCAATTTTTCACCTCTTACCCCCACCCCTCCCTAAATGGCAGGATGACCAGTAGATGTTAAATATATTAAAATATAACTTAGATACACAATAAGTATACATGACCAAAACATTATTTTGCTGTACAAAAAGAATCAGACTCTGAATTATTGTACAATTAGCTTGTGAAGGAAATCAAAGATGCAGGTGTGCATAAATATAGGGACTGGGAATTCAATGTAATGGTTTTTAGTCATCTCCCAGAGTTCTTTTTCTGGGTATAGTTAGTTCAGTTCATTACTGCTCCATTAGAAATGATTTGGTTGATCTTGTTGCTGAGGATGGCCTGATCCATCAGGACTGGTCATCATCTAGTATTGTTGTTGAAGTATATAATGATCTCCTGGTCCTGCTCATTTCACTTAGCATCAGTTCGTGTAAGTCTCTCAGGCCTTTCTGAAATCATCCTGTTGGTCATTTCTTACAGAACAGTAATATTCCATAATTTTCATATACCACAATTTATTCAGCCATTCTCCAACTGATGGACATCCATTCAGTTTCAGTTTCTAGCCACTACAAAAGGGCTGCCACAAACATTCGTGCACATACAGGTCCCTTTCCTTCTTTATAATCTCTTTGGGATATAATCCCAGTAGTAACACTGCTGGATCAAAGGGTATGCACAGTTTGATAACTTTTTGAGCATAGATCCAAACTACTCTCCAAAATGGTTGGATTCGTTCACAACTCCACCAACAATGAATCAATGTCCCAGTTTTCCACATCCCTCCAACAATCATCATTATTTTTCCTGTCATCTTAGCCAATCTGACAGGTGTGTAGTGGTATCTTAGAGTTGTCTTAATTTGCATTTCTCTGATTAATAATGACTTGGAGCATCTTTTCATATGACTAGAAATAGTTTCAATTTCTTCATCTGAGAATTGTCTGTTCATATCCTTTGACCATTTTTCAATTGGAGAATGGCTTGATTTTTTATAAATTAGAGTTAATTCTCTATATATTTTGGAAATGAGGCCTTTATCAGAACCTTTGACTGTAAAAATATTTTCCCAGTTTATTGCTTCCCTTCTAATCTTGTCTGCATTAGTTTTGTTTGTACAAAAACTTTTCAGTTTGGTATAATCAAAATTTTCTATTTTGTGATCAGTAATGATCTCTAGTTCTGCTTTGGTCATAAAGACCTTCCCCTTTGTTATCAATTATTTTTGACTCTCACATGCAGTTACATGATCCCACATGAAGTTATTTGTAAAGGGCTGAAACTATGAAAAGGTGTACTTGAATCAGACAACTGAGTACTTAAGGCTAATTACCTATTTGGGACAATGACTTTATTAGCATATATTTTGGATAAATGGCTCTTCTCGGCTTACTCAATGTTTGATGTTAAGATAATCGTAGGCAAGGATGAGAGGGTGGGGTGAGGCAGGACAAAGAGGAGAAAAGTGGACTCCAGAATTGAGAGAGATCTTTGGCATAACTCCTGGCAGTTTATCTGCTTCTCCCCCTAAAAACCAAGGGACTTTTACTTATTCTGACTCTGGCTGATCCTGAGGGCTCCAGGGAGATAGTATGGACTTAATAGTTATTGCCCATTGTTTAAGAAGTTTTACTCTACAAAACACATACCAATTCAAGTCATTTCTAAGTGAACAATATTAATAGCCATTCAATTTATTTGTAAATTATTATTTTTTGTATATTATTTACATTTCTAACAATCTCATGGAAGGAAAATAAGTGAGCAGTACAATTAATGTTTCCTCTTAACATTATGCAGGGGAATTATTTTCAAAGTTATAACTAGTATGGAATAACTACTCCTTTGTCTTAGGGTAATATCATTTGGAAAAATAGATTACTTTCTTCCTCACAGAATCACAATCTTAACACTTTATTCATTGTAATACTCTACTGGATTGAACATAACATAATTTTACTCTTTAATCCAGCCCATGGTCATAATTCTCATGGTTCCAATTCTATGGCTCCCTTGTTAAAGGCTTCCCTATTTCCTAAACCCCATGAAAATACCAATCAAACACCAAGAATGGAGCACTCTATTCTCCCCAGACAGTTGAAAATGTGATCACACTGTCTTGTACAATGCCTACCAAGCCCATCTCCCTCAATTTTCATTTTCTCTAGGAAAAACAACAATAACAACAACAAAAACTCTTCTTATTTTGTTCCTTTATTGCTATATGCAGGTAGGAAAGGACTATTTAATCACATTATCATTTTGATTTCTTGTTTTACCTTTGGGTACTTTCTAGAAAAGTGATTATTGGTGGAATGTGTTGTGACATATCCCTGAAAGAAACACTTATCTTTTACACAACCTTATTGTTAGAGATATCTGATTTTCTTCTTTATTTTACTTATTCTATAGAAGTAGTGGGGCTATATAGGGGCTATAAGTAGTGAAGTGGATGAAGTGCCAGGATTGAAATAAGAAAGATTTATAATTGGTAGAAAATATCTATAATTGTTCGAAGGTCTGGTTAATGTGTTGAGCCTAAATAAATCCCCCTGAAACATCTACATAGTGCTTCTATTTCTCACATATAGATGAACAAAAACAAATGCATTTAACCTCTCTACCACTTAGTTTTAGAATCAGTTGAATAAAAGAATTGGATTAGATTGTCTTCAAGATCCGTCTCTATTTTAAGCTGTATTTTCATAATCAGTGATGCTTTTTAAAGTAATAATTACAGTTGACATTTAAAATCTCAGTATTTGAGTTTGAGGTTTTTATATCCTAATATTGGTCAATTTTTGTATAGGTTCCATGAACTGCTGAGAAAACAGTGTACTCCTTTCTTTCTCCATTTAGTTTTCTCCAAAGATCTGTCATATCTAACTTTTCTAATATTCTATTTAACTCTTTGACTTCTTTCTTATTTATTTTGTGGTTTGATTTATCTAATTCTGAAAGTGCAAGGCTGAGATCTTCCACTATTATAGGTTTGCTGTCTATTTCTTCTTGCTATTCTCTTAATTTCTCTTTTAAAAATGTAAATGCTACACCACTTTGTGCATATATGTTTAATATTGATATTGCTTCATTATCTATGCTACCCTTTAGCAAGATATAGTGCCCTTCCTTATTTCTTTTAATTAGATCAATTTTTGCTTTTGCTTGATCTGAGATCAGGATGGCTACCCCTGCTTTTTTGACTTCACCTGAAGCATAATAGATTTTGCTCCAACCTTTTGCTTTTACTCTGTATGTATCTCCCTGCTTCAGGTGTGTTTCCTGTAAACAGCATATTGTAAGATTCTGGCTTTTAATGCAGTCCACTAACTGCTTCCTCTTTATGGGGGAGTTTACCCCATTCACATTTACGGTTAAATGACCAATTCTGTATTATATGCAATCTTGTTAACCCCTGTTTATGCTTTTCTCCCTTCCTTTCCCCTTACCCCCCTCCCCAGTATTAAACTTGTGAGCACCACTTGCTTCTCGCACCACTTGCTTCTCACAGCCCTCCCTTTTTAGTATCACTCCCCCCACCTTAGAGTTCCTCCCCGTATCTTACTCCTTTTCTTCACAATTTCTGTATTCCCTTCCACTTAGTTTATTCCTTCCCTTTTCACTTTTTCCCTCCCACTTTTCAATGAGGTGGGAGAAGTTTCGCCATAAATCAAATATGTCTAATATTTTTCTCTTTAAGCCAATTCTGATGGCAGTAAGATACACACTATGTTCACCCTCCTCCATTCTTTCTCTCAGATATAATAGGTTTCCTTTACCTCTTCGTGAGATGTAGTACCCCCATTTTACCCTTTTCCAGGTACAATTTCCTTTCCACCTCTAGTTTCTAGAACAAGGTATACATGTATTCTTTATATATCTTTATAGCAGAAATATAGTTCCCAAGATTTCTTTTTTACCTTTTTAGGTTTCTCTTGAGTTCTCTATTTGTAGATCAAACTTTTTTGTTTAGTTCTGGGTTTTTTCATCAAAAATAGGTTAAATTCACTTATTTTGTTGAATGTCCATCTTCTTCCCTGGAAAAAGATGCTCATTTTAGCTGGGTAAATTATTTTTGGTTGCATACCAAGTTCCTTGGCCTTTTGGAATATCATATTCCAGGCCCTTCAATCCTTTAATGTGGATGCTGCTAGGTCTTGAGTAATCCTTATTGTGGCTTCTCTATATTTGAATTGATTTTTTTCTAGCAGCTTGCAGTATTTTTTCCTTCGTCTAATAGTTCTGGACTTTGGCCACTATATTTTTTGGTGTTTTGATTTTAGGGTCCCTTGTAGTAGGTGAATGATGAATTCTTTCAATTTCTATTTTACCCTCTGTTTCCATAACTTTTGGGCAGTTCTCTTTGACAACTTCCTGGAAAATAGTGTCCAGGCTCTTTTTTTCATCATATTTTTTAGAGAGTCCAATAATTCTCAGATTGTCTCCCCTAGATCTATTTTCCAGGTCTGTTGTTTTCCCAAGAAGGTATTTGACATTTTTTCCATTGTTTCATTTTTTTTGGTTTTGCTTGACTGATTTTTGGTGTCTCCTTGAGTCATTCAATTCCATTTCTTTGATTCTGATTTTCAATGAAGTATTTTCTTCACTCACTTTTTTTACATCTTTTTCTAATAGTCCAATTGAGTTTTTAAGTGAGTTGTTTTGTTCTATGGAAATTTTTTTTCCATTTCACCAGTTTTATTTTTTTAAAAGCTATTTTCTTTTTCCAGTTCACTAATTCTGTTTTTCAAGGATTTGATTTCTTTATCCACTCTATCTTTAAATGAGTGGGATGACTTATCCAGACTCTCTTGCCAAGCTTCCCTTTTCTTTTCCCACTTTTCTTCTAGCTCTGTTGTGAAAGCTTTTTAAATTTCTTCTATGAGAGTCATCTGTGTTGAGGACCAGATCATATCCTCTTTTGGGGATTCATCTGGAGACAGTCTGTTTTTAGTCTCCTCAGGGTTTAAAGTCTGCTCTTTATCCATATAGAAGCTATCAATGGTTAGGGTCCATTTAATTTTTTGCTCATTTTGTCAGAGAGGAATCAAAAAACAAAAAACAAATGCAGTCTGCTTTTTTTTTTTTTTTTTTTGGGGGGGGTGCTAGGTGGTATTACTGAGCTTACGCTACAGACTACAGGGGGCAGCAGTGAGGCATTAGCAGGACAGTAATGGCTCCCCTGCATCTGTGTTCTGAAACTCTGATTCTAAGAGTGTGCTGAGTTATTCTAGGTGGGTGTAGCCAGGTGCTGAGAGACTCTAGGTTTTGGGGGTTATAGTCTTTACCCCCTGTGTTTTTAGCTTCTCTGCTTGTCTACTGGCTTGCTGCCAGGGCAAAGTATCCAATACTGTAGTAAAGCTCTCCCCACAGAGATGGCTGAGATCACACCCCACCCCCCTCTGGTCTGCTTGACTGTGAGCTGCCTGCCAGGCTCTTGCTGCTGCTGCCTGCCATCAGCCTGCACCGATCTAAAACCATCCCCACCCTAGAGCTAAAACAGACCTTTTATGGTGAATTTCAAGGATGTCTTCTCTTGGTAATTATTTGTGTAAGGGGGGGGGGCGGGTTCAGTCAAGCACTAAGTCCAAGGCTTGTCATGAAATAAATTCTGAGAGAAAATGAGGAGCTTAAATAGATGTGTGCCTCCTCTCTGCCTTCTTGGCCAGAAGTCCCCTAAAATCTCAGTATTTGTAAAGTACTTTACAAATATCTCATTTTAAGCTTGTAACAAAACTGAGAAGTATCCATTTTGCAGAGGAGAAAACCGAGACAAAAGTTATTACTTTACATGAACTGAGTTACATAGTTACTAAATGCTTTTAGAAGAATTTAAACTCAAATGTTCCTGATTCCAGCTCCTAAAACTCATCTACTATATCACATAGGTACATCAGACAATTTCTTTCTAAGTTATCATTTCACTCATTCACTCGACAAGAATTTAAATGATTTCTGTATTGTGACACTAAGCTATATGTTGGATATGCAAACACCAAAAGAAAATAGTTTCAAACTTTACAGTAGAGCATACATATGCCAAGGTTAGAGTGTAGGGTTAGTGAGGATATTTGGAGAGCTAACACTTGAGCTCAATTTTATAGGAAGGTAGGCATTCTCTGTGACAGAAATAAAGAGGGAATGCATTCCAGTTATGAGGGTCCAGTTTGTGCAAAGGTATGCAGATGGGATATGAATCATGGAATAAAAGCAAATGGACCAATGTGCCTGGAATTTCATGTACTTGAAATAGAACAATGTTCAAAAATCTTGGGAACATATCACCTGGAACCTACTGTGAAAAGCTTTAAAAAAAAGTGATGATTTTGTTAGTTCTCCTTGGGCAAGATGTAGTTAATCTCTCCTTCTTTGGCAGTGGGTGGCATAGTCAGGTTGGTACAGTAGAAATGTCACTTTCATAGCTTTGTGGAGAATGGTTTGGAGAGAGTATAATTTATTCAGATAGGTATTAGTAGACTCTTGCTTCAATTGATTATAATTATATTATTATTATAAAGTATTATAACATGACATAAAGTAAATGGCATTTTCAAATTCATTATTACAATATTATTTCATGTTTCTTCATCTTGACTTTGCTTTATCTGTCATATGCTAAATATTGGCTTGTTTTTGGTGTTCTATGTCCCATACAGTATGTTCTTTGCCTGTTTCTCACTTTCAAATGTTTGCTTTATCTACATTCCTCCTCCCCCAAATCCTTTGCCTCAGTTTATTCATTCTCTACTTTTCCAGGCCTTGGTTTAATGATTTATTGTTTAATTTAGTCACAATACAATGTTATTTACAGATACTACTATAATTTATATCATAGAGTCTCTAAGACTGTATTATTTGACTCTGTAGAGCATTTTGCGATGAGGTTCACATGAAATATGTTATATACAATAAAGTTTTCTTGCCTTGTATATGGCCAAGGATTATTTTTTGACTAATGATGTTCACCATGAAGTTTAGTTCATCTGGAGTCATAAATAAATATACTAGTAAATATCATTTCCTTTTACGTATAGGTATAAATATCCATCTGATTGATGAAAGTTTAAATCCAAAGAGAACTGCCCATGTGCTCCAAGATATTTGTCTCCCCTGCCATTGATTGTTTAGATTTAAACTTTCTCTGCTGAAGACATTGTTTTCTCATATTTCATCAGGGAGGAAGACAGCAGGAAGTGAAACTGAAATTCTTAAACAGCTTTATAGATTGGGATCATAAACACTCATTAACATGTGAAAAGAGTGTTAAATCTAACTTTAGTAATTTTGTCACTGTCTTCTAGAACAATTTATACATTGACATTTTTTTTTTACTATGATGCCATCTCACATTAGCTCCCCATTAACACTCTTTTAAAACTATCCAGGTGTACAATGCCTCATCTCTAAATTCATTGGCAAAGTACCTGAGTAAACAAATGGATGAAAGTTTTTCATAAGGACAATTTGCATCATTGACATATGATGTGGTTTTCATCTTATTATCCATATACCTGTATTCTGTTGCCATCTGGAGAAATTTAAATGCCATCAACCTCAGAGCTATAATTAAGTTAACTCCCCCTTCAACTTTACAATTTAAAAGTTATAAAAAGGGTTAGCAGTATAAAATCTAACTTACCATAATCCAAATAAAAGAATATTTTTTTTAAACAAAAAAGTTGTTCAAATCCTTAGATCCTGATTGATCTTTTCCTGTTTATAAATCCTTTGTTTCCCTGGGGAGACATATCTTTTGTACAGAATAGCCTCACTCTAATTTCTGAATATAATAATGATCAAGTATACAGAATAGTGTGTCATATTGTATAAAACTAAAAATATTCAGAAAAAAATTGCTAGAAATTATCTTTTTTTGTTAAAATAATTTTTGTTTAATTCTTTGCCATATACATGGGTCATGATGGGGAAAAATAATTGAATGTTGGTCAATTTCAATTCTCAAGGTTTTATCTGACTTGTCCTTAATGCCAAAAATACATACATACATGTGTGCATGTTTGCATGTATCACACATATATGTGTATATGTATATAGATATAGATATAGATATTTATACTAGGAAATTTGGATTTGTGTTTTTCAATGAAAAAAGGGAGACAATATCCATAAGTCAAATGAGAAAACCATATAGAAAGAGCAAGTAAGAATAAACTGACTGCACAGGTACTACCAGAACTATGGAAGTCATGAAGAATATTGTTAGATAAACACAATATTCTTATTTACACTTCTTATCTCTATAGAATGAGGCATAAAATCAAATTTGCTACAAAAATTAACAGAAAATACAGGCAGCAGATAAATGAAAATTACTAGTCTAGAATAATTGTTGATATTTGGAAAAAGCCAAAAAAAAATAAGAAAGCTAGCACATATCAAAACCCATGATTCATTTACAAAATCTGGAAAAGTCCTTATATGTATCTAGTAAATCCTGTGTTTTGTTTTGTTTTACGTGTGGAAAAATAAGACACAAAAATATTGTGATCTCCCTGAGTTCTCATATAATTATAAATAGAACTAGAAGATGCTTAGAAGTCAAGTTTTACCTTATCATTTTAAAGATGAAGAAAGTGAGACTGAAAGAAATTAAATGACTTGTTCAAGGTCACAAAACTTGTATCTGAGAGATAATATGAATCAAGTCTTCCTGATTCCAAGTCCAGCAGTACCACACTGGATCACAGATTTAGAAGTGGAGGAAACCTCAGCAGCCTTCTAGTATAACCCTTTCATTACTCAGATATTTAAACAAAAGCTTGAAAAGGCTTTCTGAGGGCCACATAGGTAGTAACTGGAATAATAGAGATTCAAACTCTGATTTTAAATCTAACATTTTTTTGAAGATAACCATAATCTTTGTTTTGACATAAAGTTCTTTAGACTTTAATTAATAGGGTTATGCACATATAGAAACAGAGTAAAAATAACACTGAAAGAGACACAAAGAAACTTGATTTTTAAAAGACATTATTTTCTAGTCACAAGACTTTAGGAAATTCATTTGACATTTTGGAGTCACTTTAGCTATCCAAAAATAAAGCAAATGACAAAGGAATGATTACAATACTCCCATCTATCTATCTCAAAAAGTTGTGGTGAAAGTGAAATCAGATAATGTATGTGAAAATGACTTAGAAACTATACCATGCAATCCAAATGTAAGGTATTATCATTATTAAATCATATTGCCATTAACTTAGCATGTATCCTTCAGTGAGAGAATCCTCATCTCTGAAATGAGGGGAATGTGACCTCAAGAGAGCTGTCTATTTTAGGAAGCGATGTAAATCTAGGTATCATTTTTTTAGCTATTTCTGTTGTCTCTGGCTATGTTTTATAATGCAAACTAATGTGCAAACAATTAAGGTTTACTAATGACAGGGGGGGAAATGAAAGAAAGCCAAGGGCTATAGTGAACCAGCTGTGAATTTTCACATTTGATTGGCAGAACATTTATTTACCATAGAGGTATTGTTAATATATTTAACACACAAGTATATAAAATCAAACACATGATATATTTAACGTGTATCCAAATTTTAAACTCTATTGGATATTGTGTTTCTACCAATATTTTGTCAGAGAAAAAGAAGTCGAGATTTAATAACTATACTATGACTCAATACAAATTCTTCCAAAAATACTTGAAAATTGCTATCCTGAAATTAAGAATTGGTTGGATTGACTCACTCTATTTAGAAGGGCATTCAAATAGTAAGTTTATATATAGTACATAATTTGGTCAAAATAGTATAACTTTTAAAAAATAAAAATAATTAGTAAAGTAAAAACACTTAAATGAAATATGATAGATGATAGAATGATCCAGTGGAAAGAATACAGACTCCAAAGGCAGATGCCAAAGGTTCAGTTACTGCCTCTGATACTTGTTATTCATGAAATATTAAAATAGGTCACTCAATTTCCTGAGCTGCAGCTTCCTCATCTCTAAACTGAAGGGGTTGGATTATGTGAAGACAGGTGGGAGGGGAGGGAATGGAATAAACATTTACTAAGCACCTACTATATGTCAGACATTGTGATAAAAGCTTTTGCAATTATCTCAGGGATAATGGATTCCAAGGATCCATTCCAGCTTCTATCTCTAACATTATCAAATCATCCTTACATGACTAGGCTAATGGCTCCATTAACCCAAACTCATGTGAATAAGGTATACTTGCATCTAGAGCAGTTCTCTGTCCAAAGTAGACAATTAAGAAACAATTTTGGGGGGGGGTTGAAAACTTTTAGTTAGAGAGTATTTTCTACCTATTGAGGGATTCAAAACTATTTTTAGAAAGCTCTAATTGTTAGGATTTGAAAGCTTTAATGTTGAATTTAATGTTGAAATGAGTTAAGACAACAGGCTCCTAGCTTTGTGGGTGGGCACTGAGAAAGCCATGGCATTATGATAAAACCCTCACTTATTCATATAGATTCAAAACATTCTTATTTCATGAATGTGAATGAATAGAAATTTTATTTCAGAAATACTACAAATTTAGATAGAAAGTGCCTAGTCAAAATAGGTTTAATGGGTTAAGATGTGACATTATTAGCATCAAATATAGTTCTGTGCTATTCAGAAATAGCAAATGAGATTTTGTAATTAGGACATTGAGAGGTCTCTTTTTTAGAACATTTATGTCTATGAACTTTTTCTTGTTATTTCTTGCCAAATTTCCACAAAGTAAGAAATGTTTTCTCTTATTGATAGAATTAGTTTGAGTTTTTATGATGATATTTTTCTAATAATTCAATTATTATCACATTTCATAAATTTTTCTACTAAAAATGAGTCCTCATATTTGCATCATCTGGGAGTCCACTAGGTAAAACAAAGGCAAAATAAATTTGTCTATCATTTTAATCAAAATTTCACACTGCTCTCATTTAGAAGATCTCTGGAAGAAGAAAGTTAACTTGCATTGGTCCTTATTTAACTTGGCCCTTTAACAAGTAAGATTTATTTGGGAGCTTGTGGTTTTAATTCATTTTTTCCCTTGTATAGTTAATATTAAGCCATCATTTGGTTACTATATTCAAAAAATGTGCTTTATTTGCACCTAACAGTGTACTTCTGATGACTTGACATAAAACAATCTCCTTGAACTGTCCTTGAACTGAATTAATAATAAATATCCTTTCAAATTTCTAAGAAGGGATTTAGAGAGGCAGCATAGTCTTCTGGGTAAAATACTGCATGTGAAGCTAGGAATATTTTAGTTCAAATCTCACCTCTGATATTTGGTAACCTCTCTGAGGTTCAGTTCCCTCATCAGTAAAATAAAGGATAAAAGTTTTCTGTAGTATCTAGCCCATAGGGCTCTTGTAATCTTCAAATGAGATAATGTTTTATCTGAAGTCTTTTGCAATGTGAATTTTTAGCATTAGTCCTGGTCACTAACCTTACTCTATTGTTTCCTTTTAAAATATTTTTTTTTGAAACAGGGGATGAGACATTCTTCCTCTCCCAGGCCAAATATGTAGCAGATGATGATTTGTATGTCCCACTACTGAGTTGTATGTCATTTTAACTTGTTCCCTGTTAACTTTTCCTAAGACAGTCTAAAGGTCTTATATTCCTCAGTCCCTAATCTCATTCTCAAACTTATTGTAGACATATGATCATATATAGCAGTTTAGACCTCTCAAGATTAAGAGATTCTCCAGGCTTAGCCTATCTGGTAACTAGTATTATCATCATTATTACTGTTATCTCCATTATTACTATTATCATCATCATAGTCATTATTATTAATTATCATTAGTCTTTATGTTTAATTATATATGATAAATATTTATCAAATAACAGCATATATATAGTACTTTATGGTTTGTAAAAGGATTGGTGAATATTATATTATTTTATTCTCACAAAACCCATGAAAGGCAAGTGATATTATCATCCCCATTTTATACATGAGAAAGCTGAAGTTAAGTAATTTGCATAGAGTAACACAGCTAGCAACTTTCTTGGGTTGGATTTAAACTCAAATCTTCACTACAAATCCAGTGCTCTATCCACTACAACATCTATCTATTTTAAAGATATAAACCATCATGCCTGGACTCCTGGTTTTGCTCTAACGTTTCTAACTCTCTTTTTCTGGAATGATCCCAGCCAAAAATTAGCTAATTAAAAGTTGGTATTTAGAAAGTCACTTTATTCCTTCCTTCCCTCCCTCCCTCCTTCCATTCTTCCATCCTTCCTTCCTTTCTTAAATAAATTGTTGTTTATCTAAATTGAGTCAAATGTCTATATATTCTGTCATATTTTGAGCTTTGTTTACCTTTAGAGTGGTCAGTGTTATGTGGAGTAATCTTTATTGTCAAACAAGAAAGTGAATATGAAACATCAACTTTACCAAATTTCATGCACTTCACCTTATGGGGTGGGTCAGAATAAGATCTATCTTTTAAAAATGTTTTATTTTTATTTTTTTATTTTTTTTATTTAATAGCCTTTTATTTACAGGATATATGCATGGGTAACTTTACATCATTAACAATTGCCAAACCTCTTGTTCCAATTTTTCACCTCTTACGCCCCCACCCCCTCCCCCAGATGGCAGGATGACCAGTAGATGTTAAGTACATTAAAATATAAATTAGATATACGATAAGGATACATGACCAAAACGTTATTTTGCTGTACAAAAAGAATCAGACTCTGAAATGTTGTACAATTAGCTTGTGAAGGAAATCAAAAATGCAGGTGGGCATAAATATAGGGATTGGGAATTCAATGTAATGGTTTTTAGTCATTCTCCCAGAGTTCTTTTTCTGGGCATAGCTAGTTCAGTTCATTACTGCTCCATTAGAAATGATTTGGTTGATCTCGTTGCTGAGGATGGCCTGATCCATCAGAACTGGTCATCATATAGTATTGTTGTTGAAGTATATAATGATCTCCTGGTCCTGCTCATTTCACTCAGCATCAGTTCGTGTAAGTCTCTCCAGGCCTTTCTGACATCCTGTTGGTCATTTCTTACAGAAGAGTAATATTCCATAATATTCATATACCACAATTTAAACATGTTTTATATTGTTAGGGATATCTAAGATCTCTGACATGTTTTTAGAATACCTCTGACATTTCAACTTGATACAGATGGACTGGCTCCCACAAGGTAGGTCTAAATGTTATAGAAACAAAAAAAAAAAAAAAAAAGTCAAAAAAGGGACACTGATAGATTAGCTTCCAAATATTATTCCCCAAAACATGCAAACAATGGGCAAATAAGATGATACCTAAGCAACATCTATTAGGAACTTCCCTGAGACTCTAAAGACTAGTTCAATGCTACTCAAACTCATACATTTCACATAATTTAGTCTTTTCTTTCCATGCCAAAAGTCTCTGTAAGAAATAGACAATGTGAACTATTCTGCAAAGAACAGAAAAATGGTGATATTTATTGAAGTCTAGCTATTTTAGCATCCCATTCCAATAAAGTGTTTGAAACGTTTAGATAGAAGTATGGGGGGGGGAGGCGGAGCTAAGATGGCAGAGAAGGCACACATGACTTTCTAAGCTCTTCTCTTACGCTCTTAATCAATATTGTATCGAGCCTCAAAAATAGTCTTGACTGCTACAATTCATAAAGATAAAAAGTATAACAACTCACCAGCCAAAGAAAATCTGCAGTCTTGCCAAAAAAGGTTTGTTCCAGGGCCAAGGGGAAGATCAGTGTAGACAGGGAGAGAAATTAGGTTCTGAGGAGAGACTCAAACCGGAAGTGAGAGCACAGATCTCAGCACAAGCTCACAGTCCCAACCTGCAGTACGGGCTTTTCCTTGGGCAGTTGCGAACCTGCAGGGCAGGAGGGCACAGCCCAGGTTAGCCTCTAATCTGCGAAGTGGGGGGCTCAGCTTGGGGCCATAGAGCTTTCACAGGGCCAATTTTCATCGGGCAGACATGGGGCAGAGACTTCCGGGCAGACTTCCGGTAGAATCGGCTATCTGAGGTCAGCTGCTAATACCCACAGCCCCACAAGAGGCTCTCTGGGGCAGTGACACTTTCACTGCTTAGTCTCTAGCCTAGGGCAATTGCTAACCCCCACAGCCCAACTGGGCACTTCAATAGCTCAGCCAGTGCTGAATCCACCTCCTGCTGGGGGAAGGGAAAACTCTCACTCAGAGCACTCCCATACCTCGGAGCCAGAAACCGGTTTAGATCTTTCCTGTTCTGCAGAGGAATCCGGTAACCCCCTTACCTAGGAGACATACCCTAAAGGCTTTAAAACATGAATAAAAAGATGAAAAGAACAATCAACAGCTTCTATGAAGAAAAAGAGCAGGTCAGAAAACCTGAAGAGAGTAATAGCAAACAGGCACCAGACAATATCCCAAAGGGGAATGTCACCTGTCCCCTTTTACATGATGCTCTCATAGAAGAGACCATTAAAAGTCTCAAAAGAGAGTTAGAAGATAAATGGGGAAAGGAAAGAGAAGCCTTACAAGAGAGCAACAACTTCCTGAAATACAAACTGGAAAAGATAAACAATTCCCAGGAAGTACAGGGAACCAAAATTTGTGAATTGGAAAAAGTAAAAAAATCTCAGGAAAGTAAGAATTGTGAATTGGAAAAAATAAAGAATTCACAAGAAAGTAGGATCTGTGAATTGGAAAAAGAAAATAATTCACTAAAAAAAAAAAAAAATTAGTGAAATGGAAAAAAATTCCATAGAGAAAAACAATTCATTTAAAAATCATTTGTACATATACAGAAAGAAGTAAAAAAAGCTAATGAAGAAAATAATTCTTTAAAAATTAGAACTGAACAAATAGAAACTAATGATTCATTGAGACAGCAAGAATCAGTCAAGCAAAACCAAAAAAAAAAAAAAAATGACAAACTGGAAAAAACCATGAATTATCTACTTACAAAAACAACAAACTTGGAAAATAAATCTAGGAGAGATAATCTGAGGATTATTGGACTTTCCTAAAATTACGATGAAAAAAAGAGCCTAGATACTATTTTACAAGAAATCATCAAAGAGAACTGCCCAGATGTAATAGAATCAGAAGGTAAAACAGGCATTGAAAGAATTCATCGCACACCTTCTGAAAGAGTCTTTAAAATAAAAACCCCAAGGAATATTGTGGCCAAATTTCAGAACTATCAGATTAAGGAAAAAATTTTACAAGCAGCCAAAAAAAAAAACAATTTAATACCGAGGTGCCACAAAAAGGAACACCCAAGATCTGGCTGCCTCCACATTAAAGGATCGAAGGGCCTGGAATCTGATATTCTGAAAGGCAAAGGAACTTGGAATGCAGCCAAGAATAAACTACCCAGCTAAGCTGCGCATTTTCTTCCAGGGAAGAAGATGGACATTTAATGAAACAAATGAATTCCATTTGTTTCTAAGGAAAAAACCAGAACTAAACAAAAAATGTGATCTCCAACCATAGGACTCAAGAGATGCAGAAAAGGTGAAAAGAACTCTTGAGAATTGTATTTCTGTTGTGGATATACAAAAAGAATACATGTATAATTTGATTGTACTGATATAACATAAAAAGGGAAGTAGATATGAAAAAGTGATGATGGCAGAATAAGGTGGGAAGGAGAGATAAAAAGAGGGAAACCACATCCCACAAAGAGGCAAAGGAAACTTATCATATCTGATGGAATTTAGAGAGGGGGAGGAACATTGTGTGAATCTTACTCTCATCAGAGTTAGCTCAAAGAGAAAATAATTGACATTTGTTTTAGAGAAAATTCTCTCTCGCCTCATTAAAAAAGGGGGAGAGGAAAAGGGAAAAGAAAAAGAGTAATAAGGGAAGGAAGGGGCAAAGATTCAAAGGGGGGAGGGAGGGATTCTAAAGAGGGTAAGCATCATGATACAAGTGGGGTACCTAAGTTCAAAAAGGGGAAAGAGGGTTGGGGGAGGCAAGAAAAAGTAAATCATAATCTGGGGTTATTAGGATGTCAGGAAATACAGAATTAGTAATTCTAACCATAAATGTGAATGGAATGAACTCCCCCATAAAGAGGAGGCAGATAGCAGACTGGATCAAAAGTCAGAACCCTACAATATGTTGTTTACAAGAAACACATTTAAAGCAGGAAGATACATACAGACTAAAGGTAAAAGGCTGGAGCAAAATCTATTATGCTTCAGGTGAAGTCAAAAAAGCAGGGGTAGCCATCCTTATCTCAGATCAAGAAAAAGGAAAAATTGATCTAATTAAAAGAGATAAGGAAGGAAACTACATCCTGCTGAAGGGTAGCATAAAAAATGAAGCAATATCAATATTAAACATATATGCACCAAGTGGTATGGCATCCAACTTCCTAAAGGAGAAGTTAAGAGAGTTGCAAGAAAAAATAGACAACAAAACTGTAATAGTGGGAGATCTCAACTCTCAGAATTACGCAAATCAAACAACAAAACAAATAAGAAAGAAATTAAAGAAGTAAATAGAATATTAGAAAAATCAGGTATATTAGATTTTTGGAGAAAATTGAATGGAGACAGACAGGAATATACTTTCTTCTCAGCAGTTCATGGAACCTATTCAAAAATTGATCATTTATTAGGACATAAAGACCTCAAAATTAAATGCAAGAAAGCAGAAATAGTAAATGTTTTCTTTTCAGCTCATGATGCAATAAAAACTACATTCAATAAAAAGTTAGGGGTAAATAGACCAAAAAGCAATTGGAAACTAAACAATCTCATCTTAAAGAATGATTGGGTGAAGCAGCAAATTATAGATGCAATTAATAATTTCACTCAAGATAATGACAATGATGAGATGTCATACTAAAATTTGTAGGATGCAGCCAAAGAGGTAATAAGAGGAAATTTTATATCCTTAGAGGCTTACTTGAATAAAACAGAGAAAGAAAGATTAATGAATTGGGCTTGCAACTAAAAAAACTAAAAAAAGACCAAATTAAAATCCCCCAATCAAATACTAAATTTGAACTTCTAAAATTAAAAGGAGAAATTAAAAATATTGAAAGCAAAAAATTATTGAACTAATTAATAAAACTAAGAGTTGGATCTATGAAAAGGCCAATAAAATAGACAAGCCTTTGGTAAATCTGATTAGAAAAAGAAGGGAGGAAAATGAAATTAGTAGTCTTAAAAATGAAAAGGGAGAATTTTCCATGAATGAAGAGGAAATTAGAGAAATAATGAGTTATTTTGCTCAACTTTATGCCAATAAAATTGATAACCCAAGTAAAATGGATGACTACCTCCAAAAATATAGACTTCCCAGACTAACAGGGGAGGAAGTAAATTGCTTGAATAGTCCCATTTCAGAAAAAGAAATAAAACAGTCAATTAAACAACTCCCTAAGAAAAAATCTCCAGGACCAGATGGCTTTACATGTGAATTCTACCAAACATTTAAAGAACAAGTGGCCCCAATGCTATATAAATTGTTTGATAAAATAGGGAATGAAGGAGTCCTACCAAATTCCTTCTATGGCACAGACATGGTACTGATACCTAAACCAGGTAGGTTGAAAACAGAGAAAGAAAATTATAGACCAATCTCCCTAATGAATATTGATGCTAAAATCTTAAATAAGATATTAGCAAAAAGACTAAGAAAATCATCCCCAGGATAATACACTATTATCAAGTAGGATTTATACCAGGAATGCAGGGCTGGTTTAATATTAGGAAAACTAATATTAGGAAACTATCAATATAATTGTCTATATTAATAATCAAATTAACAAAAACCACATGATCATCTCAATAGATGCAGAAAAAGCATTTGACAAAATCCAACATCCATTCCTATTAAAAACACTTGAGAGTATTGGAATAAATGGACTTTTCCTTAAAATAATCAGCAGCATCTATTTAAAACCATCAGTAAGCATCATATGTAATTGGGACAAACTGCAACCATTCCCAATAATATGTGGAGTTAAACAAGGTTGCCCACTATCACCATTACTATTTAATGCTAGCGTTAAGTTAGCATTTAGAAACGCTAGCTTTGGCAATAAGAGCTGAGAAGGAGATTAAAGGAATAAGAATAGGCAATGAGGAAACCAAATTATCACTCTTTGCTGATGATATGATGGTATACTTAGAGAACCCCAGAGATTCTGCTAAAAAGTTATTAAAAATAATCCACAACTTTAGCAAAGTTGCTGGTTATAAAATAAACCCACATAAGTCATCAGCATTCTTATATATCTCTAACAAAATCCAACAGTCAGAGTTACAAAGAGAAATTCCATTTAAAGTAACTACTGATAAAATAAAATATTTAGAAATCTATTTGCCAAGGGAAAATCAGAAACTATATGAGCAAAATTACAGACCACTTTTCACACAAATTATGTCTGATCTAACCAATTGGAAAAATATTAAATGCTCTTGGACAGGGCGAGCAAATATAATATAGATGACAATATTACCTAAACTAATCTATTTATTTAGTGCTATACCAATCAGACTCCCAAAAAACTATTTTAATGACCTAGAAAAAATAACAACAAAATTCATATGGAAAAACAAAGGTCAAGAATTTCAAGGGAATTAATGAAAAAAAAATCAAATGAAGGTGGCTTAGCTGTACCAGATCTAAAATTATATTATAGAGCAGCAGTTACCAAAACCATTTGGTATTGGCTAAGGAATATATTAGTTGATCAGTGGAATAGGTTAGGTTTAAGGAACAAAACAGTCAACAACTATAGCAACCTAATCTTTGACAAACCCAAAGACCCCAGCTTTGGGGATGAGAACTTACTGTTTGACAAAAGTTGTTGGGAAAATTGGAAACTAATCTGGCAGAAACTAGGCATTGATCCACACTTAACACCGTACACACCAAGATAAGGTCAAAATGGGTTCATGAACCAGGCATAAAGAATGAAATTATTAATAAATTAGAGGAACACTGGATAATTTATCTCTCAGACCTGTGGAAGGAGAACTAATTTATGACCAAAGAAGAACTAGAGATCATTACTGATCACAAAATAGAAAATTTTGACTATATCAAACTGAAAAGTTTTTGTACAAACAAAATGAATGCAGACAAGATTAGAAGGGAAGCAATAAACTGGGAAAACATTTTTACAGTCAAAGATTCTGATAAAGGCATCATTTCAAAAATATATAGAGAATTGACTCTAATTTATAAATAAATCAAGCCATTCTCTAATTGATAAATGGTCAAAGGATATGAACAGACAATTCTCAGATGAAGAAATTGAAACTATTTCTAGTCATATGAAAAGATGCTCCAAGCCATTACTAATCAGAGAAAAGCAAATTAAGACAATTCTAAGATTCCACTACACACCTGTCAGATTGACTAAGATGACAGGAAAAAATAATGATGATTGTTGGAGGGGATGCGGGAAAACTGGGACATTGATGCACTGTTGGTGGAATTGTGAACGAATCCAACCATTCTGGAGAGCAGTTTGGAACTATGCTCAAAAAGTTATCAAACTGTGCATACCCTTTGATCCATCAGTATTTCTACTGGACTTATATTCCAAAGAGATCATAAAGAAGGGAAAAGGACCTGTATGTGCATGAATGTTTGTGACAGCCCTCTTTGTAGTGGCTAGAAACTCGAAACTGAGTGGATGCCCATCAGTTGGAGAATGGCTGAACAAATTGTGGTATATGAATATTATGGAATGTTATTGTTCTGTAAGAAATGACCAACAGGATGATTTAAGAAAGGCCTGGAGAGACTTACATGAACTGATGCTGAGTGAAATGAGCAGGACCAGGAGATCATTATATACTTCAACAACAATACTATATGATGACCAGTTCTGATGGACCTGGCCATCCTCAGCAATGAGTTCAACCAAATCATTTCCAATGGAGCAGTAATGAACTGAACCAGCTACATCTACAGAAAGAACTCTGGAAGATGACTAAAAACCATTACATTGAATTCCCAATCCCTATATTTATGCCCACCTGCATTTTTGATTTCCTTCACAAGCTAATTGTACAATATTTCAGAGTCTGATTCTTTTTGTATAGCAAAATAACAGGTTGGTCATGTATACTTATTGTGTATCTAATTTATTTTTTAATATATTTAACATCTCCTGGTCATCCTGCCATCTGGGGGAGGGGGTGGGGGTTAAAGGTGAAAAATTGGAACAAGAGGTTTTGGCAATTGTTAATGCTGTAAAGTTACCCATACATATAACCTGTAAATAAAAGGCTATTTAAAAAAAAAGAAACTTTTAGATAGCTTAATTCTTCAAGATTTTCTTCTATTTAATGTCTTTCAATCAAGGGGACCTCTTCTCAAATTGTTCACTTATCTCAACCTTACTTCCCACTTGTGGTACCTTAATTCCAGACATTCAGCTTCATTAACTTAAATGTATATTGGGTGCTCATATTGGCTCATTTCTATCCATTAGATTTACCTAGATTAGACCTTTTTCCTTCCTCTCTTTTTCACCCTTCCTCTATTTTCAGCTTTCTCTCCTTCCTCCTTTTTCCTTCCATTTTTCTTCTCCATCCCTTCCTTTCTCACTCTATTCCTTTTTCCCTCCTTCCTTCCTTCTTTATCTTCCTCCCTTCCTTCTTCCCTTTTTATCACTTTCCTTCTTTCTCTCTCTTCCCTGTCTTTCTTTGCATAAATTATAATTGTAATACAGGGAAAATGGATATGAGCAAAAATATATTTTAGAGGTGAAATTAATAAGTGTTAACAATTACTTGACCTCTTCCTTTCCAGAATTAATTTCTTCAGTGTTGTCCCTAATCCCAGCCCTTGATACTTTGTTCAAAAACATTTTCATCCCTTAACTTCTTCTTCCTTACATTTTTAACATTTACCTTTCCACTAAAACTATTTATACTTTCCACCTAAAACTATTAATTGGTGACAAAATAGTTAGAATAATTGATCTAGTGTGTATAAGACATGACTTCAAATATGGCCTCAGGCACATACTAAGTGAGTGACATTGAGCAAGTCAGTTGACTTCACTTTGCCTCAATTTATTTACCTGTAAAATGAGGATGATAGCTTCTACTTCCAAATGGAATTGTGAAGACAAATTAAATAATTTCTCAGTGCTTAGTACAGTGCATGGCATGTAGTGAGTAATATATAAATTGGAATATAGATATATGAAAAAATACTATTACTACTACTTATTGTTAATTGCTTTTGTTGGTATTGTCATCATTATTTCCTGCATTGTTCCCTCTTCGATGGGGTGTTCAGGGAAGACTAGAACCTCTAGTATGAGAGCTTGCTGAGCTCTTTTCAGGTCTGTTCATCAATTTTTGGTGTCCATCTGTCACTCAACCTTCACCTGTGAATCAAAGAAGCTGTACCATGGATAGTGGTCAGACATTGGGAAAATTGTCTCAAATGGGTTAAACAAGGTTAAAGGTAATGTGAAAGTTTCAAACCAATAGGTGAGTGGGAGGATGTCTACTCCAAGTATATGAAGACTTCTGGTAAAGTAGGGGAATGAGAATAATTTATTACAATAGCCATGAATGTGGCTGAAGCAATTGCATTGAAGACATCAAAAGAAATCAACCAAGGTCATTCACTTCATTCACTGTCAGTCCTCTGAACTTGTATTACCAACATCTTTGACACTGGAAGAAAGAGTGAGAATGACAACTTTATGTAACTCTGACTCACTTAAATTCAGTCCATGTACCAGTCAAGATGTTATTGGTTCTCTTTGCAAATGAAGAATGGATAACAGCAATTAGTAAAATGACATATTATAGAACAAAAGATGAAAGGGGAGCAGAAATGCCATCTAGTCCAAGCCTACTTTTGATAGAAGAAGAAAGTGAGAACCAAATAGGTCAAGTGAATTTTCCAGATCCTATTGTAATCTTGATAGAGGTCAGATTTCACATATGATAGATAGAATTTAAACCCATTTCCTCTGACTTCAGCTAATGATCTTTACATGGTACCACAAATTCCCACTGTTATTTTTTAAGCTATCATTATATTAACTTCTCATCACCTTTCAAACTTTTTGAAGGATTGGTCTAAGTTCTTAGCGTCTACTTCCTCACAAGTAACTTTTTTCTACATTTTTAAATATATGGTTTCTTCCTTCATTCCTCTGATAGAGGGTCACCAATTGGCATACAGACACCTCGGATACTAATGTTTTTATTTATATTATTCTCCTGAGCATATGTAGCATATTATACTGATGACATCTATGTTTCATTCTACTTTCCAATTGCATAATCTTTTAAACTATCCTTTCCTTTTTTTTTGAAAACTTACAATTTTTTTCTTCCAACCCTCTACTTTACTTTATTTATTACAATGACTTCTACACATATAAATGTATGTGATTAGAGTTCTTTTCTTAATTATTTTTTGCCTGCATCTTTCCTTCCTATAATTTAATCTTGTATATTTTCAGTTTTGTTTATTTTTGTTATTGTCGTTTTATCTTTAGATTTGCATTCTAGTTGCCTTCTTAACATTCCCCAAATACATGTCTCACCAGCTCTTCAGACTTAACATGTACAAAACTGATGTTATTATACCCCAAATACAAACTTCTTCCTTTTCCTGACTGGGGTCTTCCTTGACTCCTACTTTTTCCTATAGAACAAATGAAAGATCAACCATCCCCAGGTGCATGCCTTGTGAACTGGCTCACAGAAATGTGATTGTTGAGGATGTTGATGACAGCCCCATAATTTAGTTATCCTAAATGCACCAATGCATCTGTTAGCTATAGTGTTACAGAAACAAGAGTCTGTCAACATTTCCATTATAAACTGTGTGTATAACGTGACTATAAAAATCTACTCCAGGATGGAATTCAGAATAAAGATTCAGGGTTATAATAAATAACTTGATCTGTCACTTACTGGCTAGACAATAGGCTAGACTTAACCTATCAGTGAAATTTCTCATCTGGAGGGGATTGTTTGAATAATGCAGGTAAAGGATCAGTTTGGGGTGCCCCCCAAAATAATTCCCCTACTGAAATGTCCTATGAAAAAGTGCCTGGTCACGTGTCTTTTACCAAAAATTCCAAATATCTATGTTTTAGTGATTTTAAGGGAGAAGGATATGTTTTTAATAAACCGAGACTTAAAAGTGCTTATTCTTGGCTCTTTTCTAAATTACAAAGAAATATGGATTAATAGTCAAGGTTTTAAAGTTCTTCTCATGAAACCAGGAAGCAAAAAGAGTTCATTTCAGCTAATAAGCAAGACAAGATCATAATCACCTATATCATCAAAAACAGAAGTGCTAATTTACCCTATATTTAAGGACACAGGAATTTGTACTTTTCATAAAATATTCTTGCTCACACACTGTTTCCAAAAGCCTATATTTTTCCATTTTCTTGCCTCCAGTGATAAAGAACCATTGGCCCATGTCCTCTTTAGACTGTCTTTTAAATTGCCCATTCATTCATTTACTTTTACTTCTAGAAAACACAAACTCTTTCCTCTTTTCCACCAAATCAATTTCTTTCATTTTTAGATAAATTTTATCAATCATTTGTTTAAACTTTAGAGGCCTATGAAAAGAGATAATATTTGTACAATGCATTTAATAGGCACTAAATTTATCTATCTATCTATCACAATATAACTGATTGCTCCCTCTTCCTTCCCCAAAGAAAGCTGAAGTATAGAGATCCAAGACTAATTATTAAGATATAGACTAATAAAGTTATGACAATTCAGGTAGACAACTCATCAGTTTTGACTGTTAAACCCAAATTGCCTTGTATTTCTTCTAGTTTCTAGTATCTTCCCTCCCTCTACCCCAAGAGTGAACATTATGGATCTGGAATTTCGTTGTTATGAGGAAAGAAAACCTTCACCACTTAAATTTATAAAATTTTGCTTAGAAAATTTCAAGGTTAATGAACTTGATCATAATCTAGATATATAGAGTTTGTTGGTTGTTAAAAATGTTTTTCTTTGGTCTTTTATACCAAATCTGTCCTGTCTGAAGATTTCATTTCCTTTTCATAATGTAATATGAAATAAGTAAACTATAAGAATAGTATTTATTCTTATGTGATCTTGATTGTTCTTTCTTCATTTTGGGATTTTGTTTTTGTCTTCTTAAAGGTTTTTTTCCTCTTCCTTTTACCTGAAAGTTCTGAATTTTTGATATGACATTTCTGTTTGCTATTTGAGATTTTTTTTCATGAAATGATCAGTGGATTCCTTTATAATTTTCTATTACTAATAATTCGGTAACTTTAAAAAATAATAATGTGAAATATGGAATAAAAGATTTCTGATTTGCCTGGACTTTTCAAGTAGTCTGAAAATTTTCTCTCTTCCTTCATCCATTTCTATTTCTCTCTCTGTCCCTCTATTATTTTGTCTCTCCATTTCTCTCTGTCCTTCTACCTGTACCCTACTCTGTTATCTATCTACTCTCTCTTCCTTCTGTTTTATTCCTCAAGAATTCTAAATTCGTTTTTTTATTCTCCTTTTTTTAAATTCATTCCTGGAATCCTTATTCCCAAGCTATTCTTGTGTGTATGTGTGTGCAGTGTGTGTCTACTTATAATCTTATAGAATAAACCTTAGTTCTTTGAGTATACTTCTTGGGTTTCTCAACACAAAATATTCACTATATAAGAAATTGTATTCTATTTACTCAAGTCTCTAGCTTTGATGTCTCCATTGGAACTTTTTGCCTGTATCAGTATCAGTTTGACTCTCTTGAATAGGATGACTAGTCCAAGATCAGGGACCCATAGCATTCCTGATACTACTTTTGCTGACTGAGGCACTTCTGGATGGGGATTGCCTGCTTTTCTTTCAAAAACTTGCTAGATCACATTTTTTACTTTTTCCCCTTCATCTCCTTTTGTTTCTGGTTGGATTTACAAGTTTACTTACAAGGGCCTCAGCAGACCCCAAACAGAAATTGATGATTAGATTGATTTTAAATTTTCTGGATGGTTCTGAGACATGGGATTTGAGGTACCTGAATCCCCTGTATATCTTTATAAAATTAACTACTGGAAGATGGTATTATCCCCTAATATATCTCCAATTGGGATGAGTATCTCTTTTGTTTTAGTTTCTGCTTAACTGAAACTGTGCTGGCATCAGCAGTCTCTGAAGACTCCCAAAACATTACTTCATTTTTCTAATCATATTAGTCATTTCATTATTGCACTGTTCTTTATTTTCACATTCTTTGCCCCTCATCATACTTCCACTTATCTCTTACCATAAGCCCTCCATTACTTCCACCATCCAGCTCCTGTGCTCCTATCATTAACTGGAATTTGAATTACATTGTCCAACATCAACTAGTTCCTCAATGCAGTGAAGTCCACCTAAAGCAATGAAAATTTTAGTCCACCTAATTAATTGTGTATCTTACTCTCCCTAGAAAAAACTTTCATCAGATCCCATCAATGCTTCAAGCCATCAGCCTACAATTTTATTTATTTTCTCAGATGAATTTATAAAGGAAAAAAAATTAACTCTCACTTCCTCTCCTCTCACTATCCAAGAATGATACCTTTTAATTCCCCATAAATCTTTCATATAATTTGTTTTGATGGATTATTTATGAAACAGTTATGTAATCACCAATTTCTTATTCTACCTTTCTGATTTTATTAACAAAAATTATGATTTTTTTGTGATTTTCATCTCTCATTTGATCAACTATTTTTTCTTTTACCTATTAATTTTCCTTCATTTTAAATAATGTTGTGATCTTTTTTTTATTTAGGCATATAATATCTTTTTGAAGTTATTGAGATGAATTATTTAATATTGTGGTTTATTTTATTTTATTTGTATTTTGGTCAAAATGTTTTCTCATAAGTTTTTTTAATTAAAACTAAAATCACATTTTATTTTGGGAACTGTTATTTGATACTATTAAGTTATATTTATTTGCAGGTCACTAAGATTATCAGATTTTCTCTTTAGGATGTCTAGCCACACGTTCCTCATATTACAATCCTGAAGATTTTTTTTTTATCCTACATGTGCCTCTGAAATTACAACCTTTAAATTGTGTCTCCCTGATTAAAACTACTGTCTTTTTTGTTTATTTGTTTTGATTTTTTAAAATTTATTAAGTTCAATTTATTCTATTGAGTATGAAACTAAGCACTTCAATCATTTACAAAGAAAATTTAAGAAACTGTTTTACTACTAAATTAAAGCTTAACACTTTGCTTCACACGCAAGAAAGACTACAACCCCATCTGTTATATGTCTGTATTTAAATGCAAAGTAACTGTCCAAAACAATTGAGTAGGAAAAAATTAGTTTACAAATTAAATGCCACAAATTAAATAATTAGTGGTTTTCAAGATGGGTGTTCTCATTAGGTCTTTCCTTAACACTCTATCAAGGTGTCCTTTTAAGTTCAAAAAAGTTAATACAATAGAATCAAGCAGCATTCTGGCAATGTCATACCTGCTTTGGGAATGTCAGACTATTACATCTACAAAATCCATCAAAACTGCTTCCTACAGACTCTCATATTTCAAAGGATAGAGGATCAAGGCTGCATATGGGGACCTTTCCACACCAAATGCAAGAATGAAGAAGTAAGAAAATAAACAACCCTCACAGCTAATAAAATATCCTGGCACATATACCTATATCTCCACCCAATATTTATAACTTTAATGATTGCTCAGACAGTGTCACATTGGCAATCACTGGCAGAATCTGGGACACAGTGTTCACTGAGCAATGACTTTTTTGTTCTGTTGTCTTTGAGATGTAATTCAGTTCATTTTGATTAATGAAGGCAGAAGACTTTGTCAATCTACATAGCACAACTTTAGTTCATAATTTAGATTGAGTACAAAAAAAGTATGCAGGATGATCATTCATTCATACAATAGATGAAGTCTGTACACAAGATAGGTTTGTGCATTTCCTTTAGTACAAAGTTCCTATATGTATATAAATAGTCTTGTAGACTTCAATTTCGGTTCTTTTTTTGAAGGAAAAACAACATATTGAAAAGTTTCCAAACCAGAGTTTGCATTTTAGATTTTGGAATTTTACAATATGCAATTTGTTTAACAGCATGGTACATAATGATATTGGTTACATAAGCATGTTTTGGTTCCATAATATCAATACTCAGCATTTCTTGTATGAACAAACAATCAAAATTTTGTATGACATTTGGATTAAGTATAACTTTTAGACTATATATGTATATATTCCTGATCATAAATATTTTACTACAAAATTACGTTTTGAAAGTCAGAGTCCTTCCAATTATGTAGTTTTATAAGAGTAAAAATTGTTTTCATTACATATTAAATGCAACTTATTGTTTAAAAATAAAAAATAATATGTTCTTCTGTGTTGTGATTTAAAATCAAGACTTATATTAAGATCATAAATTAATTGTTGCAAAAGATCTGAGAATTCATTTTGACAGAACCCTCCTTTTGACAGGTGAGGGAACTGAAGATCAGAGAGATAAAATGACTTTCCCAAAATCATCACTTCTGCAAGGGAGGAAGTAGAATTGATATTATAGGGGAAAATGATAAATTCTAGTAAAGAAAAGATATTGCTTTAATTTATCTAAATAAAGAGTCTGAATGGCTTAATTAAGTTTTGGAGATAAATTAAAAGAGTAGAACAATGATTCTGTACCAATCAATTAAATATTACCTGTACTTAAGAGTCTTTGAAATATTATTTGCTGGCTCTCTTCATTTGGAACAGTGCTTTGTGATACAATATAGAAACACAAGAAGAAAGTGTGGATTTTCTTTTATTAGACAAATTAGAGTACTAGACTTCAATTTTTGTCCCCCACTTATAGGAAAATCAAAAGTTATCACCCTTTCTCTTTTAATCTCTCGTCTATCTTTATTCTTTCAACAGTTCTCCCTTTTTTCTTCTTCCTCTTTCACCTTTTCCTATTTCTGTTCTTCAAAGTCTGAGACAATGAAGAACATGAAAAGGGTAATATAATTGAGATTGAGATGAACCATTTCAGTACACTAGTCTTCTTGGGCTGCTTTGTTTTATAGAATCTTCCTTTCAAATCATCACAATTTTTTTCAGACTACCAGTCATCACTATTGTCCATGTCGTCCCAATTTCCTTTATTGTTGTTGCCTTTCTTCTCATAAAACTATTACAAAAGAAAAGCTTTTCAAAAATTGAAATCTAGCCAGTGACTCTACTTAGTTATTACTACCAATTAATTTCATTCTGGAACTAGCAGGGTCACCCATTAGTTAGGAGAAAAGCACAGTCTTTATATAGTCAGATAGTTTTTATGTCCAAAAGTAAACGTTTTCCTGAGATTTCTAATAGTTGCATTGTGTCACTGACACCAAAACAATCTGAAAATTAGCTTGCTTTGTTTGTTTGTTTTCCTATTCACTTATAGGATGAATCAAAAAAGTAACAGTGCTGTGTAAATTTTATCTTCTCTTAATATCATCATTAGTAACTGGGGAAAAGATTTGTTTGACAACTGATTAAGGAGCAGAAATTGGATGTCAAATATTCTATTTGATTTAAAGCTCTAGCTAAGGCACAGTAAAAAAAAAAAAAAAAAAAGAAAAAGAAAAAGAAAAAAGAAAATATATCCATGAAATACTTTCCAGTTGATTAAAAATACTTTTCCTAAATGGGAATTTTCTACAAATAATTTCTGCACTATATAACTATTAAGAAGTAGTCTTCTTTGACATTAAGTATGATTAAACAAGAGGGAAATTTTTTTTAAATTTAAAATCATTTTTTTTACATGTGTTTCAAATCTCCTCCCACTAGCTCCTCCCCCAACTATTGAGAAGGCAAGTACATATGAAATCATTTATACCTAGTTTCATATTAGCCTTGTTGCAAACAAAAACAAAAATAAAGTGAAAGAATTATTCTTCAATTTGCACTCAGAGTTCATCAGTTTTCTCTCTGGAGGTAGATAGAACTTTTCATCTAGAATTGTCTTGGATCACTGATTTGATAACTAAGTCATAACAAAATCTTTAAAGCAAGTAACAAAGTACACAAATTATGTATGCATTTGGAAAATATAGAACCATATATTTAGGACTGGAACAAAATGGAACAACAAAAAAGTCATCTTCCACCCCCTACCCTTTTTTATAGGTGAGGAAAGAGACAGAGAAAGGTTAAGGGACTCGTTTAGGATATATAGTTACTAAGTGAGAGAGCCACAATTTGAATCAATGTACATAAACTGCAAATTAATGATGATATATACTCTTATTACCTATGTCTTGGATTTATTTTTATTTAACTGTACCCTAAGGAAAAGAATAGTATGCATTTCCAAGATGCTAAACTTCTCTTTGAATGGCTTACCGTCCAGCTACAATAAATGTGCTCATCAATTTGTGAGAGAAATTGAATTATGTCTTGTCACTGAAAGTCTCTTAAAATGCTGGTATAAGGACAGCTCCTTTAAACTAACATGAATCTCTCTCTCCAACTATAAGTCATATTTAAAGTTGACATGCTTATCGAGAAAATATTGTGGCATCAATTCCCTTTTATACATATCTGATTTTGTTTTTTGTTAAATTTTGCTGTCATAAATAAATGCTAAAACACCATTACATAGGCTACATATTCCAGGCAGCCCCTGCTGAGGGATAATTCACTCACCTTTGTATCATTAACTGCTGTGGAAAATCTAACTCTTTGGCTGCCTTTAGAAGACTTTATAAGTGTTTTATGATGTTTCCTAGTTATAGTGTATTTTTACAACTGTTGCAAATAGACACAAATGTCATAAATTACTGAAAAAAAGCATCCTAGATCCCTTGGAGTTTAATAAGGAACAGTAATAGAAAAGGGAAGTTTGCAAGTGCCACTAAAATCTGCTGATGAATTCCATATGCAGAAAAAAGTTCAGATCACTGAGTCTGATTTGTTAAACTTTTAATGCACCCTTTATTTCCGCCTCCCCTCCCAACATACTTTTAAAGAGTATCTTTACTTCTGAATAAATGTACTCTTGGCTGAGTGGCATAGCTATTTGTGAAACTTAATGATCTAAATTTGTTGTTTCTTTCCACATCCAACAAAGTTATTTATCTCCCCCAGAACAATCATTGTTATAATAGATGGAAGGGGAAGGAGGAATACCTCTAAATAAAATTTACTTCAATACAGTTGCATCATCTTGTATTCAGCAAAGTTTGATTACTGAAGATTCAGACATTTGGTTTCAAACTGAATCAAAGGAAGACTAGATTCTATTTAGGTAGTCTTCTCCCTCCCTTATCTTTAACTGGTGAAATTTTATCCATAATTCCAGACCCAGCTCCAAAGGCTTCCTCCTATAAAGCTTCCCTTGCTCCTTTATTATGAGTAATAGTTCATCTTTTATAGTTCTCAAAAACACCTTATTTGTGTGTATCAAAATAAAGTTTGTACCAGCATATTCTATTTTGTGCACATCCCCTCCATCTACAAGCCAATGAATGCCTTGAAGATAGATATGTTTTCCTATTCACATTATTTTTTCCCAGCACGTAGATTATTAAAGTGTGCTGAATTTAATTGAATTAGGAAAAAAATATTTGTCACTTACACTGGCCCTTATGATGCATGAAAAGTTTGCATATTTGTAATATAATAGTTACAGAAAATTGCTCACTTTCCAGGAGCTTACAGTCTATGATTACACCATCTTGGGAAAGAAAGCTCTATCATCTTATAACTTCTAACTTTTTTCCTAAGTTTTCATGCTAATTGCTAAACGTATAATAAAATGAAATCATTGTCAAAGTATGTATGTATATATGTGTGTCTATACACATATGTCTGAATATATATGTATGTATTTAAAATTTTGTGACTCCTAGATTTCTGCTCCTACATAGTTATATCTCTAACTCTCATCACTTAGTAGTTATTCCTTATAAGTAAGCTATCATCATTCTTCTCTTAATCAAACAGAAACCCTCTACCAAATACCTTGTATGTATATTATTATGCAAGATTCTGGAATACAAAAACACAAACAAAAAAAATATTCTTGTCTTCAAGGAACTTAAATTCCTATTTTGGAGAGAGCATGCCCATATTTAAATCTATGCAAAACCTACAAACAATTGAAACAAGGTAATCTAGGTGTGACAACACTAAAAGAAGTGTGTATTTATGTAAAAGAGGAGAGAGGGGAATAATGGGAATTTGGAAATATCAGTACCAAGAAAGGTCTTAGGGAAAAGGTGGCAATTGAGTTATGTCTGAAAGAAACCAGTGAATAATATCTGCTTAAGCAAAGACAAAGGGAGTTATAAGCATATATGGAACTACTTCTATCCTTTGGGGTAAAGCAGAATTAATCTAATTGCATATTACAGTCTTTCAAATATTAAAAGACAAATTTCAGGGAAAGTCTCTTGTTGTAGAAAGAATACAGGCTCTGTAGTCTTAAGATCTAGTCTTTACTTTTAGCTTATTTGTGTGATATTGAATAGAACACTTGGTATATTTGCATCTTTGTTCTAGCTGTGTAAAAGGAGGGGTAAAACTAGGTAATTTTTCAAGTGTCTTCCTGTCCTAAATTCTGTCCCTATTGATATACTAAGAATATCACCTCCTCTTTAGGTTAAAACTTTTTATTTTCTTTATCTAATCCAAAATTATATAGTTTTTATTCCCTTTCACCATTTTGATAATTTTTCCCTTGTAATGATTCAGTTTGTCAGTATTCTTTCCAAAGTGAACAAAATAGCAAAATGCAATGGTTGTACTGTGAAGAAAGTGGAGAATGAGAATGATGTCAAATCTCTGTTTATGTCTTTTGTGGCCAGTTGAAGACCTTTACTTAAAAACACCAATGGCTTCCATTTCATCCAGGGCTATCTTCTTCTATATCTTACCATTGGAGGCAAGAGAAAAGTGAGGCAGGTGACCTTGAATAGCCCTTCATCACTTAAATCCAATTCATTTGCACATTAGGACATCACCTCCCTGATGTCATGGTCGTTTTCAAGAACAAAGGACAAACAATCATAATAACTAATAAGTATATTATTCAGAATTAGCTTGTATAATATACTCACAAATATCTTTTGCAATATATCTCTATATACTGATAATTCTGAAATTAATAACTCATATTATATTTTTCATTTTTCCAAGTTTGGTAGGTGTTAAATGGATACCACATTAACCAAAGAACCAAGAACCAAAGAACCAAAGAAGAGTGTTTCAATGAGCTAGAAATCAAAGAAGTAATTGGCAGAAATATGAGACTTTTCTAAACATTACAAAAGTTATTATGATTTATTTGAAGACAAAGATTGAGTCTATCATACTATCCTGACTTCTTTCTGTGGACTTAATTGAAATAAACAAATAAATATATGAGTCAATGTCTTAAGTTTAATAAGCTAATGTTCTTTGCTTCCCTAATGAGCTAATGGTTTTGGCTCATAAAGGCCCTAATTTTCTCTTAATTGTAGCTGTGTTTCATGCACACAAACACATTGAATCTGAACTAGAATTAATTCTATTCATATGTGTAAATATTACCTAAACAGTAATTGCTTTGAAGGAGACCTCATAAAAGGAAGAGATTGTTCTTTAATGGAGACATGCTTATTTTACCAGAGATCTTAGGATTTAATCACATTACATGGAACTCATTGAGCTATATACAACACCACACCTGACTATCATTTATGAATCTTGGGCAATTGTTATTATTTTTGGGGGAAGAAAATATTTGCTCAAGCTTTGAGGAATGTAATTTAATCTTATGACTCTATGCAATGTCTTTACACATAAACCTGACAAATATGTCCACAATTATTTAAATTTAATATATTCCAAAATAATTTAATATGGATCTTAGACCCATCCACATCATGATAAAGTGTAATACTTTCTTTGTAAAGTAAAATATATTTCATTTTCTCCTATAATCCAAGTTAGTACTGAATATACATATTCTTTTTAAAGCTTCCTTTGCCCAAGTGGATATATCTGATAAGAAAATATGTGATTGTAGAAAAAAGCTTCAAAAATAATGTAAGCACACATCATTGCAATAAGACTGTTTTAATTTGCTCATGAAAAATCAAGAAGAGGCCTAGAGGTAAAATTTAACTTATGTCTTCTTTGCTCATTTCATAATTGTGTTTTTGCTCTATTGCTGCATGTATTACCATTATCAAACTACTGTATATTTGATGCTTTGCCTATGGCAATGCAGTGGTCTCTGCTAATAGAAGGCTGAACAGCATCAGGACTGCATTAGAGAAGGAATGTTTTATTTAAGGACTTCGTTGGTAACTCACTACCATATTTCCCTTTACAATTTGCTCACCCTAATTGTTAAAACATTTCCTGCTATTCCAGAAGTACAGAGACCACAAATGCCTGCAGATGAAGCAGTCCCATATTTTCACCCAAGGAACAAACTTTCTTTGTGAACTAACTCAAAGAACACTTTAGAATTTGTCTTACATTCTTCTAGTCTTTCCCTTCTTTTTGTCTAAACATGAATTTTCATAAGACCATAAGTGCCTAATGAAGCCTCATGGTTTGTCTGTTTTCTAAACAACAACCAGTGAAATAAAAAAATATACAAAGATCTGAATATTCTGATTAAATAAATGGTCCCAAAACTTAATGAGAAGCATCATAAGCATATGCTTTTCAATTTTTTAATTTGCTTTCACATTTAAATTAAAAAAAAAAACCAATGAATAGTATAAAGGCCATTTCTTTCTCTAAACAGTTTCAGTGGTTGATTTTTTTTTTCATTACAGAGAACTATAGCTCTGGATTTCTATTTTCTCTTTTTCTCTTACTCATAGGAAAAAAAATCAAAATTATTGTTTTTCCATTTTTAATGCCTTGTCAGGGAAGAAAAAGGCCAACAGGACACAAAGAAACATCTGAGAAAAAAAAATGTCAAAGTAAAAAGGCATAGAGAACCAGCTTAAATTTTATGATTAGGTAAAGGTATTTTAGATTTCTAGGATACCTAAGTAGGATATGTGACTGATAATGATATCCAATATATCCAAGGTATGACTGTCCGTGAGTATAGCTGTGATATGGAAGAGTAGCAGATTAAAGAACTAGGAAATCTGGGTATTAAAGGAAGCATAAATATGTAGGGTGAAGTCATCTATTTTAAATGCAGAAGTTAGGATACATTATAAGATACTTAAAACTTTAAAAATGGACAAAGATTTTCTTGGAAATTGTGAAATAATGGTTACCAGAATCTGGATGCAGAGATTAATTTAGAGTGAGATTAATTCAAAAAAGAAAAGTGCAATTGGTAAGTGATCATGGTAGTAGAAGAATCTTAAGAATTGTTCAGATGATTCTTCCACTAAAAATAGTGACTCATGGATTATGCGTGAAAGGTCATATGGTATTGAAAAAGATGGCTAGGTATGTAGTGACATTCAAGTTTCAATGAGCCCAAAGGGAGATCTTCAACAAGTTAGCTACATTCTTTATGGATATATAGGATAAGAGTGTATGAACATTTTAGGATCTGTAACATATTTTTACAAATAGCAAATTGAAGATACAATAAAATATATGTTCAAAAAAACAATTATTTTTATACTTAACCTTTCTCCTTCCTTTCATCAAGTCCTAAATAATTATACATGTTCCTAGAAAAGATCAGTAAGACTTTGGTAATCTGGCTTGACCATTTACACAGAATAAACAGAATATGGGAAAAATGTCTATTTGATAGATTATAATCTGTAGACACAGAAACAAAAATGCAGCTTGTGTTAATCACTGCTAAGTATTTAAACAGCACAAAAAGAGAATTAATTGGGCCCAGAATTGAGGAAAAGTAGGAAAGGTACCTAAAACACGTTTGGGATGTTACAAATGTTCGTTAATAACCTGATAAAATCAAAGATCTAATTTTCTATTAATCTTTTAATATGGCAGTAATAATTGATTATCAACAAAGAACTAAAAAAGGATTATCACAAAGGGCAATATCAAAGTATATGCTAGATGTAAGCAGAGAGCAACTCACAAAAGAAAAAAAATGCTCCTATCCAAGACATTGGGGAATACAAAAAGAGAGTAGAGTGTTAAAAGGAAAGAAGTAGGCTGGTGATTTTTTTTTACCTTTATTGATTTTTAATTTATGCTTGTCAATCTCAAATATTCATTAATTTGTAACATTAGACTTAAGGCAGAGAAAGACTTATCTGACAACCTAGGACTAAACTCCTAAACTAAGAAGATAGATAGATGAAGTCAAAAGCAGTGATTAGAGAATTTAAAAGGGAATGGTAGGAGAATAACTAAGGGGAAGTTCCACAGGTATTGTTAGTAGGAAGTCTCAAGGTCAAAATTGGTATGGTAATGCTTCTTAGTGACTCAGAGAAGTCAAAATACTATTTGGCTGCACTTTAGAATTAGCAAGTGAAGGCTTAGTAACATAACAGTGGGCTCAATGTGGCACATTATCAAGGTAGGAATGGGGAGAAGCTCTGTGAGTACTTTTTAAGATAGCAATTGGCATAATAACTTAAGAACATAGGGTCAACTACCTGTGAAGAATTTATGGGAGGGCATTTGGATAATTAGATGTTACCCTGTGCATTTCTAAAAAATCCTATATAACCAGGCTCCTTTTTAGATTTTATTCCATTTATTTGCTTTTCATTGTTTTTTCTTAAACTAAAGGAGGTTATTACTAATCTTTTGGAGACAATGATTAAAGGGCTGAATTTTGCCTTTTTACTCCTTTTTTAAAGAAAAAAATTATAAATATTTTCAAGATACTTATAGCACTATAAGGCTCTCTCCTCATCCCCTCAGGAACTGATGAAAAATACATGAATGAAAATTTTGCTTCAAATTTATAGTCATTATTTGATTCTAAGAGAAATTATTTATTTTCAATAGAAACTACAAATCTATATTTGTTAATCTAACAATGCTAGTGTAAATTCAGAAATTGAACTTTAGGTTTAAGAAGTTATTGGCAGAGATTAAAAAAATAAATTAGGCATTTGTTTCAAAGTCATGATATGAGAAGGAAACAGATAAAGAACGTGAAAATGTGCAATTATTAAAATCGTATCATGAAAATATATCCCCCTTCTTTTCTTCTTCTTCTTCTATTTTTTCTTTATTTTTAAAAATTAGATTCCCAATATAGGCAGTTTTTTTTTTGTAGTAGAGACTGTACATCCTTGAGAGCTGAAAACATTTAATATAATAACCAAAGTTCAAATAATGCGATATAATTAAATATATTCTTCCCAAAAAACTATTACAGATTTAATTGTTATATATTTAGAAAATATGTGGCAGCTGTCTTTACAGTCTTGTATTAATTTGTATACAGCTAGAGAGGACCTTAGAAATTATCAAATCTTATCTCTTCATTTTATAGATGAGGAAATTTGAGGCTCAGAGAAGGGATGTGCCCAGACTAACTTTAAAAAGCAGATATTTGAAATCCAAACTTCTGAGTCCAGATTTTCTAATACTTCATTCACTAATTCCATGATTAACATACAAATATATAATATATAACATATAATATGATGTGATTATAATATAACAATTCTTAAACTACATATGTATAGAACTTAAGAACTGATTGGCAGACTAGAATATACAAATATCCTGTCTCATCTCTGTGAGAAAAATTGGAACTATGACATTTCAAGAGAAAATGAACTGAATTAATTCCTACAAGTTTTTAAAGGCTCACACACTGTCTTCAAGGAACAGACTGAGAAGGAGAATGGGTTGTAATAGCTGAACCCCAGTTAAAACAATGGTTAATTAAATTCCCTAGGCCTATGTAGAACTTAATAAACCAAGGTGGAAAAGATTGGGGAATCAAGAGTATCCATTGAGTCACTGGATAACTGAAAGGAAATTTCAGTTGAGACATGGAGGAAGAATTCAATCATAAGGTCCTATGAGCATTTCACAACAGATGATACAGACTGAAGTGACCAGTTACATTTACCTTTATAAAAAATAAGGGATCCAGACAAGATCTACTTGAATCCTTTTCCTTATGACCAGTGATAGACACTATAATATATTTTGGTTTCTTCTCTTATCTCAACATTTCCTGTATTCTCATTTTGCCTCAAATAAGGAAGTATAAGAGGTAAACTCAAGGGATATAAAAATTTAAATTAGAAGACAAAGCAAAATCTCAGTCTGAAGTTTAGAAATTTTTCTAGAGGAAGAATTTCTAGAGGGGGGATTATTATATTCCTAAACTGGATGTACCCCCATTTGGGGTTTTCTTGGCAAAGATACTTGAGTGGTTTGCCATTTCCTACTCCAGTTTATTTTATAGATGAGGAAACTGAGGCAAACAAGGTTAAAAGACTTGTCTAGGGTCAAATAGCTACTAAGGGTCTGGGGCTATATTTGAACTCATGAATATGAGTGTTCCTGATTCCTAGCATAGTACTCTATCCACTGTATCACCTAGCCGCCCAGAATGTTGACTAATTATCTTAATACTTTTTTATCTGATATAAATTCCATAAATTTATATTATGAAAAGCTATAACTTGGACTTGAGAACCATATTGTCCCTAGGTTAGAAAGAAAAACTAATTGTTGCAATAGGGTGCATCTGATTAAATCTTCAGAGTGAAAGAGATAGGCAGTGACCAGAAAAGACTACAGATAGTAAACTCCTCTGCAGTAGAGTAATAGGAATTGCTTGGGATTCACCCCTTCTATGCAGAAAAAAAGGAAAGAAGCTGAAAGGACAAAGTATCAACATACCAATTTTGATTTTCACAGGAATGCCAACTGGTATAATATGTAAATATGTTAAAAACTTGTTTCCTTTTCCTATTAACTTTTAAACTACCAATGTACTTAACACCATCACTGTGTTATTCTCCTACAATTCCCCTTAATGATTTGTTAAACTAAGCATCTCTCTCTCTCTCTCCCTCTGTGTGTGTGTGTGTGTGTGTGTGTGTGTGTGTTTGTGTGTGTCTTTGTCTCTGTCTCTCTCTTTGTCTCTGTCTTTCTTTTCCTCCCTCCTTTCCCTTTCCCTCCCTCTTCCTCCATCTCTCCTTTTCTCTCTCTGTCTCTGTTTCTCTCTTTTTCTCTGTCTGTCTCCTCTCTCTGTCTCTGTGTGTATGTTATTTTAACCAAAATTTATTTTAGATTATGGCCTTATAAATTAAAGTTCTTAAATCTTACCAATATGAACTGGTTTGAAAGATTCAATTAAACATTTCCATTGCCCTGATTTTTTCTATGAAATCTTAAATTACAAGTTGGATTGAGTTTTCATTTTTCAACTAGTCATTTGGCATCATGAAACACAGTCTGAATATCTTGGGAACTCCATCACTGGTGTTTCCCTTTCATTTATTATAGCTTTATTTCTTTTTTTTCTGACTTTGTTTTCACAAACTCTTCTATAGTCTGTGGTTTAAAAAGTCTCAGTAAATCATTTAAAGTCTCCTCAGATTTTTTTTCATGAATTCCAATCCATAGGCAGGGTAAGGCTACCCCAGGAGGCAAACATTTACCAGAGATCACCTTAAATATCTCCTTACTTTTTTTAAGGAAATAGGTGGGTTGCAATCTCTTCAAACTCTGCCTAGTGAGTTGATATCTATCAAGATTCATGAGATTTGTTGTTTATGCTTAATGTTTACATTCAATGTCAAATGGAAATTTCCTTTTCTTCTTTGTTCTTAAAAATAATTCCTTTTCTGAAAATAAATACTATTATCTTTTTAATTTTTTTAATTTTTTTTTATCCACTTCCACCCTTGTCTTTCACATCCTTGGCTTTTTATAGTTACTGCTAAAATCCTAAAATTCCTTCCTTTCAAAAAATATTTTCCTTCATATCATCTTACTCAGGCTATTATCTGGATTTCCTGAATGTTTTAGACATTTTCTAATAGCCAAAGTTTACATTTTATATATTAATTCTTTCTTTTTTTTGACATTCCCATATGGGTATTTATTTTTACATATGTTCTCTACACAAACATAAATTTAAGTCAATGATTTATTGATGAAGTTTCAAGATAGCAAGATACAATGGCTAACAGACCTGGCTATGCAGTCATGAATATCACTGTTCTAACCCCATTTCTGATCTGTTCTAACTAAGGGGTCTTGAGTAAGTCAGCTAACCATGATTCTATCAAAAATCAGGGAAGTGCCTGAGAGTATTTTTAGAAAGAATCTCCTTCTCAGAAGTTTTTATGCCAGTGAAATCAAGGTTGAATATCCCTCCCCCTTGATACACTCTTTATATTTATTTATTTTTATATATTTAATTGTATGTGAATAAATTTCTTCTATAGTAGAATATAAGGTTTTTGAGGACAGGGACTATAACATTTTTTTTCTTTGTATCCCTGTTCTTGACACAATGTCTGACAAATAGTAAGACATTAATAATTAATTGATTTGTATAATTATTGTGTATCTAATTTATATTTTAATATATTTAACATCTACTGGTCATCCTGCCATCTAGGGGAGGGGGTGGGGGGGTAAGAGGTGAAAAATTGGAACAAGAGGTTTGGTAATTGTTAATGCTGTAAAGTTACCCATGCATATATCCTGTAAATAAAAGGCTATTAAATAAAAAAATAATAATAATTAATTGATTTGTTTTAATGAAATCTAACTATAAGAAAGAAGGGCAAAAATAAGCTTTATTATTATTCATATATCATGATTTCTCCTCAAGGCAATATCTTTCAACATGAGTTAATTAATGAATTTTAAAAAATATGTCTTTAAAATTATTTAACTAATAAAAACTTTCTTCAATAACATCTGGTATTCTTTATCTCTCATACAGTATCAGAGAGTTTGAACCACAGTGTTTTATCCCTTCAAAACAAAAGACTTTTTCTTACTGGTGGAAACACTTGAGCAATCATTAGCCTTTTATTAACCAATCTTGATTGTGCTTCAGTAGCAGTCAGCTGTTTCTCTAAATACTGCAAATTTTTTAACCACCCTGGTTCTGGTGGTCTGCCCAGAACATCATAGCAATTTTCTCTCTGATATGTATTCTATAAAACAAATGTTCAACTTAGGTTCATAACTACACCTACAATATGTTTAGTCATCTCCTTAATAGTGTGGATCTGAGGATCACACAGGCCTAGTGTTGGGTGTGGCAGAATTTCTCAAAGGACAACAAAGTCCCAGAACTAGGCGTAGCAGGGAATCAGATTTTACCCATTACCAGCTCAAATAATTTTTCTTCCATATCCAAGAAATAGAAAATGAAGCTAATTAACTGTAATACAGTAAATTAGAAACAGAAGAATTCAGTTATTTTAGTTTTTTTTTTTAATTTCTTCACATTTTAAAATAAAAATAAAGGGGAAAATACTTTAGGCAGTGAAAAAGCTTGTTTTTTTCAATAACTATGCTATAGTTTTGGGGATATTCAATAATGAAATATGGTATATTGCCATTCTATTAATAAAATACTTATAGAAGCTGTACATTCTGGCAATGATGCGTAAACATGACAAGAAAGGGCTAACTTCATGCCCATCTCCTAATTGGTTCTTAAATAGGATTTAGTCCACATTCTAAATCCCACCCACATGCCAATATACACCTGCAAAAGTCTTCAATTTAGAGTCTTTAAAATCTCATACTAATACACTCCAACTCTGGTTTACATATTAAAAATTCCATGGCAGGAAAAAAAAATTCACTAAGAAACCAGAACCCTAATACCTTAATGAATTATGTACTTGGTGAGGGATATACTTGCAGACATGACTTGATTTCCTGTTCAAAATACTGGACAGTATATTGGAATGGGGACTAAGCTTATTTGAGAGCTAGTATTTCAGTCTGGGCAGAGAGTAAGACAAAACTATATCCAGGTTTATTTTAATTGAGGGAAACTGGGAATTTCAAACTATTAATAGCTTATTTGTTGACAGTGTTGGAGCTCAAGCTAAAAATGTTTTTTGGAGATACTGACATCTCTATTTAGACATTGTCAGATGAGATCTTGACTCACATAGAACTTTTATGACACTCTCCTTTTCTTTGGCATGTACTATACCCCCCGCAGTCTCCAAGTTTCATTTTAGACTTCCAGTGAACCTTAAACTTGAAGCAAAATTCATCCTGGGCTGCTAGGGTTCTTATGTTTTTCAGGTGGAAACATAAATTCTTGATTTATATCCTCTTCTATAGTATAAGCTCCCCCAAAACTTGGCCTAAATTCATCTGACAGTTCTTATGGTCCCTGTTCAGAGTTTATAGAAAATGAAATCAAAACAATTTCCCCCAGTTTTGGATTTCATTAAAAGTCATCCACTAAATCCACATGATCACATGAAAAAAATCACAATTATTTCTTTCCATGACAATCTGAGGAATAATGGTATCAAATCAGGTTGGGTTGGTAGCATGTAAGAAATGTCATTTGACTTCAAAGCAATTTCACCTGGTAAGTATTATGTATACGAGAGTAGGGACACCAAGAGATAAATTGTAGTTGAGCATTTGTGTCACTCATGAGGAAAGTTACCCTAAAGCTTAAGAAACTGCATTAACAATTTCTTAAATAAATTTTAATAAACTAACATCTGCCTACTAATGAAGCCTTGGTTTAATGAATTAAGGATTGAGTTGGAACAGTGAAGAGAATGCAGGTTTTGGAGTTAGGAAAACCAGAGATCAAGTTTGTGTCTCATATATAGCCTGAATTGTGACCCTGGGGAAATCATTTTAATGTTACATTATATTTATTAGTTTATCTATAATATGTCATACATATTATATGTATATTTTATATATTACATAATAATACATATTTATATAATTTAAAAATAACATCATCATAATAAAATGTTTTCCCTTCTCCCTTTCAGAGAAAAACAAGGGTAAACTCAAAGTGCAAATTGAAATATACTTTTCTCACTTTCTTTTTCTTTTTTTGTCCTTTAATGTAGCTAATATAGAAAAGTGTTTTGCATGATTTTGCATGTATAATTGTTAACATATTGATTGCCTGTTCAGTAAGTGGGGCAGAGAGTAGGAGAGGGAGGGAGAAAAGTTGGAACCCAAAAACTAGAAAAAAAGAATATTTCAAATAAATAATATTTGGGGGAAAGATATTAAATATTCTTTACCATCAGCCATCAGAACCTTAAACCTTAGTATTAATTAAGTTGTTAGCTTTTTTTTTTTCAGTGAGAATAATGAGGACAAGTTTTCAAAGGATGGAATGATGTAGAGGGATATACACTACTAGTTTGCAACAGATCTAGAATCTGCAGTTCCTTAGAGTAGTTAGAAAAAGGTATGAAATTGTATTCGAAGAAAAGTTCTGGGAAAAAAGAAAGACCTAATTGGGAATGGTATATTGAATTATGGCGATGGAAATATCTCTGTTCCAAAAGTCAGAAGACCTAAATTATTTTTCCAACTTTTGCACTAACTACCGTGTGAATTTAAACACATCATTTAGCTTTGTAGGAGCTATATTTCCACTTCTAGGAAATGAAGACTGAACTCTTTCAAAAAAGAGTACAAAAAGCAGGCTTGTTATAGTGAAATAAACTAGGGATTTGAATTCAAAGGACCTAAGTAAAACATTGCCTCCATCTATATGTATGTGACATTTGCAAATCAACATCTGTAACATGACTAGAGTGGGAGATATGTCTCAAAGTTCCCTTCCATTCTAAATATAAGGTACCATAATTAAATGTTTTCTAAGATTTTTTTTCTTAATTAGCACCTATAATTCTATATAGGGCACTGGTGGAGATGGGAGGGAAAATGAGGAGAAAAAAAAGCAAAGGCAACCTTTCTCTTAATTCAGTTTTTACCTAGGTCTCCTAAAATTTGATTTGTATCAAGGCCTAGAATTTTTTAGTTTTCCTTTTTTGTTAGGGTGCTTCTCCTTTTTTCTTAATAAATACTATTCAGATCAAGACAGGGAAAGAAAGTATCTATTTTAGTATGCTTAGTGGAATATATAATCTTTTTCCTCAGCTTCCATCTATTTTCAGGTATATGTGTTGTCTATTTATTAAAGGAAAGAACATTTCTATATCCATGCCTAAAAGAAAGGGAAATATCCAAAATGTTATCTTGGCTTTTTAAATATTAATAAGTGGCTCTGTTATACCTTTTGAGCATCACTGGAATTTACTCCTCTTATCACAGTCTTTGATGCAACCAATATGACCTTATTTCTGTTCTAATTCTAATGGAAGCCATTCTATCTCTTATCTCTATACTTTGCATTGGATGTCTCACATGATTGGAACAAATATTCCCTTTAACTCCAATCATAGAATTCCTCTCATCTTTTAAAAAAAATTTAGACAGCATTTTGATTATGTATATTTTTTTTTAATTTCCTACACTTTGTCCCAACTATAGTATCTTAGACCAATTTATAATTTAACTACTTAGCATACATTTGTTTTTTGGACTTCATTTTTTTGCAGAGTATATTTATAAATTTACTTGTTGTTATCCCATTACATTGTAAGGCTTTAGTGAGTAAAGATTATTTCAACGATTGCAAATATTTTTCAATAGCTCATAGAAATACACTTCACTAGAACTAAAATGGAACTTATTGCCAAGTAAATTTTTTCAAATTAAAAATGAAAAAAGTATATATATATATATATATATATATTTGTAAAATCTAATAACTACTTGAAGTGACTCATTCAGGAATCACAAAGGGTGTAAATGTCAGTGTTTGGGTTAAAGTTTAGGTGTCTTAAACCATGTCCAAGATCTTTTTCCCTCAACACTACATTATTTCTTTTATTCCTTAGTGTACATTGTTCCTTCTCCCCTGTTTATTGTATTCCAACAACATTCAATTAGATATCAAAACAGTATTTTGTAATCAAATAAACTCCTTTTGAAAACTCATTTGAAAACTGCTACATTTTAAGAAGTAATTCACAAGTTTTGATTTTTCAAAAGTGTGTTGAGTATGTAACACTTAAAATCTCTCACTTAATCATCACTTTACACTTAACAGAGACATATAACATGAAGATGAGATGGTAAGATAAACTGTGTGGCCATTAGTACAAATAATTATCAGAAACAATTCAGAAGGCACTTTTTCAATACCTTCCTTTTTTTTGTCTTTTATTTTTTCTTATATAATGACTCAGAAGAAAAGCCTCCAGACACCACTAAGACAAGTCTTCATCACTGCCAAGACAATGTTGTCATTTGCTGAGCAATACTAGAGATTTAGTAAATACCATTAAGGGGAGAACTCTGAAATGAAAAGAAAATTATGACAAAACATTGCATTTTATACAAAGAAGATTCCCACAATAACTTATACAAAAAGATATAGATTATATCTATATCTATATATGTATATATATATATATATATATGTATGTGTATATATATATATATATAGATAGATATAGATATATATATATAGATATATATATATAGTGTGTGTGTGTGTGTATAAAATCTAGGGGAAGAGAAAGACAAGAAAATAAAAGGGCCAGTGAATGAAGCAAATACAGAATGTCTTATCTGAACATTGTGAACAAAACCAAAAGGCTCCAGATGTTTCCAGAAAATCTGGAAAGATAAATGATTTATATATTTTCATTTTGTCATTCTTGGTACGATGGAAAAGAGCAAAGTGAATTTTTCTCTAGCAGGTCATGTGATATGTTGAAAAAATCAAGGACCCTCATACTCAGGTTGACCATTCAGTCTTTTCTTCGTAGCTGAACACATTTTAATTCTATTTCATGCATTTCTCATTCTCTAATATGGTATTTTTATATTATATTATATGGCAAAATGATAGAAATCATAAATAGGTCTTACAACTTTGCATAGTAAATAATACTTTTATGTAATTTTATGTGTTTTTATAATTTTATATTTTTAAAAGAAAAATAATATGAATGTAAATTTCTGAGTTTCTTCAAAAGTTGACATTGTGTATCATTAATCCATGATCTTATCTAAACAAGTACCTTCACCTGCAGGGCAGAATTTAACGTATAAACTGTTCTTCCCTGTCTTCCATATACATTCAAAGAGAACTTCTTACTAAATTTTACATGACTTTCACTAGATTCTGTGATGTTGTGTGGCTATTAATGTACAACACAAGTTGTCCATTGGCTATTCCTCCTTCTTTGAATACACCTATCCCACATCCTTTTTCCAGTCATACTTTTGAATGATACACTTTAAACTCTTCTTGCACAATAATTTTTATTATATTATAGCCTACCAATGCACAATATGGTTTTTGATTGTCCTTTAAGTGCCTGAGAAGGCTAAATACAGTAGATATAAGCTGCCATATGGAGTCAAAATGAATAGAATTTAAAAAGCAGTCTCTTTCTAATTACTATAACAATAATAATAATAATAATAAAGCTTTTGTCTGTCTAGAGTCAGGAAGAGGTAAGTGCAAATCTTGCTTTAATACTTGCAACCTGAGTAACTGCCAGCTCCAGTTATTCATTAAGATCAAGGTTTAAGTATCCCTTTCTCAGAAAGATACTTTGAAGTATATCTCCATTACCAGAGAGTACATAGGGAGCATACCATTGCCCTGAAATCAGCCTACTCACCTGAATGGACCTATGTCCTTGTGCTCCCCAACACTGTTGCATGTTCTATCCTTCAAAAACATCTGGTTTGCCATATAAAAGCCTGGACTGCTACCTTGCACCTGGAGTCATTGCTTCTTATCTTCATGAAAGAAAAGGGGATCATTGCTAACCCCCCATCACCAAACTTCCCACCAATCACATGAATGCCAGTCTCATGATGTTATTTATCCTGCTCTGTTCTTTGTTCTGTATTCCTCAAATATCTATGAATTTATTGGTTTGCTCCTTGTTCTTTGTAATCTTCCTCTCCTGGAATTTAGCCCACTGTAATTGGCATTACAATTATAATAAAACTTTGCCTCTTGACAGGGAGACTATCTAAGCCTCCAAATTTATTTTGAACACCTGTGTCACTAGTCCAAAATACAAATATTCTGGGGTCTTCCTGAATCTCAACAATATACATACACCACAAATGGTATCTCAGGACTCTTCTGCTTTGAAACTCCTTGAATTTAGAATTTGAATTGTTTGTTTGTGGCACTTGGTCATTGTCTTAGTTGAATAAAAGGGATGTGAGGCATTTTCCCAGGGAAGGAGGCTGTGCAAAGGACTATGAGACTGGAGCCCAGGATGCTGAGGTTGTGCATCTCAGTGGGCAGGTATTGGGGTGTTCCTGCAGGAAAATGTAGCTGCAATGCCACATTTGTGTCCTCTCCCAGCTCCCAACATAGTAGTACCAGAAGGGGCACAGAGCTACCGTATACTCAACAGAAGAAAAATCAGCAAGAAGAGGATCTATAGCTGTAGCTTTAGCAGCAGTGATGAGAGCCTGGCAACCCCACACCCTAAGGACTGGAGGGTATGGGACCATAGCTTCCTGCTGCCATATCCAGTCTCCCAAACTTATTCAAAGTTTGATATGGATTTGGGCAATGTGGAGTTGAGAGTAGACTCAAGAAATGAACGAGATGGCTTGTATGTCGACATTTAGAAGTCCCAGTTACATTTTTTGAAGAATTGAGTGGGGAGAGATAGTTGGGCTTTATACAAGAAATTTTCCTTATGGAAAAAATCATTTGGTACTTATTGTACTTTCTGGAACCAATAAATGATGAGTACCAAGGGTTGTGTGTGTATGTGTGTATGTGTGTATAAATATAAATAAATAAATAATATGCAAATTATATATGTGTGTATATGATATATATATATATACATATATGTTTGACCTATATACACTCTTCTCTTCACTCTCATGTATTATTTGTCAATAAAACTTCAATATGACATATTATTCATGGAAATTGGATCCATTAAACACGCTTGTTTTATCCTAAGTCTCTGGCTGACCCCCTGGAACTTTTCTTAAACATAAACTTGGTCCCCCAGCAAAAGAGTTTTCTTTTGTACAGTTGCTCCTCTGGTAGAGACTTGGGCATTATAAGCCCAGTCCTGGAAAACAATGATCAAAATGATAACCTCTGTCATTCCAAGAGGGACTCTTTTATGCCAGAAGATTTTCACAAGACAGCTGGTTATAAAAAAAAAAAAAATTCAGTTAAATTGTCCTTTTTTGGACAAAATCTATTCAGAAGGGAATTAAGTAATTATTATATAGAAAATGTCTTTGGTTCACAGAATAACAACTTGAATTTCAGGGGAAAAATTTTCACCAAATGTGCTTATGTGTTAAATCCTTTACTTGTATTTATCAATTGACCATTTTATGATGAGGAAACTAATTCAATTTCATTTGTGCTTTCTAAGGTACGAAATAAATTCTTACCCTGTAAAGGCATAACAGCTGCTGAGAACATTGAAACTTGATTGAAATTACTATCTATAATGAAACTTACCAATCCTGTTTTAAGAAACAAAAACAAAAACACAATTAAAGGAACCCCTTCATTTTTATCATAATAATTTCTCACAGTGTTGTACATCTCTGACACAAAAAACTATTTATTGAAGAGTAGTGGGAGAGGGGAAACTTATAGTCAGAAAACCTGGGTTCAAATCCTGTTTTTTTTTTTTTTTTTGCTTTATAGCTATATGAAAATTCAAAAGTTACTTTACTATTCTAACACATATCTATTAAAAATGAGGTTAATCATACTATCTGGAGAATCAATTGAAATGATGTATTTAAATGTACTTTTAAAATGTGTAGTGCTTCATAAATTTAAGACATAGAAGATCCTAAGGTTATTCATTGTATCCCAGGCCATCACTAGTCATCTTGACTTTTGTCCTGTCATTAGTATTTGATGACTCTTTAAGAGATGATGTGGCTGACAATTTTGTGCAACTCTGCCACTTATACCCAATGCATGCACAAGTCAAGACATGATTACATGATGTCATTATGTGGGTGAATAAAACTATGTGTAAGGTACTAGGCTAAACATTTTTGGCATATTATGCTAATAACAACCCAATGAGGTAGAAGTTATTATGATCCCCATTTTACATTTAAAGAAACATGTACAAAGAGTATCTCAGTTTGGTATGGGTCATACAGTTAGTAACTGTAAGAGGCTAGATTTGAACTTAAATCTTCTTCACTCCAGGGCCCAATGTTTATGACTGCAAATATCTTTTTGCATATTTGCATGTGCAAAGGCATGCCTCTAAAGCAAGCCATGATACAGCATTCTATGCAAATATAAAAGCATTTGTATGGAAAACATTGTTATTTAAGAAAAAAAAAAGCAGCACATTTATCTGTTCATGTTTTTATAGGCATTACTCTCAAGATTTTCTGAAGTAATACTGATAGTTTCCTTACCTCCATTTTACTCAACTTGAAGTCACACAAACTATTCATAAGCTTTGAAGTCAGAATTAGAATCCTGGACCTTTGGCTTCAAATCTGGGATTTATTTCATTATTTCATTTATTTCATTAGGATACAAAGGCTCATTGAAAACATCTGTTTCTGAAAAGATTTTTTTGTTTGTTCACTAAACTGGGGTATTACATTCAAATAAACCTTTAAGTATGGGAAGGGATTTGTGAACTTCACCCTAAAAAGGTTCTCTGAGTTGACTGTGTCTCTGTTTTTCTCTTGGATGTGTTAGCCAATGTCTCTCATCTTTCTGGTCACCCTTACATAGATATATCCTCATATTGAAAAGTCTTTTTTCAAAATATGTTGTCCAGGATAGATCACAATATAAATTATGTAGTCTCACAAAGGAAAATTACACTAGGATTATTACATCTTTTTTATAGATATCGTGCTTCTATTAATTCTTAATAATTAAAACTAAATTCTTAGCTAGTATTTCACCAAGTTGACTAATATTGGGATTGCAAATAAATCTGTCTTAAAAATAACATTTCTTTCCTAATAATTTTTAAAGTTTCTACCATCATATCTATACTGTTTTGTTTTGTTTTGTTAAAATCAAAGTTTAATATTGTATAGCTTTCCATAATAAGCTTCATTTTGTTAGATTAGGTTTATAATATAAACTTGTTTTTTGTACTCTAATTCAGTCTTCTTGAACACTAACTAAATCAATCAATTTCACATAATCCTTAAATTTTATAAGCATACATTCTTTCATGAAAATAATTAATGAAAATGTTGAACAAAACAGAACTTGATATCTAGATCATTCAATAAGAGTTGTTCTGCAGACTTGCACAAATCTATAAGTACTCTTTACACCTACCATATAATGACTTCTGGATCTATTTAGTACCATTTCATCCACAAGTCTCTATCTTCTCTAAAAGCTTATTTTAATGATGTCAAATTTCTTACTGAAATTCAGTTTTTGATATATCTATTTCCTTTTGGTTGTAATTATTGCTTCTCTTTCTCTTAGGGATTTACTCATTGATCTCCATAACATAATGAAGTATGATGAAATGTGATAAACATATTATACTACTTTACAAATCTCAATATTTATTTTACCTCATAACTTGTTTTTATTTCATTAAAGATTTTTCAAGTAAAGCTGAAATTTTAAACATTCATTTTATAAAATTCTCTTCCTCCTCATCCTTACCTCAGCTCTTGAGACTGCAAGCAATATGATATTGATTATATGTGTGAAGTTATACAAAAGATATTTCCTTATTATTCATTCTGCAAAAGAGAACACACAAAATATAAAAACAAAAGAAAGTTTTTAAAAAATATTCTGTAATCTACACTATGTAAATCTCTCTGGAGGTAGATAGTATTTTTCATCATGATCGCTTAATACTCTCTTGGATCAGTCTTGATTGGAATAAGTCTTGGTCATTATTATAATATTGTTGAAACCATGTACTATGTTTTCTTGGTTTTACTTATTTCACATTGCATGAATTCATGCAAGATTTTCCATATTTTTTCCCTGAAACCATTATGCTCATCAATTGTTCCATCACAATTCCATACCACAACTGTTCTAGCCATTCCACAATTGATGGGCATTTTTTGACATTACAAAAAGAACATTCATGGATATTTTTGTACAAATAAGTAATTTTCCCTTTTTTGAATCTTTTAGCAATATAGTAGTACTGTTGTTAGAATATATTAGAATATCAAAGAATATGTATAATTCCATAGCCTTTCAGATGTAGTTCCAAATTGTTTTGCAGAATGGTTGGACAAGTTCATAACTCCAGCAGTGTATTCATTTACCACTTTTGTTTATCATAATTTATTCATGATATCAGCCTTTATATCTGAATCATTTAACTATTTTGACCATATCTGTTAAAAATGAATCACCAATACTTTCTTTAACAAGGGACAAAAACCTTTTGCAAATCTTAACCTTCTAGACAAATATGTTACGATTGTTGTTTTGTTTTCAGAAAACATATTATAATGCATAGACTATATAGAAAAAATGAATATTATTTTTCTTAATATTATTTTCCTTTTTCAGTTTCATATAAAATAGTTTTCAATATTTATCTTTGTTAAGATTCTTAATGTTTAAGCAGGTAGATGAAGCCTTAGAGTTACAGAGTACCTGTATCTAACTGAATAAGACCAAATTCTATTATTACTTGAACTGTGACACAGGCATACCAACTATAATTTCCCTGCAGGATGATGTAAAAACAAAACAAAATACCATAGGAAGACATAGAAACAGATTAAAGAGCATGTGTGGAAAAAGTCCATTAATTACCTTTAGCAATAATGAATTTAGCATTAGATGGATAATTTTAAGTCATTCTCCAATACAGGACAAAACTGGAGCTAGTCTAAGATTGTATTTCTGCTCATTAAATTATGTGGGCTACTCAGTTATTCTGATTAATAAAGATAGATATTTATATGTCTTTCTGGGTACAGCCATATTGTTATACAAAAAAAAAATAGCTTGAAGAATATTATCAATGACAAGATGGATAAGAGTAGACAACACCTTGCACAATACAATGCAACACCCTGCCCATCCCATCTTATGAGTGAGATATCTAACTACTAGAGCAAAACTTCCAGCAATGGAAAGATGCAACATCATTTAAGGAGTTAGTATATCAGACATAAAAAAATTACTTCTAAAATGAGCATATTTCACTAAAAATTATGATCACCTAAATATTAGTTCAATTGTGTATGTTTCCAAAGTTTAAGCTTCAACTTCTAATTGGTGAAACTAACAATATTCATATTAAGTATGAAGAATTTCTATTTTGTGCAGATATACAAATTGACAGAAACAAAATCATTTTCACAAATATAATATCGAACTTCTGACACTGGGATCATATAGTGTGGTATATTACAAAATGCTGTAGATTTGCAGCCAGAAGACCAGGTTAAATTAGGGCTCTATTGTGGACCCTGAAAGTCAACTTTCCATCTCTCCAGAACTGTTAACTCACATAAATTAGTAAATTGGCTTAAATCAGGTTTTCTTAATTTTTTCCACTCAAATACCTCTTTTCGCTGAGAGGTTTTTATGGAACCAAATAGGTATATAAATCAAAAATTTGCTGATAATAAATTATAAAAAAATTTAAAATAACTCTTTGGTATACATATAAATTTACATTTTATTAAAGAGAACTAAATTGCATACTAATGAGGTGGATGTGCTTATTTATTTTTACATAAAGAATTATATCTGACAATATTTGATATCTGTTATAGCTGCCAAATTTTTCAAGTCCTCCACCTTCAGTTACACATCCCCACTTTGAAGAAGTTTTGGACAAAATGACCTTTAAGATCTCTAGCAATTAAAATCTATAATTACATGAATATAAAGCCAAAATAATTCCATATTCATATCATCAATCAATGCATCATGTTGATAAGTACTCAAAGAAATTAATAGTCTTATGTATGAATGGGCATGTAAAAACAAATTTATTTTCATTTGTTTTACTAAAAATTAATTCTTGCCTATTTAAAAATTATTTATTCTAGGTACACCAAGGCAAAATACTCAGGCAGTCATAGTTATGAAGCATCAAATGGTATCATACTTTAATATGCTAGAATGATGTAAATGAAGAACCAAAATGTAACTGAGATAAAAGAAATTAAATAATGAATATATTCCTCCCACCTCATGCCTTCATGATGATTTCTCATTACATTCTTCTTTCTAGTGAAATAACATAGTTAGTCATTGTATATACTAAACTAATTTCGCAGGAAGTTATAACATCAAATAAAAGAGGAAAGAAAACAAAGGTATGAGATATATAATACATATATTATTATATATCTCATACCTTTGTAGATATATATCTACATTTAAAATATTGTATGTAAAAAGCCATTCAAAGCACTCAATTTCATAAGGAAATTGGTTTTTAGAAAGTTAATTCCTATAGCAAATAATTTATCTGCCAATTTTTAATACTGTTCTCATTTTTCATTCTGTAACTTTTGAGGTCTAGATTTGGGGTACCTAAATGAAATTAGGGTTTAATTGAAGTCTAGTGGAAGGTTTGGGGTACAGGGAGTCAAACAGAGCTCTCCTGCAACCCCTTTGGATTTGGCGCAAGGATACCACGATATATGAGGTCAAGTAGCAGTGCGAGTCCCCAATAAAAGCATTTATTGGCCCTAGAGCTAGATTGATAAAAGAGGTTTATTATTGGGTTTGGAAGTAAGGAGATAGGTGAAGGTAGAGATAAGGAGGACACTGGACAGAGGGTCCAATGGAAAGAGGGTCCTCACATGGCTAGCATGTTTGGAATCTCTGCAAAGAGGGGATCCCAGCATCTCCCTTTTATAATGGGAGATTTAGCTGGAGGGGCTTTTGGGTATAGCCCCAAAGTTGGCTCAGATCTGGGTGGGGCTGGGACAGGTCCTGATCTTCTACTGGAATTCAAAGGGACCAGGATTTGTGAGTTAAAGGGTAATTATATTCAATAGGAGGGGATGGAATTAGAAAGGAATATTTCCCACATCATAACTGCAAAGTGATTTTACTAAGTTTTAGTGAAAACATAAATATGGGAGGCAGGGACTGTGAGAGACACAGCTGAGGGGATGGACATGCCCAAGACCCCAACCCGAACCTTCTTAGAAGCATTAGCACTAAAACTCCCCTCCCTCTGCAGCAGGAGGTGAGGCAGAAACTTAGAGAGGGTTGATTTTGGGTCTCGACCCTTGCCTCCCCAGGCCAGTCACTAGAAGTAGAGGATGGGTACCTTATCCGCGGTGCCTCTCTTTCTTGGGACTTTGAGATATTCAACCCCGTACCTGAGGACTCTGCTAACACGTGCAGGTTCTTCTGCAAGTCCAAACAAGATCCTAGTGTACTTGGGGCCTGGCCCTTCTGGCAAAACCCAGATTTTCTTCCGCTGTGGGAATTTAAACTCGAGTTGGAATAAAGTCATCATCCCCAACTAGCTTTTTATTTTTTCTTTAAAAATTTTGACCATTTTTCTCAAATTTAAGGGAACTCTTCTCATCCTTAACCTGGCAAATGAGCAATACCAAAATGTCTTCTGATACACTTTGCAAATTACACCATTTATACAAAAGGCTCTGGTTGAACCAAAGCCAATTGTTTTGAAGTTGTTTGCTGGTGCACTCACTTATAATGGAGGTTTTATGGTATCTTGAGTAATATATTATTATGGCTGAACAATTACATGATTAAAAAGAAATAACATGTCTTGTTCACGTGACCTTATTAGAGATCTATAACAAGCTTTTCTATGAAAGAGCATGGGAGATTATATGCAGTGATTTCTAGAAATTTGATAGCAGCTGACCAACAAGAGTTTACTAGTCCAAATACTAACAAATTAGACCAGTGTCAGTTTGAAATCAGAAGTGGTAAAAGGAGTCCATGTAAGAATGACTGTCAGGAAGAGAAACAATCACCATTCGAATTCTAGAAAAAGAATACATGATAAAACAATAAAATTTGGATGGATTGCCTAGTAAAAGACAAAAAAATGGCACAAATCAAATTTACATTTGATGAAAACTGCCCTTTGTTTTGTGAGATATGCAGTGAATAAAGCAATAGCAGTATCTCAAGAAATTTCTTTAAATCCTCATTTTGATACTGATTGTATTAAGAAAAAAATTAGATGCTTCAATTTCATACCAATTAATTATTTTTTAAAGTAGAATCTATGCAAAGGATTATAGTCATAATATAGGACACAAAGTCAGATGAAGATGAGATATATCTGGCAATTGATATGTTATTTTAAGGTAGATGAAATTAAAATATCTGCTAATTATTTGAAATGTACTTCCTGTGAGGAAATGAACTTTTATTTCCACAAATGCTGGGCTTTGTGGGAAAACTGGCCTCCCCAGGAGAAAGTGAAGTATCAGATTAAAAATTAGCTAGGAAGTCCAACAGGAGGGGAAGAAATAGGCTAGATTATAAGAAAAATAGAATGAATGACTCTCAAGATTTGTGTGCTGAATCTTTCTTCAGCATGATGAAAAAACAAAATTACAAGCATTGGGAAACTGGGGATTCCAGGAATCAACACCGAAAAGTATCATCTGTGAAGATGCCAGAGAATTTGAGAGAAGCTCAAGACAAAGAAAGAAGTATGAAATCTATTCTCTTAGCACGAAGAGCTCTATGTCATCTATCAGAGTTAGCCTAAAAATGATTGTGTTGTCCATGGAAGGACAGAGTATCTAACGGCATCTTTTACATGTGCTAAGAATCAAAAGAAAAAGAAATAAACCTTGTGTAGGCAGACAATTCAAATGGTTGTGTTCACTTATCTTACTTAATGTATACTTAATGTATACATGTATACTTAAGTATACATGTATGAAACATATGTATGTTCACATAGGATTTAAGAAATTTATTTAATTTTTTTGGTATGTTTTACCCAAGACTGTATTTAAATCCATTTAGTGATCTCTAGTTCAATTTGCTTATTTGGAAATAACTTCTTTCCCCCTCTTCCTTTAGGAAAGAACCTATTCTGGTTACTATTTTTCATTATTTTTATTTGTTTTTTACACTATTATTTGTAGTGTGGAAGATATAGGTTCTGATATTACAGTGAACTCTTAAAACTTATTTGATCCAGGACAAATTATTCAACCTCTCCGTGCCTTTGTCAGTTCCTAAAAGTTATCTGCTAAGTCAGGTAAGTTGGGAGTAAGTCATAGATACTTGTATAGGAAATAATGAAACTGCAGATCCTTTACTATTTGCATCCAAGATTTACTAAATTTAGTGAAGACTGACTGTCTCTAGTTGCTAGTTTCTGCATATAAAAATACATAAAAATTATAAAAATATTTGGTACGCATCATATTTTTTAACATTTTGTAAATAGTAAATTTAATAAGTTAAAAATATAAATATGTTACATAAGTATTATATAACCTTTATTCTTATGTTCAGTTCCATTTCTTTTGTTTCATCTCACATTACCTTCCCAAATATTTGCTACTGTTTACTTTGTAAAAATATAGTGAAGAAAAGAGTAATATATTATAATTCTATCACTGACTATCATCTTTAGGAAATTAGGACCCACACCCGTATGAAGTCCAAGATGTTTGATTACAATCTAATGACAATAGGCAAGATATTTAACATCTATTTGTCTAACAAACTAGATGATAAATTGTCTACTGGTATTAGGTATTGTGGTAGATGCTATCTTTAGATGAATAATCCTACTCTCATGTATGCTTTTACTTACTATAGAATTCACACAAAACCACAAATCATTATAATGTACATTATTATAAAATATGAAGTAGCATGGAGTAGTTAATAGTAAGTTGGTCTTGAAGCTAGGAAGAATTAGGTTCAAGTCTTGCTTATGATATTTATCATGTGTCCTTGAGACAAGCCATTTAATCCGAGTTCCAAAGTGAACTCTAAAACAATAGTTGCAAAGAAGTTAACAGTGTCTTAAGAAAAAGTCCCTATATTAATGATAATGCAAGTACTATTTCCATACTATTAATATTTATGTCCATTAACAATATATGAAAATGAAATGATAAATCAATAACATGTTTGATCCCCCTCTCCTAATCTGGAAAAAAAAAACTCTGTCTGCCTCAGGATTATTGTGAGGAACAAGTAAAAATAATGTGTCTGAGAGTGCCTTGAAATCTAAATCACTGTCTGTGTAATAAATTATTACATACAAAGTGTTGGACTAGTTTATTGATAGTGAGGAAAGAAGAAAATAAACATTTATTAAACACCTACTATATTCAAGGCATTGTGCTAAGCACTTTACAAATATTTTATTTGATCTCTACAATAGCATGGAACCCTCATTATATTAATATACCCATTTTACAACTGAAGAAATTGAGATAGTGGTTATGTGCCTAAGGTTATAAAACTAGTAATTGTAAAAGGTCAGGTATGGATTCAGGTTCAGCACTCTGTCCATTATGAATAGAAACACATATGTGAAGAAAAAAATAATGTTTGGTGGAATAAAAACATGGGATGAATTTGGAGAAAGTGATCATAAGTAAAATGGTAAAGTTTGTTATGCATTTTAAAAAATCATTGCATGAAAACAATATACATAAGTAAATGTTTTGAAGATGTTTTCTCACCTATGATCAGACTGGGTCTTCCTCCTTATTGTTCTGGGAAAGGGCTAGTATATTTGGGAAATGAGATTAATGAGTAGGGAGTTCAGAGAAGAAAATAGAATAACACTTTTGTTTTGTAACCAGAAATGTAGAAGGAAGATTTAAGTCTAGCATTACAAAGACAAACTAAATTCTGGAGAAGAAATAAAAGTAGGACAGTAAAATATCCTAGATAATTTAGATAGTCAGCAAAGTACAGTGGATTGGTGAGCCAGTCCTGGGGAGTTTGATCTCCTTTCTTTCCCTCTCCTACCATCCTTCCTTGTTTATGTGCCTTATCCCAGAGATGGAATTCCAGATACAAATAGCCTTCTCCTTTTTGTTCCCTTTCCATGATTTGAAGATAAATGTGGTTCAGAAATCAATCTTCTATTATGTCTAAAGAACCAAGAGGATTAAGTGGAAGAGGTTTGGTAAGATAATTGGAAGTATAGAACTCCATGTGCTTTTCCTCCCCTTCTTTTACACTATACCCAATATTATTATACAGACACACACATTTTTTTCACATTAAATTTATTCTGATGATGACAATATACTTATCAATAATTGAACAACACTCTCCTTCAAAAATTAAAAATTTCTAAGACTCTCAAGGCAATGCAGGGAAACATGATGGGCATAAGTAAGCTATAACATATTCCCAATAATAACTTGTGTTCAATAATTATTTAAGAAGTAAAATCCAAAAAAATCATGATGGGAAAGGAGCCAAGCATGTAGGAAAACCAAAGAAGCACATGAAAGGGAGAAAATTGAATAAAATAAGAAGACATAAATATATTGTGATACGTGGTACTAGAAAAAATACCTTTCTCAATGATATTATACATTCATTGGTATTTTAAAGGTTAATTTACATGCCTTAGTATTTATTGTAAAAGTAAAATTATTCTGATTTTGCAAATGAGAAAAAAGGCTCAAAAATTATACACAATCTATTCAGGTGATTGATAGATTATGGATCAATGAACAATGTTCTTGCAATATAGTTCCATTTCTAAGAGTATTTAAAGTATCTTTTGTAGCAAAGCAAATTGCATGTACTCTTACCCTTTACTCCTTCAGAGAAGGAATGTTTCCCCCCCTAAAATATATCCCTAGATCTTATCAAAGCACAGTTCCTGATACAAAAGAATTACTTAATCCATGTTTATTAAACTGACTGATTTAAACAACTCATCCACATCAATAAGAATTTACAATTTAGCAAAAAAGGATTTCTTAGAGTTATGTCTGCCATCTAAAGGTTTTATGTCGATGTCAGTAAGTGGAAAACAAAATTTCAGCGGCAGTTATTATCAGGAAATTAAAAGAAAAAATTAAAAAAATTACCTCTTAAACAGTTCACTTTTAAGAAAACCACATATGAAAAATGTTCATATAAAATTCTCCTTTCAAAATTAATTTTATGTTGTATTTTTATTTCATTAGATTCCATGTACTTTTAGTATTAATTATAATGAACATATACAATGTTTCTTGGTTGCAAGACAATTAAAAAACTTTAAAGTATTTTTTTCTACCAATAAGATTGTAAATTAGATTTACATTCACACTCTCATTAAGAAATAGCTTCAGAAACTTTCAGTGATTTTTCTAGGGTCTCAGAACTAGTAATCTGCAGAGATATATAAATTGAGCATCCATCTCAATCAACCCCAATACCAATATTATTTTTTCTCTACCACATCATTTGGACAACTTTAAATAAATAAGGAGTAAGGATGTGAGTCAGTTAGCTCTACAACTTGAGAGCCAATTGGTAAATTTTCACATTGGATAATATGTCCGAAAACACTCCGAATCAGAGCTTATTTTATTGTATTGTTCATTGCTTAGGCCTAAAAAAATGATGGAGAAAAAGTTATGATTGAAGATTAAACCAACCTGATTATTACATACTTACTAGCATACGATTGGAAAAGATATAATTGTGGTTGAAATTAACAAAATATGCTATATTTTAAATTTTAATGGTAGTAATTTGATGGAAATTAGGATCTTTAGATAGGAAAAGATGGAGACTATATGATAATTCTTCAAAAAAAGGAAAAAATTGATTTGTAGAACAGGAATTAGGGGTATTATGTTTGGCTGCCATGGGATTATCACCAAAAACAGTAGATGGAAGAAACAGAGAGACAAATTTCCTCTTTAGTTAGTAGGGATTAAAATTCTAGTAATCAGAGATTTTAAAAGTAAGATAGGCTTCCTCAGGAAATAATTGTCAGTTCATTGTTACTGAAAAATTTCAGTTGGACCCTGGATAACATTGTGGGAATATTGATGAGAATCCTGTTCAGGTGTGTTAATCAAGGGTTCCAACAATTGCAAGAGTATCTATTTCTATAAAATGGTAGAAGTTGGAGCATCACTTCTCTTTGTTCCAGCTAGGTGCCACAGTAAATAGTTTTCTGCCTTTGGAGATAGGAAGAATTGAGTTTAAATCTTATTTTAAACATAACTATGTGACCTTGAGTGAATCACTTAGCTTTAGCTTCCGTATTTATAAAATTATGTTAAAAATTATACCTTCTTCTCATAGTTGTTGTGAAAAGCATATTAGATAGCGTACGTAAAAGGTTTTACAAACTTTAAAATATCATGTAAATGTAGCTACATTATTAAAATGCCCTTAATACTCTGATTTTTCCGGTGCCTGATTTTAATATATATTCACTTACCTGAAAGATTTTTTGAGCATATACTATGTATTATATAGTATGTTATTCTATAAATTATCTAACAATTGAGGTAAAAAGGTTTCCTATTTCCCAAGAGTTCATTTTGTAGGGAGGGAAGTAATATATGTATTACTAATTTACTCTTATTACTAATTACTATTTATTGCTTTGTTCATAAACTATGTACATTGATCAATTTTGGAGATTTTCTTTTTCAACATAGCCTCCTCATCCTAGCAAAATCTCTTGTGTATACTTACCTCTTTAGCCCAACATAAATAAGTCTAAATATCATTCCTGCAATGAATTTGGGCTGAAATTCTTAGAGATTTTGGTGGTCCCAAGTTCCTGCCATAAAATAAATGCAATAAAGCCTGTTTATGACAACACTGGAAGTATCCAAAGTTCACATACGCAGAAAAGAATTTCAAAGCTTTCTAAAAAAGAAACAGAACTCAGCACAAACTGAAATCCTATCCAGAGTAGTCCAAGGTCTGCACATGAAATGTGCAGATGATGTAGTTATGGCCCATTTTTTCTATAAATCTTTCCCAGTCTTTATTTGTTCTCTTATATTTTTCTGTATTTTCATCTTATGCCCATCATGCTGGATTTTTTTTTTCCTTCTTTTGTTTTTCTGCCTCTGTCAGCCTATTTTTTTGTTCATTGTCCTAGTCCTTTTATATCTTACAATCTAAAGATTTTCTGAGGTATTTTCAAAGGATCATATATGGAGAGCTTTACAGAACCTCAGTGACAATCTATTATATCCCCTTATTTTACAGATAAGGTAACTGAGAACTAATGTATTAAGGGCTTGACCCGAAGTCACATAGGAAATGTCAAAGGCAGAATGTGAACCTGTTATATAATTCCATATCAGATGCTTTACCAAATTTACTGCCCTGCTTCGCTATTTTTGTTTCTTTTATTACCCTGTTAGGAATGAAAATGAAATATCATAATGCTTGCATTAATGGAATGAAATGAAAATATTAGTATTTTCATTAGTCTCTTCTGCTTTTTCATCCCATACCTATTTATTTTCAGATTCTATTTCCTATTTTTATTCTTTCCAAAATTCCTCAAACACATTAGTTCTAAGTATATAGTATCATCCATCATGATCTCCAGGATCATGAAAAGAAGAAATTTCATTATATATCATATTAAAATATGCCTAGGGCCATATACCAATGTAGATGTGTGTGCACCTGTAAGAATATACCCACTGATAGTTTTGTGTTTATTTTTTCTCTGAACAAAGCCACGTGACATTATGAAGAGAGTAATTCTTATCTCCCATTTTTGAACTAGTTTCTTAAACTTCAGTCTCTCCTTAAAGGATATTTCCATTATATATAAAATTTTTCAATGACCTCCTTTCTTTTATGTCCAGCTGCCAATTACACATCTTGAATGTTCACACATTATCTTGTTCTCCAACAATTGTTCCCTCTTCCAAGTTTCCCTATTATTTTCTGGGGTATCACTATTCTTCCAAGTATCTTTCAGGCTTGTGTGGTGTCATTATTGACTCCTTACACATATTCCATGTCTAAACTAAAAACTCTTAGCAATACCCCCTTATTCTCCTCTGAGTATGCCAGAACCCTGATGTAGCTACTGATCCACTTATGCCTAATGATTGCAGTCATTTTCTGCTTGGGCTTCTTGCCTCATCTCTCCTTACTGAAATCCATTCTCCATTTAACTCTTAAATTTGGTCTTCATAAAGCATAGATTTGACTATATCAACTCCATTCCATCTCTTCCCAAACCATTCAGTTATGTCCTGTAGTTTCCTATTACTTCCAGGATCAGATATAAAATCCTCAGTTTAAATTTTAAATTCTTTTTTCCTTCTTTTTTCTAGTTTTCTCGAATCATATTCCCCTCTAAGTACTTTTCAGTCCAGTTACAATGTACTCTCCATGGTGTTCTTCTCACATGATACTGCATCCCTAACTCCAAGCATTTTCACTAATTGTATCTCATCCTTGGAATTCTCTCCCTTAGCATTTCTGCCTCCTGACTTTGCTGGCTTCCTTTTAAGTCTCACCTAAGAGACTTAAAGTTCTTCCTGGCATCTCTTTATTATAGTGCCTTTCCTCTGAGGATATTCCCAATTTATCCTGTATGTATTATCTTATTTGTACACAGTTATTTTCATTGTGTAACTCTTGGAATAGGAGAAAAGGGAAAAGTATAGAAATCAATATCATGCACAATTTTTGAGTAAGAAATGATATGGAGAACTGAAGCCAGACTGTGGACTTGGTTCTGGTTCTTTGAACCTACAATTATTTTGGAAAAAAAATATGGCATCCTTGTTCTCTAAAGCTGTGCACAAGAATATTGTGGCTAAGTAATGGAAAGCATACAAAAATTATGTTATGTGTCTTATAAAGATTTTTTTTCTTTTAACAACTCAAATTCCTTATAAAAATTTACTTTTCAATTAATTTACTGATCTAGTTATTGTTCTATAATAAAAGGTACATAACTATCAACAGCTTATGAAAATTTTAATGAGAAAAGAAAAATATGCAAAATAATTAAGTAACCATATTTGGGGGTTAAATATTGTGTAATCCAGGAATTCTGGAAAAGGTGGGGAAATACCATGAAATCCTAGGTAAGTTTGTAATGATTTTTCTTATACTATTCATTATATGAAAAGGAAAAAAAAAGATAAAAATAAAGTCTAATTGAGAATATTATCCACAAGAGTTTGGTAAAACACCCACATATGGATGAATCATTTAAGCAGTAGAATGAGACAAATAATTCCATAAAGATTTCAGAAGGACATTGTCAAATGTTTACATCAAGCTTATTTCTCCAATTCAGGTGAGATCTTTATTTAGCACTATTGTACATCTAGGCATTGAGAATATAAAAACAAACATTAAAAAGTCCCTGCCTTCAAGTTCATATACTGCTAGGGTGAAATGTTTAAAGAAGTAATTACATAGATATAGATAAATTAGGCAAAAACATGCAAATACTTTTGAAAAGAAAGTAGAAGAATAAAGACAGCTAGGGGACAGGAGGAGGGGAAGGATCATTGAAGGCTTTATTTGAAAGGGAAACTTTGAAGGGACTTAGCAATTTCAAAAATTATGTAGAGAGCATATCTGACACAAAAGGTAAGAGATGGAATGTCATGTATCAAAAACAGGAAATAAGACAGGTGTACTGAGATAGAGAACAATTGGGAAGAAGAGGGAAGAAAAATGTGAAATCAGTCTAGAAATACAGAAATACTAGAAATACATTAGAAACAAAATGTAAAAAACTGTTAAGTGCAAAAAGTAATATCCATTATCTCCTAGATGTAATAGAGAGGCACTAGAACAAAAAAAAAAAGAGAGAGAGAGAAAAAACAGAGAGACAAACACGTAGAGACAGAGAATAGTATAGGTATGTATATGTGTGTTGTGGGTTATACAGAGCATGAACTTCATGTCATGAAGAAATTTGTTCTCAGATACTTGGTAGCTATGTGACTATGGGTAAGTCACTTAATCTGCCTCAGTTTTCTCATTTGTAATAAAAGTAATAATAGCACCTATCTCCTAGGGTTGTTGTGAGGAATAAATGAGATAATAATGCTAAATTGTTCTGCAAAAATAAAGTGCTATACACCTGGTAACCATTATTATTATTATTTACACAATATATACATAAATATAAATATATGCAGACTATCATTTTTAATTTCTTGAAAACTGAAAAAGGTATCAAAAATTTTAAAGGAAAAGTCTATCAGCCCATGCATGTGTGCATGTGTGTGTGTGCATGTAGGCATGCATTTCCACAAATATGTAAGGCTGATGGTGCAGCAAAGTCCTTGATCAAATTGATGAGTTGCATGAAAAACGAGATTATACTTTGTGAGCTCTTATTTGGAAGCATCTGCAGGACAATCTCCTTTTAAACTCACAGCCATTATACAGGATGGTTTTCAGATATTGGGTTGTTTTCTGATAATTCATTATCAAAGATTATGACATGTCTGACTTCTCTCATTCTCAGTTGCCCTTTCCATTTTTCCTGAGTACAGGAATTCTTGAGGAATCTTTAGCATAGCAGGGACCTGAAATATGGAGGAAGCAGAGAAGTGTGTAGAGAAGGGAATGAAATTGTTTTGTTCTTTTTGACTCATACAATCACCAAATTCTTTGAAGACATGGACAGTGGTGTCATAGAGAATGCAACAAAAAAGTTCATGGTAGATGAGATGTGATAAGAATGAAATACATAAGAAAGAATGAATTATAAGGTAGAACTGGAGAATACACATCATTGGCAAACATAGGAGAATAGTAATGAGAAAGAAAACATAATGAAAGTAATTGCTGGTTATATGGTAAGTGTAAGAGAAAATAGGTGGACAGTTTAAGTGTTACATTTTATGAAGAAAATGTTGTACTAGAGCCTTGAGGAGATGGTTACTTTGAAATTATTGGAGAAAATAAGTGACAATAGCACAAAGGCATGAATGGGCCCTAGGCAGCTAGAGATGCAGTAGGTAGAGATTTGGATGTGAAATCAAAACTTCCTGACTTCCAATATGGGTTTAGACATTTACCAGTCTGTGATCCTGGGGAAACAATTTAGCCTTTCTTAACCTCTATTTAGAAAGTATCTTGCAATCTTTAAAGCACTATTTAAATTTTACCAATACTGTTATTATTTTTATTGTTGTGATTTGCAGAATTGGAGGAAACATCTAAATGAGTGATATTGGGATGGGCCAAAGGCTTGAGCCACCAGAGAAAACATTAATAGTTATATGTCAGAAGTCATAGTAGTCTGATAAACCACTTGTGATGTTTGACTCCAAGCCTCAATCACCAGAGAAGATCCCAGAGTATCAAGTCCAAGGACTCATTCCTTAGAACTAAGCCAGAGGACAGCAGACACATCTCTTGTGGTGACCAGCCCCAGACCTGAACTGTCTGACAAACCTACAATGTCAGGCCCCAAATCCCTACCATCAGTCAGGTCCTTAGGAGCAGCTGGTGTCAGCACACACACACACACACACACACACACACACACACATAAAAAGAGAGAGAGAGAGAGAGAGAGAGAGGGAGAGAGAGAGAAAGAAAGAGAGAAATAAATAATTAATAAATAAATATATACACGTGTACATGTGTGTGGAGAGAAAGACAGAAACCGATAGAGATAGAGAGATTAGGTATATAAAAATAGATTATTTCTAATTGATATATCTAGATATTTCTGTCTTTATTGCTCTATATAGATACCTCTCTCTCTGTTTCTCTGTCTGTCTCTGTCTCTGTCTCTGTCTCTCTGTCTCTGTCTTTGTCTCTCTCTCTCTCTCTCTCTCCCTTTCTTGCTCTCTCTTTTTTCTGTCTCACTCTTTCTCCCTTAAAAAACAAAACAAAAAAAAAAAAAAAAAAAAAAAAAAAAAGAAAAGAAAAGGCACAAATAGATTTAATTAAAATATTTAAATATAAAATTACATATTTCTTAAATTTACCATTGACAATAAAGTAATATGAATGATAATCATATATGCACCAAATGACATAACAGACATTCTCTTTATTAAAATTTTTTTCAAAACGTATGTATAGATAATTTTCATTATTCTTGCTTGCAACACCTTGTGTTCCAAATTTTTATCTCCCTCCCTTTCCCCGAAACCCTCCCCAAGACAAAAACAAAAACAGAGAAGCAAAAAAATAAGCAGAGAAAAAGAAACACAAGAAAAGTTCTCAGCCTATGGGAGGACAAGGATGTCTCTCTAAAGATACATGTGTGTGCCTGTGTTATAAAGTGACTGCAGTGGCCTTTAATGCATTTTGCATTAAATAAACTACTCAAGTTCTTCTTTGGCCACAAATCCCTTCCTTCTCCACAGATCTGAGAGGTAACCTATCCTTTGTTCTTCAAATTTGCTTATAATGATATCACACTTTATGTCTAAATCATGAAGCCATTTTGTTCTTATCATGATATAGGGTGTTAGGTGTGGGTCGTTGAAAGGCCTCATTTCTTGAATATAGAAAAGACAGGATCAAATTTTTAAAAAATATGAACCATCTACCAATTGAGAAATTATTAATTATTTAGACACTAAGACACTATTGGTGACGTTGTGAACTGGTCCAACCATTCTAAGAGAACAATTTGTTACTGTGACCAAATGGTTATAAAACTGCATACCTTTTGACCTAGCAATACTAACAGAGGATCTGTATCCCAAAGAGATTTAAAAAAAAAAAGAAAATTACCTTTTTGTACAAGCATATCCATAATAGCTCTTTTTGTGGTGCAAAGAATTGGAAATTGAAAGGATATCCATCAATTAAGAAATGGCTGAATAAACATTTCAGGGAAGTTAATGATGTAATACCAGAGATCTAGTAGGGCTATTAGGACAAACAAAGTGAGGAAGTTTAATGGAAGCTGCAGTCATTAGGAAACATATTGAAATCAGTACCTGAAGATCATTTGGAGAGGGTAATTTTATGCACTTCTCTCACAGTGGGCAGTACAAGTATTTTTATACCAATTGTATTGATGAAGACATCACACTTATTTAACTAGTATTTACATGTACTTTACTAAAGGAAAGGCCACAAAGAGTAGTTTTATTGTGGGATAATAAAAATGGAGAATAGAAATTGAACATAAAAAGGATGACTGATTTTTTTGTTTGTTTTAAAAATGTACTTTTTTCCCCCTTTGCAGCCAGAATTGAAGTGTACATGAGTGTAATAATTTTGGAATATGAAAGAAAGAAAAATAGTAACTAAAAACTTCAATTACAGTAATGAATATAGCATATTCAGAAAGTATGCATAACAGGAGTTTATGAATTGATTGACAGGTTGGGATTTATATATCCAGAGAGAACATCTGTCCTTGAATTTACAATCCCAGAATGATAGTCAATTCTCAAGTCTCCCGTGCTTCACAAGGGTGAAACAGAAAAGCAAAAAAGTAAGCAGAGAAAAAGAAATACAAGAAAAGTTCTCAGCCTGTGTGAGAATGAGGCTGTATCTCTATAGATATATGTGTGTGCCTGTGTTATAAAGTAACTATACTAGCCTTTAACAAAATGACTGGGCAACCTTCATTCTTTCGGAACATTGGGTCCCTTAGAGAAACTTTCTCTCATAAAACATATTCACTTAATTTCTAGACCTTGAACAATTTTTCTAATAGTTAGAAAAGAATTCTTATAACTGGAAAAGTCAGTTTTTTTGGATTTTTTTTGCCATAGAGGGAAAAAAGTAAGCAAAAATGTCACATTCATCATCCATTTCATCGTCTATTTCCGCCAGCAGTGCAAATACTTTCTTTTTTATTTTTTTCATACACAGCTCTAGTTGTGGGTGGCATCTAACAAAAATAGAATGAGTACAAAGAGAAGGACTATTTCCTTTAGACCAAAACATCAGCTTAAGTCATTTGTATCCTTAAAAAGGGCAATTGGATCCTATGAAAAATGAACTGCAATGCAAAAAATAAATCTCATTACCAGTGAAAAATTCTCCACAGAAGAGGGTATACAAGTTTAGGATGTTCAAAGAAGTAATAATTCATTCTCAAAAGTCTAAGGTTTTTTTTTGTTTTTGTTTTTTTGGTTTTGTTTTTTTTTTGCCATTCTATATGACATTCCGATGAGTACAGAAATAGTTCGTTATACTATAATGCTGGTAAACTACCTATATCTAGGTCCTAAGACACATAGCTAAGAACTCTATTTCAACCAAAAATAACACTGTGAAATTATAGGCATATGTTTATCATATCATAAAGTATCCAAAAGCCAAATGCCTAAAATGCGTTTAATTGGAGAATGTTATTGAGGCTATAGGCTATTTATTTTTTAGACAATATGCTGTGGTGTTAGGAAACCTGAATGTGGTTTCTGAAAGAAATATTCATTGTTTTAAAAATTTGTACTGGGAAAATTAAAAAGCAGTTTGGCCAGAAATGTTTAATTTTATGGTGTCAAGCTCAATTGAAATAAAACTTGAGGACTGTGTAGGAACAGAAAATAATAAATTAATATGATTTATATTATGATTTTTATGTTGTTAATAATTTACAAATTGTGTTATCATGCAGTTGTAGAGGTACTCAGGAATGTCAGGGACTTGGTAGCAAGCATCATTTGACACTTTTGCCTTACATTATATAACACAGAAAAAAATCTAAATGGATACTATTTAAAAAAAAAAAAAAAGTCATATTATTTAAAAAGAAAATATACCAGAAAACAGAAGGTCTTATCTTTCAAAATCATAACTGGAGGAAATTTAATATTAAGGTAATTGTCACATGCCAATATAGATCATTTTAACTATAAAAAATAAAACCTTTTGCATAAAACAGAAGCAAAATGAGAATAATGATATAACATGATCATATTTGTTTTCTAACAAGAATAGCATTAGTTATTTATAAAGTCCTATTCATTATTAATCATCCTATGCATATTGCCTTTTCCTTCAACCAAGTCAAATCAATAATAAAACACATACATAAATACACACATACACAAACACTTGCACCACTTATAATGGAAAGATATTATAGTTCTCTGTCTCTGTGGGTTTCTCTGTCTGACTGATAAATACACTCACAAACACACACACACACACACACACACACACAAATAAATAATTGAATAGTAAATAAATACATAAACATGTGTACACATGTGTAGGGCAAAATAAATAGAGAATATAGATATGGAGTTATTAGGCACAAAAATATTGATATTATATTCTAGTAACATTTAATATACTTTATTTTCATTTATATATGTATATCTATATACCTGCACATACATTCATGCAATGTATGATATATTTATCATTTATTATATATAATACTGATATATGGATATATTCTATTATGTAACAATACATTCTTATATGATGCACATACATATGCATACTTATATGTGTAAAATGCCCTCTTCCTTTGACAACCATAATATAACCATTCCTTGTAAGAAATATGTATAATCAAGTACTCAAGAAAGACAATTTAGCTTATTGGTGATATCTGAAGATGTATGCCTTTTTCTTCACCTCCACTTCATTGCTTTGCTGTATAATGTCAAGAGGCATTTCACAGCCAACTTTCTGCATGTTTTGTTCACTAATTACATTGATTAGAAGTCTTAACTCTTTCAATGTTGTTTTCCTTTACAATGCTGTGTCTAGGAGCACTGTTTTCTTTCTCATGCTCTTCATCTATTTATGTCTCTGAATCATTTTAACTTCTTAATATTTTTGAGCTCAATAATATCCTATTATATAGAAGTAACATGATTTATTCAACTATTTTCAATGTAATGGCCCCTCGTTATACTTCTAATTTCTTGGAAGGACATTTATTTATTTGCACAGATATTGGTGTATGGTTATGAATGTGCATATATTTTACCTGGCACATGTCTTGCATGCTTATAAACATATCATGTGTAAACATAATATATACATGTGTGCATGTAAGTTTATATATATCATACACATGTGGCTATATGCCCACAAATACTTGCATATGCATATACATACATACACTGCATACATTCATGTGTATATACATACACCCATACATACATACATTCATACATATCTGGTAACTTTCACTTTATCTTTGACCTCCTTATGTTATATGACTACAGCAACTTTTCTAATCACATAATCTAGAGACTAACTATAAATAAATCACTAAATACAAGTTAGAAAAATAAAAAAATTCAACTGCTAACAGGAATAGTTTTATATCAACCTCAGTCCTACCCAATGGAAATAGCAGTGAAGTTATGGAATTTAATATACTCCTAGGTATCATAAGGAAAGTATCAAAGTAATGTATATCATAGAGCTAGGAAAGCATGGACAGCTTGTACAAATGTATTAACTGTTTCCAGTAGTTTAATGTTTTTCACAGGTAAAACCTAAGAACATTTAAATTATTGCTAATCTAACTGTTCTTTCTTTATTGATGTTATATGCATTGGACAGCTACTTTACATTACGTTACTTTATATTACATTACAATAGAAAAGGCAACCAAACTTCTGATTTTCCAGACTCTGGAAATTAAACTATCTTTCCCTTCTTCCAGAGCAACAGAGATATATATATATATTTTTATTTAATAGCCTTTTATTTACAGGATATATACATGGGTAACTTTACAGCATTAACAATTGCCAAACCTCTTGTTCCCAATTTTTCACCTCTTACCCCCCCACCCCCTCCCCCAAATGGCAGGATGACCAGTAGATGTTAAATATATTAAAATATAACTTAGATACACAATAAGTATACATGACCAAAACATTATTTTGCTGTACAAAAAGAATCAGACTCTGAATTATTGTACAATTAGCTTGTGAAGGAAATCAAAAATGCAGGTGTGCATAAATATAGGGATTGGGAATTCAATGTAATGGTTTTTAGTCATCTCCCAGAGTTCTTTTTCTGGGTATAGCTGGTTCAGTTCATTACTGCTCCATTTAGAAATGATTTGGTTGATCTCGTTGCTGAGGATGGCCTGATCCATCAGAACTGGTCATCATCTAGTATTGTTGTTGAAGTATATAATGATCTCCTGGTCCTGCTCATTTCACTCAGCATCAGTTCGTGTAAGTCTCTCCAGGCCTTTCTGAAATCATCCTGTTGGTCATTTCTTACAGAACAGTAATATTCCATAATTTTCTTACCACTTTTTTAGTTTTCTCAATTGATGGAATATTTGTTTCAGTTTCTAGTGGGCGCCAAAAATTGTGCAACCAGGTTTTTTCTTTATAATTTTTGGGATAAATTTGGTAAGTGAACTGCGGTGGGTATACGTTGATAATGGAGCTTATTCAAATATTCGGGGTTGGATTGTTCCAACCCACAACTGAATAATGTCCAGTTTTTCCCTCAATTATTTTTTTCCTGTTTAAAGAATTGGAAGGTGTGTGTGTTTTAGAGTTGTTTTTTGCTTTCCGATTAAATGATTGGGTTTTTTAAGAAATAGTTTTTTTTTTGGGACTGTTTTTTTGCTTTTTCAATTGGAGAATGGCGATTAATAGATTTTCTTTTTGGAAATGGTTTTTTGCTGTAAATTTTTCCCAGTGTTGCTTTTTTCATTTGTTCTTGTTTTGTTTTGTGCAAATTTTTCAGTTGGTATTCTTTTTTTTTGTGATGTATGATTTTTTGTTTTGTCTTAAAGACCTTCCCTTCCACAGGTTAAGGGGTAAATTCCTATGTTTTAATTATTGATTTCTTTTTGCTGGTAGAATTTTGCCTTATTTTGGTACGGCGGTTGGTTGGATGCTGCCTGTTTTGTAGTTAACCGCATTTTTTTCAAAAGTGTTCTTATCCCAAAGTGGGTTTTGGTTTTTAAGTAAGGTGCATTTGTGCTGTTTTCCTTGAATTCTATTCCACGTCTTTGGCCTTACCAATCCAAATGTTTTGTAAGCGTCTAAATTAATTTTGCTGGTAAGGTGGCACATCATTTTGATTTTTCTTATTCCTTAATGGCCTTTTTTTTCCATATGATTTGTTTTTTTTCGGCTTAAAATAGTTTTAGTCTGATTGGTATGGCTAAAAATTGAGTTTAGGTATTTGTTCTTTATATTTGTGCCTTCGGTTTTATTTTCTTGTTGGCAGACTTATTGGTTGGTGGTTGGTTTGCCTAAAGTTCGATTTTTTGGTGATTAAATATTTTATATTTCGGTAGTGCTTTAATGGAATTTCTTTGAACTCTGATGTTGGTTGTTGGTGTAATGAATTGATGACTTGGTGGGTTTGTTTAAACCAGAATTTGTAAGGAGTTGTGGATTATTTCTATTTTTGTTGTCTCTGGGGTCCTATATATCTTACGGAAAGAGTGATAATTTGGCTTTTTGCCTTTTTTTTTTAATTTTTTAGCCTATGGCTGTGTTCCTTAATAGTAACGGTGATGTGGGAATGTTTTCGATTACGGTGGTTGCGGCTAAATTGTGTTCGTGGTTTAATGATGTGCTGATTATGAGGAAAAGTTTTTTGCTTTGTTTTTAATGGTGGGTTGGGGTTATCAAATGCTTTTGCTATTGAGATGGTCATTGGTTTTGGGTGGTATTAACGGCCAATAGGTATTTTCTATTGGTGCTTTTGGTATAAATTTTGGCATGTGTTGGTTTTTTGGAGATGATTTTGAGTTTTGCAATATTTTAAGTTTAGCTAATTCTTAGGGAGATTGGTTTATTTTTTTCTTGTTTCTTGGTTTGGTTAGTACATGTTGTGTTGAAGGAATTTGGTGGATTTTTTTTTTTCTAATTTATTGGCTTGGGGCCATGTTTTTTAAATGTTTGGTAAAATCATATAAATCATTTGGTCCTGGGATTTTTTTTAGGGAGTTGTTTAATTGCTTGTTTTTTTTTTTTCTGGAAATGGGATTTAAACTTTTTCTCTCTGTTAGTTTGGGAAGTTTTTTTGGAGGTAGTCATCCTTTTCTTGGTTAATAAATTATTGGATAAAGTTGAGAAAATAATTTTTTTTTTAATTTCTTTTTGGTGGAAAGTTTCCTTTTCTTTTTGATCTGATTTATTTCTTCCTTTTTTAATTGATTTAAAGGTTTTTTTTGGTTTTTTTCATAGAAACAATCTTGTTTTTTTAATTGTTCTAGATTTTTTTTATTTTTTACTTTTTATTTTAAATTTCATTTAGTATTTGGATTGGGGTTTAATTTGGTTTTTGTTTTGTTTTTTTTATGTTAATTCATTAATTTTTTTTCTGTTTTTGGTAAGTCTGGTGTAAATTTTATTCGCTTTTGGCTGATTCCCAATTTGGTATGATGTTTTTGTCTTATTTGAGTGAAATTATTAATTGTTCTTGAATTTGCTGCTACTAATTCTTTTTAAGATGAGATTGTTTAGTTTCCTATTTTGGGTTTTTTAACTTTGTTGAATGTGTTTTATTGTATATTGAAAAGAAAGATTTCTATTTTGCTTTGTATTTATTTGGTGTTTGTCTAATATATGTTCTTTTGAATAGGTTTCATGAATGTGAGAAAGTATTTCCTTTTTTCTTCAATTTTTCAAGATCCATACCTTTTTTCTAATTTTTTTACTTTTTAACTTTTTCTTTTTGTTTTGTGGTTTGATTTTGCTAACGAGTGCAAGGTTGAGATTTCTTACAGTTTTGTTTGGCTTTTTTCTTGCAACCTCTTAACTTCTCCTTTAGGAAGCTGAGTGCCAACCACTGGTGCATATATGTTTATTTGATTTGCTGTGTTTATGCATTTTAGAGGATGTAGTTTTTCTTTATTTTTAATTAGATAATTTTACTTTTTTGCTTAATGAGATAAGGATGGCTTTTGATTTCCATGGCAAATAATAGTTTTGTTTCCAGCTTTTTACCTTTTACTCTATATGTATTCCCCTGCTTGTAAACAAATATTGTAGGGTTTCTGACTTTTGATCCAGTCTGCTATCTCCCTCTCTTTATGGGGAGTTCATCCCATTCAATTTACGGTTAGAATTACTAAATCTGTATTTCCTGCCATCCTAATAACCCCAGATTGTGCTTTACTTATTCTTGCCTCCCCCAACCCTCTTTCCCCCTTTTAAACTTATGTACCCCTCTTGTATCACGATACTTATCCTCTTTATAATCCCTCCCTCCCCCCCTTTGAGTCTTTCCCCCTTCCTTCCCTTATTACTCTTTTTCTTTTCCCTTTTCCTCTCCCCCGTTTTTAATGGAGGGAAGAGAATTTTTCTAAAACAAATGTCAATTATTTTTCTTTGAGCCAACTCTGATGAGGTAAGATTCACACAATGTTCCTCCCCCTTAAATTCCCTCAGATATGATAAGCTTCCTTAGCCTCTTTGTGGGATGTGGTTTCCCTCTTTTTATCCCTCCTTCCACCTTATTTCTGCCATCATCCCTTTTCCATATCTACCCCTTTTTATGTTATATCAGTACAATCAAATTTTACATGTATTTTTTTGTATATCCACAACAGAAATACAATTCTCAAGAGTTATTTTTACCTTTTCTGCATCTCTTGAGTTCTATTCTTGGAGATCAAATTTTTTGTTTAGTTCTGGTTTTTTCTTCAGAAACAAATGGAATTCATTTGTTTCATTAAATGTCCATCTTCTTCCCTGGAAGAAAATGCTCAGCTTAGCTGGGTAGTTTATTCTTGGCTGCATCCCAAGTTCTTGTGCCTTTCGGAATATCATATTCCAGGCCCTTCTTTCCTTTAATGTAGAGGCAGCCAGATCTTGGGTGATCCTTATTGTGGCACCTCGGTATTTAAATGGTTTTTTTTTGGCTGCTTGTAAAATTTTTTCCTTAATCTGATAGTTCTGAAATTTTGCCACAATATTCCTTGGGGTTTTTATTTTAGGGTTTCTTTCAGAAGGTGTTCGATGAATTCTTTCAATGCCTATTTTACCTTCTGATTCTATTACATCTGGGCAGTTCTCTTTGATGATTTCTTGTAAAATAGTATCTAGGCTCTTTTTTTCATCATAGTTTTCAGAAAGTCCAATAATCCTCAGATTATCTCTCCTAGATCTGTTTTCCAAGTCTGTCGTTTTTGCAAGTAGATAATTCATGGTTTTTTCCAGTTTGTCATTTTTTTTTTTTTGCTTTGTTCTTGCTGTCTCAATGCATCATTAGTTTCAATTTGTTCAGTTCTAATTTTTAAAGAATTATTTTCTTATTAGCTTTTTTCCTTCTTTCTGTATATGTCTATTGAGTTTTTGAATGTATTGTTTTGGTCTGTGGAATTTTTTTCCATTTCACTAATTTTTTTTTTTAGTGAATTATTTTCTTTTTCCAATTCACAGATCCTACTTTCTTGCGTGTTCTTTGTCTTTTCCAATTCACGGATCCTACTTTCTAGTGAATTCTTTATTTTTTCCAATTCACAATTTTACTTTCCTGTGATTTTTTTTTTTCCAATTCCCAATTTGTACTTCCTGGGAATTTTTTAACTTTTCCAATTCGTATTTCAGGAAGTTGTTGCTCTCTTGTAAGGCTTCTCTTTCCTTTCCCCATTTATCTTCTAACTCTCTTTTGAGACTTTTAATGGTCTCTTCTATGAGAGCATCATGTAAAGGAGGACAGTCTGATGCATTTTTGCTGTTTGAGGTCTCTTCAGGTTTGCTGACCTGCTCTTTTTCTGCATAGAAGCTGTCGATCGTTCTTTTCATCTTTTTATTCATGTTTTAAAGCCTTTAGGGTAGGTCTCCTAGGCAAGGGGGTTACCAGCTTCCTCTGCAGAGCAGGGAAAGATGTAAACCGATTTCCGGCTCCGAGGTATGGGAGTGCTCTGAGTGAGAGTTTTCCCTTCCCCCAACAGGAAGTGGATTCAGCACTGGCCGAGCTATCAAACTGCTTAGTAGGGCTGAGTGGATTAGCGATTGCCCTCGGCTAGAGACTAAGTGGTGAAAGTGTCACTGCCCCAGGCCGGAGCCTCTTGTGGGATTGTGAGTATTAGCAACTGAGCACAGACTGCAGACCTCCCAGAACTCTGCCCCAGTGTCTCTGCCCAATGCACATCGGCCCTGGAAAAGCTCTATGGCCCCAAGCGCTTGTGCTGAGATCTGTGCTTTCACCCTCCGTTTGAGACTCTCCTCGGAACCTAATTTCTCTCCCTGTCTGCGCCGATCTCCCACCTGGCCCCGGAACCAACCTTTTTTTGGCGAGACTGCAGATTTTCTTCGGCCGGTGAGTTGTTCTACTTCTTATCTTTACGAATTGTAGCAGTCAAGACTATTTTTGAGGCTCGATATAATATTGATAAAGAGGGTAAGAGAAGAGCTTAGAAAGTCGCGTGTCTTCTCTGCCATCTTGGCTCCGCCCCCCGAGCAACAGAGATATTAAGAGGTCCACTTCATAAGGCCATACAAGACCATGACCTAATAGTAGCAACATAAATTGTTAGAATCATTCTTTTTCATTGCTTTGTAATGGAATTTTTTGTTTGTTTATTTGTTTTTAATGGAGACCACTGCTCTAGAGGGCTTGTATACTCAGTTGTCACAAGGATCTAAGAGGAAGAGATGTGGAGACAATTCTTTATGAAATAAATAGTGTGAAAAATATGTAATTGAAAATGAATATGAGATCTTTTGGGGAAAACAACAACAAAGCATTTTGTGAATAACAGAAAACTTCTACCACATACATACAAAACATACCACAGCTCATTTCAAAGAAAAAGTATTCCTGTTTTATCTAGTGCAGACTATGATCCCACCATTCCTTAGTGGATGGTCTTTGTAACTTGATAATTCAATTAAAGACAAATCTTAATTTGATGGATTAAATCTTGATGTTGCAAAGAAGAACTAGAGATCATTACTGATCACAAAATAGAAAATTTCGATTATACCAAACTGAAAAGTTTTTGTACAAACAAAACTAATGCAGACAAGATTAGAAGGGAACCAATAAACTGGGAAAATATTTTTACAGTCAAAGGTTCTGATAAAGGCCTCATTTCCAAAATATATAAAGAATTAACTCTAATTTATGAAAAATCAAGCTATTCTCCAATTGAAAAATGGTCAAAGGATATGAACAGACAATTCTCACATGAAGAAATTGAAACTATTTCTAGTCATATGAAAAGATGCTCCAAATCATTATTAATCAGAGGAATGCAAATTAAGACAACTCTAAGATACCATTACACATCTGTCAGATTGGCTAAGATGCCAGGAAAAAATAATGATGATTGTTGGAGGGGATGCGGGAAAACTGGGACATTGATGCATTGTTGGTGGAGTTGTGAACGAATCCAACCATTCTGGAGAGTAGTTTGGAACTATGATCAAAAAGTTATCAAACTGTGCATACCCTTTGATCCAGCAGTGTTACTACTGGGCTTATATCCCAAAGAGATCATAAGGAAGGGAAAGGGACCTGTATGTGCACGAATGTTTGTGGCAGCCCTCTTTGTAGTGGCTAGAAACTGGAAACTGAATGGAAGCCCATCAGTTGGAGAATGGATGAATAAATTGTGGTATATGAATATTATGGAATATTATTGTTCTGTAAGAAATGACCAACAGGATGATTTCAGAAAGGCCTGGAGAGACTTACACGAACTGATGGGATGAATAAATTGTGGTATAAGGAGATCATTATATACTTCAACAACAATACTATATGATGACCAGTTCTGATGGACCTGGCCATCCTCAGCAAGGAGATCAACCAAATCATTTCCAATGCAGCAGTAATGAACTGAACCAGCTACGCCCAGAGAAAGAACTCTGGGTGATGACTAAAAACCATTACATTGCACTCCCAATCCCTATATTTATGCCCACCTGCATTTTTTATTTCCTTCACAAGCTAATTGTACAATATTTCAGAGTCTGATTCTTTTTTTACAGCAAAATAATGTTTTGGTCATGTATACTTATTGTGTATCTAATTTATATTTTAATATATTTAACATCTACTGGTCATCCTGCCATCTGGGGGAGGGGGTGGGGGGGTAAGAGGTGAAAAATTGGAACAAGAGGTTTGACAATTGTTAATGTTGTAAAGTTACCCATGCATATAACCTGTAAATAAAAGGCTATTAAAAAAAAAGTCTTGATGTTGATTCTATTGGATTATCTCAGTTTAAAGTAATCTGACAAATATTTACTCTTTCTTGGACCTTGTATTTTAGTATAACCAACTGTACAGAATAACTTAAGCACAAGATATGACTAAAATGAAGCTCATGATGGATGTGGGACTGATGGTAAGAGACAATAATGTTCTGGGATACACACACACACACACACACACACACACACACACCCCTCTCTTTGATAGGAAAAACTCATATGCCATAATCTGGCCTCCATTATAATGTTTGATTGTTAGATGGACATGGTGGTAAGCTTATTTATAAATATGCAATAAAGAACTGGGATGTTGAATTCAGGGTACATCAAATAGCTCATTTTGCTTGAAAGGTAGAATGTGAAAAATTTCAAACAAATATGGAAAGATAGATAGGAGCTAGTTTGGTGAGGAGTTTGCATTTGATAAAGGAGGGAAATCATTATTATGTATAGAGATGATATGATAAGCCCATGACATTTATGTTTTAGCTGTGTGGAATATAGATTGGTAGAACTTGGAGACACAATTAGAAGGAGATAAATGTGACAAAAGTTGCATAGTTGCAAAAGTTGCAATCAAGAAAATTAGCATCCGAATTAAAAATAGCAGAAATATATAGAACTGTATAAATGAAATAAAATGTTATTTTCATATTTTTAAGGTTTTTTAATTATCAAAACATATGCAGATTGTTTTTAACATTCACCCTTGCAAAACCTTGGGTGCCAAATTTCTTCTCTATTCTCCTCACCCCCTCCTCTAGACAACAAGTAATCCATATGTTACTCATATGCAATTCTTCTATATTATTTCCTATACCTTCTATAATATATATATATATATATATTTCCACAATTATTATGCTATACAAGAATCAGATCAAAAAGGAAAAAGAATAAACAAAATGCAAGCAAAAAAAACCCCAACAAAAAATGAAAATACTATGTTGTGATCCATAGTCAGTCCCCACAATCCTCTGCATATGGCTCTCTCCATCACAAAACCATTGGAACTGGCCTCAATTATCTCACTATTGAAAAGACCCACATCCATCAGAATTAATTATTGCATAATCTTATTGTTGCTCTGTACAATTTTCCCTTGGTTTTACTCACTTCACTTAGCATCAATTCATGTAAATCTTTCCAGACCTTTCTGAAATCATCCTTCTGATCATTCCTTGTGGAATAATATATATAATATACAGTTATATTCATATATCATAACTTATTCAGCCACTCTCCAAAGGATGGGCATTCACTTGGTTTCCTATTCCTTTCCACTACATAAAGGACTGCTACAAACATTTTTTTTTTTTTTGCAGATATGGATCCTTTTTCATTTTTTATGATCTCTTTGGGTACAGGTCCAGTTTACAGACACTACTGGATCAAAAGGTATGCACAGTGTGAAACAAATTTTTAAAGGCAGAAAATTATTTAAACTATTGGTTGGTGGGCTTGACTTCAATTCTAAGAAATGTTCTATAAGTTATTATTAAAAGAATTTTATGTTTTTACAAAAGGTGATCAGTTAGAACAAGTATCGTTTCATCAATAATAGTGATTGACTAACTTAATTTCCTTTTTCTTTTTGACAAGGTTTCTGGAATAGTATATTAGGGAATGGCATATTTAAGCCAAAGATTTGATAAAGTTACTAATATGAATTTGTGGACAAGATATTTAACCAGTCCTACATTGCTGGTATAAATTCCATTTGGTCAAAGCATATTATCTTGCTGATGAATTGTAATCTTTTTGCTAATATTTTATTTAAAAATTTTGCTTCAGTATTAATTAGGAAGATTGATTTCTTTCTCTATTTTGGCTTTTCCTGGATTAGTATATGCATCATATTTGCGTCAGAAAGAATTTGGCAGGACTTTCTTTGTCTATTTTTTACAAATAGTTTTGATAGTAATGGAATTAATTGTTCTTTACATGTTTGGTAGAATTAACTTGTAAATTGATTTGGCTGTGGAGATTTTTTTCTTAGGGAGCTCAATTAATGGCTTATTCAATGTCTTTTTCTAAAATAAGATTATTTAAGCAACTCATTTCCTCTTCTGTTAATCTAGACAATTTATATATTTTTGTAAATATATGTATATGTATTTCAATTGCCACTTTCGGTGGCATACACTTGGGCAAAATAGCTCCTGATTATTGCTTTAATTTCTTCTTCATTGGTGGTAAGTTCACCCTTTTCATTTTTGTGCTGGTAATTTGATTTTTTTTCTTTCCTTTTCTAATCAAAGTAATCAATGGCTTATCTATTTTGATTTTTCCCCCACAAAATCAAGTTTTAATTTTATTAATTCAATTTTTTCTTAGTTTTCTTCATTTCAATTTTGTTAATACCCCCTTTAATTTTCAAAATTACTAATTTGGTATTTTGGGGGGTTTTCAATTTTTTTTTTGAGGCCATGGAGTTAAGTGATTTGCCCAGGGTTACATAGCCAGGAAGCATTAAGTATCTGAGGTCAGATTTAAACTCAGGTCCTCCTGACTTCAGGGCTGGTGCTCTATCCACTGTGCTACTTAGCTGGCCCATTCCTTTTCTAGCTTTTTTAGTTTGTTCCCCAGTTCACTGATCTTCTCTTTCTCTATATTATTCATGTAACTATTAGAGACATAAAATTTCCCCTAAGAATTGCTTTGGCTGCATCCTAAAATTTTGGTATGTTGTCTCATTATTGTCTTTCTCTTGGATGAAATTATCAATAGTTTCTGTAGTTTGTTATTTTACCCACTCAATGCATCATGATCTGAAAATGGTGAATTTACCCTTTCTGCCTTTCTGCTTTTGATTAAGAAGTTTTTATGCCCTAAAATCAAATTGCTCCAATCTATGCCCCTCCCTTTTTTTTCACCTCCTTTGACTTTTTCCCTTTTCTGCTCCTAATCTTCTGTATTGTGAGACAAATTACTATACCAAACTCTGTGTGTGTGTGCATATGTGTGCGCGCGCACGCGTGATATTTCCTCTCTGAACGCAATTTGGTGAGATTTAAGATTCAAAAAATGCTCATCTCTATCCTTCTTTGCTTCAACTATAATAAGTCTTTGGTGCCTTTTCCTTTGGTGTAATTTACCTCATTTTACCTCCACTTTTTTCTTCTTCCAGTAAAATCTCTTTTCCATCCTTAATTTCATTTTTTTATCTCATCACATTAAAGTCAGTTTTTACTTCACTCTCTATACTCCTGAAAAAGATACAGTTCTCAAGAGTTACATGTATCATTTTCCTGTACAGGCATGTAAACATTTTAACCTTTAAAAGCATTTTTTTTCGTCCCTTTTTAGCTTTGTGTGCTTCTTTTGAATCTTGTATTTAAAGATAAGATTTTCTGTTCAGCTCTGGTTTTTTCATCAATAATAATTGAAAATCCCCTATTTTGGCAGAAACTAGGCATTGACCCACACTTAACATTATACACCAAGTTAAGATCAAAATGGGTTTATGACCTAGGCATGAAGAATGAGATTATAAATAAATTAGAAGAACATAGGATAGGTTACCTCCCAGACTTTTGGAAGAGGAAGGAATTTATGATCAAAGAAGAACTAGAGATCATTATTGATCACAAAATAGAAAATTTTGATTATATCAAATTGAAAAGTTTTTATACACAAGCAAAACTAATGCAGACAAGATTAGAAGGGAAGCAATAAACTCGTATAAAATTTTTTTACAATCAAAGGTTCTGATAAAGACCTCATTTCCAAAATATATACAGAACTGACTCTAATTTATAAGAAATCAAGCCATTCTCCAATTCATAAATGGTCAGATATTATGAACAGACAATTCTCAGATGAAGAAACTGAAACTATTTCTAGCCATGTGAAAAGATGCTCCAAGTCATTATTAATCAGAGGAATGCAAATTAAGACAACTCTGAGATACCACTACACACCGGTCAGATTGGCTAGAATGACAGGAAAAGATAATGATGAATGTTGGAGGGGATGTGGGAAAACTGGGACACTGAAACATTGTTGGTGGAATTGTGAATACATCCAGCCATTCTGGAGAGCAATTTGGAACTGTGTTCAAAAAAGTTATCAAACTGTATATAGCCTTTGATCCAGCAGTGTTACTTATGAGCTTATATTCCAAAGAGATTTTAAAGAAGGTAAAGGGTCCTGTATGTGCAAGAATGTTTATGGCAGCCCTCTTTGTAGTGGCCAGAAACTGAAAACTAATTGGATGCCCATCAATTGGAGAATGGCTGAATAAATTGTAGTATATGAATGTTATGGAATATTACTGTTCTATAAGAAATGACCAGCAGGATGATTTCAGAAAGGCCTGGAGAGACTTACATGAACAGATGCTGAGTGAAATGAGCAGGACCAGGAGATCATTATATAATTCAACAACAATACTATATGATGATAAATTCTGATGGACGTGGTCCTCTTCAACAATAAGATGAACCAAATCAGTTCTAATAGACCAATAATGAACTGAACCAGCTACAACCAGTGCAAGAACTCTGAGAGATGACTATGAACCACTACATGGAATTCCCAATCCCTCTATTTTTGTCTGCCTGCACTTTTGATTTCCTTCACAGGCTAATTGTACACTATTTCAAAGTCTGGTTCTTTTTGTACAGCAAAATAAATTATTTGGACATGTATACAATATATTGTATTTAACTTATACTTCAATATATTTAACGTGTATTGGTCAACCTGCCACCTGGGGGAAGGGGTGAGGGGAAAGAGGGGAAAAGTTGGAACAAAAGGTTTTGCAATTGTCAATGCTGAAAAATTGCCTATGCATATATATTGTAAATAAAAAGCTATAATAATAATAAAAAAAGAAAATCCCCTATTTCATTGGGCATACACCTTTTCCCCCAGAATGATAATGCTTACTTTTGCTGGGGAGTTAATTCTTGGTTGTAGTCCAAGCTCCTTTGTCTTCCAGAATATCATATTCCAGGCTCTTCCAACCTTTAAAGTGGAAGCTGGTAGAACCTTGATAATTCTGATTATGACTCCTTGATATTTGAATTGTTTCTTTCTGTATGTTTGAAGTATTTTCTTCTTGATCTGATAATTCTGACATTTAGCTATAATATTCCTTGAAGTTTTCTTTCATGGTCTCTTACAGGAGGTCATCAGTGAATTCTTTCAGTGATTAGTTTACTTTTTCTTTTATATCAGGGAAGTTTTCCTTGATGATTTCTTGAAAGGTGTTGTCCAGGCTCCTTTTTTCCATCATGTCTTGCAAATACTCCAATAATTCTTATATTGGCTCTTTTGGATCTATTTTTCAAGTCAGTTGTTTTTTTCAATAAGGTATATTACTTTTTTTCTATTTTTTCCAAGTTTTTTTTGGTTTTGTTTGATTCTTTTATATCTCATTGAGTCATTAACTTATATTTGTTTAATTCTAATTTTTAGTGAACTATTTTCTTCAGTTAGTTTTTTAAACCTCCTTTTGAATTTCTCCACTTGTACTTTTAAAATAGATATTTTGTTCTGTGGATTTTTTCCCCTATTTCACTAATTCCTTTTTAAAAGGAGTTTTCTTTTTAAGAACTTTTTTTTAAGAAGTTGTTCTCTTTTTTCCATTTTGCCAATTCTGTTTTTAAAGTAGCAATTTTATTTCTCCATTTTGCCAAGTCTTTTTTGTGATAAATTCAAAATTCATGCAAGAATTTATATGAATTGATGGAAAGTGAAGTTCAAATAAAAAAATAGTATGACCAATTATTACAACAATTTAAATATAACAACAACAATCAACATCCCACCTTATGAAGGATATCATCTAACTTTGTGTAAGAGTTAATTTTTTCCAAGTCTAGATTTGATTATTCCCCATAGATTTTCAATGGGGTTGAAATGTAGTAAATTCCAAGGCCACTACATATTTATCTTGACTCTTTGAATAAATTTCTTAACCTATTGTAATATTACATTTCCCACTGGTATTGTACATGTTTAACAACTTATACTTCCTAGTATATCAATATATAATATATACACACACTCTATATATATATGTGTGTGTGTGTGTATATATACACACACACACACATATATATATAATGATTTATCATTCCTTTAATCAGTATAAGGCTTCCAGATCCATTAGAAGGGGAAAAAAGTTTTTTTGGGGGGGGAATAGATGTTTTAAAGCTTATTGAAAAAGTCTTTTATTACTCCTTCCCCTGGATTGCTTTTTACAACTGTTTTATTGTAGTCCAGCTTTTAAAAGTAATTTTGAGTAATAAAAATTTCCTTTTCCCAAACTTTAGTAATTGTTTTTTGCTTTTTATTGTCTTTCTATTGCAAGCATTTTTTTTCCTTCTTCAAAGAAATGATTTATCAGATAGTTTGTCTGAATATCTATATACTTTTCTGTCAATTATCTCTCTCTACTGCCTTTCTCTTATACATCTCGTATATTGATTATTTATTTATCTAATAGGTCTTCCTACTATCTGCAAGCTGCAAGAACCCTATGCAGCAAATAGAGATGAATAACATATTTTTTCCAGATGAAGATCTGCTCTTGGTTGTTAAGGATTTATTCAGTATCTTTGCAGCAATTATTCTTGAGTTATTGTTATTTTGTTAGCTTTATTTTTGACTACATTCTCCTTTGGGCTTAAATGAAATTGACCCTATTCATTGAGATCTTGAATTAATCTCAAATTCTTGACTTCTCTGCACCAGAAATACAACTTTTACTCATTTAAGTGTCCTTTTTTAGAACAAGATTTTTTTTTGTTTCTTTGAGAGTATTATCTATTCTTCAAATTTCATCAAATTAAAAACACAACAAAAAATGCACAAAAATTGAAATCCAATGCCCAGCTGAACAAGAATCATTTAAAGGTAAGGAAAACAGCTAAATCTATTTTTATCCAATTAAGACACAACTTCAGAATCAGTCTCGCTTCTATAGAAAGTGAATTGTAGACATAGATATAGAAGTAGTATTATGGCCATTGATGTCACAAAATGAAATGTTATCAAAATTATTAGTCGCTTGAGTAATTTGCATGCTACTGCATTTTGTCCACTCCCTTTATAGATAAGAAAAATGAGTCTCAAATAGATGAAGTTATTTTAGTGGTCATAAGAATATTATACACTAAATATTTTTTGCAAAAATTAAAGAACGCCATGTTTATTGGGTATCTTATAAAGTATGGTTTAGAATAGAAGGTTACATCAATTCTTGTGGTTAAGTATTTTTTTGAGTGTACCAATACATCATGTGCAATATATAACCTTAGTTCATAAGATGACTGATACTTTCTTTAGATCAGACTTTTGCTTAGTGGTACTATAAATAACAAATCAAGCATTTTATTTTAAAAAATCAATAAAATCACATTAAACTATTCAATTTATGGTCTTTATTTTAAAAATTTCACAATCTGATCTCCATTCATTGAATTTTTCCCTATTTTTAATATTTATCACTGTAATTTTAATGGATATATATTTTAATTGTATTTTTCCATTATAGTTAGTTATATATAAAAAGAAATATCAGTAACCTGTTGTTTTAAGTAGTTTTTTCCCCTAGATTTTTAAGGAACTATGTGCACTAGTATAAAAGAAAAAAGAAGCAACAATAAGGTTGAATATCATTTATGAGAATAAACCGTGATACATTATTACATAATGGGTAAAAACAAATTCAAGTGTTTCTTAATAATGCATAGTTTGCTTTTTCTTTTGAGAATCTTAATATTTTTGAATAATTTTTCAGTGCCCAATGACTGCATATCTCATATCTTATATTTAATTTTCTACATATTTTGAAATATCAGACTTATATTAAAAATACAACCCCCCATTTACTTATTCCCTATATTTTACAAGTTGCATTGATTTTTACAATTCTGCATGATTTCAATTTCATCTAATGGACTTTATCTATTAAGCTCATTTATATGCTCTTTTGTTCTGTATTTCCCACCCACATATCTCATAGTTATGTTTTTGTTCTAATTTATTTATTTTCATGTTTAGATTTTGTAGCTATTTAAAACTGACTTAATATGTATTGTATACTACAGTGTCTATTGGGTTTATATCCCAAAGAGATCATAAAAAGGGAAAAAAAAAACACATTTTCAAAAATGTTTGTAGCAGCACTTTAGATAGTGACAAGGAACTGGAAACCGATTGGATATCCATCAGCTGAAGAATGACTGAATAAGTTATGGTATAAGAATGTGATGGGGTGGGGGGGAATCGGAACAGAAGTGAGTGCAAGGGATAATGTTGTAAAAAATTATCCTGGCATGGGTTCTGGCAATAAAAAGTTATTTAAAAAAAAGAATGTGATGGAATATTATTATGCTGTAAAAACAAGAAATGATGAGCAGGCTTACTTCAGAAAAGCCTGGAAAGACTCATATGAAGTGATGTGGAGTAGAATCAAGAGAAAATAGTAACAAGAAGATTATGTGATGATCATCTGTGATGATCTTTGATGTTTTCAACAATGAGGTGATTCAAGGCAATTTCAACAGAGTTGTTATGGAAAGAGTTATCTGTATCCAGAGAGAAAACTGTGGAAACTTAATGTGAATCAAAGCCCACATATGTGTGCATATGTGTGGGTGCATGTAGGCATGCATTGGCCTGTCATTTTTAACTTAATGAATTGTTTCATTTTGTTTTAAAATTTAATTTTTTCCTTGTTTAATTTATTATGCTAAGATGGAGCTACTTCAAGGAAAATGAAGCATCCTACTCCAGCAAATATATCAGAATTCCTCTGGTTGGGTAATTTTGATAAATAAGTTTTATTTGTTTGCTTATTGGACTGAAAATGTGACTTAATTCATATGGAAACTTTCTTCCGGGGACAGTCTATCTGCCTGGTTCTAATAACTAAAGGCCCTAAAAGGAATAGTCTTAAAGAATTTCCAGAAGCATTGAGAAATTAAATAATTTATCATGAACCAAAGACAAAACTTTAACTCATTTTTTCCTGATTCTAAACCAATCCTTTATGTATCATAGCATATTTCTTCTCAAACTATTATCTATTTAATTTTAATGTTTACTAGAATAAAGGGTTTAAAATAACAGTCCAAAAGGGAATGTGAATGAATAAGGAAAAACCCAATTTATTAAGGGATAGGAGGTATTTAGAATTGAATGTCTCAGCAAAATAGTGCTTATATTATTTTAATAAATCTGAAAAAAAAGAAATACAATTCATTGTAAGCTCCTTTTTTAAGGGTTTGTAAATATCACTCTAGCTCTGTCACCCTCTTTCAATTCAGAAAGAAAGATTAAATGTATATAATGCACAAAGTAGAACAAACAAGTTATTACCCCATCCCCTTATTTTTAAAACATTAATTCAAATAAGCTTGGTCTTAGAAATATTCAAGTAGATTTTTTATTTCATCAATTCAGGAGTTATTTACAGCATTCCAAATTGAAGGCTATCCATGCCTACATGCCCTGTATAACTCTTGCTCTTCTCCTCCCAAACTTTTATTATAGAGAGTCTACCCAATATTAAAGAAGCTGTTACTGATGTCTTCTGACATCACATGTGTAAGAAAAGAGCATCCTGTCTATTTCTGGCTATTTCTTTTCTTTTTCTTTTTCTTTCTTTTTTTTTTTTTTCTTTTTCTTTTTTTTTTTTGGCCATATGTTTAGCCTGTCTTTACTTTCTGTCACGCTATCCTTTGAAAATATCTTTAATCACGAGGATTCTGAAGGACTTATGATGAAAAATTCTATCTATATTCAGAGAAGGAACATATTGCGTCTGAATACATATTGAAGTATTCTACACAACCCCCCACCTCCATTTCTCTGTCTCTTTCTCTCTCTCTGTCTCTCTCTCTCTCTGTGTCTCTCTCTCTCTTTAACTTAATTATTCTAAAGAGATTTTATTTTTATTAGAGTGGGAGATGTATATTTTCTTTCATAACTTGACTTTGACTTTTATAGAAATGTTTTGCATAACTTGACATATGGTTTCCTAATTGTGTGTGGGGATAAGAGAAAAACCTAGAACTCAAAAATTTTAAAAAACAAATGGAAAAAAATGTTTTGAATGTGACTGGGGAAAATATTAAATAAATATTTTTAAAAGAAAGAAAACATCTTTAATTCCTGATATCATAAGTTCTTAACTGCTCATAGACTCCATGTAATTTGTCATTGTCCTTTCTGTGATTCACCTTAAGTCCTGATTCTAACCTACAAATTTATATCCCTTTAAAAACTGCTTTTAATTTGTTTCACCCAATAAAGACCTGTTTGTTTCTTATTTTATCATAAATGCTTATTATATCTGAAACTCCTCTTAAAGTGAAACAGAAAAAAAAGATAATCCTCATAACTAATATAAATTGTGCAGCAGAACAAATTCCTATAAAATGGTCAAAAAATATACCTTTCATTCTGCATTCAATTTAATAATTCTCTGATAAAAGGTGGGTAGCTTGCTTCATATTTGGTCTCCTAGAATTTTGCTTAGTCTACAGCTACCAAATAGTCATAAACTTATTTTTTTAATGGAACTTTGAGGTTCTAGAGAAATACACACAAGCTATTTTATACATGAAATTAAATGGACAATGTAATAAAAGCTATTGAGCAAGTATTTTTTAAACTAATCAGTGATTGATAAAAAAAAAAGTGTTTTGAACTTAATTTATCTGATTAATTTGCATCAAGAGAAATGATGTGTTTAGAGTGAAAGATGGTGAATTCCATATTTGGATGAGGGCTTTTGAGATATCAGTCAATTGAACTGATTCAAATGGAAAGGAGTTGAAAATTCCAGCCTGATAACTAGAGATAAAGGTCTAACACATTAATGTTGGAATTCTTTTTGTAAACATTTTAACTGAATTTATCACCAAGTGACTAAATTTGAAGGAATAAGAGAAGATTCTCCTCCCCCATCAAAAAAAAATATTTTACATATGTTCACATTTAGTGGCAAGGAGGTGTTTGAATGATCTTCAAAGAGGATTAAAAAAAAAGGAGATTAAAAAAGTAGAACTAGAAAAATGATATTACAAAAATCAAAGGAAATTTATATGTAGAAGCAGAAAAATAATAAATAAAATCAAAGGTTTAAAACAAATAAAGGATAAGGATGAAGCCTACGAATTGAAAAATTAAGTTTAGCAGTTAAGAGACCACTTGTAATTTTTGAGAGAACAATTACAGTGGAGTCTCAGAAGCTAGGCCACAAGTTATTGAAAGTGAGAATTAAAGAAGAATAAACAACTGCAATTGACTTGTTCTAGGAATTTGAATTTTTTAAAGTGTAACTAAAGAGAACTAGAGATATTTTAGACAGCAGAGAGTGCTCTGGCATGTAATGTCATATTGTTTTTCCTAGAAAAAAATCCAGATTTTTTTCTATTGATAAATAAAAATTCTGAATATTTTCTCTTATTTTTTCCTATATTGTCATGTTGTAAAGGATGAAATATGAAATGGCTGATGAAACAAAGGTTTGAGATTTTGAGCATATTGATTTATTAAGTAATACATGGCAACTGTCCAACAAATTGGACTAGTCACCTATCTCATTATTGGCACTAGACCTGAAATACAAGGGGATAAAGATTTTTCTGTTTAAAGATAATTCATAAAATGAAACCAAATAATTAAAATGAAACAATTAACTTAGAACATTAAATTATCTGGTTTTTAATTGGAGGAAATTGCTTAATTAATTGAACAATTAAACAGTCTAAACAATCACATTAATATGGAAGCAATAACTGAACAGTATGGAGAAAGTTTTCAGAAGTAGGTTGCTGGAGATGTACAACTGTGAGAAAACTCTTGCCAAAAATCTTTGGATCTAATTAGGTTTATGGTAATCATAACCTATGTTTTGTTGTTGTTGTTGTTGTTTTTTGGGGGGTTAAGGGTCTATAAACAACTATGTTCAAACAATACGATGTTTTCTTCCAATTGAATACTTTTCTCAAAGGACAGAAATTGGATTAGATCCAGATAACTGAGCTAACTCCATAATTAAATTACAAGATGGAGGCAATATGATTCACTCAATTTCCACAATTACTATTTGCTGTTCTGAACCGTTCAATTCTCCCAGTTTCAAAATTTTAAAAATTCCTCTGAAATGAAACCCTCTCTAAGTATTCTCTGGATATGCAGTCTTCAAGGTAAGTCATTTGGATGGTATAAATTACATATATTATTTTAACATGGTTGCCTTGTCCTTATACTTAGAAAATTTTACTTTACAAATATTTTCATGTTCTAATTAATTGTTATCTTTTAAATTTAATTTTGGGAAGCAATTGGGATTGGATGGGTCCCATAGTGAGTATATATCTAAACTGGATTTGAACTCAAGTCCTCTTGACTGTACGGTTGGTGCTCTCTCCACTGTGCTACCCTTTTTTCACTTCTTCAGAAACTGTTTCTATTTTGAATATATTTCCAATTCTCTTAATTGGATTTGTAAATTCTGTCTTCTGAGCAATTTTAATTTATTATTTTAACTTTTTTATCTTGAATGCTCCTCTTTTATTTCATATCTTCTTGAATGTACATACAATTAATTCTTTCATCAAGCATTATTGTTTTTCTTCCCTCTATATTAAGATATTTTCTAAGAGAATACTATAGTGTCTTTGACATTTTACTCATTTTTCTTTCTGGTTTAAGGATCCTTTGTATGGATTTGTCTGCTTTTGTGAACGTTTTCTTCATATCTTCTTCATATCATTTTAACTTTTTTTTTCTTGCATTTCAGATTTTTAACCCATTATATTCTGGACTTTCCATGTTCATTAGTGAAGAGATCCCCAAAGCTGCGATTTCTGAAGTTTGGGGGAAATGACTTTATTGGTTTGGAGTTGTGTCTTGAAAAACCCCTTGTAAGACAATACTAGACCCAATTGCATTTCCACAGCAAATCCTTAAGATTCTATAAAAATGCTTCTATTTATACTTCTAATTTCTACTTTTATACATTTCATTCATATTAGTAGGTAGACTCAGCAGTTGATGTTTCTTGTTTGTCAAAGAAGGATAGGAATTTTAGGACAAAGTAACTAAAATTTAAAAACATCTTTACTTAAGATCTGTGTATTGAAGAACAAAATTTTGAATTTATTTTCTTCTTTCATTGAATATGAGGAGACTAGTGGAGAAAGGGTAATATTTATTCACTCTTGGATATTAATGGTCCTCTCTCTCTCTCTCTCTCTCTCTCTCTCTCTCTCTCTCTCTCTCTCCATACTAGCAGGAGATCTCAATCTTACTTTCTCAGAACTAGATAAATCAAAACAAAAAATAAATAAGAAAAAAACTTAAGGAGGTAAGTAGAATTTTAGAAAAGTTGGTATTATAGACATTTGGAAAAATTTGAATGGAGACAGAAAGGAGTATTCTATTTTCTTAGCAGTTAATGGAACCTACAGAAAAACTGATCATATATTAGAGCATAAAACCCCTAAAAATAGAATGCAAAAAGGCAGAAATAGTAAATGCATCTTTTTCAGATCATGAAACAATAATACTCACATGTAATAAAAGGCCAGGAAAAATAGACCAAAAATTAATTGGAAACTAAATAATCTGACTTAAAGAATAAGTGGGTGAAACAACAAAACATAAACACAATTGATAATTTCATCCAAGAGAATGAAAATAATGAGACAACAAAGCAAAATGTATGAGATGCAGCAAAAGCAGTTCTTAGGGGAAGTTTTATATCTTTAGATTCTTATTTCCATAAAATAGAGCAAGAGAAGATCAATGAACTGAGCAAGCAACTAAAACAGCTAGGAAAAAATTAATTAACACCCCCCCCAAGTAAATACCAAAATTGAAATTCTGAAAATAAAAAAAGAGATTAATAAAATTGATAGTTAAAGAAACTATTGAACAAATAAACAAAACTAAAAGCTGATTTTATGAAAAAAACAAAATTGATAAACTTTTAGTTAATTTGATCAGAAAAAGGAAAAAAGAAAACCAAATTATTATTCTCAAAAATGAAAAAGGTAAACTTTCCACCAATGAAGAGGAAATTGGGGCAATAATTTGAAGCTATTTTGCCCAGTTGCATACCAAAAAAATATGATAATTTAAGGGAAATAGATGACTACAAAATACAGATTTTCCAGATTAAGAGGAGGAAACAAATTACTTAAATAGTCCCATTTTAGAAAATGCAATAGAAGAAGCTATTAATCAACTCCCCAAGGAAAAATCTCCAGGGCCAGATGGATTTAAATGTGAATTCTACCAAAAATTTAAAGAACAATTAATTCCAGCAAACAATGTGTAAAAATAGTGAAAGAAGGAATCCTATCAGATTATTTTTATTACACAAACATAGTGCTGATACATAAACAAGGTAAGGCCAAAACAGGAAAAGAAAATTATGGAACAATTTCCCTATGAATATTGATGCAAAAATATCTTTTTTTGTTTCTTTTAATAGCTTTTTATTTACAAGTTATATGCATGGGTAATTTTACAGCATTGACAACTGCCAAACCTTTTGTTCCAATTTTTCCCCTCCTTCCCTCCACCCTCTCCCCTAGATGGCAGGATGACCAGTAGATGTTAAATATATTAAAGTATAAATTAGATACACAATAAATATACATGACCAACCCATTATTTTGCTGTACAAAAAGAATCAGACTCTGAAATATTGTACAATTGGCCTGTGAAGGAAATCCAAAATGCAGGCAGGCAAAAATAGAGGGATTAGGAATTCAATGTAATGGTTCTTGGTCATCTCCCAGAGTTCTTTCGCTGGGTGTAGCTGGTTCAATTCATTATTGCTCCATTGGAACTGATTTGGTTCATCTCCTTGCTGAAGAGAGACAGGTCCATATAGTATTGTTGTTGTAGGATATAATGATCTCCTGGCTCTGCTCGTTTCACTCAGCATCAGTTCATGTAAGTCTCTCCAGGCCTTTCTGAAATCATCCTGTTGGTCATTTCTTCCCGAAAAATAATATTCCATAATATTCATATACCAAAATTTATTTAGCCATTCTCCAATTTATGGGCATCCATTTAGTTTCCAGTTTCTGGCCACTACAAAGAGGGCTGCCATAAACATTTGTGCACATACAGGTCCCTTTCCTTTCTTTATGATCTTTTTGGAATATAAGCCCAGTAGTAACACTGCTGGATCAAAGGGTATGCACAGTTTGACAACTTTTTGAGCATAGTTCAAATTGCTCTCCAGAATGGCTGGATGTATTCACAATTCCACCAACAATGTATTAGTGTCCCTGTTTTCCCACATCCCCTCCAACTTTCCGCATTATCTTTCCCTTTCATTCTAGCCAGTCTGACAGGTGTGTAGTGGTATCTCAGCGTTGTCTTAATTGATGCAAAAATCTTAAATAAAATATTAGCACAGAGATTACAGAAAGTCATCCCCAGGATAATACACTATGACTAAGTAGAATTTATACCAGGAATGCATAGCTGTTCAATACCAGGAAAACCATTAGCATAATTGACTATATCAATAATCAAAGTAACAGAAACCATATGATTATCTAAATAGATGCAGGAAAAGGTTTTGTAATATACAACACCCATTCCTATTAAAAACATTAGAAAGTATAGGAATAAATGGAGTTTGCTTTAAGATAATCAATGCATTTATTTAAAGCCATTAGGAAGCATCAAATGTAATGGGGACAAACTACAACCATTTCCCATAAGATTAGGGGTAAAACAAGGTTGCCAAGTATCACCATTACTATTCAATGTTGTATTAGAAATGTTAGCTTTGTCAATAAAAGAAGAAAAAGAGATTGAAGGAATTAGATTAGCTAATGAGGAAACCAAATTATCAACTCTTTGAAACTGATATGATGGTATAGTTAGAGAATCCTAAAGAATCACCTAAAAAACACTAGAAAAAATTTACAACTTTAGCAAAGTTTCAGGATACAAAATAAATCCATATATAAATCAATCAGCATGTTTATAATTACCAACAATTTAGCAACAAGAGGTATAAAGAGAAATTCCATTTAAAATACATAATATAAAATTATATGTAAATTAGTATAAAATAGATAATATAAAATATTTGGGAATCTACCTGTCAAGGTAGTCAGGAACTATATGAACACAATTTCAAAACACTTTCCACACAAATAAAGTCAAATCTAATCTCTTGAAAAAAATATCAAGGGCTCATGGGTTGGCTGACCTAACATTATAAAAATGACAATATTACCTACATTCATCTTCTTATTCAGTGCCATAGCAATCAAACTCTCAAGAAATTACTTTATGTGGCTAGAAAAAATAATAACAAAATTCATCTGAAGAATAAATGGTCAATAATTTCAAGGAAATCAATGAAAAAATTGCAGATGAAGGTGGCTTAGATGTACCAGACCTAAAACTATATTATAAAACAGTGGTCATCAAAACCATCTGGTACTGGTTAAAAAATAAGAGTAATTGATCAATAGAATATGTTAGGACAAAATAGTAAATGACTATAGTAATCTAATGTTTGACAAACCCAAATACCCCAGTTTTTTTAGATAAAACTCATTATTTGAGAAAAACTGTTGGGAAAATTGGAAATTGATATCCGGAACTGAAACAAGACAAGATCAAATTGATTCATGATTTAGACTTAAAGAGTGATATTATAAGCAAATTAGAAGAACAAAGGATAGTTTACCTCTCCAATCTATGGAGAAGGAAGGAATTTGTGGCCAAAGAAGAACTCAAGTACATTATTGAACAGAAAATGGATAATTTTTATTTTATTAAGTTAAAAATTTTTGTACAAACAAAACCAATGCAAACAAGGTTAGAAGGGAATGCTAAATAATTTAAAAAGAAAGTCACAGTGTATTCTTGTATTGTATTATTCATTGTATTTTTTCATTGTATTATTCTCTTGACTTTTTAGTTATTGTGCATACAGGTTTTTATTTATCATTATTTTATTTTGCATAATTTATGCAAATCTTAACATTTAAATATCTTTCACATTTTTCATTACATACAATATAAAAATATTCTTGTAAATTAATGTACAACAATTTGCTTAGCCATTATTGAATGAAAGGGCATTTTCTTTTTTTTTTTTTTTCGTTCAAAGCCTATTGATATGAGTCTTTTGTTGTACAAAATACTTTTCAGATTGAAACTTTATTGAATATAGTCTTTTTTATTTATAGCTATACTTATTGAATTTGAACAGGAATTGAATTGAACAGGAAACTGTTCAAATAACTTTTGTGCCTGTACTTGCTAAATACATATCTGAAGTAAAAACAAAACAAAGCAAAATTATACAAGAGAGTTCAAATGAAATAATTTCATATTAGTAGTAAAATAATTTATATTACATGTTACATATCCCTTTGCAGAGGCTCCAAAATGAGTTCTTTACTTAATCAAGTAATCACCTTTATACTACTCTTAAAAAATCAACAAAGAATAAAGATTTTTTTAGGCCAAAGTTTCTTAAACTGTGGGTCACAACCCCTTATGGGGTCACATAACTGAATGTCATAGAAGGCCTGTGCCTTCTGTAAATGAACAACTATTTCAGTTGGTTTAATTACATCATCATGTAGAGTTGTTGAAAATCAACCATCACTTGTGGCTAGTTCAGTTAGAAGAGAAAGAAGAGTTGTAAGATAGGTGTGAAGAAGCCATAGGGTCAGAGTACTTTATTCTAATACTCACTAGTATGAAGGAAGACTTGAATAAGCTTAAACATCATGAATATAAAGTCATTCAAAATAGAGAGTAGAAACTGTGAATAGAAGGTATAGAAAATAAAAAATCAAGAATGTAGTATGATCAAAGAAGAAGCAAAGGAAGTAGGCAAGCTTACCTCTTCATCACATACTGTAACCAGGGAGGAGATGGAGTTTCTATAACATCTTTATTTTTCCCTTCAGTAAAACAGGAAGTAAAATATTTTGTTAAATAGGAACTGAAAGGATGTATGAAATATGATATAGATAATATATAAAGATAATTAAAATATAAAATTTGGAATTGTTGATATGGGATATTTTCTCATATAGTTACTAGAGTTTATTCAAAATCAAATTATGTAAAGAATCATTTAAAGAATTAAGAAAATAGATAACAATATGAAATATGATAATAAGCTCACTGAATATATATGTATATACACACATTTATCAAATATCTGTATATCTTATTGTGTATCTAATTTATATTTTAATATATTTAACATCTACTGGTCATGCTGCCATCTAGGGGAGGGGGTAGGGGGAAGGAGAGGAAAAATTGGAACAAGAGGTTTGGCAATTGTCAATGCTGTAAAGTTACCCATACATATAACCTGTAAATAAAAGGCTATTAAATTAAAAAAAATTATTAAAAAAACACCAAATATCTGTATATCTTTCTATCTAAACATGTCTTTCTATTTGCAATGTCTAGCACAGTGTAAAAATGTTGATTGATCAAGAATGTATAGCATTGTCTAAATTAAACATTCTGTGTAAAAGTTCCAAAATGAGATTTTTATTCACTAAAAAATTTCATCTTTACTCACAAAAAAATCAAAAAGATTTTAAAAATAGATTGTTCATATTGGGATGCACAGTTAAGTGGACAATTCATTATGTAGGTCCATTTAGTGCATATTAGACAGATGCTATAGATCTGCAAAGAACAGAGAGCAGAATTGATTAAGAGGAGAGTGTCAGGCTGGATTGCTTTTAGGCAATTACACTGTACTTAAAATGTCTTTTTTTCAATTTTTGAGTTTGCAATTTTTTTACCATTATCATTTTCCATCATGCTATCATTTTAACATCATGTTACCTCTCCCTTTCTTCATTTCCTAGCAATTCATTTCATGTAACAAATATTTTTAAAATACAATATCCAATTTATCAAAAAGCTATCAATAAATTACTGTGCCTATCTGTATGTTCCATGTCCCAGTTCCTATATCTCCATAGAAAGGATGTCATTCATAATCTCTGTCTCTGTCTCTGTTTCTCTCTCTCTCCCTCTCCCTTTTTTCTCCCTCTCTCCCTCCCCGTCTCTCTCCATCTTTCTTTCCCTCTCTTTCTCCCTCTCTTGTATTACCATTCACACCATTCTTGAAATCTTCACAATTTGAGAGGACTTATTGGAACTTCAGGAACTTATTCCTAGAACCACTGTACCAAAAATGTTTTATGATTACAATTTAGTAAAAAAAATTTCTCTAGTAAAAGGAAAAAATGATGGACAGAAAATTGAAAATGTTAAATCAAAGATATCTGTCAAATTCTCCCTGTTATTTTCTTTGTCTCTAGAGACATCCTCAATCACTCATTAGCATAAGTTCATTTAATTCTAAATTTAGGATCACTTAGCACTAGTTGGTTCTTTATCACTTATCTTGAGGAAACTGTACTGTGGAAAAGATGCGAAATTGTCTAATACTTACAAAATAGTACCATGATTGTTATAAGATTGATGAGTGCTAATATAATGACATGTGTATATACATATTTTCTTTAATTTTATACAGCTATATTATATATTGCTATATGTATACATATTTATATTGTGTGATAGATCAAGTATGTAATAAATATAGAGGTAAAACACACACACACACACACACATATATATATATATATATATATATATATATTCAAGAAACCAATATTTTCATCTGAGACATAAAACCATGAGTTTGAAGGAAATTATGAATCTCTGTTTGCATTGATTAGTAGGTGTCTGTAACAACACTAACAAGTGCAAATCCATGGACAATTTTAGAAGGATAAAGATTGTTTTTAGGCACAAATAATGAAGATCTGTATCCAAAAAACTGTGAGTGGCTGAAAATTATTTTCTGTGCTTTCCTAGTGAATAGAAAATGAATAAAATCAGTTTCAATTGATTAGGTATTACCAACAATAGTGGATGACAGGAGGAGATAAGGATAAATGGTGTGATTTATGGTCACATATACTGTATTTTACAATTGCTCCTGAAGTGTTATTGCTTTTTATATTTGCTTTTTCCCTGAAACAATGTTGATTGTTCACTAATTCTTTACTCCTACCTGCAATTAGATTCTCAGTTGAGTTTTCTATGGATGTGTTTACTGAAATAAAACAAAATGGAACATTTAAGCAATTATTTATTTAATTCAATACTCGACATCTCTACTTTTTTTGAGAAAAAGAGAAGCCTTTTTGGGGATTCAGTTGTTGAGAAGCATCACATATTTAGTTTGAATTGTCAAACTCATTCATGGAAGTACATAGTCATTAGCTCCATTTAAAGTATTTTTTTCAACAAATTATAGTTCCTTATAATTAGAGAAATCCAAAATATGAAATTGAGTCACATATGAGGATGCAAGTACCTTAAAGAAGAGAGAATGAATGATTGCTATAGAATTTTAGTGTTGAAAGAAAATTCTGATGTCAAGTTCAGTTGTACAAAAGCATATAATTTGAAACTTTAGATATAGGAAATTTGATTTTGTTACCTTCTGAGTTTATCTTTGTTATTTCTTTTCATCTTATTTTCTGTTGTTTGTTAATTTTCTAACCTATTTCTTAACTTTTAACTATATGCTAAATTGGGACTCTGCTTTCCAAGTGGAGGAGGCACCATCCTGAGCTTTTAATTTTTTATACAGCTGTTTTCAGAGATAATTCTGGGGACTTTTAAGTTTTGGACTCTTCTTAGGTGATATGATCTATGAAGAAGTGTGTTTACTATTCTCCTATACTGTGCACTAGCTAATGAGTGATAATAAACACTCTTTTCAATTCTGGAATTATGACTTGCTCCACTGTGGCCCAAGTTTTGATGTGCTAGTGCTTCTCCTTGTACTGAAACTAATACTCAAGACTGCAATCCAGATCCAAATGTAGATAATAACATACTGTTCTACCCTGGGTACCAGAAAATGAATTCTGGTAAATCTCTTTCTGATCCATTGTCTGATCCTCTTAATGTCTATGGACTCAGAGTTCTGGAAATCACCACTTCGGCTACTAATTCAGCTGCCCTGCAGCCTGCTCCTGGTTTCATGGGACCAAGTCTGCTACAATGTACTCTGATCCTCTCTCACCCTGGTGCAATAGACGTTTCCTGATGACTTTTTAAGTTGTTTTACATTAGAAAATTGTTTTACTTTATCTTTTTGTGGGCTCTACCTCTCTTGAATTTGTTTAGGGTCTCTTTGCAGATGATATGATGGTATACTTAGAGAACCCTAGAGATTCTACTAAAAAGCTATTAGAAATAATTCATAATTTTAGCAAAGTTGCAGGTTATAAAATAAATCCCCATAGATTTTCAGCATTTTTATACATCACCAACAAAATCCAACAGCAAGAGATACAAAGAGAAATTTCATTCAAAATAACTGTCAACAGCAAAAAATATTTGGGAATCTATCTACCAAAGGAAAGTCAGGAATTATATGAGCAAAAGTCAGACTTAAATAATTGGAAAAATATTAAGTGCTCCTAGATAGGTCAAGCGAATATAATAAAGATGACAATACTCCCTAAACTAATCTCTTTATTTAGTGCTATACCAATCAGACTTCCAAGAAAATATTTTAATGATCTAGAAAAAATAACAACAAAATTCATATGGAATAATAAAAGGTTGAGAATTTCAAAAGAATTAATGAAAAAAAAAATCAAATGAAGGTGGCCTAGCTGTTCCTGACCTAAAACTATATTATAAAGCAGCAGTCACCAAAACCATTTGGTATTGGCTAAGAAATAAATTAGTTGATCAGTGGAACAGGTTAGATTCACAAGACAGAATATTCAACTATAGCAATCTAGTCTTTGACAAACCCAAAGATCCTAACTTTTGGGATAAGAATTCATTATTTGACAAAAACTGCTGGGATAACTGGAAATTAATATGGCAGAAACTAGGCATGGACCCACACTTAACACCGTATACCAAGATAAGATCAAAATGGCTCCATGATTTAGATATAAAAAATGAGATTATAAATAAATTGGAGGAATATAGGATAGTTTATCCCTCAGACTTGTGGAGGAGAAAGAAATTTGTGACCAAAGACAAACTAGAGACCATTATTGATCACAAAATAGAAAATTTTGATTACATCAAATTAAAAAGCTTCTGTACAAACAAAACTAATGCAAACAAGATTAGAAGGGAAGCAACAAACTGGGAAAACATCTTCACAGTTAAAGGTTCTGATAAAGGCCTGATTCCAAAAATATATAGCGAACTGACTCTAATTTATAAGAAACCAAGCCATTCTCCAATTGATAAATGTTAAAGGATATGAACAGACAATTTTCAGATGATGAAATTGAAACTATTACCACTCATATGAAAGAGTATTCCAAATCATTATTAATCAGAGAAATGCAAATTAAGACAACTCTGAGATACCACTACACACCTGTCAGATTGGCTAAGATGACAGGAAAAAGTAATGATGATTGTTGGAGGGAATGCGGGAAAACTGGGACACTGATACATTGTTGGTGTAGTTGTGAACAAATACAACCATTCTGGAGAGCAATCTGGAATTATGCCCAAAAAGTTACCAAACTGTGTATACCCTTTGACCCAGCAGTGTTACTACTGGTCTTATACCCCAAGGAGATACTAAAGAAAGGAAAGGGACCTGTATGTGCCAAAATGTTTGTGGCAGCCCTGTTTGTAGTGGCTAGAAACTGGAAAGTGAATGGATGCCCATCAATTGCAGAATGGTTGAGTAAACTGTGGTATATGAATGTTATGGAATATTATTGTTCTGTAAGAAATGACCAACAGGATGAATACAGAGAGACTTGGAGAGAATTACATGAACTGATGCTAAGTGAAATGAGCAGAACCAGGAGATCATTATATAGTTCAAAACGATACTGTATGAAGATGTAATCTGATGGAAGTGGATTTCTTTGACAAAGAGACCTAATTCAGTTTCAATTGACCAATGATGGACAGAAGCAGCTACACCCAAAGAAAGAACACTGGGATATGAATGTAAACTGTTAGCATTTTTGTTTTTCTTCCCGGGTTATTTTTACCTCCTGAATCCAATTCTCCCTGTGCAGCAAGAAAACTGTTTGGTTCTTCACACATACATTTTATCTAGGATATGCTACAACATGTTCAACATATATAGGACTACTTGCCATCTAGGGGAGGGGGGGAGAGGGGAAGGGAAAAATCGGAACAGAAGTGAGTGCAAGGGATAATGTAAAAAAAATTACCCTGGCATGGGTTCTGTCAATAAAAAGTTATAAAAATAAATAATTAAATAAAAAACAATAAAAAAAAAGAATTTGTTTAGGGTCATTATTTAAAGTTATTTTTAAGGATTTGGAGTAAAGCTCAGATCTGAGTCTCTGACTTTACTCTGACATCTTGGCTCCATCTGGATAGTCTTTGCTTCTATATTCAAAATAGGATACTTGAATGTGAGAAATATTTTTGTAGATTCTTATGTTTGAAAAAGTAAATTATAACTCCTTTGAGATCTAATTTATATAAAATGAATTTTTCCCTATATGTTCTATACAGAGTGGGGAGGGTATGCAAGATGTTCCATTAAGGTAGAGTATAGAAAGAAAAGATCAGAATATCTATTTTAAGAGAGACAGAAACACATTTTACATTAAACAAAAATTTATTCAGACAGTGGATTAATACAGATTCCCACACTCATTCATTAAATCAGAAGTTTTTTTTTTTTTTTCATAAACAGTGTACAAGGTATCCTTAAAAGAAGCAGGAAAGATCCATAATGCATAGAAGTTGATACTAGATTCACTCACTTACTACCTTTTAATATATTATGAATATTTTAAAATTCCTGTTTAAATGAATTAAATGGATTAAAATAAAATTTTATTTTCTAGTTTAAGTTAAACTATTCCTTTCTAAATGAACAACTGACTGAAAAAGATTCATATGAAGAATCCATGAAGTACATAAATAGTAATAGTATTAGCACACACAATAAGAAAATGGGAGACCTAACATTTTTCTAGTCCTACTACTAGCACTTTAATCAATAAAATTAGCCTGCAGAAACAACAATAATGTAATCAGTCATAAGAGGCAGTTAACAAAAAAAGATTGAAAATATAAGTATATAATGTACCTTCAGATCTTAACCAATTATATCATGAGTCCATCATGATTAGTAAAATATTAAAATCTAAGTTTTTTTAGATAAAAAAATGGATCGATGTCACCTCTATTTAAAAATCTCTAATATATATATATATATATATATATATATATATATATATATATACGGTTAAAAAAGATAAAATAACAAGCCAAAAATTGTTTGAAATTCATGAATTTATCCAATTCTCCAAACTAAGGTCTTTTATGGAATTAGAATCTCATTTTAATATGTGCATGTACATACACACAGACATGAAATGTGTGCAATACCAGCATGTTTATGTATTCATATTTACACATGTTTTAAAAGCATCACATATATATATGCATATATATAAATTTTATGTGTGCATATCATGGTGTATATATATATATATATAAAATAGAAATTATGAACATATGATTTGTATGTAATATACATAATTAATATGTACTATATATATTTATTTGAAATATTTAATTATACCATCTAGATTTTAGTGTTGTTGTAAAGCACAGATGAAATAATATGGGTATAGATCTTGGGACATAATAGGCACTACAAAAATACTTATTCCTCTTATTCTTTTTTTCCTCTCTACACCCCCCCACACACACACGCATTTATGCATACATAAAATGCTACTTAATTTTAAAATAATAATGATAAATGTTCAACAAAAAATTTGAATGGGATTAATAATAAAAATAATTAATTTTAAGGATTCAGTTAAGTCAGCTGATATTGAATTTAATTTATTGTAATTATTTATGTTTGTGAAGTAATTTTGCCAGCTATAATAACCATTAATAAATATATACATATATAAACCTATGTTGACCTTAGAACTAGGTTTTTTTTAAATAACTGTATCACAAAAGTTCAAACCAGGTTTTGCAAAAATGATGAAAATTAATAATTTTGTTTTACTAAAATATTTCTGATTTTTGTAAAAGCAAAAAAGGTTTAGTAAACTTAATCGACAAAATCATATTTAAAATGTTCATTTTGTTATATTATTTTTCCATGTCTTTTTATGTATTCTGTGAGAAACATCATATATTTTCACATTTGTACATGCATATGATATGTGAAAAATACACACACACACACACACACACACGCATTAGAGAACCATGGCCTATTTGTGTTGTTGTTTATTTGTGTTGTTTATACAGTGTATAATCAATCAAGTTTGGAAACTCAAGAGCCAGCTCTAAATGTATCACCTTGAGATCTTCTCCATAAGTAAATAAAGAAATTGCATTTGACTCTCACTTTCTTAGAAAATTTAAACTACTTTAAAATAATTACCAGAAAAAGGATTTCAAAATAATCTAGACTTCTTATCCAGAGAACAATTATATACTCTTAAATATTTCAATCATAAAGCATTTAAAATAGCTTTTAAGAAATATCATTTGTCAAGCAGACTGAATTCCTATATCAACCATGTACAAAAATATACCCCTCATTTTGTAATTTGAGTTTATTGTGTCTTTGCTAAACATATTCGTTATGAGTTCTTTTAGATCATAGTTGATCATTATATTTATAAGAATTCTTAAATGCTCCCAAGTTGTAGGACTTTATACTAATTTTCATTGTTATATAAATTGTTCTTCTGGTTCTGATCTCTATACTATTCATCTGCTCATACACACTTTCCCAGGTTTACTTAAAAATTAATCCTTCATCATTTCTTATAACAAAAGTATTCTGCCATAATATGTGCAATAACTTATTCAGCCATTCCCTAACTGATAGAAAATCCAGAAGTTCCCCATTTTTTGCCGTCACATAAAGGGCCACAATAAATATAGTTTCCTTATATCTGTCATTTTCCTTTTCTATTGATCTCTTTGTAATATAATCGTGGTCATTTGTATTTATTTATTGTTTTATTTATAATGGTAATAATTGTACTGATAATAATTATGATATTACTGATAATGGTGATGATGATGATGATATTTACATACTATCTACAATATGCCAGTCACCATGCTAAGTACTTTACAAATATTATCTCATTTGACCCTCACATCAACCCTGGCTGGGATAAAAGTGTAATTTCATGCCCATTTCATAATTCAGGAACCTAAAGCAAATACAAATTCAATGATTTGATCAGTCATCTAGCCACTAAATTTCTGAGGTTTTTGAACTCAAGTCTTCCTAACTCTATGCTCAACTTCCTACCCAATATGCTACCTAGCTTCCCCCATCCAATATCTGTGTGTGAGTGTGTGTGTGTGTATCTGAATCTTGGAGGTATCTCTTATAGTTTTTGAGAATTGAAGTAAAGTCAGTGAACATTTCTTAAGGTCTAGGAATAGAAATCATACAGCAAAAAGGAAAGAAAGATAACATTTGATTAGAAAAAGACAAGACAAAACGGAGCTAAAAAGAAGGAGTAATAGTGAAACTATCAGTTTGGGCAACATAGTAGAGAAAGTCCTTCAGAGATGAGTCAGCATCACAATGTGGAGAAGAATGAATATGTGATTGGTTTGGACCTCGTCCTGGGAACATAGGTTCTGAGATGAAATGGTCAATCAGAGAAAGATGATATATGGATGTAGGGAATTTCCACTAAGAGAAATATTTCAGAAATATTGAGAGGAGATTTCTATGACAATATCCAGAGAATCCTGTGGAGATCAGTCAGTAAGGGGAACTTGGAGAGGAATAAAGACGGTAACTTAAGGATGGGGGTAAAAAACAAAAAGACAATAAATTAGAACTTTAAAGACAGGTGTTTTAAATTGTAATATAGTTATGCTTTTCTTTTTGTTTCTTTGTTTTGTTTTGTGACCTTGGGAAATCATTTCCATTTTCCAAGTCAAATTTCATTACTTGAAAATAAGAAGTCAAGGCCTGATATTCTCTAATGTTCCCTGCAGCTCTGGGATTCTATGATTCTAAATTTTAAACGTCTTCCCTAAGAAATTTATAACTCTCCCTGCAAATATCGATACTAAGAAACCATGCTAAAGTGGGTTGGGCTTCTATCACAATAGGACTCCATATGACATTTTTTATATCTGCTTCCTATTTATTACAAATACTGATTAGAAAGTAATTTCACATACTGATTCAAAATCTCACTTCTGAAGGCTTACTTTCAAAATATCATATGCAACATAAATGAATCTAAGGAATGTCTTCATGCTACATTCATGTAATTCCAGTTCTTTTTAGCTATGTCATCATAAAGAAGTTATCTGAAAAATAAAATGTCAGTGTGCTTTAGAAATTTACTTACTGAGTTATTATTTAGCACTATGTTTTTAGGTTTTATAGAGGGTTAATAGAGGAATCTCTTAGAGACATTTGATAAACCTTGATAAAATGAGGACTAAATATATCATCAACCCTGTCTTTAGATATATACAATATTAAAAACATATTAGACTAGCATTTACAATTTGCAAAACATTTGTTATACATTGTCATCCTTGAGGTTTATAACAATTCTGTCAAACAGTTATTATAGATAGTTATCCCCATTTTCAAATGAGAAAAATTAATCCAAGAAAAATTAACTGACTGGTCCATCATCACAAATCTAGCATGTTTCAGTAACTGAACAAACTTTTCTTAATTCCAACTGTAACAGTCAGTACACTTCTTTTTATTTGAAATAAATCTATTTTCAAAACACATGCATAGATAGTTTTCAACATTCACTCTTGCAAGACTCTGAGTTCCATTTTTTTTCTCCCTCCTTTTCCCTTCACCCTCTCCCCTAGATGGCAAGTAATAAAATATGTGTTAAACATATTAAACAGGCCACTATAAACATGGCTGCTTCAAACATTTTTGCACTTGTGAATCCTTTTCCATTTTTATCATCTCTTTTGGATACAAGCCCAGTAAATACACTGATGAATCAAGGGGTAAGATGCATAATTTGATGGTTCATTGGGCATAGTTCCAAATTGCTCTCCAGAATGGGTGGATCACTTCACAATTCCACCAATATGTTGTCCCAGTTTTCCCACATTCCTTCCAATATTCATCATTATCTTTCCATCATCTTAGCCAATCTGAGAGGTTTGTAGTGGTACCTCAAAGGTATAGTAATTCGCATTTCTCTGATCAGTAGTGATTTAGAGGCTTTTTTTAGATGACTAGAAATGGTTTCAATTTCTAAATCTGAAAGTTATTTGTTCACACTCTTTGACTATTTACAAGGCATTGGAGAATGTTTGTATTCTTAGAAAATTGAGATACAAATTTGAGAAACAAGTTTCTCTATAAAGCTAAATATGTCTGATATTTTCTCTGAACCAAATACAATGAGGATAAGGTTCAATGTTCATCCCCCTGCCTTCCTTACCTCAATTGAAAAAGGTATTTTTTGTATCTTCATGATATGAAATTTACCACATTTTACCTCCCCTTTCGTCTTCTTTCAGTACAATACATTTTCCACCTCTAGTTTCTTTTTTATATCATCACAATAAAATAAAATTATATTTACTCCCTCTATGTATACCCTCAGAAGATATACAATTCTCAAGAGTTAAACATATCTTCCCATATAGGAAGGTAAACTGTTTAATTTTTAAAAGACAGTTTTTTTTCTTTCTTTTTTATCTTTTTATGATTCTCTTGAGTTCTGTATTTGAAGATCCAATTTTCTATTCAGTTCTGGTCTTTCCATCAGGAATAAGTGAAATTCACCCATTTTTATTAAATGTCCATCTTTCTCTTAAAAGATAATGTTTAATTTTGTTGGATAATTGATTCTTGGCTGCAATTCAATTTCCTCTGCCCTTTGAAATATATTCCAGGCCTTTTGATCCTTTAAAGTAGAAGCTGCTAGGTCCTGAGTAATCCTGATTGTGGTTCCTTGATACTTGATTTGTTTCTTTCTGGCTGCTTGCAATATCTGGTAATTCTGAAGTTTATTTAAGATATTTCTTGGAGTTTTCATTTTCAGATCTCTTTCAGGAGGTGATTAGTGAATTCTTTTAATGGCTATTTTACCTTTTTGTTATAGAACCTCAGGGGAATTTTCCTTAATGATTTCCTGCAAGTTGTTGTCTAAGATCTTTTCCTTTTCATCATGGTTTTCAGGAGGCCCATTGATTTTTAGATTATCACTCCTGGATCTATTTTCCAGGTCAATTGTTTTCCAATGAAATATTTTATATTTTCTTCTATTTTTTTCATTTTTTTGGTTTTGTTTGTTTCTTGATGTCTTGTTAAGTAATACACTTTCATTTGTTCAGTTCTAATTTTTAGTGAATTATTTTCTTCATTTAGCTTTTTAATCTCCTTTTGGCCAATTGAACTTTTAATTGAGTTGTTTTAATTGAGTTAATACCAAAATTGGATTTTTTTCCCCATTTCACAAATTCTGTTTTTCAAAAAGTTTTCTTTTTCCATTTCATCAAAGCTATTTTGTAAGGAGTTATATGCTTTTTCCATTTCATTGAAAGTATTTTTAAGAAGTTTTCTTCAGAAGTGTATTTGACCATTAATTTGGCCATTTATCAATTGGAAAATGGCATGTATTCTAATAAATCTGAGTCAAGTCTCTATATATTTTAGAAATAAGGCCTTCATCAGGACCCTTGGATGTAAAAAAAAAAAAAAATTCCCATTTTACTGCTTCCCTTCAATTCTTGTCTGCATTGTTTTTGTTGTATAAAACCTTTTTAATTGAATATAATAAAAATTATCCATTTTGTGTACCATAATGAACGTGAGTTTTTTTTTTTTTGTTGTTGTTGTTGTTGTTGTTGTTGTTTTGTCAAATCTCTTTAATTGCTTTTTGTGATTACTTTTCCAAGTTGGTGACTTTTTGTTCCTATAATCGTCCTTCATTTATTTTCCCACTTTTTCTACCTCTTTTACTTGATTTTTAAAATCTTTTTTGAATTCTTCCAAGAGAACTTTTTGAGCCTGACATTAATTTATATGGTCGTTCATGGCTTTTCACGTAGGCACTTTGCCATTGTTGCTCTCTTCTGAGTTTGTGTTCTGATCTTTCCTGTCTCAATAAGTAGTTTTCCAAGGTCAGGATTCTTTTGCTTTTTTGCTCATTTTTAAATGTTGAACTCTGCTCCTTGGGCACAGAGGATATAGTACCAAGCTTCTTTTGCAGGGGAACAGGAGATGGAATTACTAAAAACTTTTTCATTGTGTTAAATTGGCCTGACATATTTTAGCAAGCTTTTAGGTGCTCAAAATTTTCCCTCTGTATTGTGACTAGAGGTCTTACAACTTACCTGCCAAGTCCCTGCTTCATTGAGCCAGGGTTGAATTGCTGATCTGACTGAGGCTAAGAGCTTCCTAGTAGATTCCCAGTACTTTGTATAAGCTGGGCCCCACTCCCCTCTTACCCAAGAAAGAAATATTTCTTCAGAAGTCCTTCCAAGAAATGTTAAGCTGGAAAGTTATTTCGCTCTATCTTTTTATGGGTTCTGTCACAACAGAATCAATTTAGAGGCTTAATTTAACATTATTTCTGAGGGAAACTGAGAAGAGCTCAGAACATTTTTGAATTCTATTTTTTTTTCCTCCTCTCTTTCTCTTTTTCTCCCTCCCAAGATGGCAAGAATAGGTAGTACATGCAGAATCATATTTGCCATGCTATGAAAAAAATCAGAACAAAGAGGAAATACCTTGAAAAAGAAATAAACAAAAAGGAGGCTGTAGTATGCTTTGATCTGCATTCAGATGCCATAGTCCATTCTCATGAGGTAGATAGATTTTTCCATCATTAATCTTTTGAAATTATTTTAGATTTTTGCACTGTTGAGAAATCCACAAAGTTGATAATTACACAATGTTGTTATTGTATATAATGTTTTTTTTAACTTATGCTCACTTCACTCAGCATAGTTTATATAAGTCCTTTAAGGTTTTCCTGAAATCTTCCTGCCCAGCATTTCTTATAGCACAAAGGTATTCTATTATATTCGTATACCATACTTTGTCTAAACATTCACCAATTGATGAGCAATTCCTTTGCTACCACAAAAGAGCTGTTATAAACACTTTTGTGTTTGTTATGATCTCTTTGAGATCCACTGAAAAAATAGTGGTTATGCTCCAAGTTAAGAATTGCTTATCTATTCCAAAAACCCGTCATTTTATATGTGAAGACAGTGAGACCCAAAGAAGTAAATAGCCAAAGACCATGGAGCTGGTAAACTCAGCTACTAAATTGAGCTAAATTCAAACTCAAGGAATATTATTCAGTTCCACTATTCACTTTTTAGTGCATGAATATGTCTGTTTTGTTTTTATTCTTCATTGCATTATTAAAGAAAAATTTGTCTCCTCAAATAAAGTAGAATGGATAGTAGATAATGAGAGACTGTGCTTTATTTTTCTTAAATCTTTATGGTAGTCAGAAAGTCATCAATAATAATTTATTACAAATGGAGATTTTTCCCCCATATCTGTGACAATGGACTTATTAATCACCACAAGAAAAAAAAAGAGGGAGGTCAAAATATTTGAGAAACTAAAATAGAAGGTGACAACAAATTATTTGAAAAAATCCATATATTTAAGTGATGAAAGATCAAAGCATCAGTTTTATATAAAGTGGATTGCCTTGAAGATTTTAGTTTTTAAGAAAGATGTCAACGGATGAGTAAGTAGAACCAGGAAAATGATCTTCCAAATAATTATGATACTATAAATGAAAACAATGCTAAAAGATAGACAGAGTAATTAAAATGACCAACCCAGAGAACAGAAGGTAAAATTTTATTTTTTAATAGAAAGATTAGAAATTAGAAGAATATTACATCCACTACCCAAAAATGTGTTCTGTCGATTGTTATTGTTCATTGTCTTTTTGTATTACAGGATAAGTTAAAGTGACAGAATACTTGGAAGTGATTTTATAAAAATAATAATTCATTGACATATATTTAGGACAGCCATCAAACCATGCAGGAAATAGAGCAAATCTAGATGATGGTCTCTGGATTGAAAAATAATAAAAGCCAGAAGATTCTTTAAATTTGTGAGAGTAACGAAATGTGACTGATTAAATAATTCTGAGTACCAGAGAAGGATGTATCACAGTATCTGATTTTGATGTTTAATGACAGGAGGGACCAAAATAAAAACATTGGTACTCATTCTCCAATTTATAGTAGTAGACAGTTGCTTGGAGTATAAAACATTAAAACAACTCAGCAAGAATTTACCAAATAGTAGGAGTCAGTTCTGGGGCATAAATATAGAAATTAATGGTTTCAAGGCAACTTCTGTGTTGGCATAGAATGGCATGCTGCCTCAACACAGTTATTTTGATGACAATCATTCGTTAATTGAAATAATAACTACCATTGAACATGATGTTGACCATCATGATGGTTATTCTTTTATTTCTTGAGGATTAGTTAATTTTGGGGGAAAAGTATAAAAACATAGATTTGAGTGACTAATCAATTCAACTCAACAAACATTTATTACATATCTTTTAGGTGTCAGGAACTGTTCTGTCATTAAATTGCAGTAGTAATAATCTTCACAGTGATAATGATAATGTTTTATGTGTTTATGTGTGTGTTAATACAATGACACTAGAACATGCAGTTAGTGAGTATATGTATCAATATTATTTTATTTGTTAGAATCACTCTGTCTAGGTTTGGTCTGGATTTGCTTTATTTTGTAGATTAATAAAGTTTAAAGAAGATCAGCATATGCAATAGGATGACTAAAGTTTTTCTACCACAGTTTTGTTGCTTTAAAGTTTTTATGATTAGAAAACTATCTCAATTTTTCTCAAGGGGACTAACAATAATTTTAAAGAATTTTGTAATATGTAAAATTCATATTTTCTATTTTATAGCTTTACATGTGTGGAAATATAATTTAGTCTATTAATAGGTACTCTTCTAATGAAAGTTATTTTTTAGACTACAGACTGAGACAATAAGATGTGAACTTTGCAAACCTATATAGAAAACAAGGATGTGTGTATGTGTGTATATATATAGTCAGTAAATCTTTATAATAAGGAAATAGACATCAAAATATTGTCGCCACCTACTTTGCTATAATAACATTTTTAAATAGAGGAAAATATCACTTTAATTCATTTGGTGTAATTTTATATTACTTTTTCTAAGTGAATACAATACTTGCCAACACAGAAAGGTATCCAGATTATATGAGAACCAGTGGAACTAGACTGAGAGGATTAAGGGAGAGAATTCAAGAGCCTTCATCTCCTGCCTCATATGAAACCCTGTTTTGATAATTGTATAGGAAAGTGCATGTCCACCATGTTTGGGGGGGGGGAAATCTGTTCTTTATTTTTTTTTCTATCTCTTTCTTTTTTCTATATCATGATATATATATATATATATATGCCTGATTATGACTTCATCAGGGCTATTTTATGTTTTATTCTGATAAAGTGACAGTAAAACTAGTAAGCATGATAGACTGTTGTTGTTGATGATGATGATGATAGAATCCTCTGTATATTGAAGCATTTATTTTCATTAACTGTAATTTTGATTAAAGTATAGATTGAATGTATCTCTACAGTGGATTTTTTTTTTTTTTGCATTTGGCCAACTGTATTTTTTAAGGAATTGTTTTCTTTTTCCAAGCTGTTGACTTTCTCTTACATATGTCTTGTTTCTTTTCCCATTTTTTTCTCTTATTTGATTTTTAAAAGCTTTTATGAGCTCTTCCAAGAAGGATCGTTAGCCTTGAAAATAATTCATATCCTCTCTTAAGATTTTGCATTTGTGGCATTTTGCCCTCTTCTGAGTTAGTGTTTTCATCTTTCCTGTCACCATAGTAATTTTCTATGGTCAAGGTCCTTTTTTTATTATTCATTTTGCTCCTTCCTCTCTTCCTCTTTTTCTGTCTCTGTTCTCTCTGTTTCTGTTTCTGTCTCTGTCTCTTTCTTTCTCTCTGTCTCTCTGTCTCTGTTTCTATCTCTGACTGTCTCTGTTTTTGTCTCTATTTCTGTGTCTCTGACTCTCTCTCTCTCTCTCTCTCTCTCTCTCTCTCTTTTCTATGTCATGACTTTTAAAGTCAGATTCTGTTCTTGGGTCACAGGAACACACTGTCCCAAATTTTTCATGCAGCTTTGACCAAAGAGGCTATTTGTATTTGGTTACTTGCTCACAGAGCTGAGAATAGGCCCACCGGTTGCTACCTGATTTTCCAGGCTGGCAAGTTGCCTTCTGAATTTGGACTGGAGGCTGCCCCACTGGTCAGCTTTGCTGCTGTTCTACTGAGTGTGGATCTAGGGTCTTAGTTGCTAATCTGCCTTAATTAAGACCCTCCCCCTGACTTTCCCATTGTCTGAGCTATGCTGAACATCTTTTTCAAGCCTTTGAGACTGACCTTTCTTGAAGTTTTTCCAACCTATACTTAGCTGGCAAATTGTTTCATTCTGTCTCTCTGTAGTCTCTGTCATTATAGACTGTTTAGAAACTATGTTTCCTGTGGTTTTTGAGGGAAACTGGGAGAACTTGAGCAGCTTCCTGGCTTCACTCTTTCATCTTGGTTCTACCCCCAGAAGTGAATCTATCTCTAGATATGTTCATGTTATACACTCAATAGGGATATAGAAATCTGCATTACCCTGCAGGAAAATAGGAAGGGAATAGTATATGGGAAGAAGTAAGAGTGATAAAAGAAAGGGCATATTGGGGAAGGTAGTGGTCAATAGAAAAACACTTTTATAGAGAGATAGTGAGAGGAGAGAGAGAATAAATGGGGAGAATACAATCAGCAATAATAATTGTAAAAAAAAAATTCAAAGCAAGTTTCTCTGATGAAATATTATTGTTCTCTGGAAAATGATGAATAGGATGCTCTCAGGAAAGTCTTCCATGAACAAAGTGAAATATACTGTATACAAAGTAATAGCCATGTTCTGGGATGATCAGCTGTAAATTACTTTGTAATTCTCAGTACTACAATCATCCACACCTACTCTGGAGGACTTATCATGAAAAATCCTATCCTTACCCAGAAAAGTAACTGATTAAATGTGAATATAGATCAAAGCATTCTCTGTTATTCTCTTTCTAACTCACTCTTTATTTTTAACTTAATTTTTCAAAGGATCTTTATTTTCATTGTGGTGAGAGATCTATGTTTTCTTTCACAACTTGGTTTATAAAAAATGTTTTGCATGACTTCACATGTAGTTTCTTAATTGTGGGTGGGGATAAGGAAGAACCTGGAGCTCAAAAATCTTAAAAAGAAATGTAAAAAAATATTTTGAATGTAACTGGATATATTAAATAGATTTTAAAAAACAAATTTGTTCATATTTTCATTCTAATTTTAGGAACTTTAGAACTTGTTGACTGAGTGCATTAGCATGATCAAAGAATTACCTAAAACTGAAAATAATATATATAACTAAAGTTGTTTGGTATATGTAAGAGAATTAATATAACATGCTTAACATTAAAAATTATGTTTCTTAAATATATATATAATCTAGTGTATAACAAATATGATACACAAAAAGAACTATAATCAAATTAGAGTGTGATTAATATCAAGTAGGTAGATGTCATATTATACAATCTACGAAGGTTCTTTCTATTTTGCAATTTATGATTCTAAGATAATTAACAAAACAAAATGTATTGAGAGTCAACCAAGGGACAATATTTATTGGGTTATAGAAAATGGAGGTGATTTCATAAAGATTTGATTTAATCTATGTGTGGATAGAATGTCAACATATACATACAAATACTTGAATATACATTTAAGGTACAATAGTTTGAACAAGGATGTGAATATGAATAAAGCAGTATCATTTGGAGAAGGATAATGAACTCCGTTTTTTTAGACCACAGAGTATTTGAATAGAAGTGAGAGATAAACTTAGGCAGTGTGAAATGGGATGTGTTAATAAAATGTAGCAGTATTATGGTATGTGCCATGTATAACATAAAAGGGGAAGGAAAAGGAGACAGTATTTAAATAATGTCTACTATGTGCCAGCTACTAAGAGCTTTAAAAATATTTATCTCATTTGATCCTTATAATAACCCTGAGAAATACTTGCTATTATTTCCCTCATACTATAAATGAGGAAACTGAGGCAAACAACAAGAGTTAAGTGGCTTGCCCAAAATCACATAGCTATTAAGTATCTGTCAGATGACTGAATTAGCAAATTAGTCAGAAAGGCCATCTTGAGGGTTGAATATGTGTTTCATTAATATTGAAGTTTAAAAAAATCCCACAATTCTTTCCAAGTCAGTTACAATTCATTTGACAATTCCAGGGGGGTTAGTTGACTAATTGTCAACTACTTTAATTGTGTGCATCATTAATTTTAATTGCTTCAAATATTTTTCCAATATATTTTTAATTTCATATAATATAAACTTGATATATAATTTAAAATATGCATATTATTATAAATTTATGAATTTTCCCCTGTATAATATCAACTCACAATTGTCATCTAATATGTTGTACTCTGCTTCTGGAGGGAAACTCACAATAAGGAAAGAAAAATCAACAGTTTTAATGTGATGGTATAATGTTAAAGAAGAGATAATGCAATACACTAGGTAGAGAGCTGGCCATGAAGTCAGAAAACCTGGATTAATCTGTATCATACACATGCTAATTGTTTAATATTTAGAAAAGTTCTTAAGTTATCATTTATAACAGCCAACTCTCTAAGAATATACCTTTTTGAGAAGATGTTTAAAATGAATTGGAAATGTTGCCCCCCCCCCAAAAAAAAAGGGGGAAATTTTTGCTACATTATGTTTCACTGGCCAAAAGGTAGATAAACTCTGTATAAACATGATCAAACTTGAAAAGCCAAATTTTCTGATTGTATAACAGGAACTACTTGGTAGTTTATAAATTCAATCTATTGTAATGAGTTTGCTGAAGGAAATTATGTTGTATAATATTATCTAACCTAAGCTAAGAAGTTCATCAACAGAGGTATTTTGCAAATCAACTATGCTATGTTTAACATATGGAAATTGCTGCTTTATCCATCCATTTTATGTAGTGAATGGTACTTTAATGTAATTCTGCACTTAAGGCTGTTTTAGGTTAAGGAAATATATGGCAGCCAACTTTTTAGAAATGCCATATAAATATCTTAGAACACTAAGGAACATCACATACACTACAGGTTAAAGTCTTTTATAAAAAGATGCATGATTTTCTTTGCTGCTAATGGCAATTCTATGTTCATTGGAACAGAATGGTCATTTGTGCTAAGGGAAAATGATGATTGACATGACCAGATATTGATAACTCTCTTCAAGAATTTGATTAGCTTTTAAATATTAAACAAATAAGTACTATTAAACTTAATGACAATATACAAGCAAATATTACAAACCACATTACTTTTGGAAAGAGATTTTTAAAATTCAAGAATTATAAGAAATCCAGATTTAGTGAGGATTTCTTAGATCAATTGATTCAATGATGGTGAGCATATGTTTTCAAAAATATTTTGCTAAATGATTATTTATTTCAAATGATTATTGATTTATAATTGTAAGGAGCAATAGAAGTAATTTAGCCCCAGCCCTGTAATTTATAAGTGAGGAATCTGACATTCAGAGGAGGAAAGAAAATTGTCCAGTGTTGTACATATAGTAAACAGAAGAACTAGCTTATATTTTCTGAAATATTAAACTAACTCATTCTTATTTTATAAGGAAACATTCATCCAATTAATAAGTTTCATTAAGACTCTTTATTGTCTCTGCCTTTTTGTCTATTGAACTTTTTATTTATTGTTCTCCGTTATACAATGATCAACTATAGATGACAGTTATTCTCAGCAATAGACACATCAAAACAATTCTGAATGATTTCTTATGAAAAAATTATATCCATTTCCAAAGAAAGAACTGATAAAATATCTGATGCAGGATTTTTTTGAGGGGGTAGATTTGTGTTTTCTTTTCCACAAGGGTAATACGGAAATGTCTTTGCCTGAACATGTACACATTTCTAGCCTTCTCAAGGAGATGGAAAGAAGGAAAGGAGAGAATCTGTAACTCAAAATTTTTAAATATGAATATGAATATTTTGTTTACATACAATTGAGAAAAAAATAAAATTAAATTTAAAGATAGCATTTACTAATTTTGAAATGAATTTATTCTTGGAAGTTTACTTCATAATTAAGAGGAAAATGATAAAATTAACAAATTTAATCAAAGAATATAAAATCCATATAATAATTTAATATATTCAGAGCAAGTCTTTAAAAACCTAATCCTAATTTTATGTAAAAATAAAATAAATTATACCTAAAAATGGAAGCATGAAGAACCTTTATTAATTTTTAAAAACGTTATTTAAAACCAAATGATTACTTTGAATAGACAAATTCAAGAAGCTTACATGAGCAATACGTAATAAACATGAACAATGTTAGAATGACTTTTCTCCCTTTCATTAATTAAAAAAACTTCATTAATTAAAAAAATATTGAGACTTTACCATTATTAGGGCAATTAGAAGCTTTCTACATGAAAATAGGGTGCCAGAGTAAGACAATAATATTGGTATTATGTTAAAAAAATGTGATAGGCAAGAAAGAGGGTGCTTCAGAAATGGGGTATAGAAAGAAAGAACAGAAGAAAATTATGTCTCATAAAAGAGGCATACAGGAAAGAGCTTGATCAGAAGAGGGAAAAAAAAGATAGTGGCAAGAGAACACGCCTTAAGCCTCATCCACATCTAAATTGGTTTAGAGAGGGGAAGCTATGAATGCAAATTTAATTTTCAATAGAAACTTACCTTGTCCATCAGGGAAGTAAAAAAGGAAGAGGATAAAAAAAGGAGGTGCTGTAACAAAGGGAAAGAGGGTAAAAGAAATCAGGATACATAAGCAAAACGAACTTCAAGGAAGGGACAGATAAAAAAGAGGAGAAGGAGAAACTGATGAAAATAGCATGGAAGAGGAAGAAGAGGAGGAGGAATATAAAGCCAACTTACTAGTTTCATAAAATGAAAAGGGTAAATATACCACCAATGGAAATGGAACTAAAATAATTATTAGGAGTTATTTTTCCCAATTATATGCCCTTAAAAAAGACAATCTTAATGAAATGGATGAATATCTATGAAATTATATATCACTCAGAATAATGGAACAGGAAAGAGAAAATTTAAATAACCCTATCTTGGGGGTAAAATTGAACAAGCCACAAGTAAACTCTCTAAGAAAAAAAAAAAAATCCTCAGGACCATTTGAATTTACAAGTGAATTCTACAATACATTTAAGAAACAATGTCCAAATTAGAGAAATTAGTTGAAAAAATAGGTGTGTGCCCTAAGACACTAATTTTTCCTATTTAGGGGGGAAAGTGGGAGAGTTTAAAATTTACTAATTTGCTCTCCCATATTCCCAGAAACCTCCCCCAGGAGGTATATATAATAAGAATAAAAGCTTAGTTTGATTTTAGGAAACTATCAGTATAACTGATCTTATAAATTAAAAACAACAACAACAACAACAACATGATTATATCAAAACATCACAACAACAACATGATTATATCAAAACATCCAGAAAAAGTCATTGAAAATGTAAAATATGCAATCCTTTTAAAAACAAACAAAAAACAAAACAACAAGCAAACCAACAAATCAAACAAAAGCAAAACAAGAAAACATAGGATAAAAGCAACCTTTCTCAACTAGGCTCCATTTCTTTTGCAGTATTTAATTAAAAACATCATCAAATATTATCTGTGACAGAGATAAACTTAGAGCTGTCCCTGTAGGAAGTGTGAAGCTTGGGTTAAGATTACTATGTCTTGCCACCTTGTTTTCCCCATTTATATTTTTCTCTCTTTTTTCACCCTTTCCCTCCTCACCAGTGCTTTGATTCTGTCTCCAACCTCCCTCAATGTGCCCTCCCTTTTATAAGCCCTCTCTTTTGTTGTCTGTTTCCTACTCTGCTTCTGTCTGTTTTCTGTGAAGCTCCCACTTTTATTTCCCATTTTCCTTCCTACTTCCCTATGAAGTGAGACAAAAATTCTACATTAAACTAAGTATATAAAATATTTGCTCTTTGAGCCACATTTGATGAAATTAATTTTAAAACAATATTCATCCTCCCTCCCTTTTTCTCCTTTACTGTAATAGGTCTTTTGTGCTCTTCATGTGATGTAATTTACTGTTTTTTATCTCCCTCATTTTGTTCTCCCAGTATGATCTTTTTCCACCCCTTCATTTTTTTAATCATCTTATTAAATTCAACTTATACCCATATCCTCTTGACTATGTATACTTCCTTTAATTCTCCTAACAAAAATTACAGTTCTCAAGAGTTCCAAATATCATCCTCCCATTTAAGATATCAATATTTAGACCTTTTAAAAACAGTTTTTTTCTTTGTTGTTTATCTTTTTATACTTTTCATGAGTCATACATCTGAAGATTAATTTTTTTGTTCATTTGATTGTTTCATCAGAAATTATTTATAATCTTTCATTTCATTGAATGTTCATCTTTCCCCTTGAAAGATAATGCTCAGTTTTGTTGGGTAGTTGATTCTTGGTTGTAGTCCAAATTTGTTTGCCTTCTGGATAGAATATTCCAGGCCTTTTAATCCTTGAATGTGTAAGCTGCTTGGTTTTGAATAGTCTTGATTGTGGTTCCTTGATATTTGAATTGGTTCTTTCTGATTGCTTATAGAATTTTCCCCTTGATATGGTCATCCTGGAGTTCAACTGCAATATTCCTTGGAGTTTTCATTTTGGGGTTTTTCCAAGAGGTGATGAGTGGATTATTTCAATGACTATTTTTTCCTTTTGGCTCTAGAATATCATGGCAGTTTCATTCATGATTTCTGGAAAGATGTTGTCCAGGATCATTTTTTTTTTCATCATGGCTTTAGGTACTCCAATAATTTTTAAATTATCTTTCTTGAATCTATTTCCAGATTACCTATTTTTTCAATGAAATATTTTATATTTTATTCTATTTTTCACTTTTTAAATTGTTTTATTCTTGATGTCATTGAGTCATTCACTTTTATTCTAATTCTAATTTTTAATCAATTCTTTTTTTTTCTTTTTTCTTTTGATTAGCCTTTTAACTTCCTTGTACATTTAGTCAATTGTAGCTTTAAAGGAGTTGCTTATTCCGTGAATTTTTTTTTCATTTTACCAAATTTATTATTCTCTGTTTCAATTTCTCTGCTTCTTTTTCCAAGTTGTTGGCTTTCCCCAAAATAATTTCATAATTCTCCTGCATATCTCTAATTTCTTTTTCCCATTTTTCTTCTTTCTCTCTTTTAAGAGCCTCTTTGAACTTTTCCAAAAGAGCCTTTTGCTCTCTCCAAGAGTGCCTTTGGACATAAATTGTCTTGAGATCAATTTATGTCCCTCTTTGAGGCTTCCATTTTTCCATTGTTGTCCTCTTTGTAGATAGTGTTCTTATCTTCCCTGTCTACATAGTAACTTTCTATCGTCAGGGCTCTTTTTGCTCCCCCCACCCCCATTTTCTAAAGTTGAGCTCTACTCATATAGCACAAGGAATATCTTCCAAATTTTCTTTTGCAGGAAGTTAGAATCCTTTATCTGACTTTCTGCTGCACTAGGGTTTTCTCACTATGCTGATTTGGTCTGGCCAAGTCTAGTCTGTTATATTAGAGTTCATGTGTTCACAATTTGCTTTCTGTGGTTGAGTTGAAAATCTCACAACTCTTCCAATGGTGCAGTGCCTTTTTGAACCAGGACAGATAGCCAATGCTACTGTACTTTGGCTAATAGCTTCCTGCTTTGTGCCTGTACTGGACCACCTTTCCCCTATTCAATTAAGATAGACCTCATCTGAAGTTTTTCCAAGATATCTTAATCTGAAAAATTATAACAATTTAAATGTTTATGGGTCCTGTCACTTAAAAATCCATTCAGAGGCTTGATCTAGCTTTGAATTTGAGGAAAGCTGGGGAAAGTTCAAGCAATGTCCTAATTTCTCTCTGCTATCTTGGCTTTGCCCCTAATAGTTGTTAAGAAATTAAAATGCCCTACCACTATCAGGTGGCAGAACAAAATTTGATGAAACAAGTAAACAAGATCATAAATTTATAACTAGAAGAGATATCTGTTGTCTATCCCCCTAATTTAGAAAGAAACCAGAAATTGTGGGCTTAATAACAAAGAAACATATCAAGATACTAAATCAGAAAAAATATCGAAAATTTGTCATTTTTTATAGAGTTGTGAAATATATTTGTATGTGTATATATAAAATATGAACAATATGTAGAAATGCATATATCCACATATTTTTAATATTCTTTTAAATTTAATTATATATATATTTTTTTCTTTTTCCATTGATTTTACAAATAAGAAAGTGAGTTCTGTGGAAGTTAAGTTACATGCCTAAGGTAAGACAAATAATATAAGATTTGACACATTCTGTCTCCTAAGCTAGTTTCTGTCGCACTATATCATTTTTCATTAAGAGAGTTGTAAATGAGTGAGATTTATAACAATAATTTTCCTCAGATCTTAGATAAAATTTTACCTTCTTTCATCTAAATTTATAGCATCTTCCCTCCACCAACAATATTATTGCTCATATATCCATACTGTGTATATTTTGCATACATATACAAACACAACATAATCTTTCTCCTGACTGATCTCACAAAGTACACTTCTCATATACATATGTATATTTTACACTGCATTATATATTTCATATTACATATCATGTGCATTTTACATTATAGCTATCATATCCAACTCATTAGACAATTGATAAAGAGTTTACTTGAGGCAAATATGAAATAAATAATCTGCCAAGAAAGTTAGTGCCAAAGGTGGGACTTGAACTGAAACCTTCCTAACTCTAAGCTCAACAATCTTCTTCCCTTTAGAAGTATAAGAGACTTTAAGGTTCACAAAATATAACCCTTTAATTTTATGGTAGCTGAGATGTGACAAACTTAGATTATGGGAGTATTTATTGGGTGTGTGCATGTGTATATGAGTGTGAGGAGGAGGAAATTCAATTAGTTACTCTATCCATTGCATATGATGCTCCAGAAAATAAATATAACAATAATAACAATGATGATGATTGTGAAAATAAATCTTATATGTACCATATCAGCCCTTTTTTATTCAAAATGTTTCAGTATTAGTAAAAACAAACAAATGATAGCCTCTCATTGTAAAAATGATATAAGAATGAGAAATTTAATGATTTGAATGTCTCAAAGGTATCTAGTCAAGTTATAGAATGTAATATTCATAACTTTTAGTTTCATATTTCTTTTACTTGCATAATAAAACAAAAGATGTATGGTTGAGAAAGAAGAAAGAGAAGCCAAAGCTTAATTAGATGACCTCAAGGTTTGTAAACTTTTCTATGCTATGATTTTTAGGTAATAATCCTGGACTATTAGCTTACCTTTAAAGCAAAGCATGGTCCACATCATTGCTTGCTTTTTCAGCATTTGTTTCCAGTTTGTTCAGAATTTGAATCAGATTATTTTAATTCTGAATTGAAACTCAAAGAGAAAAGTTTCTGGTTTTACTGCTTTTATTTTTAAATGAAATATGGTTATCTGCATAAGAATGCTAGATTTGGAAATCTTTCATGTTTAAGTCTCCCTCTCTCTCCAAACAAAATGCAATATGATTTTTCTCCTGACTGTTCTCCCAAGATACTTTGACACTTCTCTTTTATAATTCCTACATAGTACATGTTACATTATATCTATCAATAGGTAGAATATAACTATCTTGTTAGAAAAATGTTAAGCGGTATACTTGAGACAAATTTCCTATGTAGGAAATAATTTGCCAAGATGGTCAGTGCAAAGGAGGAATTTGAACCTAGGTCTTCCTAACTTCAAGCTTAACAATCTTATTCCTTACCACTAGCCATCTATTATTGTTCAATCATACACATATCTTCCTTAATTGACACAAATTTGTTGAATGGATATTTTCAAGTCATGACAAATTTAAATAGAAACAAATGTGTTTGGAATCAATGGTAGATAAATTTAGGTAAAGTTATGCAAGACTTCTTGAAAGTGAAATTTCTTCCAGATCAAATTTTTGAAATTCTTTGGATCTGTAATGTTGATCAAGAAAGATCAAAGAAAAGGGAAAGATTCTAAGGCCATTTATTCTTCAAAAACACAAATGAATAAGTACTTCAATAAGAAGACATTTGAATAAAAAAAAATAACTTGAATGGTTGTCCATAATGAATCCTCTAGTCCAGAAAATCTTTGGTACCCTATTTTTTCCCCTTCATCCAAAATCAGGAGTCCATTCTTAATTGTTATACTGAGATCTGGACTGATAGAAGACTGAATTGCTTTTAAAATTAAAGGGATAACTACCTAGGCAACACTTTAAAGTGGTCTGGACAAGCTAGCATCACTATTCCATGCAGAGTAATGATGCTTCTGCCATAATTTTATGAATCCTAGTTTATGGACTGTGCCCAAGCATGTCTGCTTATTCCTGGACACAGATAGTATTGTTCACCAATTACCTGGAAAAATTATTAATTACGTGAATTTTGAAGGATAAACTTTTCCAAAATATATTATTAATAGCATTATAAAAGAAACATTTCAGGAGACAGACAATTCTTTTACTAGTTCTATCACTACATGTAGTATGAATGTAATTATACAGAACTGCTCATTATTCAATTACCACCAGTTGTAACACCATCTTCAGTTTCTGTGATGTGCTTCTGTGCATTTTTAAAAAGGTCTTTTAGCCAACTGCCATGCTTTAGTGAGTAAGAACTCTGCCCCACTATTACAAAGGGCATATAGTTTCATTTTCTATAATGTGTCACACCTAACAGCAAGTACTAAGAGAAGATGCAATCAAATTCCTGCAGCTAATAAGACAAAAACCTGCTTTCCCTGTAGATCTATCAGTTCCCAGAATCAAGATCAAATGTGCTATGGCCATCTTGCCAGACTTTGATCCCTATACCCTAAGTCTAGTAGAAATCAACAGTAAATTTGTAGCTTTGTATTCTAACTTTCTAGCCACAGTTTGTGATATTTCAGGAATCTCCAGATGGATTTTGTTTGTTTAGTCTATTTATATGCCAGCATGCAGGGTTAGACAGTATCATAGTGCACTCTGGAGCACTGTTGTGTGTGCAAATAAATTTCTTGTCCAAATTTTTGCAGCAAACTTGTGGCAAGGATATTTAAGGAGGGCCTTTTAATGAGACAATTTAAATGTGTGCCCCTAGGGTATTGTCTTGCCAGTGTGGATTTGTAAGGAGCTTCAGAGAATCCTGATCAAACAATCAAAGGATCAGCTAGTGGTGAAAATATTACCTTTAGAACTGTTAAGACAACTAGTAAGCTTCTACTATTTTGTCCTGTGAAGAAAGTACTCTTTATGGTCTTAGAGGACATTTCTCCTTTATTGACTGTATGTTAGTAGCAAGATGATAGAGATACTCTTTAGGTATGAACATATATGTTGTCAATATTTTTTGGGGGGGAAGAAGGGAAATGTGGGAGTGAGTTGAAGACTGCCTAATGAGCAGAAGTCAACTCCTTCATCACAGGTTGCCACTCTGAATTACTGCCCAAGTGACTATATCCCTGAAGATACATCCATGATGACAGTCTAGATTTACTATAACTTAAAGGTTACAACCTGCTTTGTGTAATGGGAGTAAAGATTAGATACTTCTAATTTGCTCTGACTATGGCACGTCCTGTGGAAAGGTAAATTGGCATCCAGGTTATTTCCTAGAAAATTCATAGTTCACATCAAAAAAGTTGCTTTTGGGATGATGCAACAAACCCTATGGTGAAATATGTTTCTTTCACCATAAAAAGACTGAAATTGGGAAGGGTTTCATCATCACAATTGCATGAGAGGATTGGCTACTAAGTCAGGAGATGGTCTGACTTATTGGGCAATGAAGAATTGAACTGAATATTAAATGGCAAACCAGGTGTCTTACAAATCATATTTAAATTCTAACCACCCAAAAGAGTATGACAGTATTGTTGCTTGTTTCAGTCTTTGTTAATGCATGCTTAGGAATCTCATGTTAAATAATTCTTCTTCTTTCTTCTTCTTCTTCCTCTTCTTTTTCCTCTTCTTCCTCTTCCTCTTCTTCCTCCTCTTCTTCTTCCTCCTCTTCTTTCTTCTTTCTTCTTCTTCTTCCTCTTTCTCTTCTACCTCCTCTTCTTTCTTCTTCTTTCTTTTTTCTTTCTTCTTCTTCTTCTTCTTCTTCTTCTCCTTCTTCTTCTTCTTCTTCTTCTTCTTCTTCTTCTTCTTCTTCTTCTTCTTCTTCTTCTTCTTCTTCTTCTTCTTTCTTCTTCTCCCACACTCTCATATTCCCATTTCTTAGAGATTGTAATAATAATTTTTCTAACCTCTCCATAGAAATTTGGAGAAGAGGATATTTATTCTATTCCAATGGCAGCTAATACATACAAATGATGCCATAGGTAAGCTATAAAACTGGATCCCAAAGCTCTAGTTTTCTCCCCTATTTTTGTCTCTTTCTTGAACATAGATGAGTCAGAGCTGACTAACTTTTGGCAGGACAACCTGGCAGCTAGTCTAGCACTTGTTGGAAAAGATTCAAAGCAAAAGGATTATCTCACCTTTGGCCTGGCACATCAGAAACTGACCTAAGGGAATTATTTGTATAATGAAAGTATGTGTTGCAGGAAAATGGAAATTCAGCCATGTTACAAAAATGCTTCATATTTTGATAGTTAATTCCCAGTACCTAACAATAAGAAACTCTGTCAAACCCTTCTATTAAGAGAACCTTCTAGATTCTGTACTCAGTCTTAGGTCTCTGTCTAAAGAAGATATCAACCATTTCTTGGATTTTATAGCTCTTTATACCCTTATCTTAGAGTCCTGGATCAAGTTACTTGAACCAAAATTTGGTCAAAGAATAGGACTGGAGTGGGGCTGGGGATGTAGAAATAAAAAAAGAAAAACAATGAACTTTGTAAGTCTAATGTAGGACGGCTATTCATTTCTTACACACATACAAACACTCACCACCATCCCACCACTTCCGCACACAATTTAATATGAAACTCCTAAGCATGCATTAACAAAGACTGAAATAAGCAACAATACAATTTCTATAGAATAAAGAATATGCAATATTCTATAACAATAATGTTATACTCTTTTGGGTGATTAGAAGTTAAATATCAAATATGATGAATTTTGTAAGACACCTGGCTTGCCACTTAATATTCAGCTCAACTCTTCATTGCCCAAATGCTCTTCCTCTGCTACAGTAAATATGAGGATTGTGATCATTCCTTATCTGGTAATCATTTCCAAGAACTATTGGAACATTACCAGGGCTCCTCTACCAGTACAGCAGCACCACTTATGGATTTAGAGACTCCCAATCTCTTGATTTTACAAGATTACTTCTAAGGCTGAAATTATCCATCTCAGGACCACTATTAAGTCACCTATGTTTAGGAAAAGAATCACAAAACAGATCTTTAAGATTTGAGACTTTAAGATTTGAGTTCAAGCTTGTCTAGGTTAGTACATGAGCTAGCTCCCCTTTGAAAGTAGTTTATAATTAAGGAAAATAAATAATTTAATCTTATCTCACCTCTCAGAAGATAGATTTTAAGTCTTAAAGGATTGATAATGGGGGAAAGAGATCAAGAGAATGCAATAATTTTTTCAAGTCTTATTGAGTAGAGAAATATAGGCATAGCAGTCAGTTCTCTCTGATAAAGCTCTGATTAGGAGAACCATAGGATCACCTAGGGCTTGCTGGACCATATCAAAGTAACAAGTAATGAACCATATAGTTCCTTATATATAGACAGGGCATAGTCTCAGCTCTCCAGTTACAGCAATCACAGTTACAGCAGACACAGGATTTTTACTTCCCATTACACATACACTGATAGCCACTGGGTTTTTCAGATAGGTCTATGGAGAGGACATTAAAATACAATCAAAGAATTTATCTACTTTAAGCTTTTAATTAAGTAAAACAAAACAAGGTTACTCTTAAAAGATGGAAGTGACATACCAATTCGAACCTTCATCACTCACCTCTTAAATGGAATCAAGACTGAGTATTACTGGTGGACAGAACAGTCTGTTTTCCAATTAATTTAAAGAATTACATGTTACCTTCTAAAGAACAGAGTCTACATTCATTTAATATGTCTCCCTAGGACACAGTACTTTCTCAAATAAAATTAATTCTCTATCTTAGAGTTCTGATGTCCAGTTTTGTCCATCTAATTCCTTCTTGTGGCACATAATTTCCTCTGCTTATCATTGAGTATCTTTCTCTTTTGTGTTTGCTTTTTTGTTTCTATGTTTACTCTTTTTTTTCTTGCTTTACATAACTCTTCATTTCTCTACTCTGCCTATTCACAGGTATTTTCCTGCTCAGATCAGTTGAAGAATTTAATATTGGGGAACAAATAAACCAAAAAATAATACAACAACAAAATGAATTCACCAGAGTACCAAGGGCAAATATCACCCTTCCCAAGGAATTTCCCTAAATCAGTTTTTATATGTTCTTATTTCAATGGTTCCAGTCTTCTTAAAAATATCAAGTACTTTAAAATTCTGATTATTGTTCTAGTATTTCATGAATTTTTTAAAAGAACATTTTATGAAATGCTTTCAAATTCCAAGTATTGATTAAGTTACTAATTTCTTCTCTTTTAAATTCAGTTTTCTTCTCTCTCATTTTATATTAATTAAACTTCCTTTTTTATATAATTGAAGTTCTTTTTCATATTCATTTGAAAAATGAAATTTAGCAACTTTTTTTTTTATTTGAGGCAAGTTTCCTTTTTCATCATCTATACCACTGACAATATGAATAGTTTCTCTTTTAGGGATTTGTTTTCTATACACAAAAGTTCTTTTTTTTTTCTTTTGTATTGCATGTTGAATTATGGTAGTTAAAATTTTAATGAATAGATTTTGATTTTTCATCTTCATCAATTTTGATCCATTAAGATGTATAATTCTTAGATTGTTCTGAAAATATCATCTTTCCAAATAGTGGCTTTGGTTTATGCAATCTTTGATACCATTTACTTTTTTTCTCTGTAAGATTTTTCTACTCTACTATTTTTATGCTCCCAAACTGTTAATATCTTTCCTTTATTTAGTGAGATATTTCATTATTAATTCAAATGTAATTAGTCTGCTGACTGAAAGAGGTTCCTCCACTTAGTTCTACATCATGTGCTCTAAATTCTTAGAGTGTGGTCAGTCCCCATATTTCTTTATATATCTTCTGGATATAACACTATTGACCTACTCTATCTTCCTGCATACTCTTCTTCCCTTCCACTCCCACATTTTCATGATGCTACTCTCTTGATGTTCCTTCTATGTATTTGATGCCTTCCTTTCAATCTCCTTTATCTGGAACATCATCAATCTCATCTATTGTAAAATGAAGCTTATTTGTATATGATGATATATGCACATACACATACATACAAACATACATGCATACATATATGTATGTACACATATATCCATATGTATTATGTAATACTGTACATTTATCAACATAATTTCCTGCAAAGCAAAAAGGTTTATAATTTTCTAAAATCAAAATTGTTCATCTCATCTTTTGCTAATTAAGAATTACCCACATTCAAAACCATGAAAAATAATTTCCTTTTACAAAAATAAAAATAATTATACATTTGGGTAACATAAATATTTGGAGCTTATTGTGGTACATGGCATAAGATACTGGTTTAAATACAGTTTCTATGGAACTGCTTCCCATTTTCTTTTTCAGCTTTGCTTGAAAAGAAATTCCTAACCTAATTGTTTTCATTTATCTGTTTCTTTACCTTGGATTCAAAATGGCCTCTCTGTACCATTGTTTCCTTATTATGTTTATATGTTGCATTATATATATGTTGCATTAATCAATTTATTCATTTTTAAAATTGTACCTTGTTTTGAAGATTATTGTTTATCTTCTCTTAATCTATATACCTTATAGTTTCATAACTATTAATTTCATTTCAGTCATTTGTTTTTGGCATATAATAGGGCAGATTTACTTGTTTATTTATATTAATGATTGTTCAGTCAGGCCATAAATATATATATAAAGTACTCTAATTAAACAACAACAGGAACATTTGGGTATATGATGAAAGACAAAAGATAGGCCCAGCTCTCAAAGTCTAAAGGTGGTAGCAACATGCAAACAAAAAATATAAAAAATTAATAAAAATACAGAAGGAAGACATGTTTTGTGAATTGTCAATCTTTTTTGGAGGGGGTCAATTTTTTGATCATTAGCTAATAATTTTATTTCTTTTATTTTTTTTAATCCAATATGGACTTTTTATCTATTTACTCATTTTGGAGGTCTTTCTATAATAATTTTAAAATAAAAAACTGGAAGTCACTACAAGTATAACTGAGTTCTTTCAGTTGTCTCTGTTTACAAAGCTGCATATATAATACTTTTTAAATATATATAGCTTAATTATTTATTTGTTTTGATGTGCATTGCTTTATGAATTATTTTGGAGAGAAAAAAACAGGAGCAAAGGCAAAAACCATGGGAGAGAAAAAAAATGAAAAAAAAGAAGTGAACATAGCATTTGTTGATTTATATTCAATCTACATAGTTTTGTTTTTTTTGAATGCAAATGAAATTTTCTGTCCAAATTCTATTGTGATTGCTTTGAATCACTGAACCACTAAAATGAATTGTCTTTCATAATTGATCATTGCATGTTCTTGCTTTTATTAGGTAGAATGTATTCCTGATTGTGAATGTTCCACTCAGTATCAGTTCATGTAAATCTTTCCAGGCCTTTCTAAAATCAACTTGTTCTTCATTTTTTACAGAACAATAATATTCTATTACCACAATATACCACAGCTCTTTTAGCCATTCCCCAGATGACATCTACTCATTTTATAGCCATTTGCTACCAAAAAAAAAGAGTTGCTGCAAACATTTTTGCACATGTGGGTCCTTTTTCCTTCTTTATGATTTCCTTGGGATACAGATCCAGTACAAGCACAGCTGAGTCAAAGGGTAATTTTATAGCCCTTTGGGCTATAATTGCTCTCCAGAATGATTAGATAAGTTCAAAAATCCACTAACAATGAATGCATTAGTTTTCAAATTTTCCCCTATTTGCTCCAATATTTGTCATTATCTTTTCTTTTCATCTTAACCAATCTGAGAGGTGTGAGGTGGTACCCCAGAATTGTTTTAATTTGCATTTCTCTAATCAATAGTGATTTAGAGCATTTTTCATATAATTATAGATGACTTTAATTTCATCATCAGAAAATTGTCTGTTTATATTCTTTGACTATTTATCAATTTGGAATGATTTATATTCTTAGAAATTTGACATTGTTCTTTATATATTTTACAAATGAGAGCTTTAAGGATTTTTCCCAGCTTTGTACTTCTCTTTTAATATTGTTTCTCTTGGTTTTGTTTATGCAAAACCTTTTTTAATTTTAAATAATCAGAGTTGTCCATTTTGCCTTTCATAATGTTCATAATGTTTGCCGTTCATAACGTAGTTCTTCTTTGGTCATAACTTTCTTCCTCCTCCAAAGATCCAATAAGTAAATTATTCCTTGCTCTCCTAATATGTCTATGATATCATCCTTTATGCACAAATCATGTACCCATTTTGATCTTATTTTTGTATGGGGTGTAAGATGCAGATCTATCCTGAGTTTCTGATGTATTGTTTTCCAATTTTGCTAGCAATTTTTGTCAAATAATGAAATCTTATTCCAGAAGAGGAGTTTGGGGGTTGATCAAATACAAGATAGCTATAGGCTTTGAATATTGTGTTGTGGGTATTTAATCAATTCTACTAATCCATCGATCTATCTCTTAGTACCAAATGATTTTGATAATGGCTGCTTTATAATATAAGTTTAGGCTTGGTAATGCTAAACCACCATCCTTTTGGTTTTTTTTTTTCCATTAATTCACTTAATATTCTTGACCTTTTTGTTCCTCCAGAAGAATTTTGTTATTATTTTTCTAGTTTATAGAGTAATTTTTGGCAATTTGATTGGAATGGAATGAACAAGTAAATCAATTTAGACAGAATTGTCATTTTTATTATATTAACTTGGCCAAGTCCGGAGCAATTGATACTTGTATAGTCATTTAGATTTGACTTGGTGTGAGAAATATTTTGTAATTATTTTCATATAGTTTCTGGGTTTGTACCTGTTTGGCAGGTAGACACCCAAATATTTTATTTTGTCTACAGTTATTTTAAATGGAGGTTCTCTTTCTCTCTCTTATTTTAGGTTTTGTCAGTAATATATAGAAATGCTAAAGATTTTGTGAGATTCTTTCATATCCTGAAACTTTGCTAAAGCTGTTAATTGTTTTGAGTAAATATTTGGGTGATTTTCTAAGCATATCATCATATCATCCACAAAGAATGATAGTTTTATTTCCTCAGTGCCTATTCTAATTTTCTTCATTTTAATTTTGTTTTCTTATTCCTAAAATTGATGGTTCTAGTACAATGTTAATTAATTGTGGTGATAATAGACATCTTTGCTTCATCCCTGATATTACTAGGAATATGTCCAGCTTCTCTCCACTACAGATAATTCTTGCAGTGGGTTTTAAATAGACACCTCTTATTATTTTAAAGAAAGATTCCTTTATCCCTATGTTCTTTAGTGTTTTTAATAGAAATGTGTGCTGTACTTTGCCAAAAAGTTTTTTTCTGCATTTATTTAGATTTATCATATGATTTCTGTTGATTTTTCCTATTATTGACCCAGCCCTACATTCCTGGTATAAATACTACTTGGTCATAGTATTTTATCCTGCCAATAAGTTACTGTAATCTCTTTGTTAATATTTTATTTAAAAAATTTGTATCAATATTCATTAAGGAGATTGGTTTTTAATTTTCTTTCTCTGTTGACTTTTCCTGGTTTAGGTATCAGTACTATATTTGTCACAGAAGGAATTTGGCAGGACTCCTTCTTTACCTATTTTTCTAAATAATTTATATACAATTGCAATGCGTGGGCTAGTTTTCTGGAGGTCCTTTGGATGGGCCTTGGTCTCATTAGGATAGACACCACAAGAATGGTCCGGCATAGAGTCTAGAGTCTTTATTCTATCCCAGTCTTTATCTTAGTGGAGAAGTGCAGAAGGCAGGAGAGCCACCAAGAGGATAGTCAAAAATGGAATGTCTCATTTCTAGTCCATCTCAGCGCTTAAATACCTTATTGTAATTACATCATTACAGCATACTGAGTATGTGTGAACTTGAGAACCATTATATCACCATGCTAAGTACTAAGTATATGTATATAAATAACCATCATCTCATCAATTCCATTGAGTTAACATATTGTTGTAAGTAATCTTGTTTCAAGTATACTTCTCCAAAATTCCCCAATATCTGCAGTCCTCCACACACAATATTTTTCATATTTATTCAACTTATACTGTTCTCACTCTCAGCCATACAAAGCAAGAAGGTTAAAAAAAAGCAAAGCTTAATATGTGTGTATGCCAAAATATTGACAAAATTATTTTCTATAGTAGCGAAAAAAAATGGAAAGAAAGTGTATGTCTCCCTATTAATAAGGCTGTATACAATGGTTCTATAAATGGTGGTATATGAAAAATTGTGACACATTGTGATATAAGCAGTAACAAATATTATTTTTTAGGGGAAAAAAACATGAACCTGACTTGAGTTGATAAAAATAAAATAAAGCAAGCCTATGAATAATTATTATATGATTATATAAATAAAAACAATTAATGACACCTAGAAGCAAAGAGAAATTATTATAGATGACTGATACTGGAACATTTCTTTTCTCTCTGTTGACAGGTGGTATTCTATAGATGCAAAATCTTATATACTATTAATCTTATTCATTGTACCTCATGGCTTTGCTTGTACATTTATTTTGTTCAGTTGTTTGCTTTATGTTAAGAATGTTTTATTGGGAAATTGATGTTGTATAAAAATTCATAAATATGCTTTTTAAAAGAAATGCAAACTATATCACTAATGAGACTTTCATGTGCCATTTATTGTCTTTCTTACAATGTTTCAATTAAAGTATATAGAAATGTAAAAAGAATGGACCATAGGTGATAGCATCAGCTCTTTTGAGACTATTGTGTTGCAGCGGTCCTCAAACTTTTTAAATAGGGGGCCAGTTCACTGTCCCTCAGATTGTTGGAGGGCCAGAGTATAATAAAAACAAAAACTTTGTTTTGTGGGCCTTTAAATAAAGAAACTTCATAGTCCTGGATGAGGGGGATAATGGTCCTCAGCTGTCACATCTGGCCCTTGGGCTGTAGTTAGAGGATTGTAAAGCCTATAAACAAAAGATAGGCAAATGTCTCTCATGCCCAGAAATTTTAAGTGATTTAAGATTATAATTCAATTTCTATATTTTTGCTTATTCTCCAATAAAGACATGAATCTTGAAGAACCTAATTTTTCAATATATGAAAAATAATATTCATAGTGTTATAAAACATTTCATGAATTTTGCTTATTATTCTGTTATTAATTAGGTCTCTTATTCTAGAAAAATAATATCCTCTCTTAAGGTCTTGGTTCCCTCATATGTAAAAATAAGATAGTTGAAATGTATAATCTCCAAACACTGTACTAAATTGTAGTGAGGGGAGATAGAGACTTCCCGGCCACAATGACGAAGAGGACACACATATCTACTTAAGCTCCGCATTTTTCTCTCAGAATTTATTTCATGACAAGTCTCGGAATTAGTGCTTAACTGAAAAAAAAAAAACCCACAAATAATTACCAAGAGAAGACATCCTTGAAATTCGCCAGAAAAGGTCTGTTTTTGCTAGAGGGCAGGGACGGTTTTAGATCAGGTGCAGGCTGAGGGCAGGCAGTGGCAGCGAGAGCATGGCAAAGCAGCTCATAGCTGAGCAGACCACAAGGGGGTGGGGTGTGATCTCAGCTGTCTCTGCCCAGAAGTTATAGAAATAGAGGGTAAAATAGAAATTGAAAGAATTCATTGAATATCTACTGAAGGGGATCCTAAAATCAAAACACCAAGAAATATAGTGGCCAAATGCGAGAACTATCAGATGAAGGAAAAAATACTGCAAGCTGCTAGAAAAATTCAATTCAAATATAGAGGAGCCACAATAAGGATTACAAAGGATCTAGCGGCATCCACATTAAAGGATCGAAGGGCCTGGAATATGATATCCCAAAAAGCTAAGGAACTTGGTATTTATGGTTAAAATAACTCACCCAGCCAAAATGAGCATCTTTTTTCCAGGGAAGAAGATGGACATTCAACAAAATAAGCGAATTTCACCTGTTTTTTTGAAAAAATCAGAACTTAATAAAAAGTTTGATCTACAAATATAGAACTCAAGAGAAACCTAAAAAAGATAAAAATAAATCTTGGGAACTATATTTCTGATATAAAGATATATAAAGAATACATGTATACCTTGTTCTAGAAACTAGAGGTGGAAAGGAAATTGTGCCAGAAAAAGGGTAAAGTGGTGGTACTACATCTCATTTATTTTAAAGCAGCAGTCACCAAAACCATTTGGAATTGGCTAACATAGATAAGTTGACCAGTGGAATAGGTTAGATTCACAAGACAAAATAGTCAACTACAGCAATCTAGTGTTTGACAAACCCAAAGTTCCTAACTTTTGGGATAAGAATTCATTATTTGACAAAAACTGCTGGGAAAACTGGAAATTAGTATGGCAGAAATTAGGCATGGACCCACACTTAACATCATATACGCAAGATAAGATCAAATTAGGTCTGTGATTTATGCATAAAGAACGAGATTATAAATAAATTAGAGGAACATAGGATAGTTTATCTCTCAGACTTGTGGAGGAGGAAGAAATTTGTGACCAAAGATGAACTAGAGACCATTATTGATCACAAAATAGAAAAATTTGATTACATCAAATTAAAAAGCCTTTGTACAAACAAAACTAATGCAAACAAGATTAGAAAGGAAGCAACAAACTGGGAAAACATCTTCACAGTTAAAGGTTCTGATAAAGGCCTCATTTCCAAAATATATAGAGAATTGACTCTAATTTATAAGAAATCAAGACATTCTCCAATTGATAAATGTCCAAAGGATATGAACAGACAATTTTCATATGATGAAATTGAAACTATTTCCACTCATATGAATGTTCCAAATCACTATTGACCAGAGAAATGCAAATTAAGACAACTCTGAGATACCATTACACATCTGTCAGATTGGCTAAGATGACAGGAAAAAATAATGATGAATGTTGAAGGGGATGTGGGAAGGGACACTGATGCATTATTGGTGGAGTTGTGAACGAATCCAACCATTCTGGAGAGAAATTTGGAATTATGCCCAAAAATAGCCCCAAAGAGATACTAAAGAAGGGAAAGGGACCTGTATGTGCCAAAATATTTGTGGCAGCCCTCTTTGTAGTGGCTAGAAACCGGAAAATGAATGGATGCTCATCAGTTGGAGAATAGTTGGGTAAATTATGATATATGAATGTTATGGAATATTTTTGTTCTGTAAGAAATGATCAGCAGGATGAGTACAGAAAGGCTTGCAGAGACTTATATGAACTGATGCTAAGTGAAATGAGCAGAACCAGGAGGAGATCATTATATACTTCAATACCGATACTGTATGAGGATGTATTCTGAAGGAAGTGAATTTCTTTGACAAAGAGATCTAACTCAGTTTCAATTAATCAGTGATGGGCAGAAGCAGCTACACCCAAAGAAAGAACACTGGGAAATGAATGTAAACTGTTTGCATTTTTTTTTCTTCCCGGGTTATTTTTACCTTCTGAATCCAATTCTTCCTGTGCAACAAGACAGCTGTTCCGTTCTGCACACATATATTGTATCTACTATATACTGTGACATATTTAACATGTATAGGACTGCTTGTCATCTGGGGGAGGGGGTGGTGTGAGGGAGGGGAAAAGTTGGAACAGAAGTGAGTGCAAGGGATAATGTAAAAAATTACCCTGGCATGGGTTCTGTCAATAAGAATTTATAATTATTGCAAAAATAAATAAAAGAAAAAAAATGAATTGTAGTGATTCTGTGATTACAATTACATTATCATTACAAGTGGATTATCTGTCTGGATCATAGAATCTGCTCTGATTTTAGGGATCACATATTCAAAAGAGCTCAATTATCTCAAATATCAGCATCCTCTCTAAAATTGAATTCACATACCTTACTTTATTATATAATAACAATAACATAGGACAATTACAACTATAAATATAGGACAATTCACAGTCAACAGAGAACTTCAGACATCACCTCATCACATCTCCAAATAGTACTAGAACAGGTTGGCCTGATATCTTACTCTATCTTCCCAACAATACTAAGATAATTTGACCCTAGAGCAGATGATGTATATTAAAATATCTCCCCAAAAATGTGGGCGATAATTTCTCTGTACAATGCTTTCAGAAAAATCTGTTTTATGACCATTTACAAAATGCTAATCTTTCTAATTTTTTTTTCTTTCTTTGTAGTGCCACTCATAAACCTACAGTTCTTAATGTCGATTTAAATTATGGTTAATAAAGAGTTGCAAAGGAGTTATATTTCTACCATTGACTTAAAATTTGGATTAAAAAACACTCCATTTCAAGGAGGACTGCTTTTTTATCTTTGAAGAGCTAACATCATTGCAGAAATATTTTCTACTGCAGTGAACATTCAAGCAGTCTACTTAAGGTATTATTAAAAAAAACAACAAAGAAAAATTATTTGAACTGAAATTAAATACATTGCTATAGATATATAAACACAAGTTTCCTTTTTAAGTCTATGTCCATTCTCTAACTTATTTTAGGCCATGTGTCTTACCTCTGATACAAAAATGATCCACAATATGATTAGACTGAACATTATTATGGACATTTAATGAAATTTTTATGATTGACTGCTGCATGGTTCTGCCAACTCTTTCCCCAGAGCAAAGTCAGGAGAGCATCATGAATCAAGGGCAAAAGAAGGATTCCACTATGCAGATACATTGTGGAACTTTTAAAACTTGCTGATGGGCCAAATTATACCATTAATGATATTGATGTTTGCATTAAGCCATACCTACTTCTCTCTAGATACAGGAAATGTCTACAGATTATCAGGGGTTAGCTGGATAAGTACTAGTTATCACTCATTATGTGGTCAGAGAGCTTCTGATTTCAAAAAATCACTGTCATAAGAAATACAAATACTTTTCATTAAAAATGAAATCATGCTCATAAGAGAACGAGTTCAGGAATTAATATTTACTTCCAGTCCTATAGAACAGCACATTATTCTGATAATTCTATTTTCAGGGGAAGTCTACATGAGAGACAGATTGCTTTTCTTTTTGATACACATACACACACATACACATGTATATATATATATATATATATGCACATATATTATGTATATAAACACACAAATGCATCTGTATATGCAAAATACAGAATACCTATGTATACTACATAAACATATATAACTATGAATATTTGCACATGTGTGCACACATATATGTGCCCAGAGATACCTGTACATGTGATTATACATACGCAGATATGCACATACATCTCAACTAACTTTTTCTTTGTTTTTTTTTCCCCCCACATTAATACCTACTTATTCACAGAGCTATACTAATACATGTGCCTCTTTTTGCCAATGTTTATGCTAGGGTACATTGTTTTCATACATCTTAGATGAAAATAAACTCAAGTTTTTTTTTTTGTTTGTTTGTTTGTTTGTTTGTTTTGTAGTCAGATAGATACATAGCTAAACAAAGATCTGGGAATTTTGCTTAATAGAGCTAGAATTGAGTGGATAGTGATATATTTTATTTTTCTTCAGGAACTAGAAACAACTAAATAGTATACTGAAATAACAAAATGAGCTTTGAGCTAAGGTGATCTGTGTTCACATTCTTCTTCTTACACTTATTACCTTTGTAACCCATGGATAAGTAATTTTACCTTTTTCTCAGTTTCTTCACATAGAACAGAATATATTTTAATTCAATGACCCCTTACATACTTACAGCTATATACTGAGAATCTAACTAGCAAAAACAATTAAAGCAATGCCTCCTTTCCCCAATCCTACTGGACATATTCCAGGTAAATTCTATTCTTGCTCAATCCCATCCTGTTTCTCCTCATGGAGGGTAGATCCCCAGCATTGGCTTCCTTCATAACACCTTTCACTTCTAAATTTTGTACCCTAACATCCAAGTTCTCTATTTGAAGCTTATTCTTCCATCCACTTTTACCTCCTCATCAATTAAGTTTGTCTTTAATAAATAACAGAAAAATATTTTTCATGCTACTTAACCCAGCTATCTTTTTTGTAATATTTACTAGAAATTTAGAATCTAGTCATTAATAGAATGACTAGTTATGACTCTGACTGAGATTTGGCACTTTTTTTTAAGCTAATGAAATTTTTCACTAAATAATTTAGTGAGTTGAGGAGATAAGATGCTTACAAGGAAGACTAAGTAACTATCTTTGCAACATTTGGAAAACAAGAACCCTGTGAATGTCTGAAAACTAAAGCAAAATGCTGGAATTTAAATGTATCTTCATTAAAACAATGTCTTATACTTGGGGGAATAGTTAAAGGTAAATAATAGAAGAAATTAGAGATGAGATAGGCTCACTATTTGACAAAACTGCTGCAAAATTTGGAGATTATTTTTGAAATATATGACTATGGAAAATAGGAAAAAATATGACAAAGTTGTTTTCCCACAAAGAAAACCTATATAGTTAAAAATAAACTTGTATATATAATTTTTAAAAATCTTAACAGTGGGGGTTCTTACTCCTTCATTCATAAGACTCTCATGTCCAATATATACACATATATGTGTGTATGCATGCAGGCATATAGATATATACATATATATATAATATATAATCTATATAAAATAAAAATGGTAATAATCATCAGAAATCATTAAAATAATTTAGTATTGATTAAGAAGCAAAAAAGTTACAGATTAGGCACACAACATACTCCAATACATTCTCCTTTTAACTACTAAACTGATTTCCTAAAAATACAGTTCCAACTATAACACAGCCCTACTTAGTATATAAGTGTATACATGATATATATATATATATATATATGTTTGTGTGTATATATGCATACATATATACACATATGTGAACATAAACATATACATGCATATTAATATATAAGCATGCATATGAACATTTGTGTATAATTGATTCTTTGTAATTGATTATTTTTAAGAATAAGAACCCATCAGAATAAGAATAGTCAAAGAATATAAAAAAACAATTTGATTGCTAGTAAACTAGTAGTGGTATTTGAGAAAACAAACAAAACAAAAACAAAAACATGTATAGTAGAATTCCTACAAGATTGGAAAAGGCCAAATGTCATCCCATTTTTTAGAACAATGAAAACAAACAAACTACACTCCAAGAAAGTTGATTTCCATTTTCAGAAGAATTTTAGAATATGTCACTAAAGAGATGAGGGAATGTTTAGAAATGAAGTTTTGTTTATAAAAAGCCTGGGTTTAATAATAACAGATAACGCCAAGCTAACATTTTTTATTTTTATTTTTTGACAGAGGCATTAAACTTGTAGAAGGTAATGTGCTGGACATCTCTAGTTTGTGCCTTCTAACTATAGTATTCTTCTGGGCCCTGTCTTAGGTCTTCTTTTCTCCATCTCTACTACCTCACTTTATGATCTCCCCAGTTTCAATGGATTCAATTACCATCTCTGGGCTGATGATTCTTAAATCTACCTATTTTGATCCAATTCCCTGGGTGACCACCAATCTTACATCCCCAAATTCCTTTCAGATATCTCAAAATGCATGTTAAGGAAAAACAGTGAACTAATTTTGTCCAAAATGGAATTCACTATAATTCCTTCAAAATCTTCCACCCCACCTCTGCCCCCTGTTACTAAAGAGGACAACATTATTCCTTCCAGGTCCCCAGAATGGCAACTTAGGCAGCATCCTGGACTCTATTTCTTAACTACCATGCTCTGACTACTGCTATTGATTCCTTTTAAGTCCCAACTACAGGAATACTTCCCCAATGTTTCTTACTTTCAGTGTCTTCCCTCAGATAGTTATTTCCTGTTTTCCCTTAACTATATTAGTTAACTTTTCATATAATTGTGTGGTTTACCTAATTAGTTTTTAAAATATTTGAGGGCAGAGACTACCTTTTGATTCATTTTTTATTCTCAGCACTTAGCATAATGCCTTATCATTTAAGAGGAGCTTACTAAATGTTTATTGATCTACTGATGTAGTCTTTCTAGATTTTAGCAAAGTTTTTGATACAACTATCAAAGTATGATTAATATTATTATCAAAGTATCAAAATATAAAATATCTCATACTATTGGAGAAAGTGATTGATGTGGATTAGAAAAAAATTACATTATACAGGTTTAGGTCTTTCCCCCTAATCAATCAAATCTCAAAGATCAATCATTAATCATTCAATGTCAAAAAGCTTTGCTTGATTCTCTTTTCTTTATGTACTCTCTAACATAGTGACTGACTCTATCAGATCATATTAATTATCATTTTGCAGTTGAGTCCCAAATCTACATGTCAAATCTTACTTTTTCTCCTGAACTTCCTATTAATAGTTAAAACTTTATTTCCCACCGGCATCTCAAATTCATCCTACACAGTAAGAGAAAATAGATACTCTCTTTCAATCCCTTTAATTACTTTGGTGCCAATTCTCTGTTATTCACTTTTGTTCTGTCATTTTTTTGGTCATTCTTCTTGGCAGAGAAAACAGAAACAAAATACAATGAAAAATTTTGGCTTCTTCTGTAGAAAGTTATCATTATGGGGGTCAAAGCCAAGATGATGGAGAAGGCACACATGACTTTCTAAGCTCCTCTTATACCCTCATTACCAGTTTTTAAAATAAGAATCAAAAATAGCTCTCAACTGGTAAAATTCCCAAAGATGGGTAGTACAACAATTTTCCAGACTAAGATAATCTGGAAGATCACCAGAAAAGGTTTGTCCTGAGGGGTGGGAACAGAGCAGGGCAGGCAGGGATAGAAACAGGAGAGGGGGTGGTATCCCTAACAGGAAGGTTTACAGAGAGTTCTCTGACATAGATTGATTGCTTGGTTGCAGAGTAGTGGACCAGCAGAGAAATTACAGCTAGGGTAGAGGGTACTCTGAAGGATGCCAGAGCCTAACAGGACCTGGCTGTGCCCTCCCAGGACCAGAAGTGACTCAGCACAGACCATAACACAGCTCTGCAGAGGCATTCTGCAGCTAGGAGCTTTCCCAGGATGGGGGGGGAGGGACAGTCATAAATCTGCGCAGCAGGGGGCATAGCCCAGGGCAGCATCTAATCTGCACAGGACCCACACAGAGCTCTACAGGGTCGGCCTGGGGCAGTGAAATTTACCCAGCTCAAATACCCTTCCCAGGCAGAGACACTTTCAGTGCTGTGACTGGGAGGGCAACTACTAATATTCAAAGTAGGCTTTTACAGGGGCAGTGATACGTTCAATGCTCAGCCTATAGCCCAAAGGCAGTCACTAATCCTCACAGTTGGGCTCCTCACAGGACACTTCAACAGCTTGACCTGTGATACCCAGGCCTAGTCACTTCTGGGGTGGAGAATTTCCCAGAGCACTCCCACAGATCGGCCACTCTCTGCAGCCCATAGACAAGAGAGTTACTGTCTATATATTTCTCCCTACTCTGCAGAAGAAACTGGTAACCTCCTTGCCCTGAAGGCAGACCCTAAAGGCTTTTAAATAATGAGTAAAAAAATAAAAAGGATTATTGATAGCTTCTATACAGAAAGAGAGCAGGTTTTCAACCCTAAGGAGACTAATAGCAGAGAGAGAGTCTTCAGACAATACCCCAAAGGGGGATGTAATCTGGTCCCCAATACAAAAGGCTCTCCTAGATGAAACTATAAAAAAATCTTAAAAAACAACTAGAAGAAAAAATGGGGAAAGGAAAGAAGCTATGCAAGAGAGCAACAACTTCCTGAAATTTGAATTAGAAAAAGTAAAGAATTCACGGAATTGCAGGGAAACAGAATTTGTGAATTGGAAAAGGTAATGAACTCCCAGGAAAGCAGGATTTGTGAATTGGAAAAGATAAAGAACTCCCAAGAAAGTAGGATTTTTGAATTGAAAAAAGAAAATAACTCAGTTAAAAAAAAAAATTAGTGAAATGGAAAAAAATTCCATAAATTGAAACAACTCAATTTAAAAACTCAAATGCACATATACAAAAAGAAGTAAAAAAAAAATCTAATGAAGAAAATAATTCATTAAAAATCAGAACTGAACAAATAAAAATGAATGCTTCATTGAGACATAAAGGATCAGTCATACAAAACCAAAAAAATGAAAATGTAGGAAAAAATGTTAAATATCTCCTTGGAAAAACAATAGACCTGGAAAATACATCTAGGAAAGATAATCTGAGGATCATTGGACTTCCTGAAAATTATGATCAAAAAAAGAGCCTAGATATTATTTTACAAGAAACCATCAAAGAGAACTGCCTAGAGCTAATAGAATCACAAGGTAAAATAGGCACTGAAAGAATTCATTGAACACTTTCTGAAAAAGACCCTAAAGTAAAAACTCAAAGAAATATTGTGGCTAAATTTCAGAATTTTCACACTAAAGAAAAAATATTACAAGCAGCCAGGAAAAAGAAATTCAAATACCAAGGTGCCACAATAAGGGTCATGCAAGATCTGGCTGCCTCAACATTAAAGGATCAAAGGGCCTGGAACATGATATTCTGAAAGGCAAAAGAACTTGGAATGCAGGCAAGAATAAACTACCCAGCTAAGCTGAGCATTTTCTTCCATGGAAGAAGATGGACATTTAATGAAACAGATGAATTCCATTTGTTTCTAAGGAAAAAAAAAAAAAAAACAGATCTAAACAAAATAATCTGATCTCCAGCCATAGGACTCAAGAGAAGCAGAAAAAAAGTAAAAAGGACTCTTGAGAACAGTATTTCTGTTGTGGATATACATAGAGAGTACATGTATTATTTGATTTTACTGATATAACATAAAAAAGGGAAGTGGAAACGGAAAGGGGATAGTGTCAGAAAAAGGGAAAGGGGAAGATAAAAAGAGGGAATCTACATCCCATGAAGAGGCAAATGAAACCTTTCATAGATGAGGGAATTTAGAGACAGGGAGGAACATTTTGTGAATCTTACTCATCAGAGTTGGCTCAAAGAGAAAATAAGTGACATATTTGTTTTACACAGAAACTTCTCTCACCCCATTAAAAAGTTGAAGAGGAAAAGGGAAAAGGAAAAGAGTAATAAGTGAAGGGTACAAGAAAGGGAAAAGGATTCAAAGGGGGAGGGAGGGATCCTAAAGAGGATGAGCTATGTGATGCAAGTGGGGCCCATAGGTTTAATACTGGGAAAGAGGGTAAGGGGGGGGGGGAGGAAAAAAAAGGAAAAGCTTAATCTGGGGATAATAAGACAGCAGGAAATACATAATTAGTAATCTTAACTGTAAATGTGAATGGGATGAACTCTCCCATGAAGCAGAGGTGGATAGCAGACTGGATCGAAAGTCAGAACCCTACAATATGTTGTTCAAAGGAAATATATTTAAAACAGGGAAATACATACAGAGTAAAGGTAAAAGGCTGGAGCAGAATCTATTATGCTTCAGATGAAGTAAAAAAAAAAGCAGGGGTAGCCAGCCTTATCTCAGATCAAGCAAAAGCAAAAATTGATTCAATTAAAAGAGATAAGGAAGGAAACGATATCTTGCTAAAGGTTAGCATAGACAATGAAGCAATATCAATACTAATAAATATGCACCAAGTGGTATATCATCTAACCTCCTAAAGGAGAAGTTAAAAGCATTGCAAGAAGAAGTAGACAGCAAAACTACAATAGTGGGAGATCTCAACCTTGCACTCTCAGAATTAGACAAATCAAACCACAAAACAAATAAGAAAGAAATTAAAGAGATAAATAGAATATTATAAAAATTAGGTATGATAGTTCTTTATAGAAAACTGAATGGTGATACAAAGGAGTATACTTTCTTGTCATCAGTTTATAGAAGCTATACAAAAACTGACCATATATTAGGACAAAAGATATCAAAATTAAATGCAGGAAAGCAGAAATAGTAAATGCTTTCTATTCAGATCACAATGCAATAAAAACTACATTCAACAAAAAGTAAGGGGTAAATAGACCAAAAGTAATTGGAAATTAAATAATCTCATCTTAAAGAATGATTGAGTGAAACAGCAAATTATAGATACAATAATTTCACTCAAGGTAATGACAATGAGGAAACATCATACCAAAATATATGGGATTCAGCCAAAGCAGTAAGAAGGGGGCATTTAATAACTTTAGAGGCTTACTTGAATAAAATAGAGAAACAGAAAGTCAATGAATTGGGCTTGCAACTTAAAAAACGAGAAAAAGACCAAATTACAAACCCCCAAGCAATTACTAAACTTGAAATTCTAAAATAAAAAGGAGAATTTAATAATATTGAAAGTTAAAAAAAACACTACTGAATTTATAAAACTAAGAGTTGGTTTTATGAAAAAAAAAACAATAAAATAGATAAACCTTTGGTAAAATCTGATTAGAAAAAGGAAAATCAAATTCTTAGTCTTAAAAATGAAAAGGGAGAACTTTTCATCAATGAAGAGGAAATTAGAGCAATAATAAGGAGTTACTTTGTCCAACTTTATGCCAATAAATTTCATAACCTAAGTGAAATTAATGACTACCTCCAAAAATATGAACTTCCCAGATTAACAGACGAGGAAGTAAATTGCTTAAATAGTCCCATTTCAGAAAAAGAAATAGAACAAGCTATTAATCAACTCCCTATGAAAAAATCCTCAGGACAAGATGGATTTACATTTGAATTCTACCAAACATTTAAAGAACAATTGGGCCCAATGCTATATAAAGTATTTTTAAAAATAGGGAATGAAGGAGTCCTACCAAATTCCTTTTATGACACAGACATGGTACTGATACCTAAATCAGATAGGTTGAAAACAGAGGAAGAAAATTATAGACCAATCTCTCTAATGAATACTGATACTAAAATTTTAAATAAGACATTAGCAAAAAGACTTCAGAAAATCATCCCCAGGATAATACACCATGATCAAATAGGATTTATACTAGGAATGCAGGGCTGGTTCAAAATTAGGAAAACTATTAGTATAATTGACCATATTAATTACTAAATTAATAAAAAAAAATATGATCATCTCAATAGATGCAGAAAAAGCATTTGATAAAATCCAACATCCATTCCTATTAAAAACACTTGGGAGTATAGGAAAAATGGCCTTCCTAAAAAAATCAGTAGACTATTTAAAAACCACAAAAGCTCATGTAATGGGGAAAACAACCCCCAAGACGGATGAAAAAGGTTGCCCATATCACTATTACTATTCAAACGTATTAGAAATGCTTTGGAATTGGGAAAAGAGTTTAGAAAGAGCTTAAAGGGGAATTAGAGGGGCGGGCCGATGGGAGAAACACCGCGATTTCTAAGCTCTTCTTACCCCTTTAATATTATATCGAGCCTCAAAATAGTCTTGACTGCCATAACTGTAAAGATAAGAAGGAACAACCACCCGAAGAAATCCAGTCCTGAAAAATGGTTGGTCTCCAGGGCGAGATCAGGCAGATGGGGAGAAAATTAGGGTTCCGAGGAGGTCCCAAACGAAAGGAAAGCACAGATTTCAAACACGTAGCCCCAACCTGAAAGGAGTTTTCCTTATGTGATCCTGGGGGGGAGGGAGGGATTATAAAGAGGGTAACACATGTTCAAGAGGGGTACATAAATTTTGGGGGGGAAATAGGGTGGGGGGAAGAATAAGAAAACCACAAAAATTTAGGATGGGGAAATTAAGATTTAGTAATTTAACGTAAATGTGAATGGGATGAATTCCATAAAGGGAGGCAGATAAGACTGGATAAAAGCGAACCCTAAAAGGTTTAAAGAAAACATTTAAAAAGGAGATAATAGAGAAAGGTAAAAGGCTGGAGCAAAAATCTATTATGCCAGGGAGCAAAAAGAGGGGAAACCATCCATCTCAGATCAAAAGTAAAATTGATGTAATTAAAAGAGATAAGGAAGGAAACACACCTTAAAGGGAATAAAAAAACAAATCAATATTAAACATATATGACCATGGATGGATCCAACTTCCTAAAGGAGAAGAGAGGGTTGAAGAAAAATAAAAAAAAACAATAGAAGATCCAACCTTCCTAGAATTAGACAAACAAACCACAAAACAAATAAGAAAGAAATTAAAGAAGAAATAGAATATTAAAAAATTAGGTATGTTGGATCTTGAGAAAATTGAATGGAGATAGAAAGGAAATATTTCTTCTGCAGTTCATGGAACCTATTCAAAATTACTTATTAGGACATAAAGACCCAAATTAAATGAAGAAAGGAAATAGTAAATGCTTTTCAGATCAAGAATAAAATATTCAACAAAAAAATTAGGGGAAATAGACCAAAAGTAATTGGAAACAAACAACTATCTTAAAGAATGATTGGGAAAGAAAATTATGATAAATTAATAATTTCCTTTAAGATAATGACAATGATGGACATCAACCAAAATTGGGATGCACCAAAGGTAATAAGGGGGGAATTTTATATCCTTAGAGGCTTATTGAATAAAACAGAGAAAGAAAAGAAATGAATTCTAAACTAAAAAAACTAAAAAAGACAAATTAAAACTCCCCAATCTAATACTAAATTGGAAATTTAAAATTAAAAGGAGAAATTAAAAAATATTGAAAGTAAAAAACTATTGAACTAATTAATAAAACTAAGAGTTGGTTTAGGGAAAGCCAATAAAAGATGTTTTGTAAACTATTGAAAAGGAGGGAGGAAAATGAAACAGTAGTCTTAAAATGAAAAGGAGAACTTTCCACCAATGAAGAGGAAATTAGAGAAATAATAAGGAGTTATTTTGCTAATTTATGCCAATAAATTTGATAACCAAAATGGGACTACCTAAAAATATAGACTTCCCAGACTAAAGAGGAGGAAGTAAAGTTTGAATAGTCCCATTTCAGAAAAAGAAAAGAACAGGCAATTAAAAACTCCCTAAGAAAAAAACCCCAGGACCATGGATTTATATGTGAATTTTTACCAAACATTTAAAGAAAATTGGCCCAATGCTATATAAAATTATTTAAAAATAGGGAATGAAGGAGTCCACCAAATTCCTTCATGACACAGACATGGTACTGATACCTAAACCAGGTAGGCTGAAAACAGAGAAAGAAAATTATAGACCAATCTCCCTAATGAATATTGATGCTAAAATCTTAAATAAGATATTAGCAAAAAGACTACAGAAAATCATCTCCAAGATAATACACTATGATCAAGTAGGATTTATACCAGGAATGCAGGGCTGGTTCAATATTAGGAAAACTATCAATATAATTGGCCATGTTAATAACCAAATTAACAAAAACCATATGATCATCTCAATAGATGCAGAAAAAGCATCTGATAAAATCCAACATCCATTCCTATTAAAAACACTTGAGAGTATAGGAATAAATGGACTTTTCCTTAAAATAATCAGCAGCATCTATTTAAAACCATCAGTAAGCATCATATGTAATGGCGACAAACTGCATCCATTCCCAATAAGATCTGGAGTGAAACAAGGTTGCCCCCTATCACCGTTACTATTTAATATTGTATTAGAAACGCTAGCTATAGCAATAAGAGCTGAGAAAGAGATTAAAGGAATAAGAATAGGCAGTAGAATAGGTTAGGTTCAAAGGACAAAACAGTCAATAACTTTAATGATCTTGTGTTTGACAAACCCAAAGACCCCAGCTTTTGGGATAAGAACTCACTATTTGACAAAAATTGCTGGGAAAATTGGAAATTAATATGGCAGAAACTAAGCATTGACCCATACTTGGGTAGAATGACAGGGAAAGATATTGCAGAATGTTGGAGGGGATGTGGGAAATTTGGGACACTGATACATTGTTGGTAGAATTGTGAATATAACCAGCCATTTTGAAGAGCAACTTGGAACTATGCCCAAAAAGTTATCAAACTGTGCATACCCTTTGATCCAGTAGTGTTTCTACTGAGCTTATATCCCAAAGAAATCTTAAAGAAGGGAAAGGAACCCGTATGTGCAAGAATGTTTGCGGCAGCCCTCTTTGTAGTGGCCAGAAATTGGAACTGAGTGGATGCCCATCAATTGGAGAATGGCTGAATAAATTGTGGTATATGAATATTATGGAATATTATTGTTCTGTAAGAAATGACCAGCAGGATGATTTCAGAAAGGCTTGGAGACACTTCCATGAACTGATGCTGAGTGAAATGAGCAGGAGCAGGTGATCGTTATATACTTCAATAACAATACTATATGATGATCAGTTCTGATGAACATGGCCTTCTTCAACAATGAGATGAACCAACTCAATTCTAGTAGAGCAGTAATGAATTGAACCAGCTACACCCAGTGAAAGAACTCTGGGAGATGACTATGAACCACTACATAAATTCCCAATCCCTCTATTTTTGTCCACCTGCATTTTTTATTTCCTTCACAAGCTAATTGTACAATATTTCGAAGTGCAATTCTTTTTGCACAGCAAAATAATTATATGGACATGTATACTTATATTGTATTTAACTTATACTATAACATATTTAACATGTATTGGTCAACCTGCTATCTGAGGGAAGGGGTGGGGGGAAAAAGGAGAAAAGTTGGAACAAAAGGTTTTGTAATCGTCAATGCTGAAAAATTAACCATGCATATATCTTGTTAATAAAAAGCTATAGTAAAAATAAATAAATAAAGATTTTAAAAAATTAAAAATTTTTAAAAATAAATCAATATTATAAAAGAAAGTCATCATTATTCCACAACTCTAAATAAAAAGATACTATCTCTTCATTAATTTCTTTTTTTTCTCCCAAAATAGTTTAAAAATCTCTTCCTTACTCTCTCCTTTCAATAATCCATAGTTTCCTTCAAAAGCCTTAATTTATTCTAAGGCTTAATAACATTCCAGACACTAATTGATAACATTATATTACAATTTTTTAAAAAATAGTATTTCTGAAAGTAATCATGTTTCCATCTTTTTTGCAACCTTTAAAAAAAATCTAAGTTTATTACTGACTTCTTTGAATATCACTTGTTTTCTCCAGAAATCTCTTATTTTGGAACCTGCATTTTGTAAATTTTAATTTAGTATCAGTTTTAAAGGCTTTATAACATCTTAAAGAGCCATTTATTCTGTAATCTAACATCTAATTTTTCCATTCTTATTAATAGAAATATATATTTGTTCATTGGAGGAATCACATCTTTTTAGTTGATATGGTAAAGCATAAAATGGCTCCTTATTTTTTATCAGAATTTGGAAAAAATCCATTCTCAATTCAACTAGCATGATTCACAAAATCATTTAAATTCAGAGTCTGAGAAGACCTAAGCACCCATTTAGTTCAATCTGTACATGAATTAGAAATTCCATTCAGACATACCCAACTAGTGGTAATCCAACATTTTTTTTGCTCCTAGTAACTTGTAAAGCATTATATTCCGTACTCAAAAAGTATGAATTTTTAGGATTGTTTAATGTTAATTTTGGCTGTTTTCTGTAAAGAATTGAGACTCTTAAAAGGTGTGCTTGAATCAGACAACAGAGCACTTAAGGCTAATTACCTACTGGACAAGAACTCTATTAGCATGTTTGGAAAAATGGCCCTTCTTACTATTCTTTGCTGGTTTGATCATTTGGTGTATACAGATAATCGTAGGAGGGATTAGAAGGCAGAGTGAGAGAGGCAAGAGAACTTCACTTGGCTGCAGCACGAAGAGGAGAAAAGTTTGGAGATTCTGGACTCTAGATCCTTGGCAAAATGCCTGGCAGTTTTGTCTATATCCTTCACTCCTCCCCCTAAAGACCAAGGACTTTTGCTTATTCTGACTCTGGTTCACCCTGAGGCCTCCAGGGAGCTAGCCCAGACTTCACAGTATTCTGTGACTTTAACCTCTTTATTATATCTATCTTTGGATAAATGGGACATTTCAGAACCTTTGTCCATATGTCTATCTTTTATATACTTTAAGACAGTTATGATATCTCCCTATGTTTCCTCTTCACCCGGCTAAATAAATCCAATTCCTTCAAAAATCCTGTATATGGCATGATAATTAAAACTTTCATCTACTTATTACTAACCATGACAGAAAGATCTGAGTACGAATTGAGCTTCAAATACTTATTAGCTGTGAAACCATGGGAGAGTCAATATATTTCTGTTTCAATTTATTTATCTATAAAATAATTCTAATAGCATTTACTTTCCAGGGCTGTTGTGAAGTTATTATTTGTAAAATGTTTTATAAAATTTAAAGGCCCATTTAAATATTATTTCTATTATTACCACCTTTGACATCATCATTGATATTAATTTTTGGTTTCTTTTACCTAGTTGTTCTCAAGCTTATAGATATCCTTCCTAAAATATGACGACAGAACCAAATACAGTGTGTTGGATAGGATCTAGTGAGAATAGAATACTGTGGGGCTATCATATCCTGGGCACTATACCTCTGCAAAACTATGATCAAACTATTTTTGGTGCTTCTTTAGCATATTATTGACATATATTGAACCTGTATTACATTAAAATATTCAGATCACTTTCAAATAAATTAGACATGCAATTACTACATTGCATATGTGATGCTGAGTTTTACCAAAATGTAAAAATTTACATTTCTCCTTATTAAATTTGATCTTAGATTTTGTTCAATATTCTAATCGAGCAAGAATTGATTTTTTTTAAGCATGAGAAGTGAGGGAAGTAGGGATATTTAGTTATTTAGAATAAGAAACATTGCCTAGAAAAAGAGTACAGTTCAATTTGATTATAAACTGTACTCTAAATCAAAGAGATGCTAATTGGTTCACTTATTACACAATGAATTATAACATTTTGACTCAGTGGTTCCATTTTAGATTCCATTATGTCTTAATCACACTGACAATATGTTCTTGAATTTAATGTGAAAAATATTAACATTATTTTTACAGTCTATGAAATTAAGCTTCAATAAACAAGAAAAAATATTTACATTTAAAAAGTCCCTCCTGCCCAATACCTAACATAGTGCTTTCTACAAAGTAATCATTCAGTAAATATTGATTATTTAACTATCACTTGATTTTTACCAGCCCTTCTGGTCAGAGAATCTTAAAATTGAAAGGGACAATGGATATTATTAGGTTGAAGGATTATATTCTAGAGTTTGTCATCTCATTTTTAGAAAAATGATTCTAAATATTATAGAAATATTTATTTTTGAAGCAGATTATTAAATCTACTTTAATAGAACTTTTATATTATGAAGTCAGAAAAAGGAGGATTTGAAACATCTGAGGTAAATTGAATTACACACATGCATACAAACACACACATACACAGATACATACAGTCACACTACTTATAAAATACTGTGGTAGGAATTCTATAAGATAAATTACATAAGATGCTATGCTGTCTACTTTAGTGGACTTTATATTCATGAAAACAGTCATCCTGAAACACTTTATCTTAAAAAAATTCTCCAAAATCATAAATGTAAGAGGAAAGAAAAGTCATCACTCTTGAATTTGATTTAATCAAAAGCAAATCACTCTTTTGTTGTTGTTGTTGTTGTTGTTTGTTGTTATTATTTATTTCCTGAGTAGTGCTGTTCTATTGCAAGTGATATCCCCAGGAAATATCAAGATTCTCCAAAGGTCTCACATGTCTGTGTGTTTATGTTTAATTTTTTCCTATTTTTTCTTTGTTTCTTTGACTTCTCTCAATTTTTACTTGCTATTAATTTGACTGTTTCCAATGGCACACCCTTTGTCTATAATTCTCTTTGTCTATGATTTTTATTTGACCACCAGTACAATTTCAACCTTCTCTTCTTTTATATTGGCTTCTCATAGAATGGAATAACTTCTTATGAAAATGGGGTTAATGTATTATTTTGCTTTTGCCTTCAGGTCCCTTCTATCTTATGGAGAACCTGAAATATAGCAGAAATTTAAAACATGCCTGCTGATTAATATATTGATTGATTCTACTGCTTACCACTAGGAATATATAAAGAAAACATTAATTTGTTATTAATAATATAATTAACATTTATATAAATTCTTTAGGTTTGAAAAACAAATTTGAATTTTCTATACTAATTCTATGTGTAATATTCCCCTACTATATTTCATGTTTTGCTTCTATATTATATTATCTCTGCCAGGGCAAAGCAAAGCCAGATCCCTTAATCTGAAAAAAGTCAATGATTATAAAAAGTCTAATTTTGTTCATCAAACTTAAAAAAAAACATACACTATACATTGTATCATGGTTACCAAAATTGGTATATTAATATATTTTGATTAATATATACAAATAATTGAATAATATACTAATAATAAATTAGTATTCTTTTTCATTTGTGTTAAGCTAAACTAAGATAAATGCTTTCCCATAACATTATCCATTAATTTTAAAAACCTTAGTTCACTTATCAATTATTAATATGGTTTGTTTATTTAATCTATATAGGATATAGTTTGATAACTGAAATATAGTTTGATAACAAAGGATAATGACATATGAAAACTTAAATATTATGCTTTAAAAATAGGCTTAAAAGCCAAATTTTGATCCATCTTGGTTAGTATTTTATTCTTATGGTAGTACTCAGTAATATTTCTTAAAGGCTGAATTATCCCCCAATATGTGAAGACCATATTTTAGTAGGTAGATAAATAGATAGACAAATGTATGTGTATTCTTCAGTCAAATCTATCTTCCCCCAATTATCCACATAAATAAATTTATCTAAATTTATACTAAATATTTTATATACTAATTTTATGTAACAGATGTCTCCTTGATATAAGTACTTCTTACAATGATATTATTTATGAGTCAATCAAGCATTCAAAAATCATTGATTAAATCCAACTATCTACCAAAAACTATTTTAAGTATTGAAATATAAATGCAAAATTGAAACAATCTGTGTCCTCAAGGTATTTCTTTTCTTTGAAATAATTATATATATATCCTCATTTCAGTCTGTTATTTTTTAATTTGTGGAACAGAGGAAAGAGTGTAAAGTTGAATCATTTCACAAAAACTAAATTAGAAAGAAGAAGAAAAGCTTAAATCTCCTGGCATATAAGAAGAAATTCCAAACAAATGGCAGTAAGCTTATATAAATATCTCAAGAGCTCACTGTTAACCTATTGAATCTTCTTATCCCAGTATCTAAGATTTCAAAAATGATCTTCAAAATTACAAAGAAAATCTATTTTATTTCTGTCATTTTTCATAACTGAAGTACTAACTACTTTATTACATATGATTTTATCACATATCACAAAAAAACCAGTTTTTTAATATATATGTATATTTGTTATAAATATATATATATATATATATATATATATATAGATACATACATATAGATACACATCCAAACATATAGGACATATTTGTATATGTTACTACTTCAATTCTAAATGTATTTAGGAAATATTCTAATTCAAGTTTTAATTTTCTCATTTGTGATCTGAATTAATTTGGTGACTTTTTTGTTGTTGTTATCCTTATATATTGCAGAAAGTAGATTGTATTATTATCCTGAAAGCTTGTGAAATGTAGAGAGGATGATCTATAATCTGAATAGCTTTCAGAAATGTTTTAAAATAATGAAGAGTTTACATTTTCTTTTGTATTCCTTCTCAATTCTCTATAGAAAATTCCATAAAATATGAAGGAGAGAAGGAATATATGTAGTATTTAACCTGCAAATTATGAAAAGAAGCAACTAAAGGAAAAAAAAAAACTTTTCAGAAGATTATTTAAAAATTCATACTGCTTCAATTTTGACAGAATTTTTGCCAATGTGTCCTTTAAAGTAGTAATTCTTCAAAATTTATCTGGGTGAGTCTAAGAATTATATTGCTTTTTTTTTTTAAATTTACATTCTCATGGACCAACCAGTATATTACAAATTATAAGCATATATAGACCAAATTGAAATTCCAATTAATATTAAATGGCTAGTTTTAATGTAAGCCATAGCATTAGAATCCATAAAAAAATTAAAAAAAAAACTTAACTATGTCTAAAGCAGCCAAGAACTTTCCTCTCTCAACCTAGTAATTAGTAATAGACATACTGGCAATCAGTTCAGCTTGATTTGATTCAATTAATTCAGTTCAATCTCATTCAATTCAAATTGATTGAATTCTGGTTCGCTTCATTTGAATTTAATTGATTTGAATTTAGTCCACTTTTTAAAAAATCTACTATACATGATGCACTAAGTACTGGGAATAAAAGAAAAAGAAAAAAAATCATATCTTCTCATATAAATGTAGGGGAATTACCTGTGTCAAGGCACAGAAATGCAGAGAGGGAAATGTCAATAATTATGCAATTTTGTCTAGAAGCTAGATTGAGGGACACTGAATTTAAACCAAGAAAAGATTGGATCCAAACCATAAAATGTTTTAACTGCTATGCTGAGAAGTTTGCATTTTATTCAGAAGAATTAAAGAATCTAAAAGATTTTTGAGCTGTTAAACAAAGTATTCAACTCTCTCCTGAATGTAATTAAGGAACTTGAAGTTCAATTCTAAAAGTTATTTTCTCAAGTTAGCCAATACTCTATAGGCAAAGTATGTGGTTTATAAGACAGCTGACAGAACAATTGATTTGCAGCCAGGAAGAGCAGATTTTAATTCTTACCTCAGCAATATACTTAATTGTATGATCTTATACAAGTCCTTTAAATTCATTGTCTGTTTATTTACCTATAACATGAATGTTAGAGATAGATTCAGTGACTTCTCATTAAGGTTTTTTTCAGATGTGAAATATCTATCATCTTTCTGTGGACTCATATATTAAGGTATGATCCTTAATATCTAAACTTCATTGTGGGTAGAAGCAATATGGCTGAGCAGAGCTGCCATTCCAGCCAAAATCTCCTAATATCCCCCTCCAAACAATTCTAAAATAACATATCAGTAGAATTCTACAGCAGCATAGCCAGGGTGGGATGTAGGAGGGGAAGTTGCTGTGAAACATTTTTCCATGACAAGACAGCTTGGGAGTTTATAAGTGACACTTGAGTGGGCGTTAGGCTGGAAAAGATGAGACTGCAAAGCATCTGTGGACCTTAGAGGCAATTGCAACTGGAGCAGCAACAGCTTTGAAAATTTATAGAATGTGGAAAGTAGGGAAATTGGTCAATTGGTCAAAAAGAGATTACAGGAAACATTGTGCTACCATTGGGTATAGTACTGAGCTCTGTTTGACAACTCAATTGCTTCTGCTGAATTCCAGGTCACACTTCCAATTCAGAAGAATGCTAGCACTAGTAACTGCAAGGAAGCAGGGGTTTTCCTGGGGAAGGATCAAACAGTAGACAGTGTGACTGAACAACAAAAGGAGGAAAAAATACTAAAGAGAATAACTTAGCAAAATATTTGGTCAAATGAAAAGAATTACAAAATATCATGGAAAAATATTATTTTTAATTACATGTAAGAACTTTTTTTTTGTTTTAAATTATCTCCCATTTCTCTTCCTTCAACCTCTCCCTGAGAAGACAAGAAATTTGATCCAGATTGTATATTTATAGTCATACAAAACATATTTCACATTTCACAAAACACAGATTGCAAAAGAAACACAGGCCCTACCCCACCTCTCCCCAAAAAAAGAAAAAGAAAAATATTTTTTAAAAGTATGCTTTTAGTTTGCACTCATTTTCCCTGGAAGCATATACCTTTCTTTATTGTAAGTTTTTCAGAAACATTGTGGATCAATGTTACTGAGAATAGTCAAGTCATTCCCTGTTGATCTTCCTACAATATTGACATTATTGTGTAAAATGGTCTACTAATCATTTCATTTGGTTCCAGTTCAATTAAGTGTTCCCAGGATTTTCTGAAATAACCTTATTCCTCATTTTTTTTAGTATAATAGTATTGCATTGCATTCATATGCCATAACTTGTTCCTGTGCTACCCAACTGATAAGTATCCACCTGAGTATTCAATTCCTTGCTATTTATACATATTTTTAAAAAAACAAGCCATTCAGATTTTTTATCTTTGGGGGATATAGAGATAGTAGTGATGTTGTTGATCAAAGGGTTTGCACAGTTTTATAGACCTTTGGGTATGGTTCTAAATACATTCTCAGGATGGCTGGATCAGTTCACAACTCTACCAAGAATTCATTAGTGTCCCAATGTTTTAATATCCCCTTCCTCATTTATTAATTTTTCTTTTCAGTCATATTAGTCAATATTATGAATGTAAAGTGGCAGTTCAGAGTTGTTTTTATGTCCATTCTGCCCATTTAAATAATTTAGAGCTATTTGTTTATTTCTTTATTTTTAGTTTTTTGCTGAAGCCATTGGGGTTAAGTGAATTGCACAGGGTCACACAACTAAGAAGTGTTAAAGTGTCTGAAGCCAAATTTCAGCTCAGGTACTCCTAATTTCAGGGCTGGTACTATATCCACTGTACTACCTAGCTGTCCCAAATTAGAGCTTTTTTAATGATTATAGACAATTCTAATTTCTTCTAAAAAAAATAGCTCTTAATATTGTTTGACCATTTATGCATTGGGAAATGGTTTGAATTTTTATTAATTTAACTTTGTTTTCCAAAAAAAGGAAAAATATTAAATATTGAAATATTTAAATTAATCATTAAGAAAAATCATCCACATGTTCTAAAATGTTTATATCAGTTCTCTGTCTTGGCACAAAACTGGAAATTTCAGGTATGATCATCAACTAGACAATGGCTTAACAAGTTGTGGTATTGATTGTGATGAATAATAATGTGCTATAAGAAATGATGAACTCAATAATTGTAGAAATATCATGGAAAGATTTAGATGAAATAATGAAGAGTGCAAGTACATTGTACACTATTACAATAATATTGTTTTAAGAACAACTCTGAGTAAATAAGTCATTTTGTCTCCTATAACAATACTGATTAACTGTAAAAGATACATGAAGAAAGATGCTATCTGCATCCAGAGAAATAACTAATAAATAGAATTACATATAGAATAATCATATATATAAATGAATATGTGTGTGTGTGTTTGCGTGAGTGTGTGTGTGTGTACCTCTTTGTGTGCAATGGTAGCTACCTCTAGGGGGAGGGAAGAAAAAAAAGGGAAAAAAATTTATGTGATGATTTTGTTGTATATTTGTCATATATTTTAAAAAAGAGCAAGTTTTACATCATATATTTATAATTGCAAACCCTTTGATGCAGAAGTGTTTCTACTGGGTTTGTATCCTAAAGAGATCATAAAAGAGGGAAATGGACCCACATTTGCAAAAATGTTTGTGGCAAGAAGCTGGAAACTGAATGGATGCCCATCAATTGGAGAATGGCTGAATAAGTTATGGTATATGAATATTATAGAACATTATTGTTTTAAAAGAAATGATCAGCAGGATGATTTCAGAGAGGCTTGAAGAGACTTGCATGAATTGATGCTAAGTAAAATGAGCAGAACCAAATCATTTTAACAAGATTATATGATCATCAATTCTGATGGACTTGACTTTTTCCAACAATTGAGGCCAATTCCAATGATCTTGTGATGAAAAAAGTCATCTACACCCAGAGGAGGACTGTGGGAACTGAGTGTGGATCACAACATAACATTTTCACTCTTTTTTGTTGCTGTTTGCTTGGTCATATTGTATTAAACAGGTAACAAAATGTTATCCAAAGATCTGATAAATAATTTATCCCTTATTATCCTATTTTGTTTATGATATCATACTTTATGCCTACTATTACTCAATATTGTACTAGAAATATTGGCTTTAGCAATAAGGGGGGAAAAGCAATTAAAGGAATTAGAATAGGCAATGAGGAAATAAAAGTATTGCTCTGCAGATGATATAATATACTAAGAGAATCCTAGAAAATCATCCAAATACCTGCTCAAAACAATTAACAGCTTTAGCAAAGTTGCAGTATATTAAAAAAAACCAAGCCACACAAAACATTAGCATTTTTATATATTACCAACAAAATCTATCAGCAAGATAAAGAAAGAGAAATCCCATTTAAAATAATTATAGACAAAATAAAATAATTGGGGGTCTACCTGCCAAAATAACCCCAAGAATTATATGAACACAATTACAAAAGACTCTCACACAAATAAAGTCAGATCTTAACAACTGGAAAAATATCAATTGTTCCTGGCCTAGCCAAGCTAATATAATAAAAATAACAATTCTGTTTAAATTGGTCTACTTGTTCAGTGCCATACTAATCAAACTGCCAAAACATTATTTTATTAAACTAGAAAATAATAACAAAATTCTTCTGGAAGAACAAAAGGTCAAGAATTTCAAGAAAATTAATGAAAAGGAAAAATACAAAGGATAGTGACTTAGCAGTATCAAATCTAAAACTATATTATAAAGCGGCAGTCATCAAAACAAATTAGGACTAGCTAAGAAATAGAGTAGTGGATCAGTGGAATAGATTAGATATATACAATACATTAATCAAGGCCTGTAGCAATCTAGTATTTTATCAATCCCCAAACTCTAGCTTCTGGAATAAGAACTCACTATTTGACAAAAATTGCTGGGAAAACTGGAAAATAATATGTTGGAAACACAGGTTAGACCTACATCTCACAACTTATACTACAATAAGGTCAAAATGGGTGTTTGATTTAGGCATAAAGGATGATATCATAAACAAAATAGGATAATAAGGGATGAATTATTTATTAGATCTTTGGAGAAGGGGAAAATTTATGACCAAAGATGATCTAGAGAACATCATGAAAGGCAAAATGGACAACTTTGATTACAATTAAACTAAAAAGTTTTTGCACAAAGAAAACTAACAGAAACAAGATTAAAAGCCAAATACAAAGCTGAGAAAAATCTTTATAGCCAATATATCCAATAAAGGTCTCATTTCTAAAATATATAAAGAATTGTGTCAAATAATGAGAAAACAAGTAATTCACCAATTTATAAATGTTCAAAGGATATCTATAAACAACTGTCAGATGATGAAACAAAAGCCATTTATAATTATATGAAAAAATGTTCTAAATCACTACTGATTAGAGAAATGCAAATTAAAACAACTATGAGGTACTACTTCATACCTCTCAGATTTGCTAAAATGACAAGAAAAGATAATGATAAATGTTGGAGGGGATGTGGGATAACAATTGGTGGAGTTTGTAACATGATCCAAGCATTCTGGAGAGCAATCTGGAAGTATGCTCAAAGGACCCAGCAGTGCCATTATTGGGTCTATATCCTAAGGAAATCATAAAGGAAATAAAAGGACTCATATATGAAAAAATGTTTCTAACAGCTCTTTTTGTAGTAGAAAAAACTGAAAAGTACTAGAGACCCATCAGTTGGAGAATGACTGAACAAGTTGTGGTACATGAAGGTAATGAAATATTATTGTTCTCTTAAAAAATGATGAATAAGCTGTATATACAAAAACCTGGAAAGATGTGCATGAACTATTTCTTAGCAAAACAAGCAGAATCAGGAATGCATTGTACACAAGAAAAGCAAGAATATGTGACGATCAACTATGAAAGACTTCTCAGTAATTCAAGATACCAAAGCAATCTCAATATACTTTGGATAGTAAATGCCATTGACATCCTGCAAAATAACTAATGGAACTGAATATAAATCAACACATGCTATCTTCACTGCTTTTTTCTGTTTGTTTTAATCCTTTTGCTCTGATTTTTCTCTCCCAACATGATTCATAAAACAATGTGTATTTAAAAAAATAAACTTACTATAATAAAAAAATCAAATCAAAAATAAAGAAAAAAAATCAAATAAAACCAAGTTTCTGAACAGAATTTGACAGAATTAAATTATTCTCCAGCTCAAGATAGATTGAGAGGACCTCACAAAAAAGAGCGGGTAAAACTACCATCTACTGTGAGAGAAAAAAACAACAACAACAACAATAACAACAACAACAACATACATAGGGGGATCCTGTACTGAGGGCCATGTCTCAGACTTATGCAGAAAGCTTGGGATAATGCCCCTTTTACTCTTAGGAGCAGACCTCAAACATAGAAAGCACAAAAGAGGAAATACAAAAAGAGAAAGAAAATAAAATGAACAAAAAACAAGCCAACAAACGAACAAAAACCTTAACCATAGAAAACTACTATGGTCTCAAGAAAGACCAAAACACTAATTCAAGCAAGGACAAAATGTCCATAGAGGAATTTAAATCTCAAAGAGTGATGTGATTTGGTCTCAAGCTCAAAGAGGCTTTTTAGAAGTATTCATAAAAGATTTTAAAAAGGCAAATAAGAAATGTAGGAGAAAAAATAAGAAAAGAAACAAAAGGTATGCAAAAGAGAGTCAACAACTTGAAAAAAGGAGAAAAAATTCACTATGGAAAACAATTCCTTAAAAAAGTACTATTGGCCAAATGCCAAAAAAAAAAAAAAAAAAAATCCATTGAAGAAGGCAAGACCTTGAAAACTCGAATTAATCAAATGGGAAAAGAGAAAAAAAAAAAAAAAGCTCACTGAAAAAAATCAGATATTAGAACTAGACAGAACAAATGGAAGTTAATGACTCTGAGACATCAAGAATCAGTCAAACAAAATAAAAAGAATGGAAAAATGGAAGAAAATGGAAAATGCCTCATTGGAAAAGCACTCAAGCTGGAAAATAGATCCAGAAGAGCCAATTTTAAAATTATCTGTCTACTTGAAGACCATGACCAAAGAAAACTACCCTGATATACTAAATTTAGAGGGAGAAATAGTCATTGAAAGAATTCATCAATCACCTTTGGAAAGAGATCCCACAATGAAAACCCCAAGAAACATTGTAACAAAACTCCAGAAATATAATCTCAAATTAAAAACACTGCAAGTTGCCAGACAAAAGCAATTCAAATATCAAAGAGGAATATCATATTCCAGAAGGCAAAGCACCTGGGGTTACAACCAAGATTTAACTAGACAGTGAAAATGAACATCATTTTTCAGGGGAGGAGATGGATCTTTAATGAAATTAGAGACTTTCAATAATTTCTATTGAAAAAAAGTCTGAACTAAAATGAAAATTTGATTTTCAAACAGTATTCGAGAGAAATATAGAAAGGTAAATACAGGAAAATATCAGTACCAGAAATTCATCAGTACTAGAACTAAAACTGTATTATAAAGCAGCATTCATCAAAATTATTTGTTACTGGTAAGAAATAGAGTGGTAGATTAGTGGAATGGGTTAGATAAACATGACATAATAATCAATGCCTATAGTAATCCAGTATTTGTTAAATCCCCCAAATTTAATCAAATTTATTTGTTACTGGTAAGAAATAGAGTGGTAGATTAGTGGAATGGGTTAGATAAACATGACATAATAATCAATGCCTATAGTAATCCAGTATTTGTTAAATCCCCCAAATCCCCCAAATCCAGCTTCTGGAACTCACTATTTCTTTTTTTTTTTTTTTTTTTTCTTTTTTTTTAATGTAATAGCCTTTTATTTACAGGATATATGCATGGGTAACTTTACAGCATTAACAATTGCCAAACCTTTTGTTCCAATTTTTTACCTCTTACCCCCCCACCCCCTCCCCTAGATGGCAGGATGACCAGTAGATGTTAAATATATTAAAATATAAATTAGATACACAATAAATATACATGACCAAAACGTTATTTTGCTGTACAAAAAGAATCAGACTCTGAAATATTGTACAATTAGCTTGTGAAGGAAATCAAAAATGCAGGTGTGCATAAATATAGGGATTGGGAATTCAATGTAATGGTTTTTAGTCATCTCCCAGAGATCTTTTTCTGGACATAGCTGGTTCAGTTCATTACTGCTCCATTGGAAATGATTTGGTTGATCTCGTTGCTGAGGATGGCCTGGTCCATCAGAACTGGTCATCATACAGTATTGTTGTTGAAGTATATAATGATCTCCTGGTCCTGCTCATTTCACTCAGCATCAGTTCGTGTAAGTCTCTCCAGGCCTTTCTGAAATCATCCTGTTGGTCATTTCTTACAGAACAGTAATATTCCATAATATTCATATACCACAATTTATTCAGCCATTCTCCAACTGATGGACATCCGTTCAGTTTCCAGTTTTTAGCCACTACAAAAAGGGCTGCCACAAACATTCAAAGGATATGAACAGACAATTCTCAGATGAAGAAATTGAAACTATTTCTAGTCATATGAAAAGATGCTCCAAGTCATTATTAATCAGATAAATGCAAATTAAGACAACTCTAAGATACCACTACACCCTGTCAGATTGGCTAAGATGACAGGAAAAAATAATGATGATTGTTGGAGGGGATGCGGGAAAACTGGGTCATTGATGCATTGTTGGTGGAGTTGTGAACGAATCCAACCATTTTGGAGAGTAGTTTGGAACTATGTCAAAAAGTTATCAAACTGTGCATACCCTTTGATCCAGCAGTGTTACTACTGGGATTATATCCCAAAGAGATTATAAAGAAGGGAAAGGGACTTGTATGTGCAAGAACTCACTATTTCACGAAAATTGCTGGAAAACCTGCAAAAATAATATCAGAAATTTGGCATAGACCTTCATGTCATAACCCATTCCAAAATAAAGTCAAAATGGGTACATGATTTAGGGAATAAGGAGTGATATCATAAGCAATTTAAGAGAGCAAAGGATAGTTTATCTATCAGATCTTTGAAGAAGGAATTTATGACCAAAGAAGTACTATAGAACCTTATGAAATGCAAAATAGACAATTTTGATTATATTAAATTAAAAAGGTTTTTTTTCACAAACAAAAGTAAGATAAATAATAATAAAAGGGAAGTACAAAACTGGGAAAAAATTTTACAGCCAATGTTTCTGATAAAAATATCATTGATAAAATATATATAGAACTGTGTCAAATTTATAAAAAGTACAAGTTACTCCCAATTGATAAAAGATCAAAGGATATGAACAGACAATTTTCAGATAATGAAATTAAACCCATCTATAGTCAAGTGAAGAAGATAGGAAAAGGAGGAAAAAGGACTCATATGTGCAAAAATGTTTGTAGCAGCTCTTTTTCTTGTCCCAAAGATTTAGCAATTCAAATAAATTTTGGATAGAAAATACTATCTGCATACCAAAAAATACTATCTTGCATACCATCTACTATGGAGATTGAATGTAAATGAAAACATGCTATATTCATTTGTTTTTTGTTGTAGTTTTCCCCTTTAGTTCTAATTTTTTTTTATCCCAACATAATTCATAAAGACATGTATATTTTAAAAATTAAAAGACATGTATAACCAAAAAAAAAAAAAATACTGATTGATAGCTTGTTCAATTTCTTTTTTCTAAATTGATTTGTTTAAATATTTTATTTCCTCTTGTTAATCTGAACAATTTATATTCTTCAATCATTTAGAGTGTCATATTTGTTAGCCTACAATTAGACAAAATATCTCCTACTTTTTACTTTCTTTTTCTTATGTAAGTTCACCATTTTTATTTTCTAATCTTTTTTTAAATTTTTAATTTCCTAATTACATATAGAAGCAATTTTTCCTTTTATTATGTATGTGCATTCATTTTTTATATATTCCCTTATAAATCATGTTGGGAGTGAAAAATCAGAATAAAAGGGGAAACCACAAGGCAAAAAATAAAACAGAAGGAAAAGAAAAAAAATCAACAGGGCTTGTGTTGATTTACGTTCAGTCTTCATACTTCTCTCACTGCATTTGTATGGCATTTTCTATCCAAAGTTTATTGAGTCTGTCTTGGATTCTTAAACAACAGAGAAGAAGCAAGTATCATAATTGATCATCTTACAATCTTTGTGTATGTTATTCTGGTTTTACTTGCTTGTATTTGTCGTAATTTAGGAAGAAAGATCATATGTCTAAACATAGTTTTATTCCATATTATTTTTATTTATTTGATTTAAAAAACCCCACTAAATTCTGAAATACAACTGAAACATTAACAGATTAATTTAGTTTGAAACAACTTAAAAAGATAGCTAGATGATTAATAAAAAACATAAATTAATAATAAATCAAAGTGATTCTTTAAAATAATTGCTCCATCCCGTTTACAAAATGCCTATAATATATATCTTTATTCATGTGTATATTCATGTGTATGGTGAAGTAAAAGGATACCTCACCAGATAATATGTGCACCTTTACAATGACCTTTATCTAATTTATTTTATTGTGATTAATTTTAAAACTTGAAAAGCAATTTCTCTTCCCCTAATTACTATGGCAATATTTTATTGGACCACACTTTTATTTGCCTTGCAAATTGTATTCTTTCATCTTGATGATACTTCTCTTTAGGCAGAAAACAAGGAGTTAACAAATTTAAATTAAATCTAAGGCAACTGATTTAAGTTTTCTTTTCATTTTGTATGTCTTACTTGATTCACTACTTTAGAGCAAACACTAGCTCTGAATATAACAAGAAATAACAAAATATTCAACTTTATCTAAAGACAAAATCCCTTATAAAAGTACTGACAATGAATGTTTTAAATAAAGCAAGAAATCCTGATGCTAGAGAGGTGACGTTTGGCTAGTCAGCCATGAGGCAGGGGAGGAGATGGAATATGAAGGGAATAATGTCACATTGTGTTATAATATGGCAAAGAGGTATGTCCAGGCACATAGGAAATTTAGCACAGACGCTCCGTAAGTGGGTTGGTGAGCCAGAATCTAAATGGTCACAGTTATATTTACCTTGGACCAACAACAAAATCCTGATTACTCTTAAAGCTCTTCATTGATGTTTATCCACTCTATTTCTCTCTTCGCTTCAAGAGCAAAAATTCTTCAGTATTCCTACTACCTCATCTTCCTCCTTTAACCTGTGAGGCTTTAATCCTTCCTTCTCTTAAAACTACACCTTTTCATAGGTAAATACTTAGCACAGGATCCTGTATGCAATAGATGTTTAATTACTATTGTTCATGATATACAAATAGGAAGTTTTAATCATTTAAATTTAGAGATAAAAAATATTAAATTTCCAATTAATCTTCCAAGATTCTATGTTAACTAATCAGAAATCTTGTGCTTCAATATAATTTCCATATATATAGGATTTTAGTTTTGTGGTTGTTTTTAAGCAGTACTACTAAACCAGGTATTTCTTTTATGAAAAATATGCCCAGTGATTCTCTTTGCCCAACATGAATGCTAGAGATTTGACTTCACAACAATATTTTTTAAAAAATGACTCTTGAAAGTTAGTCAAAGATATAAATAATCTTGACAATAAATAGAACCAAAGTCAAGGAGTAAAAGTACTCTAGCAAAGTTCTTTTAAGACAACTGGACCTAATTCATCTTGGCCTTGCCTTAAAAGTCAGAACAATCACAGAAGTTTAGGAGACTATTTTCACAAAAACAAACTAAAGCCTCATATTGAAACTTTTGGGATTACATACGTACCTATACACACATAATATATATGTGATGGGGGTGAACCTTGAAACTGTCCACTGTGACTTTTGGAGGGAAGCCATGGGGGTGAGCTCTGAAACTCTCTTCTGACAGAGATCCACCTTTCAGGGCAGTTAAGATTAGCCCAGGACCACTCCCAGTAGCTCAAAATTAAGTGGTCTCATTCAACTGGAAATCTAGGCCTGAGAGCAGTGGCAACATTGAAGGAATCTCATTCAATGGAAACCCTACTCCCAGACTGCCAATAAAGTGACCATTTTGAACTCCAAATCTTTGTAGAAGTCCAAAGTAGGAATTATGCTTTGCCAACAAAACTCTCTTCTTGGCAAAGTTGCCTGCCAGGACTCCTGCCTGCTGTGAAATAGTATGTGTGCAGGTGATTATAGAGACTGGAAATTGGGTTTTATTAATCTAGAGAATAGCTAATTGAGGAACCTCCCTCTACCAAAATGACTGTCTCCATAACTATAGTCTTATGAAATTGAATATATGTCATTTGGGTTCCAAGGCCGGCTCCCCATTAACAATGTCTTACTGTTGATCATAGATATCAACTCATAGAAATAAGATCATTAGGGAATTTGCATAACAAAAATAAACAACAATGAGAGACTTAGCTTTAAAAGAGGATCAGTATGTTCTCAGCTATCTATTAAAGACATCAAATGCTCATCCTGAGGAGCCACAAAGCCCCAGAAACTTTTAGAAAATTACTGGAATCAAATTAAAAGTAAAAGGGAAAAGTTTAACAAAATAAATAAAAATACAATACAAAATAGATAATGCTAATTTGTGGTTTTCTAAGTCAATGACATCTTGCAGGGGATCAGGTTCTACTTCAGAAATTATCTCAATTAATTCAGTCACTCCTGATAAAGATCCATTAATTCAAACCATAAGGTCACATAGGTCAACTCAAAAATTTAAATCCTCACCCTCTTTATAATCTTACTTAAAGACAATTGTTGAAGGAACAGCTAAACTTTGCATGATACAGGGTCAGCATATTTAGTTTGCAGCAAACCATTTAATAGAGTTGCTTCAAACAAACTGAGCCACTGACTGAGCTTCACCTGTTTCTATTCCTATTCGGAATAGAATAGGAAAACCAGAGACTGCCAGCAAAAGCATGGCAATAGATTTTAAAGGCTGAGATGACATTTTATGACAAGGCCTATATTCAGAAAGCAAATTGTAGATAGGAATAGGGAAATTTACAATTGAGAGTGGGTTGAGATCAATGAATGATGGACAAAGACAAAGTGGAGCTAAACTCTCAATTCCATAAGCTTAGCTTGCCCCTTAATGGAACCTATTTTCTCACACCAATCCCATTCCTAAAGCCCTGAATATTTCATGACCTTGTTATAGTGCTTAATAAGATTTCTAAGGAAGTAGCACTAACCAAAGAAGTGGAAAGAGAATTGGTGCATTTGAAAGGAAGCTCTTAACTATTTGCAGCCCTCATACTTCCTCTTTTTTTGGAATGTGACTTTTTACTAGGTGATTTTCCATATGAACTGACAACAAACTATTTGGGTAGATTCTACCTCATTCATTTGTAGTGAATATTCTTTTTTAGATTATAATCCTAAAATTTATTTATTTATTTATTTATTTATTTTATTATTTGATAGCCTTTTATTTACAGGATATATACATGGGTAACTTTACAGCATTAACAATTGCCAAACCAATTGTTAATGCTGTAAAGTTACCCATGTATATATCCTGTAAATAAAAGGCTATTAAATAAAAATAAAAATAAAATTAAAAAAAAACAATTGCCAAACCTCTTGTTCAAATTTTTCACCTCTTACCCCCACCCCGTCCCCTAGATGGTAGGATGACAGTAGATGTTAAATATATTAAATATAAATTAGATACACAATAAGTATACATGACCAAAACGTTATTTTGCTGTACAAAAAGAATCAGACTCTGAAATATTGTACAATTAGCTTGTGAAGGAAATCAAAAATGCAGGTGTGCATAAATATAGGGATTGGGAATTCAATATAATGGTTTTTAGTCATCTCCCAGAGTTCTTTCTGTAGACGTAGCTGGTTCAGTTCATTACTGCTCCATTGGAAATGATTTGGCTGATCTCCTTGCTGAGGATTACCAGGTCCATCAGAACTGGTCATCATAATCCTAAAATTTTTTAATGAGAGTTTATATCAAGGAGCTACAATTAGGTGTGTGTATATGTATGTGTGTGTGTATATATATATATATATATATATATACACACACACATATATAATATGTTTTATGTGTGTGTATTATTTACCCGTATATATGACAGTATGCCATCACAGCATTGTGAGAAATGCTGAAAAGTTGGGTTTCCACAGTGGTGCATGCTTTGATATAGTGTGGGATTGGGATAGCGACGTTTTAGGAATGTGAGAGGTTAAGGAAGATTAGGATTCACAGAACAACTAAATGATCAGTAGAAGTCTTGAGCAAACAAGAAATTGAAGGGCTAGGAAGGCACAGGTGGATTCAGCCAATCAGAAAGAATCTTCTGGTTTTGAGAAAATGGAAAACTTAAGATAAAAGCCCATCCAGCCCAAACTAGTTGGGGTCAATGACTTGACCAAATCATTACTGAAACTGTTTAATAGGCTAATTGAATATTAAACAACACACCCCAGAAGAGGAGTTTTTTGCCATTTTTGAACATGGGCTGTATGATGGGGGAGGGGCATGTTTTATGCATATTAAGGGGAAACATAATGGGTGTATTAGAAAGACTAACCTGGATAAAACAGACCAATTTCTTTTCTGAAGGGAGGAGCTGCATCACAGAACAAGTATAAAGTTCCCCATTTCTGTACCCAGTGCTCCCTCTTCCTGAAGAGGAGTGGACCTGCTTTTGGCCAGAAATGTTAAGATGATTCCTTAAGATACTTTTTAAATAAATTTTCCTTGATATCTGATTTTCAGTGTCAAGAGTATTACTTTTAACAGCATGAAAGCATTAATACTGCATACACACAAATACAATAAAATAAAATAAACAAACGTTACATGCCAGTTCTTTGGAAACTAGTCACTTCTAACTTTACCTAAAATTCTTAAGTTGACACTGATGTAAATACAAATAGTTATCTATTTTAAGACAAACTTATTGTTTCTAAGAGTTATTCATCACAATATGCATTATATTATTTATTGATTTAAACATATCTAGCATGTCAAAATTTATTCAAATGCAATGTACATTCCTTAATTATTATGTGAAAGGCAGAAGTGGAAAGAGAACAGTCTCCTCAAAGCTATAAGACTTGGATTCAAGACTTACCTCTTACTAATTTACCTCTGGTAAATATAAGCTGTGGAGCTGAAACAGCTGAAACAGATCCCTGAAACCTTCAGTGAAGTGAGCCAGGCTAAAGTCTCCAAGTTTCAAAGAAGATACCAACTTGTATCAGTAGAGGGAATTTCCTCTACTTAGAAATTTTTAGTTTTCTATACCAGAAATTACCTGTAACAACCAATGATATCAAAGTTATAGCTCCTGTTCTTATCCAGGGTATTTTAAAATTAGCCAGAGTCAGGATAAGCAAAAGTCCTTGATCTTTATTCTTTGTTGAGGTGAAGGGGAATGGCCATAGGAAGTGAGAGCAATCATGACATGAATCCAGCCAGCAGTGCCTCTGGCTCTAACACTCCACCCACCTAATCCTCTGTCCAGTATCCTATACAACACATCAAACTTGCACAGAGAGTGGGCGAGTGGGCAGGGCCATTCTTTCTCCAAGCATATATTAATAGAGTTTTTTCCAATTGCTAATTAGCCATAAGTGCTCAGACCAGACCTCCATGCATCTGCTCAGCTTCAGCCCATTACAATGTGTAATATACACTATCAAGAATTGGGAACACAAAGACAAAGTGATATCAACAAGAATAAGAAAAACAAAACTATTCTTGCCCTCAAGGAACTTATGTTCTACTTGTGAGGAAAGAAAATTCAGAACAGTCTTATATCTGAGCAATATTATTTGAATTCCAAATTATACAATCCTCTAAATATTTGCATGTATGTATGTATGTATGCATATGCAGCATAAACACACACATTGTATTTATATGAATACATGAGTGTGAAAATATGCAAGCTAAAGATCAATCTTTCTCCCCACAGTCAATAAGAAATAAATATATACCTGAATATTACTTGGTAGTACAAGCACACACACAACACACACACACACACACACACACACACACATACACACAAATTCTTTCTTAAGTTTTTTTTAAAATATATAGTAGTATTCCTTGCTTAAAGCCAAAGTAAATTTTTTTTATCCATTCACCAAGTTCATTTTTAATTTATCCCCAAATTGCATTTAATTGAGGATAAAAACTGGTCCATGGTTGTCATCAAGAATCCATTCATTATACAGTTCACTTGCAGAAGAATTCATTTTAATCACAATGATTTCTCTCTTTCATTTCTATTATGTTAAAATGGGCAAAAGAGTATAATGAAAAAGTAAGTTCATTTAATTTTATTGATTACGATGATCTAACCCTTAACTGAGTTTTACTAATTATGTGAGAAATATTCCTGAATAGCCAGAAATATGCAAAGTTTTCACTGCGTTATAGAATATCACATCAAATTAATTAATTATCTTTACATAGTATGTGACTCTATATTTACAATGACCACATGTTATGAATTCATTGTACATGCCCTTAGGGTGATATAATGAATCAATACAATTAAGTTTATCAAAATTTACTTAAACTTTAACTCAGGACTTCACTTAAACACAGAAAAAAAAAAATTTTGAAGTCTCTACCATATGCAAAGCTTCATGCTGGATCCAGGGCATATAAAAAAGAAACTAAAACATTCCCACTCTCAAAGTGTATATTTTATTTCTTTGTTATAAATACACATATCTAGGCCACATCTACATTATTTCTAGATTTTAATTGGAATAAAATCATTACAAAATGTATTCATATGGAATTAGATTTAGCTTTTTCAAGATGTTTTATTTCAGGGTATTGGGAACAGATGAATTATTTAGAAATAAAAAATACATCACTTATCTTAGAAAATAACCCAGAAAACATCATAATCATCATATTCAGTTTTTTTTTTTTTTTATTTTAGTTAGCACTTCCACTGGAAGGTTGTCCCCTTTCTAAATATGTACAACTTTAGCTGCTAGCTTTATCCTCTCTAATGAAATAAGAACAGGAAGGTACTACTTCAGGATGAGAGGGTCATGGCAGAGAGGACAAGGAAGATGGAATAATCCTATCTTCACTGTTATGTAAATTACTGTTTATGGTTCCAGGCATCTTGCAGTTGGGCAATAAATACAAATTGCTGCTGCACAATGCACTGGGTTTCAGGAAATTGGTGTTCTATTCTTGGCTCTGCTGCTGATTTTCTGAGTGACAGAGGACAAGTCCCATCAATGCTCTACTTCTCAGTTTCTCAGCTGAAAAAGAGAGATGGTGATGTCTGCTGAAAATGACGATTTATATATTCACACTCCAGTACAACAGTACATTTTAGATGTGTCAAAAAAGCACATTTTTGAAAAATCCAACCCCCCCCCACACACACACACACAAAGTACATTTCCACGTGCATTTTCAACAGTGTATGCTTGTAAACTAAGTTGCACAAGAAGTTAAATTGTTACTAGAGGAAAGAGAAGTACATCTTTGTTTGTGGTATTCCTATCCTGCCAAGTCTCATGAAGGCTTCGCTAAAAGAGTCGGCAAGAGTATCACTCTCTTAGTGGCTGCACGAAGTGAGGAGTTTTGCTTAGTGAATAGTAATCACTTGCAAGCTCATTCTCTAATTAAGCCTGTCAGACCACTTGAATTCAGAAGCTCATCTCATTAAGCTGCTCCAGAACATTATACCCTTGCTTTCAACATTTGCACAATCCATGATAATTCAGACCTAAAACAAGGGAAGATGAAATAACTTTGTTTTCTTTTAAGAAAAATAACCAAAAGAAAGAATCTGCTAAAGAGATACAAATATTGCACACTAATTTTGTCTATTGGTTAAATTACTCTTAAAAATAATCTCAAAAGTCAGCAGTGTTGATGAACATAGTTACAGACTTATTGAAAGGTATAACCTATACTCAAATAGCATTTAGGTTTCCTTTCCAATCTTTTCTTGTATACTAAAAGACTCTTCAATTCAACAATCTATTCTGTGAAAAGTATTTGTCGTAATTTAGGAAGAAAGACCATATGTCTGAACATAGTTTTATTCCATATTCTTTTTATTTCTTTGATAAAAAGAACCCACTCAATTCTGAAATATAATGGAAACATTGAGATTAATTTAGTTTGAAACAATTAAAAAAGCTAGATGAATTAATAAAAACATATAAATAAATGAATAATAAATAAAAGTGATTCTTTAAAATAATTGCCCCATCGCTTTTACAAAATGCCTATAATATATATCTTTATTCATGTGCATATTACGTAAAAGGATACTTTCAACAGATAATATGTGAGCCTTTACAATGACCTTTATCAGATTTAGTTTATTTTGATTAATTTAAAAAATTGAAAAGCAATTTCTCTTCCCCTAATTACTATGGCAATATTTTATTGGATAACACTTTTATTTGCCTTTCAATTTGTATTCTTTCATCTTGTATCACAAGATGTTAGAATGAAATTTCTTATAGATTTAGCTTTATGAAGTATGTGAAAATATTTCTATTCACATCATTAGGGAGAAATATGCATTAATAAAAATCTATGTACATATAGCCATCCTGTAGTATAGAACTGAAGCAATTATGTTCCTAAAAATAACCAATTATCAGAAGAAAATAGCTTTGGCCTCTCTTACCCCCATAACTGTTCAGTTTTCAACCAATTATGAGAATTAAACTGATCTAAATGGAATAAACTAAAGGGGGATTTCTGTGAATTTTAAATTTCATTTCATAAAAAAATCATTTAAAATAAATGCGATTTCTAGAATCTCTCATTAGCTAGCTCCTTTTAGACCTGATGCAAAGTTTAATGAACACAAGGAGATGAAAATAAGAATCATTTTGACCTCTGTTGTGAAAAATGTTAGAGACAAGAAAAGACTATTAAATGGAAATATATACATGGAGCAACGTTTTTAGTCCCTGCTAGAAATTTTCTGCAAATAAATTATTTTCTTTAGATTTTCTCTGTATGCCAAATATTATTCACTTATTTTCTCAAAATTTCTCCATTGCTTTCATTCTATTTTTGCCTAAACTAAATTTTCTATATCAAAGACATAACTTTCAATGTTTCCAGAATTATATCTCATTCTTTCTTATGATATCTAGAGGAAAATCAGACATGCACTACTGTTATATGCTGGTGTGATTTTTAAAAGGTAGTTTTAGGATATGTTTTGAGAGAAAGGGTTTGTTTTTTATGTTTAAATTTCCTTTCACAGGTTACAAAAGGCAAGTCCTAATGGGATTTTTTGGTGGTATAGTTCCAATATAAATTTGATATCTAAGATTCTGAGCTACAGTGATCTAAGCAAATTTCAGATCATAGAGATAGAAGGAGGGTTGTTAGCTTAAAGAGGATAAGTTTGCAGATTGGATCGGGTATTATATAATAGGACATTGGAGAGCTTTTCTAATATTTTCTGCTTCTTTTTCATGTCTATCTTAATGTGTCAGCCTCTCTCACTTTCCCCAATGGAAGCTCAGAAAATTGATGAGTTTGTGAGTTCAATTAAGATCCTGTAGGGAGGGGGAGAAAAAGTTTTGTCACTAACATTTCATCTTTCTGCTGCATAATATGGACACCTTCCAAAGACATTCTTACTTGAAAAAGTTCTCTCCATAGGCAAGAAATTGAAATTCTACAATAGAATCAATAACCTAAAATATTCACCTTAACAGAATGAAAACTCTTTAATGGAAAAAATTGTCTTTTTTCCCCCAATATCTAGTATGATTTGGTATTTCATAAATACTATCTGATGTAGATCAAGTTTTATTGAACCTTAAAAGATGCTTTATTCAAATAGCAGAAGAAAAACTTTTCTACCCAAAGTGATAGAGATCTATTTTGAAGGTATTCTTCATCCCCTTCACAGCATTGTATAACTTGCCAGACAAAATGATATAGAACTAACTTGCATTATTACTCCTCCCCCCAGGTAAAAACCATAACCATTTCAAAGATTCTGGACTAACTATCTATTTGGGGTGGAGGGGGGGAGTGGAGAGATAATAAATTTATTTTGTCTAAATTTTGATATACAATGAACTATATGACATATAAAGAACATCTATCTGCTTACACATTTTATAGAGTTACTACATATGGACAATGATAAAAATTTAAATTTAGTTTTAAATTTAATAGGAGTTCAATTAAATTTAATTGAACCTGCTAAACTTAAGCAAATTGCAGATCCCTTTGAAGGTCCCTAAACTTTTCCCTAAAATAAAAGTCTATCTTTTTATTACCAATGTGGTTTGTATACAAGTCATGGAAATGAACAGTCTTAGAAAAATGACCACTGTAATGCCATAAAGAGACATATTTTGGTTGTGAGGAGACTGAAATATATACCAAATAAGAAACTACAAAAGAAGAATCAGATTAGAAAAGAAATGTATCTTTGAAAAAAGAAGGTATGCTGGTAATATTGAAAAACTCAGTAATAATTGAATTATTGTCCCCCATGTGCTCCGTTTGGTATTTTTCTACTATTAAGAGAAATCAGGGAGAATCATTCCATACTGAGTGAATCTCCTAGCCACTTTGTGCAAAAACATTTAATATAAATTAGTATAAATTGAGAAGAGTTAGATTTCCATCTATATCATTGGTGAGATTGTCTGGGATCATAAATTCATATGAATATTTAAATATAAAATGCACTAAGTCATATTAACTTATTTTAAAAACAACACCACATTTGAAGTTGCTGTTGTTCAGGCACCTAATTATGCCCAACTCTTTGTGACCTTTGTGAGGTTTTCTTAGCAAAGAAACTATACTCCTATGTCATTTCCTTTTCCAGTATATTAAGCAGAGGAATGGACTTGCACAGAGGTCACACAGCTTGTAAATATTTGAGATCATATTTGAATTTAGATCTTCCTGAATGGGACTGATTGGATGAAGTATTTCTCAGTATGACTTTCTCTCCTCTGCCATGACTAAATAAAATTTCTTTAGCTAACTGTTAGAGGAATTATTTCATTTTGTTTCAATTTCATACCTAAACTGGGAGATCAAACTGAGTCGACTAAACCATAATAGTAATACATGTTAAATTCATAAGTGCTTTCAAAAAATTACACTCATCAAGACATTCAATTATGATTACTTATATATTTTAAGAATTGATACTTGTATATCTTTACCTATATGGATTATGACCCTTTTGAAATTTTAATATAACTCATCTCCATAATATTTTAATGTTTACAAAACACTTTCCTCACCAAGTAGTAACTGACAAAATTTGATTTCCCAACAAACACTTTTTCCATAATACCATGTTTTCATAGAGATCTCAATAGTTACAATTTATGGGTTGCTTTTTTTTTAGTCCTAATATTCTTTAATCATTTTGTTCATTATTTTTCATTATTAGAGAAATTTATATTCATTTCTTTTTTTAATAGATATTTAAATTTTGGCTAGAAATTTTTCAACAGAGTACCTCTATGTCTAATAGTGATCTCTTCATTTATTTAATCCACTTAAAATCTTAGGATATACCTAAGCAATACATTGTCATAAGAATGTAGAATAAAATATTGGACTTTTAAAATCTAATCTAAATTGACTTGTGAATTGACTATACTTGATGAGGTCTAGATATGGGGTACCTAAAAGAAATTAGGGTTTAATTGAGATCTAGTGGCAGGTTTGGGGTACAGGAAGTCAAATGGAGCTCCCCTGCAACCCCATTGGATTTGGCGCAAGGATACCGAGTTAAATGAGATCTAGTGGTGGTGCGAGTCCCCAATAAAAGCATTTATTGGCCTGAAGAGCTAGATTGATATAACAGATTTATTATGGGGTTTGGAAGTAAGGTTAAAATATACTTAAGAAAATAGATGAAGGTAGAGATAAGAAGGGCACCTGACATAGAGTTCCAGTGGACAGAGGGTCCTGGCATGCCAGGCATAAGGCTAGCATGTTTGGAACCTCTGCAAAAAGGGGGTATCAGCTTGGCCCTTTTATAATGGGAGATTTAGCTAGAGGGACCTGTGGATGTAGTCCCAAGTTGGCACAGATCCGGGTGGGGCTGGGACAGACCCGGATCTCCTATTGGAATTCAAAGGGACCAGGATTTGTGAATCAAAAGGTCCTTGATTGATAATTACATCAACTAGGAGGGGTTGGTAATCAGAAAGAAAGGAATAAGTCAGTTCTTAAAGGGACCACATTTGCATTATACTCACACTAAAAATACCAGTCTTCAGTGAAGAGAAATTGTAGCATTTCATTCACTTCAATTAAATTATATTGCCTATAAATTTACCTTGGAAAGAAAAAATCATGGAAGCTCTGACACAATTCACAATAATGAGGTTATCAGCCTGTAGAGGGGTTCTGACCCTTACTCAAAGTTTTTAGTCTTCTTGAATAATTCCTGTAGAGAAGACTGGGGACTGAGTTGGGGAGAATCTACTTAAGGATCAATTCCTTTAATATTATAATCCTGTACTACTATCTTTATGAAGCTAACTAATGGATTGTAAATTCAGAGAGGATAGAGGAGATCAAGATGGGGAACCAAAGCATAGTGGAGAAAGCATTGGACTTATGTTTGAATCCTATCTCTGAAATTAGTAAATGTATAATCTTGATTCTTAGTTGCTTCATTTGTAAAATCCAGAACCTTTTATTTCTATTATGGCTTCCAAGGGGATTGTAACATGTCAACGAACTTTTCCCCACTCAACTTTTTCAAATCCTTGACTAATAAAGGGATTTTCCAAAATAATTTTAAAGAATAACAAAAAAAGAACCTCTTGCTTTCTTCTCCTTTCCCCTGCTACAACGCCTCACTAATTTTGTATATACTGCCAAAGTAAGAGAACTTATCCACAGCATTGAAAAATTTCACCATTTATTGTAACTGATGGTTCCACTTATGAATAATGTGGTACTGCTTGATAGAGGACCTGTATTTTTTTTGGTGTTAATTGTTAAGCCAAAATTAGCTCAAATAGCAGAAAATTGATCCATACTTTGTTGAATCTCAGCTTTGGAGGCTGCATTGAGTAAACAATTATCTGCAAAAAAAAAAAAAAAAAAAAAAAAAAAAAATATATATATATATATATACACACACTAACAGTCTCTCCACTTTAGTTTGGCTTTTAACCTTTTCAGGGTGAAGAATTTACCATCAGTGCAGTAGCCTTGATACTCAGTCCTCATTGAAGGCATTTGACCACATAACTGAAAACATCAGGCTAAAAATCATGGAAGTGAGCACATAGCCTTGTTTCACTCCATAAGTGACTGGGAAAGGTCAAGAACATTGCCCATTGTCCAGAATCCAGGCAAGTATGACATCATAAAATAGACATAGTATACTGATGACTTTCTCTCTGGCAATCAAATTTTTACTTAATTTTCCACAAACCCTCATGATTGATAGTATCAGAGGCTTTGGGCAGATCTACAAATGTTGTATGTAGACCTCTGTTCTGCTCCTAGAACTTTTCTGGAGTTGTCAGGCAGTAAACACTATATACACTGTTGTTTGGTCCCTTCTGAAACCACACTGGCTCTTAAGTAGATAACCTTTTCCCAGGGATATCCGCATTAATAATGAGAATGACACACACATTGCCAGAGCTAGTTGAGTGTGTGCAAGGCTCTGAAGGAAAGTATGGAAGAAGTATTAGATTGACCATAAAACTGAAGATTTACAGAACCATTTTGCTGACCTCATTGTTGTTTCCCTGTGAAAGCTGGACAATCGACCAGCTCCAGGCTAGAAAACTGAATTGCTTCCATTTGAATTATCTTAGGAAAATTCTGAAGATCATCTAGCAGAATAAGATAACAGACACTGATGTCCTTTCTCAAACTCAACTGCCAAACATTTCAATTTTACCATAGAGAGCACAACTATGTTGGACAGGACACATTGTTCAAATACTAAATTCATATTAGTCAAAAAAAAAATTAAAAACATTTTATGGAGAACTCACATAAAGCAACTGCTCACAAGGTGGTCAGAAAAAGCAATAAAAGGAAATTTTCAAAGTATCTCTTAACTTTAGAATCAATTGTATGACATAGGAGACACTGGCATAATATGCTGTGCCCTCATCAGAGAAGGTACTGTGCTCTATAAGCAAAGCAGAATTGAATAAGCCCCAAAGAAATGCAAAACATGCCAGGTTAGAGAAGATGGCCCAAATGTTCACATGGAGTATTTGTGTCTTAACTGTGGCAAAGTATGCCCAGCCCACATGGGTCTGACTGGCCATAGTCAGACACATTGTAACTTAAATCTAACATAGTGATGTTATTTTGTCCTCTTAGAGAATGAAATACTACAACCAACGAAACAATTTTGCATATTATGCATAACAAAAAGGCAGGAAAGAACCAAAGAAAAATTGTATAATAAGCATAATGCATACTGTACCTATCATCAGATATTCTATTTCATTTGTTCTTTCCTTTATGAATACCTCTTCTGATAATCAGAGAACCCTAATGTGACATTCCGCTTTAGTTTCTACATGATGCCTATGATTTTGCATGTTCTCTCCTCCCACCTAAATGTAGCTTTTATGTTCTATCACTTTAGAACACTTATGCATAACCACATTGATCATTTGATAAATTGAACACACCTAAGGTATTCATTACTGGTCATAATGTAAATAACATTTGCATTTTAGATGGAAATAAAACATTAATCAAAGTAGTTATTAGGGCCATAGTGACAAAACCAGAGGGATATATTTTTAGAAAAAAAGGCCTTAGGAATTTAAATTAACTCCCAAGTAAGTGGTTCTTTAGCCTTGAAACTAGAGATTAAAGTTTTCATTCAGTCAGAAGAGTCATCCAATTCAAATAGCTTTGATATCGGCAAGTAAAGAATTAAAAAAAAGAAAAAGAAAGAAAGGAGAAAAAAAAAAGATCCAATAACTGGTGTGAATTTAGTATGTGTCCATTATGGTGTTGTTATTGATGAAGCCTTTTTGCTAAAATGAAAATAATTAAATGATCCAGGCATATTAAAAGTTGATGGTAATTGTTTAATCTCCTTAATTTTCTAGTTTAAAGATTTTTATGAAAAGTTCATAGAGACAAAGCAAAAACTTTTCAATAATGTCATTGTGAATGTGCCTAAAACCTAACAGGTTATGTATTTTTGTGTGTGTGCTAGAAACCCTGTGGATATTTCCCTTAAATTTTCTGTGACAATGTATGGTAATTTTCTAATAGGCAGTTCTGTGATAACAGCACTGAGCAAACACTGACAGGCAGCTAAGTTACCCAAACTAATCCCATGGTCTCTTGCTTTATTTAACTAAGCAATTTTCATCAGGCATATAGGGTAGCAAAGTAGACAGCTGATGAGACAGTCATGCTGGTGAGCTGATCGAATTATTTCCCAGACCTCCAATATAATTTTTAATATGACACTAGGAATTGCAAAGCACATTTTATATTCTGCTGGGTATTTTGTTTGGGAGGAAATGTATATAGTCTTCAAAATTGGAAGGATTGCATGTGCTTAATATCAACTTCTTGCCTACAGAGAGCTAAGGCTAAAGCACAAATGTAAATGAATATTGCAGTCTAAATCTAGCCCCTTATGTGGGTAGTTTGGGATCAAAATTTAGGATGATTTAGTAGACCTTCCACTGGAGAAGTGAACAAGCAAAACTGAGGAAGGTGATGCTGTTCAAAATTCAAGGAAACCTCTAGAATAACACTTTCCTGTCCATAATATTTTACAGAGATTTTTAAAAGTCTGAAATTGAACAGTGGTAGGGAGGAAAGAAATGAAATCTATTGCATGATCACATTAAGTGGGGATCTGTAGCCATTTTCCAGTATACAGGAAGTGACTATTTACTATGTGAATGAGACTTCTTATATATTTAATAATCATCTTGGGCTTGATTCTTCATTGTGCGCCAAAAAAAATTCTGTCTCTAATAATAAAAGAAAAAGCACCCATAAACATTTTTTTCTTTGCTTTCTATATTAACTCTGACTCTATCCCAGGTAATTCTTTAGCAAAGATATTTGCAGAAGTGCTGTTAATATATCTCAATAAGTAGCTATAAAGCACATTAAAATGTCATCAAATTAAGAATACAAAATAGGTTGATGAAGGACTAATGTTGGCCTACTATGTGATCCTAAACAAATAACTATCATAAAAATAACATTAAAAATATATAGGCAGAGACTAGATTATAGGAAATTAAAAAGTGAAAAGTTAGAAGAGAAATTGATGTGGTCATTATCATCACTCCTTGGCTATATTTAACTATGAATGGAAGGAAGGAAAAAAAGGTGAAGCTTAAAAGTAGTAAAAAAAAAAAAAAAATGAAATATTTATATTTTTTTCCAATAAATGGGAGTCCTATGTATGCTTAAAGATGGTTATGAGAAGAAGCAGTAAAGATAATATAGTAGAATAAGAGATGTGTATAACAGCAATGTCTATATGGGTTAAAGAAAATGATAAAATGAAACTTTTAGGAAGGCTACATTTTTAGAGGAAGAGGGCTATTTTATTTCTCTGGAATTTGAGGTAAGGATGAAAGTATTTGTAGAAACAGTTGTGTTGAGGTGGATATGAAGACAAATGTGGGAATTTATGCCAGATGGATATGATGTAGTTACTAAAGTATGAGTTAAGGCCATCTGCTAAAAGGAAGAAATGTTAAGGTGGGTGTGAAATTGGGTACTTAAGAAAAGAATAGAAAAGAATCAGGAAAGCTATTTAATATGTGTGTGTGTGTGTGTGTGTTTGTATATAATATATATAAGTGTGTGGAGATATATATATATATATATATATATATATATATATATATATATATAACATCTAGGTGTAATATATAATGTTATATATAATGTTATATATTACATATTACATATATATACATATGCACATATTATACCCATTTTATGTAATAAGTATAATCAAATATGGAAAGAGTGAGGTGTGAATAACATATTTTTTGAAAAATTTAAACATGCAAATACAAATTTTATACACATACATATTAATACATGTATCTCTCTATCCATACACTTACATGTATGGATGTATATGATATATACCTGTAATAAATATGCATACTAAATGTGTGTATACCTTATATAAACATATATAGTATACATATATCATATAAGTTCTTATATACACACATATATACAGATATCCAAGACTTTTTAGAATGGAAGGGAAGAATTAAATCCTTTGAGATTAAAAGTGATTATTTGTTATAGGTAAGAAAATTCAGACCAGAAATTACAAAAGACTTGGCCAAAGTTACACAAAATTGAGATCTAAAGCATCACTGTAGCTCTAAGGTTGTTTGTCTCAATCATCTTCCTCATGAATAAATCGGAGGAAGAAAGAGGTTGCTAAATCATTTGCTCTTGGGTTTCAGAAGCAGAATTAGAATCCAAATGTTCTTATTCCAGAAATAATGCTCTTTAAAGAACAATCACAACAATTTTTGTTTCATTGATTGTAGGGAGCATCAGTATTCCTATCTCTATGAAGTATGGGATTTCCCTAAGAGTGTTGAAAGTACTAGGATCCCCATTTTGCTACATGAGTAATCTGAGTCAGTTCACATTGTATCAGTGACATGTTCAGAGCTAGGAAACCTCAGAGTTGGAATCCTAATTAAGTTTCCACAACACCCAATTGCCTAAATACTATAAGATGAAAATGAAGAGATCCAGTTCTGTTAGCTTCAAACCATGCTTTCAGTAATGTCACATTGCCAATCTATTGGTTTCCTGTCAGAGAAACTATGCTTTGTGTTGGCATATGGCATAGCATATACTAGGTGCCTAAAATAAAGTTTATTGAATTGAAATTTGCATCCACTGATGCTAATTTTTTTATTTAGTCATCCCAAATCTTTTTATTATCTTGTTCTTGACCAATAATACACAGTTGTTCCTTGGCTTGGGATTGTAGACAATGAATTCAATATGAAGCTGAGATTTTCTCTGTGGAGAATTATAGTGTCTGGTGTGTAGACTTAGTAAATTTTGCTCTTTTTGTTAGCATCATATTCTCTCTAAGTAAAGTAAGCAACCACAGCTGGATCACTATTAACTCCCTTTTTTGTACTTGAATAGATTATCATTAAAAAGTAATCTTCAAATAATATTACAGATTTTCAAAGTTATTCATATATCTAAGTCAATGAGTAGAAATTGTTGAATTTTTAATTTTCTTAGATTTCCATTAGCTTGATTTTGTGACTCAGAATCTCTGCTACAGACAGGCTAATTTCAAACACTGACTTTGATATTCAAATTACAACAGAAAGAAGGGGGAAAAAAAAAAAAAACAAGAGAAACATAATCCTAAAAATTAGAGTAATGATTTTTTTGTTTATGTAAGAGAAAGTCCTTAGAGGGAAAAGTTGACAATTAAATTAGTTAATTTATTACAAAATCTTTTCTTTTTTCTCTTATTATAGAGAAAAAGAAAAATTATCCCAGATGATTTAAGAATTTAATAAATTAGCATGACTTCAAGAAGATGACAATAAGTCTTAAATAATAAGACTTTAATTAGTATAATTAATAGCAATAATTAATAATATTCCCTTTTATACTTCCTTTCACATAAGGGCCTTAAATTGCTTAACACACTTTAATTAATTAAATTCCACAATCCCTGTGAATGGATTAAAAAGTTATCATAATTTCCATTGTAACTTACAACAAAAGGAACTTTATAAAAGGCAGAACTGAAACAGAAAAGGAATACACTTGACAAACAAAGGTATCCCCTCCCAATCATTCATTCCCTCTTTTTCTCCTACTCCTTGTATTTATTACAGAAGTGGGGAAAAAAAGGAACATAGCATAATAACTACTTCTATTTTAAATTTTTGTTAAAGAACAGAAAGAAAATTTCCTCCCTCCTGCATAATTAGTAGGCAGAGATCGTCCAAGTTCAGGGTTGGCAAAGGATGTGATCACAAATTGTTTCATAGAGTAATTGTAGAAATGCCTTCTTACCCATTGCTTTCTAGTCTTAATATTCTCTCTCTTTTTTCTTCATTGTTGTCTCCATATTTATTGCTTTTATTTACCTTCCATGAAACACTTTCAGGCTCTCAAGTGGAGATGGTTAGTTTTTTTTTTTTTTTTTTTTTTTTTTTTTTTTTAATGATTATATGACTTGATCCCTGTGGTGGTTGGAGGGAGGGACAGAATGAAAAGATGAGTTGTTTCTATTGAGATTATGGAATTAAATGTGTAGTTAATGGTTTATGCCAAAAGAAATGCAGTCACTGCTAAATGGCTGAATAAGAGATGAAGAATAACAACACTTTCTACTATGAATTTATTCTAAATTAAAACGTAATGAAATTGATTTGTATCTTCTTAGAGAATAGATACCAACTCTTCCATATTTCCTGTTCAGTTATTTTACTGTATTGAAAAAATGTTTTTATAACTTTCAGATGAAGCAATCACCCATGAAAGCTGCCCACAGAGAAAACTAAGTAATAGACAAATGAGTAGACTACTAAATTTCACTTCTATGAAGTATAATTCTGTGGAGGACAAAAAATGATATAGTACATTCAATCTTTTAAAGACAAGACTGTGAAGCAGTGAAGTACAATAGAAAGAATTCAGGATTTTAAGTCACATAGCATGTGTTGAAACTCCATTTATTACTACTTGGGTTTGGCAAGTATTTAATCCTTTGAGCCTTAGTTTCTTCATCTAGAAAATAAGAGTAAATGTTAAAGCTACTTTAGAGCTTCTTTCAAGCTCTAAAACCATATTCAAATAATCCTTTTGGAGTAGAAATTTGAAGCCAGAAGACATATATTCAAATCCTACTTCTGACACTTATTTAATCATCTAATTTTTCCGATTCTCAGTATACCTCATTTGTAAATAGTAATCATAATAAAAATTGCCAAATTGAGAGGGTTAAAAGATTCTAATGTAATGGTGTATTATGGAAATGTAAATATATTTTGCAAAATGGAAAATTCCATCAACCCTCACTCCAAGGTTATTTAATATTTAGTTGTTTTGTGTGCTATTCTATGAATAGAGAGCTCCTCCCAGGTTAGAAAAATTTCAAATAAGGTGCTAGCTGCCAATTGCAAATTGTTTTTCTCTCAAGCATGAATATTATCTTTTTCTTTCTCCAAGAGATATGTTGCTCAGGAAATTCCCCTTCCCTTATAGAAGACTAGATCTTAAACTAAAATACTCTTAAACTGGGAGTATTTATAAAGCAACCCCCCATAGTTGGTAATATTCTATGTGGATTATAATGCTTTCATACTTGAGGCATACTAGAGAAATAACTCTGGGTAAGTCTCTAATTCCACCATTAATCAGTCTATTGCCAACTCTTAGGTTAGCAAAATCCACTCAGTTCTCTATTTTCTATCCTGTGTTCTGAAATGGTAAACAATTATTTAAAAGTAAGCCACAAACTTTGGACTCAAGGAGTTTTCCTTTTAGGTTTTATAGGTAAAGCATATATACTCAACATGTACTTCTAAAAAGTTTTCATTAAAGACTCATGTATATTCCTCATAATAAGGACTTAAAAAAAAAAAACTCTTGAGTATGATCAAAATTGAATATTGCCATGACTTATTAAAAGTTCTTGTGGAAGTTTATGATTTTTCTAAAGGTAAGGTTTACATTATCATTTTGTGCAAACTATTATGAACATTTCTAAAAAAGAAAAGGTATTGAACATTTCTGTGGTAGCATTATAAATCTTATACAAACACTCCCCATTAAAATATGCCTTATTTCAAGATATTGCCAGAAATTGAAAAAGAAAAATAGAAAGAAAGTAGTGGGAAGATTCTTCCTTTGAAAGACCAACACAGATGGAAGAATTCTCCCAAAACAGTCAGTTCCGTGATAGTAGAATTCAAAGAATTTATCTTGGAAATAGGAAAAGCTACTTCTTTTACTGAAGCTAATCATCAAGAGCTGTCTTTAGTATTCTAAATAAAATTCTAAGGGTAATTACCTCCATTCTCATATGGGGATATGGTTTTTATAATCCTACAGAAATGTTAATATGTAGTAATCACATCAAATTGTTTTGGGCACCTCCCCCAACTTATTCATTACATAGACATATTTTACAACCTTGAAAAAAAATCAATAAGGTAATCTAGTAGCCAGAATGTTGGAAATAGATTGAGAATGAATTTCAATATTCAAATCACATTTTGGGCACTTACTGACTATAGCCAATTCACTTAAATTTTCTGTTCCCCATTTACTCTTATTTAAAATAGTAGTAACAATAACACTAGATAAAACGTTGATTTGATTCATATAAATTTTCATCCATAACTAAGACTCTTGATTTAGATAGATTCAACAGTTGTGAAGGTCATATGAGGAAACTGACTCATAGATATACTTTAAAAAATGCGTATAAAGTATTTGCCAAAACTTTAAAAGTTATAACACTCAGTTATAATGATGATGATGGTGATTATGATGATGATAATGTTTGTTTATTATTATTATTGTTGTTCTGGTACTACAAGTAATATTCCATTAAAAAAAGATACTAAGACTTAAAGAGGCTAAGCTTTACTATCAGATTCAAATAGAAATGGAGATACTAAACAATACATAAAAATCCCTATAATCTACATATTGACTAAGTAAACCATATAACAACATTATTTATATACTAGTGTTTTATTTATTTATTCTTTTTTAGCTATTTGTCAATTATATTTTTATCTCATTTAGACAGAATTGGGGAGGGTGGTGATGCATGTTTGATATCTCTTGACCAGATGATTTGTTCATGATCACACAGCTATTTAAGTGTCAAAGGCAGGATTCAATACAGGTCTTCTTTACTCTCAATCCAACACTCTATCACAGGACATTGATTCAAAAGCAAATTTTATAGAAGGTACTATGCAACTTTTCTAAACACTGAATATAAAATCCTATTTAACTTTCAAAATAGGAATTCTATTTATCTTATGAATTTCTTCCTGATTATCACCTCTGAAATCCCAAGGTATTTATTGTCTATATAACATACTTAACCCTGTGACTCCACAGGGAATTCCGTAAATAGGAAAACTTTCTTTAGAAATACATGTACATGAAAAGTATATTTTCATGTGGACTTTTCATGTACCTTACAGTCTTAGAGAATTTCTTGGAGCACAGAGAAATCATTGATTACCTCAGTTTCACTACTAGGAAATGCTCTGACCAAATCTTGAACCTACAGCTCCTCATTTTGAGGATATCTTTCAATAAATTATCCCATCCCTGAATGAAGAGTTGTGATCCCAGCATAGAAGCAAATGACATTTATCACATCTAAATTCACAAGCCATGGAGATTGTCTTATGATGCCCAAAGACTCAGTCCATAGTAGAATGGGCACATAGCCATATACTATATGCTATGTGATTTTAAATTTTAATCTTATTAGACAGTATCTCTGTGAGGGCAAGAGACATGGTTCATTTCTCTCTGAATCATTTTCAGTATAAAAGGATCCAATGCATACCTTAGGAACATAATCAAAGCTCATTGAATGTATTATATAATGACTGAAACTGTTACAGTTTTCAAACAATGAAGAATAGACAGAGAATGAAGAATAGGAGAGGTGAAAAGATATAGAGGGCCGCAGATGGTGGATGAACTCTGGGTAAGGTATAAGACCCTTTAGCCCAGAGGAAACCTGCTGAGACTATCTGTTTTGGCTCCCCATCTCCCTTGGTGCTCATACTTTTTCCTGAGAAGTCAAGGAGGGTGTGACCACCCGTGTTCAACTTGAAGCAAGAATACTTACAGCGGAGTGTTTACTCAGTATGATTGATGAGATAATGGTTCTTTAGTTTGCATATACTTAGTGTGATATGGTGATGTAATGGTTCTACAGTTGGCACATGCTCAGTGTGCTACAGTGATATAATCATACTGAGGTATTTAAGGGATGAGAGGAGAGGAGAGGAGAGGAGAGGAGAGAGTGTGTGCTGGAGCTAGATCCTAGATTCCAGACTCCAGACTCCAGATTCCATCTTTGACCATCCTGATGGCTCTCCTGCCTACTTCACTCCTCCACTAAGACCAAGGCTGGTCCGGAGATCCTTGAGAAAGCTAGCTTGGACATTACATTTTGGCATCCAAGAGTGGGGCACTGAAAGAAGTATACTACATTTGAGGCTCTGGACTTAAGGACCTATATTCAGCAGTTCTACTGAAATGATCATAAGCTCAATGGAGAGGTCCCTGTGATGCAGAAATAGGGAGAGTACAAAAATAGACAAGCAGGAAACTTTGGTAAGGGCTAACCTAATTACTTTTGCTTAGGACGTTTGCTATCTCCTGACCCTCCCTCCTCAATTTTGCCTTCATGGGTGGAGGGAAAAGAAGGAGTGGGGGCGATAGTGACACCATCAGCATCACCCATGCAGCAGCTTTGTTCACCCCCTCTGGCATGATTTCAAAAGACACTAGTTAAAGCTAAAGAGGAAGGAGAGGACATATCTGATTTGAGAATATAAGCATATCCTGTCATTGAAGAATTTGACTGTTTAAGTCAAGAAAGAAGAAGATACACTTCTTTTAATCTGAAAATGTTATATATTAAATTTTAATATATATCAGCTCTTTAAGGACCTTCAAAAGCAAGTGAGAAAGCATCCAGGTAAGATTTATATCTTTCATATCCACTCCCATAATGGACTTCCAGGTCCTATTTTTGATGGAAATTCAAAGGCAAATAGCCTTCTGACTATATTAGCCAATCTTCCTTTATTTCAGGTAGCCCAAGAATCTCATTCTAAATATCATCAGGCTGCTTGAGCTTTACATTTGCAATTTGGGATAACAAAAGAGGAAGCTAGGAGCATAGTAAAAGCCTGTACAGCTTGTCTTCCTTTCCATGCTCCTACATTCTCTCCGAGGAAAAACCCTCATGATTTGAGACCCAATGAGGATGTAACCCATTATAAATCTTTTGGTTGTCTGTCTTTTATCCATGTTGTGGTAAACAACTTTTCAGGATTTACTTTTGCAATAACAGCAGCTAAAGAGACAGCCCTAGTGGTCACTGAATTCCTTATATAAGCTTTTGTCACCATGAGTGTGCCATAAGCAATAAAAACAGATAATAGACCTGCATATACTTCTAAACATTTTGCACACTTTTGTGCACAGTATAAGATTTTACACACCACCAGTATAACCTTCAATCCTCAAGGAGAGGCAATAGTAGAGAGGAGAAACAGAGACATCAAGATGCTTCTCCAAAATAAAAAGGGGAGCCACAGGTAAACCTAGAGAAATTCTAAATTTAGTTCTCTATAATATTAATTTTTTTGATTTTTGACAAAGATGCACTGGTTTCAACAGACAGGTTTTATAACCCACTGGAAGGGCAGTGTCCAATGTGACAAGATTGATATAAGGAATGTTGCGTATTGTTGATTAAGTCTGGGATTATCAGGGAAAGACTTGACCTTGCCATAAGTCCTTGCATTGTTATAGCTTTATTTTGATTTTTATTTGGTCTATTTACTTCACATAGGGTTGGTCAAAATTATGGTGCCAAGACCTTCTAGAGGAAGGTAATTCAAGGATTTGAATAGTTAGAAGAGAGAGACTGTGAAATGTTGTGCCACAGTTCCCTTTTAATGTCCTGATCCAGTTTCCCTAATTGTCCTATTTAGTTATTCTGACTCAGGTTATAATCTTTCCCTCTTAATGTTTGATATGATAAAGGTCTTATATCTTAGACCTTAGGCTATACTTATTCCCTCTTAATGTTCAATGGGACAAAGATCTTTATCCATTTTAGGTGTCATTAGGAAACTTCTCCACCAATACCTCCCATTATGTCATCCTAGGTGCCTCCCCCCATTAGGTTATCCCCATCTAGGTACCTCCCCCATTATGTTATTGTTCTTGTTACCTTATAAAAGAATCTTGTATCCTACAATCAGGGATGGATTCTTTGAGACAATAGTCTCATTCAGCCCTGGGACCAAACATGGATCCATTTGGTCCCAGTAAATCTCTCCATTAAATAAATTATTAAATTGTTCTCTAATCTCTATCTTGCTCAGTTTCTCTGGCATTACATGCTCAATCCTGAGAAACTTCCAGACTCAAGTACATGTTCCTAGAACCTCTAGATTTTGGAATATTCCATCCTGCAATGAGAGGCAAACTGATCTTCAGAGGTAAGGGGCTGGAATAGACTGATTTATTCCATCACAGAAGGGCAAGGTAGAACAAAACATTGTAATTCTTCTCAGAAATGTTATTGTGATAAATTGAAGAGGCTGGTATAGACTGATTTATTCCATCACAGAAGGGCAAGGTAGACCAAAGCACTGCAATTCTTCCCAGAAATGTTACTGTGATAAATTGAAGGATCCCACACTAGAGTTCATGCTCGTTTTTCTATATCCAATGGGAATGATACTATATTTGTAAACTGAGATCTTTTGGGGGGGAAATGATGCAAATTGTGTCCCCTTTAGGCTTTGGGGGGGGCCAGATATAAACTGTGTTCTCTTTGGGGAGACTCTCAAACCCTGGGAAAAGCACATCTTTCCCAGACAAATGTCCTTCCCAAGTTAAGTGGCCTCATTCAATTGGAGATCTTGGTCTGAGGCACAGTCAATAGTCCTCTACAGAGTGGTTCAAAAGTTTCCTCAGGTTCCTCAGTCTCCAGGCCAAGATTTACCCAATATAATCAATGATTTGTTAACCCACCTTTGCCAATCCTAATCAGGGGTTTTACCTGCTAAGAAAGTTTTCTTCTTAGTGAAAATAAATTCCCTTTTGCCATACAGACTTCAGTTGCAAATTCTTTCACAAGGGATCTGTGGCTTCGACCAGAGGAGATCTCATACCCTAATTCGTGTACCTAATCACTATCTAGGGATGGAACAACCCTTAGTACAGATATAGAAATTCCTTTTTGTTCAGACTCTTTGCAGAATAATTTACCAATTCTACTCAGGCATTGGTGTTTGTTGCTTGCCTTAAATCTTTGACTTGATTTCAAATCTCTTCCTTAAGAGATCTATACCTAAATAGTCCAGTCTTTGTAGCAAACTAAACAATATTTTAAACTTGACAGTTCCATAAAATCCTTTCTCTATTAGGACACAAATACTTATTGTAATGACTTGTCTACAGCTATTCAAGTCTCTACAATTCTATAATTTGACAAGCATCCAGCTGGTTTCTAGAGACTCTTTCTTTGTAATATTAACTCAAATCTTAACCCAGTATCCCCATCCTAAGTCCCAAATATTTTCACAGCAGGGGAGTAGCATTGATACTATGTAACTTTATAACCACTGAATTTGTGAGATCAATAAACTCCTTATTGATGACTCACTCATACTCTGGGTAGTTTGGGATGCATTCACAATCAGTTCTAGTTCATTTACAAACCAATTTGTCCCAAAGTCCTTTGGGGTATGGGGCAATGATCTCATCTTCTGAAACTACTTCCTCCTAGGAATGGGCATTGTACTAGGTCATCCTACAAGTTCCACTTTGAGCTGGTTGAAAATCCAGTAGGTTAAGTTAGATCGTTAAAGCAGTTGTCTACTGCTGGTTATTTGAAGATGAATTCTTCAAAGCATAAAGGAAAACAAACCTAAGAGAATTAGAGAGAGAGCATAAGAGCACTAAGATCAGAACCCTTATTCTTGGGAGGTGTGCTTATATCTTCTTGTATCTTCCCTGATGATTCTGTAAATAGCTAGTTAAGTATCATCTCTTTTAATAGAGATTACATTATAACCCAAAAACAATTTTGAGAAAGGGGCAATCCCATCAGGATAATAGAAGTATTAATAAAATCCTTCCTTCACAGTATCATTTGCCTTTTCAAAGCCAGATATTGAGATAGAGATTAACCCAAATTTCTTATATGAGGCATATGTGAAGCCTCTCTGCCAGTATTAATTTTTTTTTTCTAGACAAATATTCTTCTTCTGAATAGATTTCAATCCCCATTGAAGGGGATTCAATGGCACTTTCAGGAATCATTTGGGCTCCTCGATTGTGACCAATGAATAGATTTTACAAGAATCTTTGTAGCATTTTGTAGGCCTAAGAAGTTCTCCTGGCATGTCTCTGGGATTTAAAGCTGGCCTGATGGTGTTTAAAAAACACTCAGATTTCTACAAATGTTTCCATTGATATAACAAAACATTCCATAAGTTGCATCCCCCAAGAAAACTTGAATACACTAAAATCCTTTTCTCCAAATCAAAGATGTTTCAGGTTTTAGGTTCAGTAATCAATAAAATAACAGATCCCACAGACAGTTGTATCAATTGTTCTTACTCTATTCTAATTAATTTATAGGTAAATTTACCTATTTATAAGTAAGTTACCCAATTATAAGATATTTTGATTATGCATATATAAAATATAATACATGAGGGAATAAAGCAACAACAAGAAAGAAATTATTGAAATGAATAGACTTTTTGAAAAAGCTAGATATAACAGACTTTTGGAGAAAACTGAATGGAAGAGAAAAAATATATTTACTTTTTTTTCAGCAATACGTGGCCCCCAAGGGAAAAAATATTAGACCATAATAATATCAGAAAAGCAGAAATATTAAAAATATCTTTCTCAGATTTCAGTGCAAAGAAAATGACATTCAGGAAAGCATCATGAACATATAAATAAAAATTAATGAGGCAGTAGGTGCTACAGTGGATAAAGCACTGGTTCTGGAGTCAGGAAGACAAGTTTAAATTTGATCTCAGCCACTTACTAGCTATGTGACCCTGGACAATTCCAAATACATTAAGCAAGAAAGAAAAGAAAAAAAGGGAAAAAGAGAAATTAAATAATCTAATCCTAAAATTGAGTAGGTCAAAGAGCAAATTATATTAAAAAATCTATAAGACAACATTCTAAAATTTACCAGATTGCAAGGAAGTATCTGGGAGAAAATGTATATCTCTAAATGCTTACATCAATAAAACAGAGAAATAATAGATTAACGAATTGGACAGACAAATGACAACTAGAAAATGGACAAAATAAAATTACCCTGTTTAAAAACAAAATTGAAAGTAATAAAACCATTAAATCAATAAATAAACCCAGGATTTGGCTTTTGGGGGAAAATACTTAGACCACTGGTGTTAGATTGATTAAAAAGCACACAAAAGGAACAAATTACCAGTATCAAAAATGAAAAGGATGAAGATACCACCAATCAAAAGGAAATTAAAGCAATTACAGGAATTATTTTGCTCAATTACATACCAATAAATTAAATAAGTGAAGTAAAACAGATGAATATTTGCCCCAAAAATGCCTATCAGAAAACTAAATCGAACAAATTATTGATGAGCCCCTTAAGGGAAAATGTCTGGGAATAGATATATTCACAAATGAATTCTATCAAATATTTTTAAAAAACTAATTCCAGTGTTATGGAAACTATTTGAATAAATAGGCAAAGATGTTCTGATAAATATGTTGCCTATACCTAAGTCAAGAAGAACAAAAAAAGTGAAAAAATATATAGAAAAATTCCAGTATACTGATGCAAAAATAAATAAATAAAATTCTTTCACATGTTGCTTTACAATAATATATCACAAATCTATGATCAGGTGGGATTTTTATTTCAGAAATGCAAAATTGGCCCAATATTAGAAAAAAAACTCAATATAATTTAACATGTCAAAAATAAAATTAATAAAAATCATACAATTATCTCAATAGGTGTAAAAAAAAAGCTTTTATAAATATAACATCATTAATATTAAACAAATAAACATTAGAGAGCATAAAATTAAAAATGAAAACAAAAATAAACAAAAACAACAAAGAAATCCAATAGTATCTATGTAAATCCATCAGCAAAGATTATCTAAAATAAGTATAACTTAGAAGTCTTCCCAATGGCATCAGAAATGAAGAAAGGAGAAGCATGACCAGCATATATTATTCAATATTATACTAAAAATAATAATTATAACAATAAAAGAAAAAAGATTGAGAGAATTAGGATAGACAATAAACAAATTCTCATTCTTTGCAGATAATATGATGGTATATTTATGAGTGCTAGTGAACCAGCTAGAAAAAAATAAAAATAACTGACAATTTGAGCAAGGTTGGACAATATAAAAGAAATACATAGAAATCATCAGCATTTCTACATATTACTAATAGAGTTCAGCAGCAAGAGACAGGAAGAGAAATGTTATTTAAAATGACTGAGGACAATAAAAAATACTAGTTTCCAAGACAGATTCACGAACTATATGGACACAGTAACAAAACACTTTTCATACACATAAAGGCAAATCTACACAATTAAAAAAAAATAATTGCTTATAGCTAGGTTGAATTAGTATAATGAATAGGACAATTCTACTTAAATTAATTTACTTCTTCAATGCCATATCAAACTATAAAATGTGTGTATTTATATATATGTATGTATACATACATACACATTGTAAAATTAAGCTAAAAAAACAACAAAATTTATCTAGAATTACACAAGGTCAAAAATATTAATGGCACTAATGAAAAAGTTATGAAGATAGATTAGTAGTACTAGGTCTCAAATAATATTATGGAGCAGCAATAGTAAAAAAAAAAATTGCTACTGGCTAAGCTTTAGATCAGTGGAATAGATTAAAGATACAATACACACAAGTAAATAACCATAATAATCTAATGCTTAATAAACCCAAAGATACAAGTTGCTGAGACAAGAACTCATTATTAGACAAAACTGCTGGGAAAACTATAAAACATTTTGGCAGAAACTATGTATTTATCAACATAACATACAACATATTAGGATAAGATTAGAATGAATACATAATTTAGAAACAAAGGATGATACCATAATACAAATTAGGACAGTATGGAATAGTTTATCTGTTAGATCTATAGATAAGGGAAGATTTTATGACAAAATAAAAGACAGAGGGTATTACAACAAATAGAAGGGAAAAATTCATTTCCCAACTGATAAATGGTAAGAGGAAATGAATAGGTAGGTTTCAGATGAAGAAACCAAAACTATCTATCTATCTATCTATCTATTAATCTTTCTATCTATTTATCTATCTATCATCTACCCATACCTGTATGTATATATATATATATATATACCATAATATATATATGTTTATGTATGTATTTATATAAAGAAACACACATTCAGATGATAGATATTAGTGCTGTATCACTATTGACTAGAGAAATGTAAATTAAATCAACTCTGTTCACATATATCACATTGGCTAATGAAAAAAGAAAATGATAAATGTTAGAGGGGATATGGGAAAATTGTGATACTAATGAACTATTGGTGGTGTTGTGAACTAATTCAAACATTCTGGAAAGGAATTTGGAATCATGTCTAAAATGGTATAAAGCTGTGCATGCCCTCTGACTCAGAAATGCACTTTTAGTTCTAAACTTTAGTATTTTTTTTTCCAAATTAATTTTAAAAAAAAGAAAAAGAAAAAAGTATTTATATGTATAATAATATTTTATAGCAGTTCTTTTTGTTTTGGCAAAAAAATTGGAATTGAAGAATTTTCATCAATTGGTGAATGGTTGAATAAGTTGTGGTATATGATTGTAATGAGATATAATGTTATTAGAAATGATGAACACTCAGTCAATAAGCATTTATTAAAGGCTTACTAGGTGCAAGCATTGTTTTCATTAATTTATTGAGGATACTACACAAGAAATAGAAGAAAAAGAACAAAAATGAAGAAGAAGAAGAAGAAAAAGAAGAAAAAGGAGGAGGGGGAGGAGCACTAGTAGTAGTAGTAGCAATAGTAGTAGTGATAGTAGTTCCTTCTATCAAGAATGTAATATTTGAAGGACCTTTTTAGTAGGACTTTTTTTTTCACATATTTTCCTTAAATTACATTTATCTCTCCCTTAATAATCATTCTAGGGTTATCCATTCTTCTCTAACTCTCTTTAACCCAGCAACTTGAGTGTTAAGGTATTACTTTTTTTTCCTTTCTATTGTTTCAGACCATTCTTTTCCCTCCTACAACCCTAGCTTTTTTTTTTTTTTTGATAACTTTTTTTTTTCTTTTGTAACTTACATTAACTTTTTTACTTTTTTGTCACATTCTCCTTACTGGGAGGATTTCTGACCATCCTCAAGGACTTTAACACCTAATTTATTTTCTTTTCTATCTCCAAAGCTGGTGATTGATGATTTTTTTCAAGATACTGTCATCATATTTGCTTGACATAGCAAAGGGAAAGAATGGAAGTTTCAAAGAGGCAAATTTAAGCCTCATCTAAGAAGATACTTACTTCCTCATTATTGGACTTAGCAAAAGTGTAATTGTATTCCAGAACATATTTGAAGTTCATATTCACTAGATTCTTTGAGCAAATATTCCATGACTATTTTTCAGTGATTATAGTAGAAGGAATTTTTATTCAGATGTGAGCTTTACTATGCAGTCTTTATAGTAACTTCAAACACTCAGTTTTTATCACTCAGTAACTGCCTTAATGATCTTCATTTCCATCCTACTGCTTTCCACAAGCACATGCACCCTTTTCTCCTTATTATCACCATCCTACCTTTGAAATCTCTGTCCAGATTTTTGTACTTTGAAATTTCTGACCCTGGCCATAAAATCCTCTATTTCTTGTCTTTAAACCTATCTGGGTTTCTCTTTTTTCTTTTAAAATTAAATATTTTCTTTTCTTTTAAAAATTAATTATTTTCCTCAATTGCATGTAAAAACAATTTTAACATTTAAAAAGTTAGTTTCAAATTCTTTCCTCCCACCAATTGAGAAGGCAATTGATATAGGTTACATGCTTTATAATATAACTACTATCTTCACCTTTCCTGAATTGCCTTTTAACCATATCATGACTTCTAACTCCTTGAATTCTAAGTAATATCCCAGGCTATCTGTCCACTTCTAATTTGCTTTACATTCAATCCATCTTGTATTTCATGGTCAGTCATTTCAATAATGAGCTTGCTAATACTGTCACTTCTTTAATGCCTTATAAATTGCAAAGAAATCTCCAAATGTGGTCCATCTTTAGTTAATAATTATTGTTACTATTATTTGACAACCAAATTCAGAACCTAACAATCTTTATTTCTTAATAAGCTTTACTTAAAGCTTAATAAGTTTTACTCGGGTTTTTCTGCTTCTGTGCCTTTCTGCTTAGCATTCTCAGATCTGAGGTAGCTGGCTCTAATACAAATTCATGCTATTTAATTTCAACTCAAGTCTCAGTGTTGCTTAGCAATTCTTTATTCATCTTAGTATATCCTCTATCACATTTCTTAAAGAAGATATCCTAAAAGTTTTTACTTTCTTCAAGTCTTAATCTTATAACTTTTTCTAAATTTTAGCAATAAGCACAGCTTTTCTTACTTTACTGAAAATGTCTAGATCTTCAGATATGAATCTCTTCAGTTTCTTTTTTTTAAACACAGAATTTCTGTCTTCCACTAGCCCTGTCCCTTGATCCCACCTTTTTTCTAAAGTGTTTTTTCTTAAAACAAAACACATTTTCCCTGGGTCTTTTTTTTTCCTATGTGGAAATATTTGTCTATTTTTTCAAAAATTTTCTAGGACTTTTGTTCATTAATTAGCACTTCTTTCTCCTCCTTCATCAATCTCTACTTTTCTATCAGCTCATTCTTTACTATGAAAAGCATGCTTAGGTCTTCCTTATACAAAACAAAAAATGAAAACAAACAAAAAATCCCTTCTTTTATCCTTCTGTTCCCTCTATCTATTGTTCTATATTATTCTTTCTCTTTTCAAAATTATTGAAAGTCTACTTGCTATCTCCATCTTATATTTGTTGTTTAATATGAATTCCATTGTTTAGATAATGAATCCAATAGTCAACTTTTCATGACTAATCCACCTTATAATGTAAATTTCAGAATCTTTTTGAAAGAACTTTCTTTTCCAATCACACAATTTTAAAAGGATAATTCAATTTTGAACAAAAAAACAGAAAGTTTTTCAATTCTGTCAACATAATTGTGGAGAAATTTTCATGGGATGTGGAATGTGGATGAAGGGTAAGCATGTTGGCCCTATCCCCACCACATTCCCACCAACTAGAATGTCATATCATATCAGTTTTTAATCTGTGATGTCATTAAGGATGGCTGAGAAGATAGTCTCATCTCAAGAAAATGCTTTTAAACCAAAAATCATTAAAATAATATCACATGATTAACCATCATAACTTAGTTTTAATTCATTCATTGTTTCCATATTCATCTTCAAAAATAAATGTTCATCATTTTCCTCAAAAATCTTCATTTATTACTCATTAATTAACAAAACCAAAATTTCTTAATTTCACATTCAAGATATTTTAGCATTTGTCCTCATTCTGCATTTATACCTTCATTTGCTATGTGACTTTTTCCTGTAGACATCCAACTTTAAGTTAAATTGAAATTCTTTGTATTCCTTGAACATAACCCATAATTTTCTACTACCCTGATTTGTTGACATTGTTTTCTCCCATTGTTTTCCTCTCCTGCCCAGCTCTCCCTTGTCTAATTCCTATGCCTCTCTGAACCACAAATAGTATCTTCACCACGAAATCTTCCCCATACTTGCAAAGCATGTAATCACTCTTTCAATTGAACTTTTCAGCACTTCACATTTCTCACAGTGCACATCCTATTGGGTGTTTTAAACTTTGTTTTTTCTACCCTAATAGAGCCCCTACTCAGGGAAAGCAGTGTACATCTTTTTCATCATCCAAAATGTATGCACCAAACTCCCAGATTGCTGAATAAAGATGTGTGAAATTCTGTGATAGCTTAATGCAGAAGCTGGGCCTATCCATATGCCACATTGTTAGTTATGAATGAAATTTTATGAGTCAATTTTTAATGCCCACCAAGCTGTGTTATGAAGTCTTGATATCTAGATGGAACACGATAGTTCTCATCATACATAGCTCTATTTTGCAAGAGAGGTGTGAACTTTATTCCTACTCCATGAGGGAAGGAGAAAAGCTCAGAAATCCTGTGTGTTGAATTCATATTTAGATAACTAATGCCTAAATAGCTCATGTTTGTCTTGGATAACGCTTATCAGATACCATTGTAACTTACTTTCTGCTTTTCTTTAAGTAATTTTAGAGAGGAAAAAGAAGTGAACATTTCCTTAAATACTGGAAACAATATTGTTCAAGGAAAGTGCCCATCATCTGATAGATGCATGAAAATTAAAATCCAGCCCAAATCCTGACATAATGCAAATCAAAATTGTGAAATGAAAGGGGAGAGGACATGACAACTTAAAGTTTTAAGGAAATTATCACCAAGGAAGGGTAAAACATTCCAAATCCAAACTATATATTTTACTCAGGTGGTACACAGAAAATACCTTATTTTATCATGGATTCCTTTAGCCAATAAATTTCCTACAGAATTTCATTTTCTCTTTATGTGAATGGAAAATGGAAAGGAACATTGGCAAGTTTAAGATCCAAAGTTGAGGTTTTGTTAATAATGTGAGAATTAATATGGAAAAGCCACCACATTTTTCCTGTGCTTAAGCATATTTCAGTGGAAAGAGGCTTATGGCAGTCATGTTTAAATCTTACCCTGTCATTTAAGAAGTCAAACACAATGGTTTGGAGCTAAAGCACAAGACTCTAAAACTAAAATTGATCACTCCAGATACCCCTTGCTGGGAGAAATATAAAAGTAAATTGAAGACATATTCAGAAAAAAAAAAATCCTGGTTTTCAAAGGTTACCAGTTCTAATAATTTCCAATACTTTAGTACGACAAACTGGGCAAAGAATCTCTTTTTATTATGCAGATGTGAAAGCTGTGGATATACTAAAAGAAAATATAGTATTACAGGGGGGGTAGGAAAATAGAGGGAGAAAAGGATGTAGAGTTTCAAATCAGCAATCACTCTTTTATTGTGAGTATTCCATGTATTTACACATGTACTCCATGCATATGTACATAATAGTTTGGAAGATCAGGGTTATATACACTTTCAGAAAAGTGCCCTATGAGATAAATGTTCTGTATTGACTCTTGGCATATAACATCATGCAGGGCTTTGATTCTTGGGAAGGTCTGTGTAGGTTAAGTAAATGGGATTTTTTTTTAAATTAAATCTTTATGTTTTTAAGTCTTATGATCACTGGCTCACAACTTGTTTATTCCATCTATCATGTAGTTTTGGCTATTCCTTCTGAGGCAGACCTCTCTATTTTTCTGTCTTCCCTATACCTCTGTCACTTTCCATGGAATATGTGCCCATTTGCTTTGCATCTAGAGAACAATACCATAGAATAATCTCAGGGGACTGGAAGAGGGGAGGGAGAGGTAGGATAATACTAAGCTCTAATGCTTGGTTAATACAAGTAAAACCTGTCCACTTGATTTGTATTCCTCAGTTTTCACACATAACAGACTCTCTACCTGCACATGAGGTAATAAATTTGGATTGTCTCTCCCTGTGGTAAGGGAAGCAGACCACAGCTACTTTACAACCAGCAATTAGCCCCCGGGTTTCAGGAATTTTCTTTCCTTTTTTTCAAAGCGCCAGTCACTTCAGGAAGTTCTGGGAAAATAGTTTGGAAAGGATTGTTGGGGGGAACATAAGTCCTGTTATGAAATGTGCTGCTGTCCCACAATGGACACCCGGGTTGGTTCCAATCTGCCTGGATGATTTAGGGCTTCTGAAGGCCTTGTTACAAAGAAGTAGGAACAGCACAGGAGCCAAGAGCAGGGGTTTCCAGATGGCAGTGTTCAAACACCTCCTGATAGAGAAGTTCCAGCTCTGAAAACCTGATCGCTACTTTTTGCTCACATGTACATCCCTAGAAATCCCAAACCACATGTTAGTCATTTGTGAAAGGAGGAGGAGGAAAGATGGTTTCTTTCTTAATGTTCCACAGGGATGCTTTTCTCCTGACTTCTAGGTGTGAAGTTGGTTGAGTATTCAACACTATTTCCCAAACACTGTGCTGTGAGAATCCAAACATCCACACCTGGATCTGCCTGGGTCATCCGCTATCTCCAATATAAAATGAAGCCTATCTGTTCCCTCATTAAGATAGGAGATCAATTATATGCTCTTTTCTCAAAGTTCTGGATTAAATTAGAGCTAGTTTTTTGTCCAAGTCCAAAGATTCTCTTACTTGAACAAGTGCAACAAAATATAGATATTTCAGGAAAGGCATTGACTGACTTTGTCTCAAAGAAATTTATCTTTGACTTTATCTGACTTCAGCAATTATTTTAAAAGCAAGTTTTGGAGATAAGTCTACACATATAATGAGATAGAAATATTACTTTCATGTCATATTTCAATTCTAGTCTTTTTAAAAGCAAAGACTGTCTTTTTGTCTCTTTATATCTCCACTGCTTAGCACAGTGTCTGACACATGATAGGCAGTTAATTTTTAATTGATTGATTTAATTTTTTCCTTAATATATTTGTTCATAATACATATTATGATATATTTGATCAACTTTTTAAAAATTTCATAGATTTATTTACTCTTACTTTATAATATCATCCTTTAAAGACAATTTAGAACATGGTGAAAATAAATTCTTTGGATGACCAATATTTTTTTTTTTTAATTTGTGGTCCTATGCAATCTTTTCTTCCCCTGAGTTCAAAATTATTTATGCTAACATTTAAGGATTTTTAGTGTCTGAAGCTTTTTTTTTGTTTAAATCAATCATTGAAGTATTCAGTTTCATCATTAAAAAAAACCTAAGAGATCTTGCATGATAATAAATTTAAGTGATGTTTTCCATAGATTCAGCTGTTCCTAAGAAAATAAGTAATAAATAATTCTTCTCATGTCTTGAGAACCTGAAAATTTGCTGGTAGCACAGTTGATTAAATAACAGTATGACAAACATAAGTGCTTCCCATTGTTATTTTAACAAGACCCTCCATTTTCTTTCTATCTCGTAGTATTATTAATGTGTGTCCCCCATGAATAGACTTTTCGGTCTATCTTTACCTTCTGACTTCCTTCAGATCTCAGGTAAAACCCTGTCTCCTATAAGAATTTTTTCTCAACTTCTCCTAAATCTATTGCTTTTTCTTTGAAATTACTTCATCCTATTTATTTTGGTTTGTAAATAAATGTTTACATGTTGTCAGACTGATTAGATTGTAAGTTCCTTCAGAACAAGGACTGTTTTCACCCTTCTTTTTCTCCCCAGCTCTTAACACAAAGCCTTGCTCACAGTAGGCACTTAAAATGCTGGAAGATAACTTGAATATCATGTCTCCGCACAGTGATAACTGACAATTAGGATTAACTAACATGTACAGAAAACCTATAGAAAATCTTCATTCCCTTCTGGTTTTCTGTGGACTTGAAAAGGACTTCCTTCTGAAGTAGAAACAACATGTCTAAGATGGCTATATATTCATTGTAATATTTTGGCTAATTTTTCTTCAGTTTTTGTCTAGATCCCATCTATTAGATTAGTGTAGCCAAAATTATATAGTATTTTAATTATTTATTTGTATGATAGATTGATATCTTTCAGCATTAAGTCCTAATTCTTTTACTTCTTGAAATCATAGCTGTGTTTTCCCATCTCCTTTCCATCATTCTCCTTTATCATCCCAAAGAAAGGATTATTTTTTATTTTATGACTGTTCAACCTTTTCTATCAAAAAACCCAATCTTTTTCATTTCTCACTACCTATCTTCTTCTTTGCTGATCTCTTGTTCCTCTGAACCAGAAATATTCTTTGGATTTATAGCTGTCTCTGGTACAATGTTCTTTTCATTCTCTACCTTGACTCTTATTCATTTGGGTTCCAGTTTCTTTTGCTACATTTTGGATTATTTCCAATAACTCAGCTTTTGAAGTTTCATCCATTGCATTAGCTTTATTCTTATGTGTCTGCTTTATTCAGTTATAACCTTTCTTACTCACTCATCTCTCTTTCTGAACACTCATTTCTCCCTTTCAATAAATTCCCTCTTTTGCTCTTTCATTTTCAATATTTCCCCTTCAATATTTACTTTACTCCTGGTTGAGGAATCTTTCTCCTAGTCTTCTGAATTCCTATTGTAATTAACAAAGAAATTCTAATTAGATCATAGATATAAAAGGTACTAGAATGGTTACTTTGTGGTAAAATTTCTAATTTCATTGATTTAAAGTTATTCTTCCCAGAATATAATGATATATTTTATCATTAGCAGCAACATTTTTTAGAACAATAATACAGTTATAAATAAGTATTCTCATGTGGATAGGCAGATATTAAGCTGAACTGAATCAGAAAGTTGAGCTCAATCCCTGCCTCTGACATATAATGGCTATATGATACTGGACAAGTCAGCTAATGTGTGAAAGTCTCCAAACACTATTCTAAGTTTAGGAGTTACAGTAAGTTTCCTAAACTAATGAAATCACAGATCAAAAAATACATAGTTTTACTCAATGAATGATTTTCTTTCTTTTCATTGAAGGAAAAAATAAACAAACAACTGAAACTCTTAGGAAGAGAAATAGAAATTAAGGAACCCAAACATTTTATGTGGTATTCTGATATTATATTATATTCTGCAGTATTTGTTCCTTTCTACTTGTAAATCTGTCAATCAAAATATGAAGAGAAATTTATAGTAGAAGAATGAGAAGTTATATTGATTTCTGTTCGCTTTCAATCTTTTCACTTTGTTTCACATAATTCTGTTTCTTTTCTCCCTTCTTCTCTCCCTACCTCCTTCCTTCCCTCCTCTTTTTCTCCATCCTTCCTCCCTTCTTTTCTCTCTTCCTCCCTCCTTTCCTGTCTTCCTTCCTTCCTTCCTTCCTTCCTTCCTTCCTTCCTTCCTTCCTTCCTTCCTTCCTATAAATGTTACCAATGCTATTTGAGTTATTATTTTTCTTATAAAAACAAAACGACAACAAGTTATTGATGATTATCTAGAATTTTAAAAGCTCTGATGAAAATGTGGATATTGGAGATTAAATTTAAAAGTGTGTTCCGTGAACATTTTCCTATGGAAAATCAATTGTTAATTATTTACCAATACATTTGTAGGTTATAGCAGATATAAAACTTCATTACTTTCCTTCCACTATAAGATTGTTTTATTAATTTGATACTGATGATTTGAGACAAGAGTTCTTTAAACAAGTGCGGCATGAAGTTTCTTTTCTTTCTTTGGGAGGCAAGTGGGGTTAAGTGACTTGCCCAGGGTCACACAGTTAGGAAGTGTTAAGTTTTGGGGGCCAGATTTGAATTCAGGTCCTCCTGATCCCAGGGCCAGTGGTCTATGCACTGTGCCATCTAGCTTCCCCTGGCATGAAACTTCTAAAACATATCCTAAAGTTTTTTGTAGACAAGGGGCTTATAAAAAAGCTATGCTTTAAGTAATTACAACTGTGTACTCTTACTCCTTGCTTTGTTTTATTAAAACTCTTTTTTAGAAAGATTAATGGAAAGATGAATTTAAATCCTAGCTCTTATATTTAATACTTCATACCTGTTGGAATCTTGGAAAATTATCTTTCTTCTTTTTTTAATCTGTCTTTTTCCCTTTCTTTTTCATCTCAGGCACTTAACATAGTATATTATACATATTTTTCTTGGGGTTTTTTTGTGCTTTTTTTAAAGAAGATTGGTGCCATCACTTTTGAGTGATATCTTGATTTTTGCACAAGTTAGGGTTAAGTGAGAAAACATTGCCTCAAGTTGTCAGCCTCACTCTCTCTTTAAGAGTCATCAAACTCCAGTGGCAAAAGTCAAGATGACTGGTAGCTACCCAAGATACAATGGGTGATCTTGACATCTTCAAAATCTGACCAAGTTGTAAACACTTTACAATCCTTGCTTGAATCACCTTCATGACTGTTGGAACAGATTGTTCTCATCAAGTATTTCCACTGGAAAGTCTTCATGTCCTTGGGGTAAGCACACCACTAACTCACCAACATATTCATTCTGGTTAGGCTGCCTGCCAAGGTATAGTAAACTTGTCCTAAGTATTAAACATTTTTTTCCTCTTTGGAATTTCTACCCTAAAGGATATCATCATTTTGATAAAATACTGGGTTACCTGGCCTACTATTTCAAGCAAAGAAAAGCATATTTCACTTTATGTAAACTACTTGTCAATCATATTCTTACATCTTACCTACAGTTTTGCTGATGCACAAGTACGCTTCATTTGTAAATATTTTGTTTATATATAGTTATTTTCATATTGTCTCTTATTAGATTGTGAGTACCTTGAAATCAGCCATCTGTCTTTTGCTTTAATGTATATCAGAACTATGTGCCTGGCACACAGTAAGTGCTTGGTAAATGCTTATTGATTTATTAAATACCCATATCCCCTGGTAGAAAAATGATTAAATCCTTACCATTGTTCCTGGAAAAGAACAATTTATTTTCCTGTAACCTCATCATTCCTGCAACATTGCACGATTTCTCTAAGATCCTCAAGCAAGACTTTCCTTTGTCTTTATTTATCTAACTGTCCTCAATTAGAATGTAAGTTTTCTGAAGTTAGAAAGTATTTTTGTTTCTAGATCTCTAAATCTCCTTCTGGGCACACAATAAGACTAAATAAATATTTTATATTCATTTTAAAACTATCTTTAAATCTCTTTCTTTTTTATCAAATAGAATAATTTATGGTAGAAAAAATGTGATCTCTGAATGATCTGTTGATCTCTCATAATATCAGGATCATTGACAATAAATTTGTAATAGTCATCATTTATCTAAATTAATTATAACAGCTTTAATTTTTTTCCTAATTAAAATCATAATACACATATAACTTTCAAATAGCTACCAATATCACCTCCAGAAACAGTAATCAAAATGTTTAGATCTACTATTTTCAACTGACACAAAGTTCAAACTCTGATTATCATAAGCAATTCACATTTCAAGAACATCTACAAGTTTACAAAGGCTTTTCTCTCAGTGACTCTCATGAAGTAAATATTTTATTCACATTTAATAAATGAGGAAAGTGAAGCTCAAAGGCATTAATCACCATGTACCTGTTCTTGTAGCTAGTAGAGTGCCATAAAAAATCTCTGATTTCCAAATCTAATATTCCTTTCACTGAAGCACCATGATGATCTAAATCCCAATATTGTACTATTTAGCAATTATTGAAAAGGAATGCTAGATATTGATCCTTAGGTAACACTACCTCACTTCTGAATGCTATAAACTTCATAAATGCTTTCCATCACCTTTATTCCTTTGGCAACAATAGTTGTTGAGCTATTATTATAAAAATAAAGATAATTGTATATATTTATTGGAAAATATTTTCCCCAAGATAATTTAAAAAAATCTTTAAAGTAAGGGGCCATTAATGGCCTAGGTATATGTATACATTCTCAACCAAAATCAAAGTAATTGATGGAAATAATGATAATATATGTGGATGATTCTCTTATAGTTTTAAAATCACCTTTACATGGATTGTATCACTGAGCCTTGATAACAAACCTATGACTTGAACCAATTGATCATTAATCTCATTTTAGAGATGAAAGTTGAAATGAATGCTTCCCTAAGGTCATATGACTATTGGAATACAATAACTCACCAACATATTCATTCTGGTTAGGCTGCCTGCCAAGGTATAGTAAACTTGTCCTGAGTATTAAACATTTTTTTCCTCTTTGGAATTTCTACCATAAAGGATATCATCATTTTGATAAAACTGGAATAGAACTGAGGTCTTTTGATGAATAGGTCAGAGATTTTCCCTTGTTCTTTGTTGTTTCTACAGATTTTAATCCAATTCACTACTTACATATAAGCTAAAAGACAGCATTCATTGTATACCAGGCGAAATTCTCCACAAGTTCCTAATTCAGATTATTATTTATTGAAATTGAGAGGTAACCCTTGGTTTTCAAAGACTGTGAAATGTAATGCAATTTATAAATTTGTCAGCCAAAGTAACTCTTCAAAACTACATAGTAAATTACAGAAGGAGTGTGATCTATGTCTGTGTAGTCAGAATTCCCACCAAGGAAATCATTGATCCTTAAGTTGTCTAAATACAAAATATAAATAAAAATAAATTAAATAAATAAATAAATAAAATATAAAGACTTTGCCTCACTGAAGAGTCAGGCATCCTAAGATTTAATCTTATGTGATATCAGGGAAATCATTTTAGTTAACCTGTCAACTGAAAATAATTATATCTTCCTTACCTTCCTCCCAAAGTTCTTGTGAGAATATAATCAGGCAATAATTATGCAAAGATAAAGCAGAATAATTATTAGCAGTTTCCTCTTATAAAGCCTTATCCTCAAAAGGGTTAACCCTCTTTACTTCCAAAACACATTTAGAAAGGTGAAGTCAAATATCCGCCCCTTAGACTCATACTATTTAGCACTTCCCTACCCTTCCTTTGGCCACATCTCTGATGGGTTCTGGCTTCCTGCTTGAGAAATGCTGTGAAAATTAAGATCTTAATTTCCTCTGCCATTTTACATATGCTCCCTCTCATCTGGTTAACTTTTAATAAGTGGATCTCCTAATCCCATCATCCACTTCTCTTCCAAGTTAGCAAGACTAATAAAACAGGAAAATAAAAAGAGAATGTGATGTGGAGGAAGGAAGGAAAGTCCCCTGATCCCCCCAGAAGGAGCTTTTCTTTGTTAACATGACTTTACATTGTCCCCCTGAATAATGTAAAATTTGTTTTGTTGTACCCTGCAGAGCTCCCCCATTCTCAGTATCCTGGGGTAGCGGCAGTACCGAGTTGGCACAAAGTAGCAGAAATGTCATTTTTTTAATTATGTGGTTCTGAGGGGAATCTATTATCTACCGCTGAGATGCTGAAATCAGACGATTTATCTCCAAGGCAGCTCTGTCTACAATCTAGAATATATATCTCTTGTCACTGCAGGAAATAGAACGAAAGGATGTTTTTTATTTCTGGTGCCTTATGTTTATAAATTCATTCTTTTAAGATTTGCCAGTGAAAGGGAATAAAGTTCTGATGCATCTCTACGTTCTCCAAGTATCCTCTACTCTGAGAAGGTTGTCCAAGGTCACGTGGGCTATTTGTCTTTGGCTGATATAAATCCTTAGAGTCCTGACAAGCCCTCAGTTTATTCATAATAATCACCTCAGGTTAGATATCACCATTGACTTAGTGAAATGCAAACCAATTCATATGAAATAAACTGGGATCACAGACTAGTTAGGCAATCAGTTTACCTTAATATGAATGCAAAGTGCTCTTTTGAATTTCCAGCTAGATGTTTGGAGCCTATTTTAAACATACCCTTTTTCTGCTCTCATACTATGTATTTTCATTTAAATGTAAACCAATACATATACCTACCAGCCTGCTCACAACAGTTCTACATTATTTTTCCCCCTTAAGGTATCAAGACAAATGAAAGAACTTCCTTCATGCTCTTTTTTTTTTTTCCCTTTTTCTTTTTCATTTCTTCTTTTTTTAATCTATCAAATTTATTATGTTCACTGCTCTGCATGTATCAGAGCTTGAAGCAATTCAGATCTATTAACCATTAGGTACAAGCTAAGTGCTTTTAAAACAAACCCATGCAGTTTATTTTAAATTAACGTATGTTTTCTATATTTTATTTAAAAAAATTTTTTGAAAAGAAATTGACCAAAACACTGCACTGCCCTCTAGTGTGTCCTTTTGGTAACAACATGCTAATGGATATTGAAAAATTGTTCTTACTCCAAAGCAATCAGATGTCAACTACTGAAATTTTGAGATTTTTTTTTTCTTCTTAAAAATCACATGTTATTTTTAAAGGAAGGTTTCTTCCAGCCAGGGAAGCCAGGGAAATCTTGAGTCATAAGATCAAGAATCGATATTCACAATATCTTTCTTATTAAGGAAAAAAAAAAAAAAACTCTAAGCTGGAAGTCCCCCATAACATAAAGTGTAGAATCCCAGCAGATTTTTCAAAAAGAATACTTATGTTTCTCAAATATTCCTACGGGTGTGTGTGTGTGTGTGTGTGTGTGTGTGTGTGTATGTGTGTGTATGCTCATTCCCAGTCAAAGTAGAAAATATTTCAATTCTGTGTCATTTACTGGAATAGATTTGATTCAATTTGACTAGATTCAGAGGACTTTTTTTTAAGTGCCCAATATGTGACAAGACACTGAGAGGAGCAGGGCATACAAATATAGATGGAATCCACTAAACCACGGCTGTTCTGACAGACTTCTCTAAAGCAATGAGAGATTAAATGATTGCCTCAGTTTGATTTTTCTATTATGTGTCAAAAGTGGTAGTTAACCACTGAATAACATTACCTCTCTATAAGCTGAAGAGAGGATACTAACCTGTACAAACAAAAGAAGTTTCTTATATTAGTAAACTATGATTTTATAAACATTGCTTGGCTGAGTGAAAGGAATTTGTATTCATGATTTCATTTGAATGGGAACTTTCAATGTAGAATCTCTCTACAAAAATAATCTGTGACTTCAGTGTCATCTGAGAAGTTAGTTGACTTGTCTGAAGTCACACAGTATGTTGGGAAAATTATTATTTGAATTCATGTTTTCCTAACTCTATATTATTCTATCCTACATCCATATAGGTTTGATTATAAAAGAGTTCAAATAAATAATAAAGATAACAGTTACTGACATTTACAAAGAATTTTAAGATTTTCAAAAATGTTCTATAATCTAATTCTTTAAAAAATTCTGAAGGCAAAAGCTTTTCTTTATCCAACTGATTATAAGAAAATTAGAACTTGAGAAAGGTTAAATGATTATAAGAGCATCAATGAATTTCTGACTCAAGGTACAGAATTTGATTTACTATGCCAGCTAACTGCCTATTTAGAAATGTGCCTTTTGTCTAAAGGCAAAATAATAATGTTTTTATGAATAATATATGGATTAATGAACAAATCTTAGAAACAACAAATAAATGATCCAAACAAAAAAAACCCCAAAAAACAAACAAAAAAAAATGATTGGTTAAAAGCATTAGAAAATGAGCATAGACAATTACAAAATAAATATAAAATTAGTAATTTTAATTATATAAAAACAAAAGTATATAAATTTCATAAAATAAAATATTTAAAATAAAATCAATGAAACATTAAATAACTTAGGAAATTGAAGAAAATTATTAATTATTCATTGAAAATAGAAGAAAAATATTAATTATTAAAAATGAATAAGACATTTTCAAAATAAAAAGATTCATAGGATAATAGATTTTGAGTTAGAATAAAACTATGAGGCTGGGAGCTCCCTTTTTATTTTACAGATGACCACAGTGAGGGTCAGAAAAGTTATATAATTTTTCCTGTGTGAAAAATCTAATGAAGAAATCTGAAAAACTTTGAAACTCAAATATTTTTGAGTCAATCCAGCAGTTTATGTGATAGATAATGTGTGTACTTATATACACATCCATATATATACATATCCACAGTTATATGTCTGCAAGATTAGAAGTTGAAAATAAGTGGATGAGTATCTACAAACATATATAATATTTAACCTAGGAATTAGGAAATTCAAAAAGGCCACTCTAAGAAAAAGGAATTGATAAAGTTAAAAGTCATCTAGTCTAGCAAGAATTTCAGGCAGATGGATTTATACATAAATTGAATATATAAAGAATACTAAATACCTATGCAAGTCTTTCCTTCCTACCTCACCATCCCACCCCACCCCACCCTATTTCTTTAAAGCATTTGATAGAAGAAATGCCAACAAAATCCATTTTATGAGACAAACATGGCTCTAATACCTAAAGAGGGGAAAAAAAAGCAAAATAATAGAATTGTAGTTCAATCTCAATATACAATACTGAAGCAAAAATACATAAGTAGATACATATGATACTCACAGGGTGACTACAACATTATATACCCAAAATAATTCACTAAGATAGATACATGTTTGGAATCCAAAGTTATTAACATTAGGAAAACAACTAGATTATTTTATCACAGAAAGCAAAAATTATTGATAAATATTACATGATTGTAACAATAGATTATAAAAAATATTTTTGAAAAATACAACTCATCTTTGTGCTATAACATTAAAGACAGGAGCATTGTTTTCTAATATATTCAAAATCATATTTTTACCAAAATGAAATCATAACCTCATGGGTAGAAAGGATGTTAGAAGCCATTTAGGGGAAAAACAACAACAACAAAACAACTTTTTACATTATAGAAGTTGAAAAACAAGAGCTAGTATCATTATTAATGAAATAACACTGGGAAAGTTTTCAGTACAAATAGGGATAAAGAAAGAGTATCACTCTTCTTTACTGTTATCTGATATAGTACTCAAAATTTTAATTATAGGACTAATAAAAGAGAATGAAATTAAAAGTGTATGTGTGAGTGAGGGTGTATATATACACATTCACCCATCTACCCCCCATATACCCACATATATATTCACACCACAAAACCATAATAAAAGAGCATGAGATCGCATACTTCTCATAACTAATTAGTCAGAGACTTCTCAATTAATTAGATGACAGAAGAGCATAAAACATAAAATATACTATGTAAAAATACTCAAGTAAATAACATTGATAAAAACAAATACAAACAGTAGAGTTGAAAATATACTGACAATAAATAGAAAGTTTGAAAACTAAAATATATACATAATTGAGAACAAACTTTTACCCTAAAGAGTAATGTGCCAAAAGACAGATAAATGATTTAAATAGTTTTCAAAAAAAAAAAAGAATTGAAACTATAAATAGTAATATGGAATCATGCTGCAAATTATGACCAGAAAGAAAATATAGCTCAAAAGGGCTTCTTATCTTTTGTAGTTAAGATAATTTCACTTCTTTACTCAAAAAAGAAAAAAAAGAAAGGTCCCTAGTGCTTTCATTTCATTAAGGATGTTTCATTGACCTTTTATGCTTGATGCTCTATCTGCTACCACAATATATTTGACCAAATTGTCCCCTAAACTTAAAATATACTCTCTCCTGATTTCTTAACTTCAAAACTATTTTCTTAAGATAAGTTTCAATTCACTATTTAACCTTATAGGAGTAAGGGAAGTTTTATTTTTGAAATTCATTACTTATCATAGTTCCTTACATGTAGAAAGTACTTAGCAAGTATTTGTGCTATTAATAATTCAGTAATTAGAATCATCTTCCTGGATTCTTGTCTAACATTGTCATATGCATATTGTAGTGGGGATAGGAAAATATAAAGATCAGACTTAGAAATATTTTTTATGCATTGGAATGTAATGCATTCTGTGAAAAGTAAAGACATGGAGTTCTGGGGGTGGAGCCAAGATAGTAGAGTGAATCTAGGAAGGTTTCCCAATTTCCTTCAAAAACCACATGAAACCAAATTGCTAAACAGATTCTGATGTAATGAAACTATTCTTCATCTCAATATAGATTATAAGGACTTCAGGAAAGATCAGCCTCACTGGGTTTTGGGATGTTCAGACTAGCTTATATAGTGTCTGGGAAACCCAAAATCTGGGAAAGAGAGGGTCTGAATCACATCAGATCAGCAACTGATACCTTTGGTCCTGGTGCAGTAATATAGCAGACTAATGAGGCAGCCTCCAATTACAGCATAGAAGGCAAATTCCAGCTGGGGAAACCAGGCTATTTATTGCCTGGAGAAAGCAAGTAGGACTCCCCACTGTTGTGAGCAAGAAACCAAACACAAGAGGTTTCTATATTCAAACACAAGGTTCAGAGCTACACAAGAAGCTAGGGATAGAGGCCTCTGTACCCCAGGAGCAGAGGTCAATCCGAAAAGTCACAAAATAGGAAAAAAGAAGGAAAGATAATGATCAAGAAACAGAAAAGAATCTTAATCATAAAAAGCTACTATGGTGACAGGAATGATCAAAACACTGACTCAGAAGAGGACAAAATGTCCACATAGGAAATCTCAAAGCATGATATGAATTGATCTCAAACCCAAAGAGGCTTTTTGGAAGCAAACATAAAGGATTTTGAAAGGCAAATAAGAGAGGTAGAAGAAAAATTGGGAAAAGAAATGAGAGTTTTGCCAGAGAGAGTCAACAAATTGGAAAACAAAGGACCAAAATTGACTGAGGTAAACAATTCTTTAAAAAATACAATTAGCCAAATGCAAAAAAAAAAAAAAAAAAAAAAAATCCATTCAAGAAATCAATTCCTTAAAAACCATAATTGACCAATTGCCAAAAAAAATAAAATTCCACTGAAGTAAACAACATTTTGAAAAGTAGAATTAATTAAATGGAATAGAGATTCAAAAGCTAACTAAAGAAAATCATATATTAAAAACTAAAACTAAGCATATGAACTAACCATATGAAAGTTAATGCCTAAGAGAAGGGGCAGGTCAATTCTCCTAGAGCCTCCATAGCTGTGGATCAAAACATCTGAAGCAGTTACAAAACAGCCTTTACTGAGACAGGTGTTGCTTGTGGACTAAAAATTAAATAAATTGGAAGAGGAGAGAGGTCACATAATGCAACTAAGTTGAGACGTCAGAGAAAACAGCTGCCTCTCAATCTCCTTGTATCATCATCATTATCTCACACGAAGAGATCCATTCTACAAGTCTGAGTTAAGACCTCCAGTAGCCACTGGAAGATGGCTCCTACATCACAAAACTCTATGAGACATCAAGAATTAGTCAAACAGATTAAAAAGAATGAAAAAATAGAAAAAAAATGTAAAATACCTCCTTGGAAAGACAGTTAACCTATAAAATAGATACAGGAGAGATTATTTAAAAATTATTATCTACCTAAAGGCCACAACCAAAAAAAAAAAGAAAAAAGAATCTGCATAAAATCCTTCAAAAATCATTAAGGAAAACTGTTTTTACATTCTAGAACCAGAGGCCAAAATAGACATTAAAGGCATCCATGGATCATTTCTGGAAAGAATTCCCAGGAGGAAAACCCCAAGAAACATTGTTGCAAAACTCCAGAACTATAATCTTAAGGGGAAAAAAAATACTTCAAGCTGACAGGAAAAAAAAAATCCAGTTTTGAGGAGCAACAGTTAAGACTACCCAGGATCTGAAAGCTTCTACAATAAAGGATTGGGAGGCATAGAATATCATATTATAGAAGGCAAAGGATCTGGGATTACAACCAAGAATCAACTATCCAGCAAAACTGAGCATTATTTTCCAGGGAGGAAATGGATCCTCAGTGAAGTAAAGGACTTTCACTAATTTCTATTGAATAGAACAGAACTAAACAGAAAATTTGATTTTCAAACACAGGACTCTAGAAAAACATAAAAAGGTAAAGATGAAAACAAATGAACAAACACATGACTGAAGAGTTAAACTATTTATGGACCTAGATGAAAAAAATGTAATTTATAACTCTTGAAAACTGTATCTTTTATCAGGGCAGTTGAAGAAGGCATACATAGGCAGAGGGTGTGGATTTAAATTGATTGGGATGTGATGGTATTAAAGAAAAAGACACTGATGGGTGGGAAAAGGAATATACTAGAAGAAGAAAGGGGGAGTAAAATAGAATAAATTAGATCACATGAAAAGGCACATAAGACCCATTATAATACAGGGAAAGAAGGGAGGGAAATGAATACACTTTGAAGTTTAATCTAATCAGTTTTGGCTTACAGAGGATAGACTCTCCCATAAAACAGAAGCTGAAAGAGAAGCTTATAGATGAGTGGACACAGAATCAGAATCCTACAATATTTTATTTGCAAGGAACACATTTCAAAGTGATACATATAGAGTAAGGGCAAAAGGCAGAATTTATTATGCTTCAGCCGAAGCAAAAAGAAGGAGGAGTAGCAGTTATGAAATCAGATAAAATAGAAGCAGAAATAGGTCTGATTTTTTAAAAAAGAGATAAGGAAGGAAAGTACATCTTGTTAAATGGTACCATAGATCATGATGTGATATTGATACTAAATATATGTGCACCAAGTGCCACAGGATCCAAATTCTTACAGAAGCTAAGCCAGTCATAGGAAGAAATAGACAACAAAACTGTACTAGAGGGGGATCTCAATCTTTCCTCCTCAGAATTGGATAAATGTAACCACAAAATAAACAAAAAAGAAACTAAGGAGGTTAATCAGCTTTAGAAAACTTATATGTGGTAGACCATTGGAGAAAATTGTTCTCAGCAATTCATGGCCCTTTCATAAAAAAATGACCATTTTAGGGCATAAAACCCCACAATCAAATGCCGAAAGGTAGAATGATAAATACTTCCTTTTTAGATCAGAATACAATAAAAATTACATTCAATAAAGGTCCAGGAAAAGATAAACTAAAAATCAATTGGAAATTTTAAAAAAAATGTAATTCTAAAGAATGAGTGGATCAAACAACAAATCACAGAAACAAAAATTTAATCCAAGAGAATGACAATTAGGAGACAATATACCAAAACCTTTGGGATGCAGCCAATGTAATTCTTAGAGGAAATTTTACATCTCTAAATAATTAATATGAATAAAATAGATAAAGAGGGGATCAACAAATTGGGCATGCAACTAAAAAAGCTAGAAAAAGAAATTAAAACTCAATTAAATATCAAATTAGAAATTCTGAAAATCAAGGGAGAGATTAATAAAAATAAAAGAAAACTTGAATTAATAAAAGTAAAAGTTGGTTTTATAAAAAAAAATAGTTAAACTTTCAATTAACTTGATTAGAAAAGGGAAATAGAAAAACAAAATTACCAGTGTCAGAAATGAATAGGCAATTAGGTGAGATTACACCAATGAATAAGAAATTAAAGCAACAATTAGGATCTATTTTGCCCAAGTGCATGCCAAAACAAATCTGACAATCTATTTGCAATGGGTAATATGTTTACATAAATATAAATTGCTCTGATTAACAGAAGAGGAAATAAATTACTTAAATAACCCCATTTTAGAAAAAAAAAAAAAAGCAAAAATGAACCATCAATGATTCCCTAACAAAAAATCTGCAGGACCCAGTGGATTTACAAATTTTTTAAAAAATAAATAATAGATTTTTATTTTTTAAAATACATGCAAAGATAGTTTTGAACATTCACCCTTGCAAAACCTTGTGTTTTACACATTTTTCCTCCCCTATCATCTCTACCCTTCCCAAGACAGCAAGCAATACAATATAGATTAAATGTACAATTCTTTTAAACATATTTCCATATTTATTATATTTCACTAGAAAAATCAGATAAAAAAATGAGATAGAAAAAAGAAGCAGGCAAACAACAACAAAGGTGAAAATACTATGTTGTGATCCACATTCAGTTTCCCTAGTCCTCTCTTATTAGCTGAGTTTACACCCAGAGAGTCTTTAAAAGGCCAGGACTCTGATGTGATGTATCAGCCAAGAATCAATCAGAAGGGAAAAAGGGATGGCAATTAGGGAAAATAGAGTTGTATGCAGCAGAGACTACTGAGATATCTCCTGGAGAGGTGAAATCTGTTCCTGTCCAGCCTATGGAGCCCTTACCTCCAAGCACAATAGGCTTGACCATTTCACCTCTTGAAAGTGCTTACAAAACAGTGTTCATCCATACACTGATGTGGGAAACTGGAGAATGTGTAACTAATATCCCAGTCACTAACACAGGTAGACAACGTGTGACTTATTAACCAGGAGAAGTAGTAGCATCAGGTTTACTATTGCATACCCCTCATAGGCAACCTGATGATAGTTGCTCAGATTCTGACTCCAAACAGCAGAGTCCAAGAATATTCTGGACTGTAGCTGTGACAGCTGACCGACTTATGCTCACTAGCTATATAAATGGAATACCATTAGAAGGATTGATAGACATGGGGTGCAGATCATATAGTCATTAGAGGTGCCAACTGGCACAGTCACTGGCCAAAGATTAAGGCAGACATCTATATGTCTGGTGGAGGAGGATCAATAGCAGCAGAAGTTAGTGTTGCCCCTATGAGATGGACATTTGAAAATGAAACAGGAGTTTTTGCTCCTTTTATAGTTGAAAAAATCCCCATCAATCTGTGGGGAAGAGACATTTTACAGCAGGTAGGATTACAATTAAGTACTTTGGCTTTTTAGGTAGAGCTGCTGTTGAAGGCCTGCTTGCACTCTCACTCCTTCCTATTCAGTGAAAAACTGATACACCAGTGTGGGTAGAACAGTGGCCCCTAGGAAGCAATAAAATTCAGACCTTAGTAGATAATAGTAAAGGAGTAACTTGACCAAGGACACTTACAACCTTCTCTAAGTCCTTGGAAATCCCCAGTATTTGTTGTAAGAAAGAATTCTGGAAAATGGAGGATGTTGACTGATTTAAAAAGAGTAAATGAACAAATGGGAAGTATGGAAACTCTTCAGCCTCCTCTTTGGGTTATAGATATTAAGAATTGTTTCTATTCTATCCCTCTAGATAAGGAGGATATGAAAAGATTTGCCTTTTCAGTGCCCAATGTTAGCTTAGCTGAGTCTTATAAAAGATATGAATGCACAGTTTTATCACAGGGAATGAAAAATATCCCTACTATGTGCCAAATGTGTGTTGCTGCTGCTCTTACTCCAGTAAGAAAAGCATTTCCAAAAATAATATTGTTACATTATATGGATGATATTTTGGGGTGTACACTTGAGGAACAAATGTTAGAAGCATGTCTACAAAAGACCATAGAAACACTAAGAAACTACAAACTGCATATAGCTACAGAAAAAAATTCAAAGGCATCCTACTTTTCAATATTTAGGATATGAAGTTATATCCTAAGGCACTTACAGTACAAAAGCTTTCTTTAAGAACAGAGAAGTTGGACACCTTAAATGATTTCCAAAAATTAATGGGAGATATCTAATGGATGCGTTCAGTGTTAGGCTTAACTACCAATCTCTATGACATTTTAAGGGGAGACACTACTTTAAACTCATCATGCCAGCTTACAAAAGAAGGCTCTGAGAGAATTTGAACTGGCTTTATCTAATGTGGGCGAAAGAGTAACTCAAAATCCTTGGAAATATCAGTTTTTGCTACACAAGAGGCACCCACAGCAGTCCTTCATCAAGGATACAGTGTGATAGAGTGTGAACCTCCCAGCACAACCAGAAGAAAGCCTTACTCCTTACCCGGTGCTCGTGGCTAGAATTCTATTAAAGGTTATTAAGCGAGCAGTACAATTTTCTTGGATAAGACCTGACAAAATATACACATTTTATACTAATGCACAAATTAATGTATACTGTGAGACCATCCCAGAGTGGCAAATTTTATTGGCCATGGCTCCAAATTTTGCACATGGGTCTCCATTAAAGATAACCCAGCTATTACATAATTGGCAATGGATTTTTGAAGAAAAGGTTTCTAAGGTTCCTCTTAAAGAACCAACTATCTTTACAGATGCATCCAAACAAAATATTTGTGCTGCATAATCTCATGATTTACCCATAGAGATGTCAGAACTCCTTTTCAGTCCACTCAGCAGAATGCATTATGTGCAATTATGCTAGCTCTTACTTATTATCTAGGAGATATAATATCTGATTCGGCCTATTCAGTAGGTGTGGTACAAAGAATTGCCACAGCCCAAATAAAATTTGTAGCCTCTAATATTTATCAGCTCTTTAAGGACCTTCAAAGAGAAGTGAGAAAGCATGCAGGTAAGATTTATATTTTGCATGTCCACTCACATAGTGGACTTCCAGGTCATATTTTTGATGGAAATTCAAAGGCAGATAGCCTTTTAACTATGTTAGCCAGTACTCCTTTATTTCAGGAAGCCCAACAATATCATTCTAAATATCATCAGGCTGCTTGAGCTTTATATTTACAATTTGGGATAACAAAAGAGGAAGCTAGGAGCATAGGAAAAAGCTGTACAGCTTTCCTTCCTTTCCATGCTCCTATGCTCCCTCCAGGGAAGAACCCTCTTGGTTTAAGACCCAATGAAATCTGGCAAGTGGATGTGACCCATTATAAATCTTTTGGTCATCTGTCTTTTATCCATGTTGTGATAGATACCTTTTCAGGATTCACTTTTGTAATACCAACAACAAAAAAGACAGCCTGAGTGGTCACTGAATTTCTTAAACAACCATTTGCAATTATGGCTGTGCCACAAGCAATAAAAACAGATAATGGACTTACATATACTTCTAAACATTTTGCACACTTATGTGCACAGTATAAGATTTTACATACCACTGGCATACCTTTTAATGCTCAAGGTCAGGCAATAGTAGAGAGAAGAAACAGAGACATTAACACACTCCTCAAAAAACAAAAGAAAAGGGGAGCCATGGGTAACCCTAGAGAACTTTCAAATTTGGTTCTCTATACCATTAATTTTTTTAATTTTTGATAAAGATGCACTGGCTCCAGCAGACTGGTTTTATAACCCATTGGAAGGGCAGTGTCCAGTGCAAGCAGCTCCACTATCTTTAGATAATCGCCAGGTGATGTGGAGAGATCCAGAAAGTGGTGAATGGAAGAGACCAGATAGGTTAATTGGTTGGGGAAGAGAGTTTGCTTGTATTTCTACAGATGGAGAAGGAATCAGATGGGTGCCAATGAGCTATATTCACCTTGTCCATCAGAGAGAGACAGAAAAAGAGAAAAATCTGGAAACAAAGGAGAACTCCTAAGAACAAAATCTGCAGGAATCACTGGATTCCCTAATACAAGATGAGACTGTTGCAGGACTTGAAAACAAGCAGGAATCATTGGATTCCTTGAGATGAAAAATTGCTGATGAACTTTCAGGAATTACTGGATTTCTGGCGCATGAACTGATGGACAACAGATTCTTTTTGGACTATTTCTAGAACTTATGGATGTGTATAATTCTGCATGTTGATTCATGTTATTTGTTACATCACTACTGGCCTGTGTTATGTTATTATGTGCTTATGTAATTTATGTAATTATGTGTAATACCTCCCATATTAGTGGCTTTTTGTATACCTGTTTTAAGAGTGAGCCCCTTCAGAAACCCGCTAATCTGATTTGATTTCCCATTTCCTTTGGTGTTTTCATCTCCCTTCATGAGAAATTAGGGAGGATGTGATCACCTCCTTTTTTGGGTAGTCAGGGAAGGCGTGTCACCTCTTTTTTGGGGGTTCTCACCTCCTTGAGAAGTCAGGGAGGTCATGACCCCCTTATGTTCTAAATCAAAAGAAAGACGGAGATGTTAGGATTCTTACAAGGTGCTAAGACAGTGGAATTGATAGAGACAATAATTATCTAATTTAGCATGGTTCAGTATGATTGATCTGATCCTACAAGGAGATGTTATAGGCCAGAACTTGATTTAATCCCACAACAAATAATGGTTTCCTAGTGATATAATGATTGGTATATATTCAGTATATAGCATATAGGGCATATAGGCAAGGAATTCTCAGGGCCAGACACAGAATCCCACTAGAAGCTCTGAGCCTCAGCCAGGATTCAGTCAAGGAGATTCACAAGCCAGAGAAGGCAGCTTAAGCTCTCAGAACCAAGACAACAGAAGGCCTCTAAGAAAAACTAGTCCAGTCCCAGGTGAAGGAGATAAGACTTTGAAAGAGATAATAAAGGATTTGGACTTTAATCCCTGGCTGCATTTGGGGTGATTATTTCGAACTGAAATTAAGGCTGTCCCCAGAAGCCTCCCAAGAAACCTGCTCCCAGAGATTAAATTTTAGGGAACATTACATTCTCTCTGGAAGGAAATGGCTCTCTCCATCACAAGTCTATTGGAATTGGTCTGAATAATTTCATTGTTGAAAAGAGCCACGTTCATCAGAGTTGACCATCACATAATCTTGTTTTTGTTGTGTACAATATTCTTTTGGTTCTACTCACTTCATTTATCATCAGTTCATGTAACTTTCTTCAGGCCTTTCTGAAACCATCTTAAGTGACCGGTATAGAACAATAATATTTCATTATTTTCATATCCCATAACTTAACCAGCCATTCCCTAAGTAATGGGCATTCACTCAGTTTCCTGTTCCTTGTCACCACAAAAAGGGATGCTACAAAAAGTTTTGAACATGTGAGCCTTTTTCTCTTTTTTTTAATGATCTCTTTGGACCCAACAGAAACATTGCCAGATGAAAGTGTATACTCAGTTTAATAGCTCTTTGGGGATAGTTCCAAAATGTTCTCCAGAATGAGAGGTTCAGTTCCCAGCTTCACCAAACAATGTATATGTCCCAATTTTCCCACATCCCCTCCAGCATTTATTATTATCTTTTCCTTACAAATGAAATCTATCAGACATTTAAAGAATAATTAATTCCAATACCATGTAAACTATTTAGAAAAATGGGCAAAGAAGAAGTCCTGCCAATTTCCTTCTATAACACAAATATGGTGCTGATACCTAAACCAGGAAAAGCCAAAACAGAGAAAGAAAATTACAGACCAATCTCCCTACTGAATATTTTAAAATGATTAAAAATCCCCTCTTTTATTGAATGTCTATCTTTCCTCCTAAAACACAATGCTCCATTTTGCTGAATAGTTGATTCTTAATTATAATCCAGGCTCCTTTGCCTTCCACAATATCATATTCTAATCCCTTTGATTCTTTAATGTAGAAGTTTGTAGGTTCTGTATAACCCTGATTAGGCCTCTTTGATGTTTGAATTGGCTCTTTTTGAGTACTTTCAGTATTTTCTCCTTGATTTGATATTTCTGAAATTTGCCTATAATATTCCTTGAAATTTTCATTTTGGGGTAGCTGAAGAAAGCAGAGGCAAAGGACAAAGCTGCAAGAGCTCTTAGAACCAAGCAGAGAGATAGGCCTCAACTAACCGGGCTATTTTGGAAGGAGAAAATAAACGTTTGCATTTTTACCAGCTGGCTGCATTTTAGGTGATTATTTACTTTCAACTGAAACTAAGGCTGAGTCCAGAAAACCTCCCAAGAAACCTTCTCCCAGAGAGAACTATTATTAATTTAAAGAAGAAAAATACCCACATTTTGGCTGGTGGATAGAGCACCAGCCCTGAAGTGAGGAGGACTGAGTTCAAATCTGTTCTCAGACACTTAACCCTAACTTTGTGACTCTGGGCAAGGCACTTAACCCCAATTGCCCAAGCAAAAAAAAAAGAAAAAGAAATTTTCATTTTGGAGTTTCTTTTAGGAGATGATTGGTGGATTCTTTGAATGAATATTTTACCCTCTGGCTCTAGGAAATCAGGGTACATTTCCTTGATGATTTCTTGAAAAATATTGTTTAGGACCTTTTTTTTCAATGTGGCTTTCAGTTAGTAAAATAATTCTTAGATTATCTCTCCTGCAACTATTTCCCAGGTCAGTTGCTTTTCCAATGGGCATTTTATATTTTCTTTTATTTTATTTGACTGATAATTCATATCATTGAGCCATTCACTTTCACTTGTCCAATTCTAATTGTTAGTGAATTATTTTCTTCAGTTAGCTTTTTTATCTTTTTTGTGTATTTGGCCAGTTGTATTTTTAAAGGAGTTGTTTTGTTCAGTGGATTTTTTTTTTATTTTGTTGATTGTATTTTTCAAGGAATTATTTTCCTTTACCATTTTGTGAAATTTATTCTTCAGGAAGTTCTTTTTTTCAGCATATGTATACCATTTTGCCAAATTTATTGTCTAAAAAGTTTTTTTTTAGTCAATTTCTGTGTTTCCTTTTCTAAACTGTAGGTTCTTTTCCCAACTTGTTCATGCTTCTCTTTTATAGGACTCTGCTTTTTCCCATTGTTCTTCTATTTCTTTTTAATGTCATTTTCGAATTCTTCAAATATGGCTTTTTTGAGCTAGAAAAAAGTTTATATGCCCCTTTGAAGTTTTATCTGAAGGCATTTTGCCTTTGCTATTCTCTTCTGGGTTTGTGTTCTGGTCTTCCCTGTCCTCTCAGTAACTTTCTATGGTCAGGGCTTTTTTGCTCATTTATAAAAGCTGTTATGCTCCTAGGGTACAGGAGAAAATGTGCCAACTTCTTTTGCTGGGGAACAGGAGCTTCTCACTGCTTATGCTGGGCTAGGCTGGGACTGGGTTTGCTGGTGCTACAGACTTTCCCGTTAGCCCTGAGTGGGTCTAAGTATCACCTGCTATGCTGGGGTTACAAGGTTCACAGTTTGCTTTTTAAAATTGCATTAGAGGATTCACAGCTGGTCTATTGATCCACTGGCCTTCTGAACCAGGGCAAAATAACCAATGCTGCTGTATTTTGGGTGACAACTTCCTTCTACATTCCTTCCATCAGGCTTGCCCACACTGGGTCTCCCTGCCCTGGGTCTTTCCATGTGCACCTGTGCTAGGCTGTGCTCCCCCCTGCCCAATGAGACAGATTTTTCTAGAAATCCTTCCAAGATATCTTAAGCTGGGAAATTATTACACTCAGAATTTTTATGGGTTCTGTTACTCCAAAATCCATTTGAAGGCTTGAGCTATCATTGATTCTGAGGGAAGCTGGGGAGAGCTCAGACAACATCTTGCCCACTCTCTGCCAATTTGGCTCCACCTCCCATGAATATTGATGCAAAAAATGTTAAATAAAATATTAGAAAAAGTATTACAACAATTTATCAACAAACTGTAACATTACTGTAATAATGCCCTATGATATTATCAAATAGGATTTATAACAAAAATGCATGGCTAGTTCAATATAAGGAAAAATTTTCATGAGCTAAATTTACCATATCAGTAACAAAACTAACATAAATCTTATGACAATTTCAATAGATTCCAAAAAAAGCTTTTCACAAAATATAGCACCAATTCCTATTAAAAAGATTAGACTGCATAGGAGGAATAAATGGGGTTTTCCTTAAAATAATAAGCAGCATCTATTTAAAATCATCAGCAAACATTATTTTAATAGAGAAATTATTGGTAATATTAAAAGATAAACAAGAATACCCATTATCATTACTATTATTCAGTTGGCTCAGCCATAATGTTGACTTTAACAATAAAAAAAGAAAGAGAAAATTAAAGGAATTAGAATAAGCAATGAGAAAATAAAACTATCACTCCTTGCAGATTATATGATGGTATACTTAGAGAATCATCCAGAAATCTACTTGAAACAATTAACAGATTTAGCAAAATTGCAGAGTATAAAATAAACCTACAAAAATCACTAACATTTCTACATGTTACTAGCAAATTCCAGTAGCAAGAAATAAAAAGAGAAATCCCTTTTAAAATAACTATAACCAAATAAAATATTTGGTTGTCTACAAGCCAAGACAAACCCAGGAACTTTAAGACATAATTTCAAAACACTTTTCACACAAATAAAGTTAGATCTAAAAAATTGGAAAAATCTCATTTGCTCATGTGTAGGCTGACTTAATAAAAAATGGTAATTCTACCTAAATTAGTCTACTTGTTCAGTCGATTATCAATCATACCAATCAAACTGCCAAAAAATATTTTATGGAGTTAGAAAAAATAATAAGAATGAATAAAATAGGTATATGATTTGGACTTAAATGGTGATACTATAAACAAATTAGAAGAACAAGAGATAGTTTACTTATCAGGTCTTTGGAGAAGGGAGGAATTTATGCAGATTATTGAGCTAGATTATTGAGCAAAAGAGAGCTAGAAAACATTATGAAAGGCAAAATGGACAATTTAGATTATATTAAATTAAAAGTTGTTGTTTTTTTTTTTTTTTTTCCACAAAGAAAACCAATACTAACAAGATTAAAAGGGAAGCAGAAAGTTGGGAAAAAAATTTTATAGCCAATATCTCTGATAAATGTCTCATTTCTTTCTCTCTCTCTCTCTTTTTTTTTTTTTTTTTTTTTTTTTTGGTAAATAGCTTTTTATTTACAAAACATGCAATTTTTACAAATTTACAGATTTATAAAATAATATGTAATTTTTCAACATTGACCCTTAGAAAACATGCTGTTCCCACTTTTCCCCTCTTTCCCCCACCTCCTCCCCTAGATGACAAATATTCCTTTTTTTTTTTTTTTTACATGACCAAGCTGTTATTTTGCTGTACAAAAAGAATCAGACTCTGAAATATTGTACAATTAGCTTGTGAAGGAAATAAAAAATGCAGGTGGGCATAAATATAGGGATTGGGAATTCAATGTAATGGTTTTTAGTCATCACCCAGAGCTCTTTCTCTGGGCGTAGCTGGTTCAGTTCATTACTACTCCATTGGACATGATTTGGTTGATCTCATTGCTGAGGATGGCCAGGTCCATCAGAACTGGTCATCATATAATATTGTTGTTGAAGTATATAATGATTTCCTGGTCCTGCTCATTTCACTCAGCATCAGTTCGTGTAAGTCTCTCCAGGCCTTTCTGAAATCATCCTGTTGGTCATTTCTTACAGAACAGTAATATTCCATAATATTCATATACCACAATTTATTCAACCATTCTCCAACTGATGGGCATCCACTCAGTTTCCAGTTTCTAGCCACTACAAAAAGGGCTGCCACAAACATTCGTGCACATACAGGTTCCTTTCCCTTCTTTATGATCTCTTTGGGATATAAGCCCAGTAGTAACACTGCTGGATCAAAGGGTATGCACAGTTTGATAACTTTTTGAGTATAGTTCCAAATTGTTCTCCAGAATGGTTGGGTCCATTCACAAATTTTAGAAAGACCTTGCATGATTTGCATGAATTGATGCTAAATGAAACAAGCAGAACCAGGAAAATATCGTACACAGAAACGGCAAATTTGTGCAGCGATTAAACTATGACATATTTGGTTCTTCTCAGCGGTTCAGTGACCCAAGGCAATCCCAATAAACTTTTGATGGAAAATATCATTCACAATCAGACAGAGAACTATGGAGACTGAATGTAAATCAACATATGCTATGTTCACTTTTTTTTTCTCTTTCTTTAAAACTCATGTGTTTTTTCCTTTTGTTTTGATTTTTCCTACCTTTTAATCCTACAGTGTTTATACTGGGCTTATATCCCAGAGAGATCTTAAAAGAGGGAAAGGGATCCACATGTGCAAATATGTTTGTGGCAGCCCTTTTTGCAGTGACAAGAAACTGGAAACTGAATGGATGCCCATTAGTTGGAGAATGGCTGAATAACTTATGGTATATGAATGTTATGGAATATTATTGTTCCATAAGAAACAATCAGCAGTATGCTTTTAGAGAGGTCTGGAGAGACTTATACGAGCCGATGCTAAGTCAAATGAGCAGAACCAGGAGATCATTATACATGGTAATAAGAAAGTTATACAATGATCAGTTCTGATGGGTATGGCTCTTTTCAACAATGAGATGATTCAGGTCAATTCCAATGATTGTGTGATGAAGAGAGACATCTACCCTCAGAGAAAGGATTGTAGACCACAACATAGCATTTTCACTCTTTCTGTTGTTGTTTGCTCGCATTTTTTTCAGGGTTTTTTTTCTTCTTGATCCAATTTTTCTTCTGCAGCAAGATAACTACATAAATATGTATACATATGTCAGATTTAACACATATTTTAACATATTTAACATGTATTGGATTACCTGCCATATAGGGGAGAGAGCAGGGGGAAAGAGGGGAAAATTTGAAACACAAGGTTCTGCAAGGGTCAATGTTGAAAAATTACCCATGTATATATTTTGTAAATAAAAACTTTAATAAAAAAAGAAAGAGAAAAAAAAAGTCAATTTTTCATTAGAAGAATTTGAGTTATTTATTTAATTGAATATCCATTTTCCCTGAAGGATTATATTCAGTTTTGCTAAGTAGGGTATTTTTGACTGCAATACTTGTTCCTTTTGCATTCTAAAATATTGTATTCTAAAACCTAAGATTTTATAAGATGGTAGTTGCTAAATCATGCATGATTCTAACTGCAGCTCCATGTTATTTGAATGGTTTCTGTATTGATGCTTAGTTATTTCTTCTTTGACCTGGACACTATGGAATTTGACTATAGCATCATTGGAAGTTTTTATTTTGGAATTTTTTTCAGAAGGTGATTAGATTTTGTTTGCTTTGTTTTACTTTCTTGTTCTGAGATGTCAGGGAAGTTTGATAATTTCAAAACATATAACATCTAAGTGTATTTTTTTAAATATTGATTTCAGGTAGTCAAATACTTTTTAAGTTATCTCTCTTCATTCTGCTTTGCAGGTCAGTTGTTTTTCTGATGAGATGTTTAACATTTCCTTTTATTTTATATTCCTTTGGCTTTCTTGACATTTTTCAAAGTCATTAGCTTCCTGTTGCCTATTCTAGTTTCTAAAGAATTATCATCACCCTCATTGCCACATATTTCCTTTAATGTCTATTTTTTAGGGGAAATTTCATCATGGAAGGCCACATTTTTGTGACTTTGTTAGATGTAATCCATCATAATCAAACCACCAATTCTAAAGGAATCTTTACTCCTTTACTCTTCATTGACAGATGTCCTTGGACTGAAATTGGTGATTGTCATTAAAAAAAAAAAAAAAAAAAAAACCCTAAGAATATCATAATTTAATGTTTAGGTTTGCTAAATCATTAGAGTTGACCTGATTAGACAGCTAATGTAATTACTTACTATAGTAATAAGTCTCTTTTAGTTGGGGAAAACATTTTATGGTATCTTTTTATTTCTTTAAAATTAGTTGCACTGATAGGTTAACCACTGGCTGTTGCAATTTAATGGATTCCCTTGAACTGTTAATTATATTGTGATCATTACTTGCTTTGTGGGCCATTACTGATGTTTCCGTAATGCTTTAAAATACACATTAATCTTACCCTGGAACAACATTTCTCTTGGAAATATCATGTAGTGTTTTGTTTTGTTTTGCTTTGTTTTGTTTTTTTTAAATTTTACATAAGAATTAAGAAAGTCTTAAGTATTGCCTCACAAGTTTCAACTACAGGTATAAATGGAAGAGAACAACAATTCCCTGCTGATAAATCAAACTTCTAATGCAAAGATGAAAGGAAAATCTTTGAAGTGACACGATTAGTTTTTATAACACAAACCATGACATCTTGCTTTCTACGCGCTGACCTTTACTGCTCTGTTCTATTGTCATTTTCATGAAAAGGTCAGATGGCACCCCTGCTGTAGACCAATTATACATGACTGGAAACATGGGATTGGAATTGAAAATGTAATAGAAATGTAGCTATCCCCAGGTTGCCATGGCTTCCTAAGGGAAAAAATCCACAGTTTTTGAGAATATTATCAGTCTACCTTTCTCCCATTGAAGAAAGAAACAAATGGAAATAGGAAAAAAGTCCCTCTTTAGGACCAGGATTTACATAGTACATAATGGGAATAGCAATAATAACTTAAAATAATAGCTTTTATTTAGTTAAAAATGTTTTTGCATAATTGCTTTGAGGAGTATACTCTTTGGTCGTCAAAAAGCTCAAATTCAAAAAATGTTTTCTCTAGCAAGTCTTCTCCACTTACCCTACTTTGCAGTGATTTCTTCTTCATCTCAGTAACTGAAGTTTGTCCCACACTTTTGGCACTAAATATATGCAATTTTGTACATTTGTTTTTCTTTTTATTGGTATGTCATGTCTTCCAGGAATTACTTAGTAATTGCTTCAACTTGCTTAGATTAGGACCAATGAAGAGAACTCAAAAAAGAATTACTATAATAATACACTGAATAGTTGTCAGCCAATATTTTCTTCAGTGTCTTAAAGCTGGCTTTTAGGTACTATTATCTGTAAGGAAAAGTAATCACGGTTAAGTGATTTATATAGGTCACACAGTTAATGTCTAAGGTCAGATTTGAATTCAGTTCTTCCTTGTTCCATAGCTGGTACTCTATTTACTATGCTACACCGCTGCCCCTTTCTCAACTTTCAATTATTGTCCTGAATCCTTTCTTCTTGGGCCAAGAAAAATAAATTTAATTTTTCTTTTTCATGAAAGATACCATGTTTTCTTGGAATCTTCTTTCTCTAAGATAAATATCACTGTTTCCTTCAACAATTCTTTACCAAAAAAAATAAAAATGGTATTCTCTTGAAGTTATCCAGTTTAGCAAACTTCTTTCTAATATGTGGTGAATCTGAACGAAACACTGTACACTAGAATAATCTTACCTTATCTAAGTAGAATTATAACTCATATATTCCTGGACTGTCTTTTTTATTGATAGGGCAACAACTAACAATAATTATTGATTCATTTCTTCATTCATTCATTAGTTTATTCATTTTGTTTCTATGTCATGGCTGAATGGCACTGAGTTTAAAGAAAACTGACATTCATAGATCCAATTCTGTTAAGCTATTGTTAACCAATTTTGTCCATTTTGCTTCATTAAATAAATTTTTTAAACTTTAATAAGATTTTATATTTGTTATGAAAACATTTCATCTTGTTAAATGCAAACAAGTTTTCTAAAATATCTTTTTGAGACTACGTTTGCATTTAAACATTTTGAAGCTTGATACTATTAATGTTAACTATCTCTTCTAATTTTTCACTCTGAAAATTTAGTAAGTGTTCACCCTATTTTTTTATCCAAACCATGGATAAAAAAATGTCAAACAGCATAGTGTCAAAAACAAATCTTTGCTATATTCCACTGGAAATATTCTATTAACCTCAACCAATTCCAAATCCATCTTACTCTACTTACTATTTAGACTATTTTTTACTATCATTTCCACAGTAATAATATGAAATACTATTTTTAAAAAATGCTCTGATGAATCAAGGTAAACTGTATACATGTTCTTATTTTTTAAAATTAAATGAAAGAAGTATGCCTGGTCTGGTGTTATCTTCTCTTGTTGAAGCTAATCTAATTCTTTGTGATCATATTTCCTTTTCTAGATGGTTACTAACCTTCCCTTAACAGCTAGAATTTTGACAGGAATTGAAGTTAATATTAAAGGTGCATACTTAATATATTCTATTATCTTCCCCCATTCCCATTTATTTTTTTTGGGGGGGGAGAAATCAAAGTATTTGCTCATTTCTTTCAATCATCATTTCTCCATCATGTCTCATAACTTATAACTTATAGTTCTTGGAAGTTAATCTTTTCTTACTATATAGCTCGCCTGTGTGATTTGAATTCAACAACAATAAGAAATTACCTTTCTTCTATTAATACTCCATTACTTATTTTTTAGTCAGCTTTCAATAACACTTTTGTTGTTAGCTTTCCAGGTTGCAGTTCATTCTTCTTAGAGTTCTAGATCCTGTTTTGTAAGTATTTCTTACAATTGAATTATGGCTCAAAATTGCTTAGAAAACAGATCTGTCTTAAAATGGAATCAATTGTCTTGAAAATTAGGGAGTTCTTTTGCATTGAACAGTGAGAAACTTGTAGTAGGGATTGTTGGCCTAGGATTATTTTGGGTGTAGATGATTTCTGAGTTCCCATTCAAGTATGATTCTATTTTGGGAATCCTTTTTATTTGAATCTTTTATTACTGTTTAGTATATTTTCATTTTAAATTGGATTAGATATTAAACTCCTTAAAGGTAAAGACTGGGTATTACACGATTTTGTATTCCCCAGACTATCAGTCCAGAACAGATTTGGTATTTTAATAACATTTTCATATTTGATTTTATTAAAATATGAATATCCTTACAAACCATTTAACTAGTGATCATTTATTATCAATATCAGGATAAGTCTCTGTCCGCAAGGAGCTTGCTTCCTTTTTTTCAAAAAGTGTTAAAAAAAAATCACAATTAAAAAAAAATTTCCCTTGATTTTAAAATGTTTTTCTTGTTTCTTAAAATAAATTGTTAATTTTTTTTAAAAAAGCAATGTTGAGTTCCATGTTCTCTCTCTTCATTCAATTCTTCTAATTATACATGCAAAATATATTTGCATTTTAATTATATTTTTAAAAAAAGGAAAAAGAAAGTAAGTGAAATGATTATTTTTCAGTACTCAAAGTTCATCAGTTCTCTTTCTGAAGATTTGTTTATGAGTTCTTTAGACTTGGATAATTGTCTTGATTGGAGTAATTAAATATGGGACAGTTGATCATTCTCACATTATTGTTGCTACTGTGAACCAAGTCCTCCTGGTACTACTCTCATTTCACTTGGCTTCATATTTCATATAAGTCTTCCTTATTTTTTTGAAACCATTCTGGTCATCATTTCATATAGAACAATAATATTTAATGGTAATCATTCCTCAGTTGATAGGCAATTCCTCAATTTCCAATTCTTTGACACCATAGTTTTCTATGTAAAGATATTTTTCCTTTTCCTTTGATTTCTTTGGCACCTAGCAGTGATATTTTTGAGTCAAAGGATGTGCAGAGTTTTATAGCCCTTTGAGAAGAGTTTCGAATTGTTCTCCAGAATGACAACCCTTTCACCACTTTCACCCACACCTGTTTTAATTTTTCCAAATGCCCTTCAGTATTTGTAATTTTCTTTGGTGTTTAAATTCTAATTGTGGATGGCAATATGAAAGAGGAAGTTAACTACGTATATTTGAGTGGGATAGGGGTGGTATCTTATGCAGAAGAATGATAAAGAACTCTGAATTATTTCTTCAAAGAGAAATAAAATGACATGGTCTGTATGACTTTCTTGAATAGAAGGAGGGGACAAAATGGGCTGAGATTATTTTCAAAGTATGAATTCAAGAACTGAAGTGATTGTTTGATCTTCCAGATTTAGGTTTCCTAGGAATATGACACAGGAATCCAGAGAGTAATACTTAACTGACTATAATTGAGAGATAGACTAATATGCTAATATGTTTAACATGATTAAGCATGTATAGATTATAGCAATTTATTTACTGTCTCAGGAAGGGATGAGATGAGAAAGAAGAGTGGGAGTTTGGAACTCAATTTTTTCTTAAATGACTACTTAGAATTGTCTTTAGATGTACCCAGGGAAAAATAAAAAAATAAAAATTGGTAAAAATAAATGAGATATAGAGACAGGAATATTCTAAAGGACAAAAATTTATAGAAAAAAGACATAAATAATATTGTTTATTCCTACATTCAAACTACATTTTCCCCACTCCAATGAATCAGATATTAATTATCAAATAACCACATTTTAATATACACAGGAAAAAAGTTGGTCAGCCTTAAAGGTAGCAACAAAGTCTAGTATAGTATTCAGTACACAGTAGGTACTTAACAAATGTATATTGATTGATTCAATTAGGATGTTTCTCACAACAATCTCAGTCTGAAATGCTTTTCCTTTATGCAATATTTCTGAAGTGGATGTAAATGAAGACTAATTTTGAGAAAAGACAGGGGTAGATAACTTCTGAATCATGTCCTATTTAATATGGGAAGGTCATGAGATTCCATTACCTAGACCAGCACTTTTTAAACTCTTTCCACTTGCAGTCCCTTTTCACCTGAGAAATTTTTATGTTACCTATTTATATACAAATCAAACATTTACTGATAATATATCATAATTTCATGATCCCCATATTCAACTATGGCAACCATATGTGGAGTCATGATCCACAATTTAAGGAATTTTTATCTAGACTATGTATAATTCAGCATAAGAAATCTACAGAATGATCTGCACGCAAAAACTAAGTGACTTGCCCCAAACTACATACCTGTGAAATTCAGAGGTTGAATTTGAATCCAATCTCTTCACTATGGCATGTTATTTCTCCACGGTTTCCTGAATATTAATATCATACTAGCATTTCCTGTCCTGAAACTCTCTTTTGAATTTTGGTACTACACAAATGAATATATTTTGAGGGCTGCTATCACCTGCAATGTTGATGTGCTGAACTAGACTTGTTATCAGTAAATTTTCCCACTTGTAGGTAACACAAACCTGCTAATGACTCTCAAATACTTTCCCTAATTGTCTTACAACTAAAATGATATTAACACCTGCCAAAGAAATTTGCTATTAAGCAAAAGCTGTGAAAAACAAGCTAAATTCATCCTGTTTTAGTGCAGGTTGAAAAGCTATGATTTGAATATGTTCTGAATTAAAACATAAAATTTCAAGACCAAACTTATTTTAGTTATTGCTTTTGTAGTTTCATGTGAAGTTTTACTGTTAACTCCTTCTTGACCTACTAGATTTCTTACATTATAGTATATATAAAAATTTACTATTTGGATTCGGGATTTTTAACATATTCATTGGGGAAAATCTCACTTTGATATGGACAAAAGTCTTTATCTGGATAATCCAAGTTATCTGACAACTAGAAATAAAAATAGAAATATATAAATATAGGTATAATGTAAAAATTTTATTCATAGTCTTTACATCCATTCTCATTATCCTTATAAATAATACTTTAACCAATTTTTTTATCAAATTGGCACTTTTATATATGACAAATATTGATGATAAGCCTCCCACAATCAGTTGAAAGGTAAAAATCTTGGGATTTTTGCAGAGTACATGCAAAATAGACCTGATAAAATAAGAAAAAGACTTTCTGATCAAGAAAGAAATTTAACTAGCCTTAGCAGAGACACAGCAAAGAGAAAATGATTAAAGGAATTACAAACATACACATTTATCAAAATAACTTTTATGTAGTGATAATAACATGTTAAACAATAATCCTAAACTTAAATAAGACACAGATGTGAACAAATTAATACATTACATTTCCTTAAACCAATAGACCTTGTCTGAATTAATGACAGGTAATTTATAGCACCTAGAACACAGAAGGAGAGAAAGGAAAAAAATAATCTAGAAAATTATATTTTTGTTTATTACTCCATCTGCAGGTTGTAGCAGAAAAAGACAGATAGCAAGGTCAGACTATCCTATTCCCTCATGAGTAAAAAAAGGGGGAACTACCCACAATACATAATGCAGCTTAGAGAATGATAACCTCTTGGTACCACTGAGTGGAAGAGAGAGAGCAAGCAAGCACTATATATAAATCTATATCTGGGATGTCTGGGGGTGGAGCCAAGATGGCAGAGTGAAGTGAGATAACTGCTTGAGGTCTACCAGTTTCCCTCAAAAACCACATGAAACTGGGGCTCTGGACAGAGTCTGGCAGAATCAAACCACTCTCAAGCTTAAGAAGATTGGAAAAACTTCAAGAAAGGTGATTCTGGGGTAAGAGTGATGTTCAGCTCAGTTCAGAGGCAGTCTGGAAAAGCCAGAGAAAGGGTCTTAAACATAGCATATCAGCAATTAAGACCCTCAATTCTGGCTCAGTAAAGGAGCAGAGAGTAAAGCAACCCTTAGTATCAGGGCAGAAGGCAAATTCTGGGTAACCAGGCTCTTTCAGTAGGTAAACAATAGGTAAAGCTGTGAGCAAAACACTAAACACAAGGGGTCCTTGTGCTCAAATTCAAGGTTCAGAGCTACACAGGAAGGTTGAGACAGCACTCTATTTACCCCAGGAGTACAGCTCAACCACAGCAGTAATAAAAAGAGTAAATACAAAAAGAAAAGGAAAGAAAATGAGCAAGAAACAAAAAAGAACTTTGACCATAGAAAGCTACTACAGTGACAGGGAAGACCAATACAAAAACTTAGATGAGGACAAAATGACCACAAAGGAAATCTTAAAATGTTTTATAAACTGGACTCAAGTCCAAAGGGGCCTCTTGGAAGTATTCATAAAAGGAACATTGCTGCAAAAATCCAGAACTATAATCTCAAGGAAAAAAAATTACTGCAAGTTGCTAGACAAAAGAAATTCAAGTATCAAGGAGCAATAGTCAGGGTTACCCAGGATCTAGCAGCTTATACAGTAAAGGATCAGAAGCCCTGGAATACTGTATTCCAGAAGGCAAAAAATTGGGAGTTACAACCAAGAATTAACTAGCCAGAAAGACTGAGCATCATATTTCAGAGAAGGTGATGGAATTTCAATGAAGTAAGAGACTTACAATCATTTCTATTGAAAAAGCAGAACTAAACAGAAAATTTGATCTTCAAACACAGGACTCAAGAGAAACAAAGAATGGCAAATGGGGGTAAAGGAACATATATGTAATTTAAAGATTAACCTGTTTACATCCTTAGATGGGAAAATAATATCTCTAACTCTTGAGTACTGTATCTGTTATTGGGGGAGTTAGAGTGAGTATCACGTGGTAAGAGGGTTGTGAATGTATTCTGATGTCACTTGATATCAAAGAAGAAGACAATAAGGGGTGGAAAAAGGACTGTACTGGAAGAAGAGAAAAGGGAAGGTATAATGGGACAAATTAGATCTCATGAATAGGCTCAAAAAACCTACCATAAAAGAGGAAAAGAAGGAAGGGGATGAGCATTGTCTGAAGCTTGATCTTGTAAGTTTTGGCTCAAAGAGGGAATAACTTCATCATTCAGTTGGGTATAAAAATTTATCTTCCCTTATAAATAAATAGGATGACAAAGAAGAAAGAAAAGGGAGGAGCTGAATAGAAGGGAGGGCAGAAACATCAGGAGAAAAAGGTAAAAAAAGGGGGAAGGTATGATAGAAGACAGGGCAGGTAGTGGAGGAACCCCAAAATAAACAGGAAAGAAACTAGGCAGTTAAATAAAATCCTAAAAAATCTAGATATGCTAGATCTCTGGAGAAAACTGAATAAGGACAGAAAGGAATACACCTTTTTATTGGCAGTACATGGAGCCTAAGCAAAAATTTACCATGTATTAGGACACAAAAAACTCATAATAAAGTATAATAAACAAAGGCAGAAATAAATAGTATATGTGTCCTTTTCAGACTACAATACAATAAAAATTATATCGATAAAAGGCCAGGGAAAGATAGACTGAAAACAAATTGAAAACTAAATAATCTAATTCTCAATAATGAGTAAGTCAAAAAAGAAATCACTGAAATAATTCATAATTTCATCCAAGAGAATGACAATAATGAAGACAGCATATCACAACCTACAGGATGCAGCCAAAGCAGTTCTTAGGGGAAATTTTATGTCTCTAAATATTTACACGAATAAAATAGAGAAAGAAGAAATCAGTGAATTGGGCAAGCACCCCAAAAAGCTAGGAAGAACAAAACAATCAAATACCAAATTAGAAATTCTGAAACTCAAAGAAGAAATTAATAAAATTGACACTAAAAAAATTTAGCAAAGAGATTACAGCAATTTATTAGCAGGATATGACCAAGTAGGATTCATACCACGAATGCAGTGCTGGTTCAATATCAGGACAAATATTACCATAATCGATCATATGTATAACAAAACCAACAGAAATCATATGATAAACTCAAAAACCTATTTTAAGCAATTAACAGTTTTAGCAAAGTTGAAGGATATAAAATAAATTCACATAGATCATAAGCCTTTCTATATATTACTAAAAAAGCATAGCAGCAAGAGATAAAAAGGGAAATTCCATTTAAAATAACTGCAGACAAAATAAAATATTTGGGTGTCTATCTGCCAAGATAAACCCCAGAACTATATGAACACAATTACAAAACACTTTTCACACAAATAAAATCAAATCTAAACAACTGGAAAAATACCAATTGCTATTGAGCTAATAAATAAAAATGACAATTTTGGCTAAATTGATCTACTTTTTCAATGCCATACCAATCAAACTATCAAAAATTATTTTATAAAGCTGGAAAAAACAATAACAAAATTCACCTGGAAGAATAAAATATCAAGAATATCAAGGGAATTAATGAAAAAAAAAATACAAAGAATGTAACCTAGCACTATCAGACCTAAAACTATTATAAATATTATAATATATATTTTATATATTATTAAAAATAGTCATAAAAACTATTTGATACTAGCTAAGAAATAAATGGATGGATCAAGCAGAAATACATTAAATACACATGACAAAATAATCAATGACTATAGTAATCCTGTATTTGATAAACTCCCAAATTCCAGCTTCTTGGATAAGAACTCACTATTTGACAAAAATTGCTGGAAAAACTGGAAAATAATATGTGAGAATCTTGGCATAGATTAATATCTCAAACAACATACCCAAAATAAAGTCAAAATAGGTACATGATTTGAGCATAAGCAAATTACTAGAGCAAGAAATAATTTACCCATCAGATCTTTGGAGAAGGGAGGAATTTAGAACCAAAGAAAAACTAAAGAACATTGTAAAATGTTCAAGTTTGATTACATTAAATTTTTTTTAAAAAAGTAAACATTTGCAGAAACAAAACCAACAGAAGCAATATTTAAAAAGTACAACAGGAAATACAAAGCTGGAAATTTTTTTTTTTAACCAGCAGTATTCCTGGTTTTGAAGTCAAAGAATCCACAAATATTTGGAGTACAACACATTTCTAGAAGATACCTTGGAAGAACTTCAGAACATGTCTGTTTCAATCTGGCAGAGGGACAATCTGAGGAGCCCAGATCACAACACAGGGAGATAGGCCAAGGAGCTGGGGCAGAGATTCAAAGTGGTGCAGTTCCATGCACCTGGAAATCTGTGAGCCTCTTAGGCTACTCTGTCCTGGTTGCAAACCTGACCTAGCCACCATTAAGCTATTCTGCCATTCTGCACAGGAAATCAATCAGCAGAACTACCCCAGGGCAGGGAAAATTAAAGCAGCTCTTGTTCCTTTACATCGAACAAATCAGAAGCCTTTAAAAAAATGAATTAAAAAAAAAAGAACTCTCTCATTATAGACTGCTTTTATGGAGAGAGAAAAGAAAAAGACTTCAAATCCTGAGGTTCCTAAAGGCAAAGCAACTCCAGAAGACATCCCAAAGAGAGACATGAACTGGTCCCCATTTCACAAGGCCTCTTCAAAGATTGCATAAAGAATTTTAAAACAGAATTAGAAGAAAAATTAGAAGAAAAATGGGGAAATGAAATGAGATCATTGCAAGAAAAAAAATAGGAAAAAAATGAAAAAAGAATGCAATAAAAAAATTGGTCAATTGCAAAAGAAACTAAAAAAAAGGAACTGAAGAAAATAATAAACTAAAAATTAGAATTGAACAAATGGAAGTGAATGACTCAATAAGACTTCAAGAATCAGTAAAACAAAAACAAACTAAAAAAATAAAAGAAAATATGAAATATCTCCTAGGCAAAACAACTGACCTGGAAAATAGACCTAGAAGAGACAATCCAAGGATTATTGGTCTTCCTGAAAGCCATGATGAAAAAAAGAACCTAGATATTATCTTTCAGGAAATCATAAAACAAACAAACAAACAAAAACCCTGCCTTGATATTTTAGAATCAGAAGATAAAATAGCCATCAAAAGAATTCACTGATCACCTCCTGAAAGAGACCCCAAAATTAAATCCTCAAGGAATATTGTGGCTAAATTTCAGAATTATCATACCAAGGAAAAGATATGGCAAGCAGCCAGAAAGAAACAATTTATATCAGGGGTCCTCAAACTTTTTAAATAGGGGGCCAGTTCACTGTCCCTCAGACTGTTGGAGGGCTGGACTATAGTAAAAACAAAAACTATGAACAAATTCCTATGCACACTGCATAGATCTTATTTTGAATTGAAGAGACAAAAAGGGAACAAGTACAATATTTAAAATGAAGCAAAGTTAAATCAACAAACTTACCAGTATTTCAATGGGAACTATGGGCCTGCTTTTGGCTAATGAGATGGTCAATGTCTGGTTCCATATTTGTCACTGCTAGTCATAACAAGTGATGCAAGTGTGCATCCGTTGTTCTTGATCTGGTTGGAGATTTCAAATGTTTCATTCTAGAAAAAGTCTGTTCACAGACATAAGTGCTGCCAAAGATGGTTGCCATTTTGAGTGCATGTTCCTGAGATGAGGATATGTCTCAGAGGGGAGAGATGCATAGAAATTATGAAGGCTGCTTGACTTGAATGTAACTTTGAGAGAGTCACAATTCTGCAATTCAGTCAGTTCCATTTGGTAAATTGTATCCACATTTTCAATGTCAATAGAAAATGGGTTACCGAAAAGCTGTATGTCCTGTTCATGGAGATGAAGCTCTTTGAATCTAAATTGGAACTCCTTTTGCAATTTTCCCAGAGAATCCACACATGTTTTGTTTGGGAATGCAATCAGCAGGTTTTCCACTAACAGATTTTGAGTTGTGGGGACATGGCAGAAGTTTTCTTCCTTCACTTGTTTGATGAGGAGGCCTAATTTTACTTCAACTGTTTTGATATGAGATTGTATATCACAGATGAGCTTCCCCTTTCCTTGAAGTTGCATATTGAAATTGTTAAGTAGCTCTGTTACATCTGTCAGAAAGGCAAGGTGCCATTTCCATTCTGCATCATTGAGCTCTGGTACTTCTTTGTTTTTTGAAAGCAGAAAAGTTGTAATCTGTGGAAATAAATCATAGAAACATTTCAAAACTCTCCCTCGACTCAGCCAATGGACTTTTGTGTGATATAGAACATCTTCATACTCAACATTTAGCTCAGACAGAAATTCCTGAAATTGTCTGTGATTTAGTACATTAGCTCTAATGAAGTTAACACAAGATACCACAATTTTCATAACGGAGTTCCACTTCAGTGATTTACTACACAGTGCTTGTTGGTGGATGAGGCAGTGTATGGCTATTGGATGAGAATGGTTATGTTTTTCCATCTCTTGGTTAATGCGAGCAATTACTCCTTTCTTAGACCCCACCATGCTAGGAGCACCATCAGCTGTCATGCTGGCTAGTTTAGCTCAGTCCAGCTCCAAACTATTCACAGTTTGGCAAACCTTTTCATAGATATCCTCTCCTATAGTTGTTCCTTTGATGCTTTGCAGTGCAGCAAGCTCTTCCATGACTTCAAAATAATCATTTGTCCCACGAATAAAAATTAGAAGTTGTGCAGAGTCACAAACATCATTGCTTTTGTCAAGTGCCAAGGAAAAATATGAAAATGTTTTATGTTTTGCAAATACTGATGCAGATTGTCTCCCATTTCTTCAATCCTCCATGTAATTGTAGATCCTGAAAGACTCACTGTACTAAATAAATTGGCCTTCTCTGGACACATCTCTTTGGCAACAGAAAGAAGGCATTCTTTAACAAATTCTCCCTCCATAAATGGTCTGCCAGTATGTGCTATTAGTTTGGCAACTTGAAAACTTGCTCACAGTGATGAAATATTTAGCTGCTTCTGCTTCACAAAAATATTTTGCTGAGTTATCAATGTATTTTTCAGTTTTAATATTTTATCTTTTCTCACTTCTCCAACCAATCATATTTATCTTTATGTTGAGTTTCATAGTGTCGACACAAATTATATTCTTTGAAAACAGACACTATATTCTGGCATATTAGACATACAGCTCTTTCCTTGTACTGCATGAAAAAGTAATCATAAGTCCACTGTTCTTTGAATATCCTACACTCCAAGTCAGTTTTTCTTTTTCTTGACATCATTATTTCCTAGGGATTCCAAATTGCTATTAGTAAAATACCTATATATACCAGCACTACAAAAACAATATACCAGCAATAACTTTGCCCAGAGACATACAGACTGCAATGCCCAACTTCCTCTCAGCTGCCTCTGCACTGTGATGCCTTCATTTCCCACACTCTCTCTCCTGCTCTTCATGCTCCCGCTTCTTATCTTCACTGCTGCAGTGAATTCCCCCTGCAGCGGCCATGACATGCACAGCATGCACTGTACATCTCCCATGCCTGTCTGTTGTGGTGGCTGCCATTACTGTACAAGGTTGTGGGCCATCAGTTCTCTGTCTTCTGCATCTCTCTCCCTTCCCCACACCATACACCCTGGCCTGGGAACTCACCTTACCTTTGTATCGCCTCACACTCTGTCTCTGCCGCTTCAGCTTAGTGCCGGAAGTGTGCGTTGCTAAAGCAAGTTTAGGTTGAACATCACTTCTGGTCTGATTTTGCCATAACACAGCAGGCTGCATAAACATCCTCAGTGGGCCGCATCTGGCCCAAAGGCCGTAGTTTGAGGACCCCTGATTTATATACTGAGGAGCCACAATTAGGATTACCCAGGACATAGCAGCTTCTACCTTAAAGGATTGAAAAGCCTGGAATCTAATACTGTGAAAAGCACAGGAACTGGGATTAAAGCCAAGAAGAAGCTATCCAGGTAAAATAAGAATTATCTTTCAGGGAAGAAGATGGACATGCAATGCTATAGGTGAATTTCACCTATTTCTAATGAAAACACAAGAATTTCAATCTCCAAACACAGAACTCAATAGAAGCAGAGAAAAAAGAAGGTAAAATAAGGGAAATTACATCTCATGAAGAGGCTAAAAAAACCTATTATATTTGAGAGAAAGAAGAGAGGGGGATGAGCATTGTGTGAATCTTACTTTCATCAGATTTCGCTCTAAGAGAGAATATCAGACCTATTTAGTGTCATAAAGAAACTTGACTCATATTATAGGAAAGTAGGACGAAAAAAGGGAAAAGAAAAGGAAAGACCAATAGAAAGGAAACTAGAAGATGAACAAACAATTTTCAGACAAAAAAAATTAAAATCATTTCTAGGCATATGAAAAAATGCTCCAGATAACTACTGATTAAAGTAATATAAATTAAAACCACTCTTACCTCACATTTCTCAGATTGGTGAAGATGACCAAAAAAGATAATGATAAATGTTGGAGGTGATGTGGGAAAACTGGGAGACTAATCCATTGTTGGTGCAGCTGTGAAATGATGCAGCCATTGTGGAGAGCAATTTGGACCTCAGTGCTATAGGCTTTATAGGTGTGCATATCCTTTGACTCAGCAGTGCCACTATTAGGTCTGCATCCTAAGGAAATCATAAAGGAGTGAAATGGACCCACATGTGTAAAAAATGCTTCTAGCAGTTCTTTTTGAGTAACTACCCATCAGTTGGGAAATGGCTGAATAAATTTTGGTATATGAAGGATGGAAGCCTGTTGCTATAAAGAATGTTGAGCCATAAGTGCCATCTGAGATGGTAAATGGTGCTTTAATATAATATTATTGTTCTCTAAAAAATGATTTTAGAAAGGCCTGAAAAGATTTACATCAACTAATGCTGAGTGAAAAAAGTAGACTCAGGATAAATTGTACATAGCACCAGGAAGCATGGGCAATTATCATCTGTGAAGAACTTGGTTCTTCTCAGTGCTATAGTGATCCTAGGTAATCCCAATAAATTTTAGATAAAATAAAATTCCATCTGTATCCAGAAAAAAAAAACTGTAGAGATTGAATGTTAAAAACCCATGCTATGTTCATGACTTTTTTCTTTTTTTTTTTGTCCTCACATAGTTTTTCCCTTTTGTTCTGATTTTTCTCTCCCAACATGATTGATAAAGGGATGTTTATTTTAAAGACTCAATATACAAATAAAACCATAAAAAGTAAAATGATTATAAAAATAAATCTACACATAATCAAACAAGATGAATTACTTCTTATACTTTAATTTGGTTAACTAATCTTCTCTAAAGAGAGGTTATGTCTATATTAGAAGCTCTTCTGGTGAAGAAAGATATTTTTGAATGATGGGATCAATCTTATTAAATTTGCCTTTCTCAACCCATTTTTCATGACATATAGTAATGAATTAATAAGGACTGAACTAATTTTGTTAGTCAATAAGCAATCACAATAAAAACATCACATGCATACAAACACATACATATAATATATATATATATGTATATATATATATACATATATATATATATATATATATATATATATATATATAACAAATTGTTCCATTTAGAATAAATCAGAGAAAATGAAATGTAACATGAAAAATCAGGCTGGGTGTCACTGGAAGACCCTCCTCCAAAAGATGGGATTTGAGGTAGAATTTGAATTAATCTAGGAAATTTGAGGGCTAAAGGTATGGTAGGAAAGCATTTCAAATATTGTGGAAAACATAGAAACATCAAAGGAAGTGTACTATTTGAGAAAAATTAAGAAGGCCAGTGAAGCTGTATCACAGAATGAATAGAAAACCATAATGAATAAGAAGATTGAAAAAGGAAGATTAGTATCATTCCTAATTTCTATAAGAGTATCTTTAATACAATATTCTTAAGAAACAGTTTTAAGTAGAAAAAAAAATGGAATTCTCCCTTCTTGTGATTGCAACCAAAGGTTAGGTTATATTTCTCTTTATGGAATCTGAATCTTTTTTTAGATCATCAGGTTACATTCATAGCAATATTGCAGCTCTATTATATTTTCTCTAACTTTTATTATTATCCTCAAGAAGAATTTGGATTCTCTGAGTACTTAGATTGTCTTTGGAATCTCAAATCTATTCCCTTACCTTGGAAATCTTTGCTGAGTCCCTGATCCTAGGTAGAAAATCTTCTTTTAAATTCCTGTCTCCCCAGAAGTCTATGCTATCTTAATAATAGAGATCTTCCACCCAGAATATCCAGGAACTTTATCTATCCCATTGGAATGAATGGAAATATAGTTGTTTGAAAAGCTACAATCATTTTTTCTATGGTTGTAATGCTTTAAATTAAGAGTGGTTAGAATCATAGGATAGTCTGACAAAGCTTGTTTAATTTATAATTCTTATCAGTAATGTTCTAGAACTTTAAAAAAAATCTGCATAAGTTTGAGAAAAATTATTAAGATTTCTAACTTGAGATGGCAGAAACACATCTTCCCCTCTTCACTTTGCAAGATAAGTAAAGGACTGCACCAGGATGAGGATTATGGGGAATTTTTGAATAGAAGTTTTAAAGAGTCAGAAAAATATACTCTTAGAATTGATTTTTCCTGTTTATTAAATATCCTTCATCTATTTTACATATTCCCATTTTATTATTCCTATCATTTCTCCTCATATCTCAAATAGTTCATCATTGTCTCCCCTTTTTATTTTTTTTTTTATTCTTCTGAGAATCCAGGGTACTACTTGTAATAATAATATGAATAAAACTTATTATTGTTAAATTCTGTTTGCAACATGCTATCTTTCAGGATCTGACCTCTTAGTTTTCCATAAACTTACATGGTTACATTAAATCTCAATTTGCATAATATAAGAATATTTTTGTTTTATCTTGGTTAATTCAATTGTGCTTTAGAAAGAGAAGAGAAAGTCAGTTTTTTTTCTCATTTGAGATTGAAGACTGAATGATTATAAAATGCTTTTACTTATAGAATCAGTGTTTCTCTGGAAAGGTGAGTTTTGAGGTCATTGCTGAATTGATTACCATGGCGCATTTGTCTGTGTTAAATTGAAGAGCTCTTCTCTTATAAACTGAACTGTATTTTTGTCCCCTTTGGGCACAATGAAACTAAAAAGAAAGTAATAATAGAATGTTATTGTTTGCTTTACAAAAGGAAGTGGGGAAAGGCAATTTAGCTTCATAGAGGTTTTGAAATACTCAGGTAAAAGTTCCTTCTTATTCTTAATACTGTCTGGCATCAATATGAGATCCATCCTCATGGAGAGGACTATTATCCCTTAAATTACTGAACTTTCCTGGGGGAAAAAAAGTTATATTGTTGCATCAGATAGCAAAAATAGCAAAATTTAAGTTTAAGAAAAACACCAATTCATCTTGTTTCTGGAGCAAGTGTAATCATATTGAACACCTATTCTAATTTCAACCAAACTGTTAACAAGTCTAAAAGTAAAATGTTAGTGATAATACTTCAATTGAACCATATTCTTAAAGAATCTTAAGGTATGTAATAGATTTGTAGTTTCATGTGCAATCATCTTTTTATTATAGTATGTTACACAAATTCTTGCTTTATTCAATAAATTAAAAATAAATAAATAAATTTTAAAATCTATAAAAAGAATGGTCAGACTTCTCTGCTCTGGAAGGTAAAGAGGAGGAAGTGAGATAAAAGGAAAAGGTATTATAATTGATTGTCTATAATGGGTCCTCAAACTATGGCCTGCAGGCCAGATGCTGAAGCTGAGGATGATTATCCCCCTCACCCAAGGCTATGAAGTTTCTTTATTTAAAGGCCCACAAAACAAAGTTTTTGTTTTTACTATAGTTCGGCCCTCCAACAGTCTGAGGGGCAGTGAATTAGCCCGCTATTTAAAAAGTTTGAGGACCTCTGGTATATATTAAGACCACTGTCAGATAAGTTTAATTTGCAAAGGGTCTTTGTCTTATTCATCTTTATACAGTGAAAGTTAATATTTTTATACCTTTTTTCCAAAAGGCTTTCATCATATAGGGAGGCCAGTGATTTATTTTTATTTATTTATTTTCTTTACTGGTAGGAATCTTAGAACAAAAGACAATGTTTATTTACAATGTCATTATCATCATTACTTATTTATTTTTAAATTTGCTTTTTATTTCAGGTACTTACAAGTAAAAATGAACCATGTCAGTATAGTCTATGCACAGTCCAAGGCTATGGCATGGTGTGTAAAGTGTAGGACCTGGAGTGGGGACAGTTATCACTCAAACTGAACTCCATGCATTTCCTAGCTATGTGATCCAAGGTGAGTCACTTAATGTCTTTTGCCTTAGGTTCTTCAACTGTAAAACAGGGATAATAATATTTTTCAAGATTACCATGAGGATCAGGTGAGATAATATTTGTAAAGTATTTCAGTGTTTGATATATATTAGGGGTAATACTAAACACTACTCAATTAGTATTGATGTTGTTTTTGTTTTGGTTGCACCCTTAGCCAGGTAGCCAACAAATACCTGCAGAAGCTTGCAAGTTTACATTGATTTTATTTTAATTTCATTTATTCAACGAATAAAAATCAGTTTTCTTTCCTCTCACTTCTACTTTCATTGAAAAACAAAGAAATATAAAATCCTTGCAACAAAATATATAAAGTCAAGCACAACAAAAAATTTCTTCATATGCCATGTTAAATTAATTACAAAGATTTTTTTTCTTTTTTCTTCGCATTCTATATCAACATACCTGTATGTATCACCAGTCTATTTTTCATATTTGTATATGTATAGCTATCTATCTATTTGAATATTGATCTTTCCATCTCTATAATTAATGTCTAAATATGTACATATATTTATATGCATGCATGTATATACATGAATACATATAAGCATATGTATCTGTCTCTATGTATATATGCACCTCTGAGGCTATGGACTTCCAGTTTTAGAGTGAGTAATGGTAATTGGTATTATGATAAATGTTTTACAACTGGTTGTCCGAAAAAGAATGTTCACAAAATGAACTTTTGAGTATAATCAGCCCTGATGTTCCAATTTCAAATGTACAAATCTTTTCACTAGAAATTTATCAAATGATAAATTTGAGCTACCACTGGTATCACATTTCATCACGGGGCTTTTGGAATCATGGTCATTGTCATGAGTTAGCATTTGCAATGATCAGAATTCTTAAATTTTTCAAAGCTTTTTTTTTTTTTTTAAATTATCATGTTTCTGTATTAAATACATTTTTGTCCTTATTCTGTTTACTTTTTCTACCTTCAATTCATATAACTATTTTCAGGTTTTCTTGAAACTATCCATTTCATAATTTCTAAGGACAAAATAATACTCCATTATAGTCATGTAACATAATTTGTTTAATTTTTCTCCAATTGAATGGCACCTCCTTAGTTTCTAGCTTTTTATGTGCACATGCATGCATGCACACCCAGACCCACCCACATCTATCTCCCCTCTTCCCCCCAAATGACTTATTATAAAATTATGTCATTTGGAACTTGTCTAGGTGTACACTTGTGAGTCATTGGTCTATTCCTAGTTTCTTTCATACTGCTTTCAAATTTTCCCAAAAGTTTTTGTCAAATAGTAAATTCTCACCAAGTGACATGAGGTCTTTAATTTGAGCAATGATTTATTTTATTTTATTTTATTTTTGTCTCTGGATGTTGTGTACTTAATTTTTTCATTGATTGATCTCTTTATTATTTAACCACTTAAGAAACTATTGTTACTATTGTTTTATAGTATAATTTGAGATGTAGGAATGCTAAACCAATGTGCTCTCTCTCTCTCTCTCTCTCTCTCTCTCTCTCTCTCTCTCTGTGTCTGTCTCTGTATGTCTCTCTCTAGTCTATTTTTTCAATAACAGTTTTTTTTATGAGTTTCTAAAAGTACCAGACATCAAACAACTATCTGTCTCAGGAGAAGAAAAACTCTTTTAATTCTAATTGGATTCCTAGTTGTCTTTTTGGGTTTCCTTCAAATCATTTGTGTATGGGTGTGTGTGTGTGTGTGTGTGTGTGTGTGTTTGTGTACTTCACTCAACATAACTTACATTATGATGTTCCTCTTAATCCTCTAATAGCTTCTATTTTTTTTTTGACTGGCTTGATAGTAGCTCTATTTTCATAATAGTTTTATCTGTGTAGGTAGTAAAAGAATCACTGAAAAAATTACAAGGGATTTCTTATTTTTGAGAGATTATTGTAAAACAAAAGTTGATTTAAATCATGTTTATACTGAATGATAATTCTCCAAAAATGTTCCTAGTCATCATGACAGTAATTTGGGGAACAAGAATAAAAGGTTTAAATGGAACTCTGAATCTATTTCTACCTGGTATTCTTTCTTCTGAGTTCTTGTCTTCATTGTTCATATTTACTAGATATAAAATTTTTGACATTTGTTTAATCTTTATTTGACCTTTATAAACATCACTAGTTCCCCTCTACTCAATATTTCTGTGAGTTAGGTTGTGAAAATATCTTCTATTATTTTAAACACGTGGCAACTGAGACATGAAGAGCTTTCATGCCTTAGCAAAATCAAGAAAGTACTAGAATTGCTGATCTACAATCTGAATACAAGGCTTCTGACTCAGAATCCTATTGATTTTCCACTACAAGACACCAAAGAGTTTAGATTTTATTTAGATTATAATGCCATTTAAAGGTTTTCACTAGGAGAATAACAGAAACTTTCTTCTTTTTGATCTAACCTCCTTACAGTGTGTTAATTCAGAAATACAAGTCTGACCATGTTACTCTCCAGCTCAATAAAATGGAATAGTTTTCAGTTGCCTCTAGGATAAATTCTCTCTGTGTTTTGGTCCTTCACAGACTACCTTACAGAAAGATAGGATAACACTGAGATTCTGACCTCCCTATTATCTTATTCTATATTATTTTCTTTCCCATAATTATGAGTGTCTGGATCAAGTGAATTAGTCTTTTTGCTATATCTCAAATATGGCATTCCATCTCTCATCTCCACACCTGAGATCTTCTCTTTACTTATCTCTCCCTCTTATAATACTTACTTTCCAAAGGAAAAGATAATAATAAATATTGGAAAGAATGTGGGAAAATTGGGGCACTAATGCGTTGTTGATGGAATTGTGAAATGATCCAACCATTCTAGAGAGCAATTTGTAACTATGCCCAAAGGGCAATAAAACTGTGCATATCCTTTGCCAGCAGTGTCACTGATGGGCCTATATCCCAAGGAAATTATAAAGGAGGAAAAAGGACCCACATGTGTAAAAATGTTTGTAGCAGCAGTTCTTTTTGTTGTAGCAAAGCACTGGGAAATGAATAGATGCCCATCAAATGGGAAATGGCTGAATAAGTGAATAAGTTGTATATGAAGATATAATGGAATATATATTTTTTTAAATCGTGAGCAAATTGCTTTTAGAAAGATCTGGGAATATTTACATGAACTTATGCTGAATGAAACAAGCAAAATCAAGAATATACTGTACACAATAATAGTAAGAATGTGTGATGATCAATTATAAAAGATTTGGTTCTTCTCAGTGGTTCTGTGATCCAGATAATCCCAATGGTTTTTGGATTAAAAAACACCATCTTCATCCAAAACAAAACAAAACAAAACACAAAACACACACACACAAAAAAAAAAAAACCCAACATGGAGATTGAATGTAAATAAACACATGCTATGTTCACTTCTCTTCTGTTTTTTTTTTTTTTTTTCTTTCTCTTTCTCGTGGTATTTCCCTTTTGTTCTGATTTTTCTCTTTCAATATAATTCATAAAGCACTAAGCATGAAAAATAAATAAGTAAATAATTATTATTTTCATAAAAACTGTGAGAAACTCATTGATGAAGAGGCACAGGGAAAGAACAGCATTATCAAAGGCTCCCAAAGCCAAAGAGTTTTTTTATTCACAGAAATTCAATCTTGTGTCTTCCTTATCTTACAATCTTATAAGCACACAGTGATGATGGAGGTCAAAAGGAGAGCTGGATGAATATCCCAGTTGAGTTGTCTTGGGTTTTTGTTCCTCTATCTGATTATGGTTATTAGATAATAGGATTAAGAGGGAGGGAAACTTTAGATATTATAAATTAACAGGTGCTCTGGAGCCCACCCCTCTCCAAGAACTCACTGAGACACTTTGGTTTGTAAAGTTTGCTAATCTTAGATGCTTCAAATAGATTACCTTTAATATTATTTTGCTAACCTTAAGTTCTCATCTCTAAATGTAACTGACCAAGCAAGATGTTGATGATATTGAAACTTTCTAATATATAGGCGAGGCAGTCAGTGAGTGATCAAAAAAGGATTCAACTAGAGTCTAAGAATAAAGTAATTCCCACAAAAGCTCAGTTTAAAAAATAAAAGGTCTTTTTTGATCATTATCCTAGCTTCCATTTATTTTGGATGTTTCTACATGTTTAGGTATTGTCTGCTATAGAAGGAAAACCCTTTTTAAAGGAAGGCATTCTTTCATTTTTTGTCTATGATTCTAGTGCATATTTCATTGCTGAAAGAATATGTATTTAATAAACATTTTAACTAGCTGTTAATTAATTAATTAATTGATGATCATATTAGTGGACAAAGATGATTATTTTGTTACAATAAGAAGGAGATGAGATGATTCAGGCCAATTCTAATGGTATTGTGACAAAGAGAGCCATTTTCACCTAGAAAGAGAAGACTGTTGGGACCGAGTGTGAAACACAATATATTTTCACTCTTTTTGTTGTTGTTCCCTTGCATTTTATTTTTTCTCACTTTTTTTACTTTTTGATCTTATTTTTGTTGCAGCATGGTAATTGTGGAAATATGTATAAAAGAATTGAACATTTAACATATATTGGTTTATTTGCCATCTAGGGGAGGAGGGAAGGGGAAAGGAAGGAAAAAATTGGAACATAAGATTTTACAAAGGTAAATGTTGAAAATTATCTATATACATAATTTGACAGAAAAAAAAGGTTTAAAAATAAAAATAAATAAATTTCCAAAGAAACCAAACCAAAAGCAAAACAAAACAATATGAAGGACAAGTAGAAGGAAATAATGAGTGAGGATCATTAAGAAAATTCACAAAAACAATAGTGTAGGTTAGTGGTCATCATACTAATTTTGGAATGTGAAATCTAGAAATAAAAGTATGTACATGGGGAAGGAATGGGAGGGTGATTGAATATGTAAAAGAATTAACAAAATGTACAAATTATTTGTGGTAGCTGAGAGAAGAAGCATCCAAAGTAAAACCAAGATTTCAATTATGAATAACTGAGTAAATACTGGTGCCCCTAAAAGAGCAAAGTTAGAAAGCAGATTTATTGGAATTTTAGTGATTATGTGAAATTTAGTGCATTTGCAATTTAAATATTGTCATGGATACTAATCTCAATATATCTCCTCTTTTTGCAGGATCATTAAAACTCTGGGAATCTTTTAAAGCCACATTTATCATCCTAAGAGTTTTTTATTTTTTAAATTTTATCCCCTAAGCTTTGGACAAACATACCTAATACTGTACCCTAACCTATACCTTAGCACTTTTTTTTCCTCATGTTTGAAGTTTGAAGGGATGGGTTAAGGAGATTATAAAATAACAAAATGGTGTTAATGCAATTTTATTTGTAATTATTATTTGTAAATAAAAATGGGGTCAAAAAGTCTGTTCTCTGATCTGGTGTGTCACAGAGAAGCATTTGACGTAGTGAAGTTGTATGTAAATAATCTTTAGTTTTCAATGACTTAATTGTTTCTCTTTAAATTCTGCTTTAATGTTAGACCCAACAATAATTTTGTTTTCAAAGGACCTTTCCTAGGAATTTCAATGAGCATTTAAAAATACTATTTTAGCCTTTTTTATGTAGAACTTTTGAGGTAGAGAATAATAATATATATTTTAAAAATCAATATAGAAGCATATTCATGAATAAAAATTGCTACGCTATACAGTGGATATGGTGCTGGACATGGAGCCAGTAAGATATGAATTAAAATCCAATCTTAGACTTTGAATAGAAATGGGATCCATTGCAAGTAACTTTACCTCATTCAAACTTAATAACTTTATCTGTAAAATGAGAATAATAATAGCATAGATCTCCTAAGATTTTTGTTAATATAAAATAACATTTTGAAGTACTTTACAAAACTTGAATAATGCTAATTTTTCATCATCATTGTTGTTATTGTTGTTGTTACTTGTTCCACAGATTTGAGGTCTATGACATTAACTAAAACATATAGAGTTTATGAAAATTGTAACTGATTTTTTTCATGAAAATGAATTGTTTTACTAAGGTTATTTTGTTTTGTTCACTACATATTCAAGAATCTCATTTGGAAACTTTCAAGTGACCTTTGTAAACATTTTTCCTCTGATATTCCTGGTTGTATATTTAAACATACATTATAAACATACAAATTGTCCCAATTTCATTCATTCATTCACTCATATGTTCATTTGTTCCTTCCTTCCTTCCCTTCCTCTTCCCCCCTTCTCTTTATATCTGTCTTTATTTCTTCCATTTTTTTCTTTTTTCCTTTCTTCTTTCCTTTTTTTCTCTCTCCCTCATTTCTTTCTCTTCTTCCCTCTTCCCTTTTTCTTCTTTCCTTCTTTCCTCTCTCCTCTTTTTCCTTCCTTCTCTCCCTTCTTCCTTCTCTCCCTCTTTCCTTCCTTCCTTCCTTCCTTCCTTCCTTCCTTCCTTCCTTCCTTCCCTTCTCCGTCTCTTCTTCCCTCCTTGAAAAAAGGTGTTAACTCAGTGGAATTGATTAGATGATGGTTCTCTAGTTTATATATATATATATATATATATATATATATATATATATACATTTAGTACTTAGTATGGTGATGTAATGGTTCTCTAATTCACACATATTCAGTATGCTGTAATGATGTAATTGTATTAAGGTGTATAAGGACTAAGGATTGGAAATGGGACATTCTATCTTTGACCATCCTAGTGGAGGTTCTCCTGCCTCCTGTACTAACTAAGATTAAGACTGGTTCAGACTGGCAGACTGGCAGAGACTGCAGGAGGAGACTGGGAGAGACGCAGACTGAGACTGGATCATACTGTGACAGATACAGATTGTAAAGGAGACATAAAGGAGACAATAAAAACTCTAGACTCTATGCCTGACCATTCTCATGGTGTCTACCCTGCTGAGACCAAAGTCCATCCAAAAGACCTCTAGAAAGCTAGCCCGAACTTTATAGATAGGTCATGAAATTTAATAAGCACTTATTCAGTCCCTACTAATGTGCTAGGTAAAAATACTATAGAGAGATTTGGTGCAGGTTATAGTACTGTTGGATACTAAGGATATAAAGAAAAAATTAATAAATAATAACTTATCTCAAGGAATTTACATTCAGTTGGATGAAAACAACATATACAGAGATAAAAAAATACAATGTAATTTCAGAGAAAAAAATAAGGGTTTATTATTTTGTTATATATCAGGTCCTGGGCTAACCACTTTACAAATATTATTTCATTTGATTTTCACAATAACTTTGGGAGGTAAATACTACTATTCCCCCCAACATTTTATAACGTTAAAGAAACTACAAGAAGCACAATGTAAAAAGACCCAACTAGAGTCTTACAGCTAGTAAAAAACTGAAGTAAAATTTGAACCCAATCTTCCTGACTCCAGACCCAGTGACCTATCAAGTTGGTAAACTAATTATCTTTAGTTCTCACCACTGAGGAATCAGAAAGATCTCAAGTAAAAACTCTTAATAGGAAAGTGGAAGGAAAACAAGCAAAGGCAAGGAGGCAAAAATTGGAATAGTGAATTTGCAAGAATCAGTATCTAGAGCACATTGACTTAATCAAAGGGTTCCATTTAGAAAATGGTGAGAAAGAAAATTGAACAAAATGGTAGAATGAAGTTAGTTGGTAGAGAATCCAGCTTCTTAAAACATCACTTCTAAAATTCTTCAGCTATTCTTTCTTCTTTTTTCAGCATTATTTTTTCTGGAGAAGGATCCTAGACAAAGAACTCTTCCATCTGTCTTTTTATATACATCATCTTCCTCTGTATTCCATTTTTTTTTATGCATGGATTTCCTTCCTTCTCTGATATATACCTCATTTCTGATTGCTTTCAAGTAAATAGGTTATATTTCTAGCTTTAACAAAATAGTTATGATTAACTTAATGTGTAACATCTCTATGAGCTCTGTCTTTTTTTTTTTTTTCTCTCTCTTTGTCAGTACAGCCTTTCAAGGTAAAATTTTCCTTCACTTTTGGTAACTGAAGCAGTCAATTGCATTTTTTTGCTCAAAATGTTTGCCTCAGTTAGACATTTTCTAAATGTTCCAGATAGAGTACAGGTAGTTAGATGGATCTCTTCACCATGAACACGTTTTGCATTGGTACAGCAGCATTACTGCATAGAGATATGAAAAGCAGTAGCAAAAGTCCTTGTTCTATTAAAAGTATTGCAGAGGTCAAAGTTAAACAACTTCCTCTGCTTCCAGGGCAAATTCTGAATGTCATTTTCCTTGTTCAGAATTCAGGTTCTTCTCTGTTGTTAGGAGGCCTCTGAATTCATTGGAGGAGGACTTGTTCAGCATCTACAGATACAAGTTTTTTCTAGCCCCATCAACACATACTCAGTAAGAAGAGCAATAATATTCTCCCTAAGTTAAAACAAGCCCACTGTTTCCTGGTAGGACCGCATGAGTGGGTGAAATTGAAGATCATAAAGTATGTTTGCCTTCTTGTCTTTCTGTCTGTAGCTTAGCTTCTCAAATCCTTTCCTAAATGTTTTTGTTTCCTCTGTATTACACAGTTTCTACTGGCAGGATTTTTTGTTTATTAATGTATTTATGTAAGAATTTTAGCTATTAAAAACCAATGGATAATCTTCCACTGCATATAAGACTTCTACTGATATTCAAGGTTTATAAAGGAAATGCACTTATACCAAGAGGGTTATGTCAAGAGTCCTAACAACTTCTTTATCTCTCTGTTACTGTGATTGATGACTCCTAATCAGTCCTTCTTCTCACACTTTATTCTCCTCTTAACATTTGTGATAAGATTATTAGATGTTTCCTTTATCCTCTTCTTTATCAGGTTCACTGACTCAGAACAATTTTGATGTCAATATTGAGTACATTAGTTTTTTTGGTCCCCTTCTTTAACTTCTCAGAAGTCCATCTATTATCATTCTTTTCTCCTTATCTGGTAGCAATAATCCCTTCCCACATCTGCCTTCTCACCAGCTTCATCTATGAAGTCCATAATACACCAGCACCAGATTCAGTAGCTGCTATTTTACTGAAATAGATTTACTTATCAGAAGTGAACACTTATACTTGGGGATGGGGCTGATGATTAATGACATTAGAGGGCTCCTAGTTGACATAATGAATAGAGGGCTGGACCTAGAGTCAGGAAGACAAGTTTTAATCCAGTCTCAAATCCTTACTAGAACTGTGACCCTACACTAATCACTTAACCTGTATATTGACTTAGACTCGTTTTCTATAAAATGGGCTTGATTAATAATAAAATCTATCTCCCAGGTTGCTTATGAGATTAAAATGAGTTGTGAAAACTCTAAATCACTCTAAAACCTAATACCTTTTTTGATGATGACTACACCTCCAAAAAGAATACCCATTAAACATTTTAAATGTATAGAAAATAATTGAAAAAATGCAATTTTGTGACTCTCCTGTCAAATTTATAAACAGATATCTAAATACACAAAAACAATGTATCTGCTTTGTGTCTCACTACTTAAGGGTGGGAAATTGTATATCACTTATGGTAATCCTTTTTATCTGTAGCATTTAATAAAGTATAGTGTAAATTTTAAATCACTACATAACAGCTATTTTGATGATGAATACACCTTCAAAACAATATCTATTAAATTTTTTACAAGTATAGAAAACAATTAAAAAATGAAGTTTTGTGACTTTTCTCAAATTTATAAACAGATATAAAACACAAACACACAAAAACAATTTATATGTATTGTGTCTCACTAGTTGAGGATGGAGAATTGAATATTATTTATGGCTATTCTCTCTATCCAAAACATTTAATATATATATATATATATATATATTTTTTTTTGCTAAATTAAAATGTTAGTAAATCTTGTTGCTGTTATCTCTACAACATCATTTTCACCTTTTTTTTTTCCTTCCTCATGTACAATCATTACCCCAGTTCATCTCTCACTTAGACTTTTTAAATAGGTCTTTAAGTGTTTTTATATCTAGCATCTCCTCATTCCAAACTATCTTCTTTCACTTTTTTTGTTTCCATCCTTTTTGTCTACACAGGGTTTGACTGATAGAAGATGCTTAGTAAATGTTGGTTAATCGGTTATTTTCCTTGCTTTTTTTTTGTTTCATTTTGTTCTTAGTATTATAATACATTTTCCCTCAGTTTGTTTCCTACTTTAAAAGATTTGTCACTATATTTTACCAATTTTATTCATATACAAGACATGTAAATTCATAATAGAGTATTATTTAAGTTCCCTAAAGAAAGACAGCAGGGACTGCATTACTAAAGCAACTGTGTAATGCACAAAATTCAGTATATTCTACCTGCATATATTGAAAAATTTGCTTCCTGTAGGCAAAAAGTTGCTTTTATCTATTACTGGAAAAGAAGTTTATACTAGTTATTAATTTACATTACATTTTCTCCCAAAAGTCATTGAGAGGAAAAAAAAGACACATCAACAATAATATTTTATCATTTTCCATCATATCCATTCTATGTGTAGTTAAAAGGAAATCTTATAGTTGCCATAGGAAATGCTTCCCCCCCAAAAAAAATCCTAATATTAAGTGCTTTTCTAATTAAAGTCACATTGTATCTGCAAAACTTCACCCACAAAGTCAGCAATATTTATTGAACTAGATACCAACCCTTCTGGAACACTGTTTGGCACTATAGGTAGATATAAATTAAATTTATTCAGTCAATCAACAAATATTTATAACCTTCTTGTGTTTACAGCTTTTCTTCCCTGTGTTAAATAGAAGTGTTTCATACTCTGTCTATTTAACCAGTAAGTCATTTATGCAGAAAATATTTATGGAGTTATATTTATGCAAGTTTTTAGGAGGCAAGAAGCTTCCTCCATTAACTGTGACCATTTAGTTTGCAATGAAAGTGACACATCCCTACTCCAAGGACATTACTGGATCCCATTGGGAATTCACACTTCTATTGAATAAATAGATATAGTTTACCAAATAAGACCCGGAAACCTTTAGGTTAGAAAAGCACAGAAATACCTAATAATTTGAAAAAATTTAGTCTTCTGACTCAGAAACAGTATAGGCATTGTCTAATGGAGAAACTTGAACTAAGGAAGAATGAAATTGGGAATCCTGAATCAAAACCCAAAATGTTACAGTGTCCGATAGGTCATGAGCATGCATTATCTTGAAATTCAATTTTTTAAAAATAATTTTGCTTCCCTTTTGTCCACCAGTGGACAGAGTGAGTATGAGAATATCTCTTCTGAGAATCTTGTAGTTCTTATGTCCACATCTCTCTCATTTTTAATTGTCTCTTAACTTAACTAACACTTTGGCTCAGATCCTCAAGTCCTCTCTGCTATACTATTGTAAGTCTTCTAAACAGTCTTTCTTCCTCAAATATTAGTAGCTAGGTAGAGCAATGAATATAGTGCCAGTCTAGAGTCAGCAAGACTCATCTTCTTGAATTCAAATTTAGCCTAAAATACTTAACAGCTTGTGATCCTGAGCAAGTCACTTAACCCTGTTTGCTTCAGTTCCTGAAATATAGTTCTATTCTATAAAATGAGTTGTAGAAGGAAATAGCAAACCACTCTAATATCTTTACTAAGAAAACCCCAAATGGTATCATGAAGAGTCATACAATACTGACTAAAGAACAGCAAAACTCTACAAATTTCAAAGTCATCCAGTTTCCTTATTTTCCTTCATCCAATTTCCTTCATTCCAATTTTTTTATTTTCTTTAGGATCAAATATAAATATCTCTGTTTGATAGCTATAGTTTCACAAAACTTAAATCTATCTTAATTGTACTTTTTATTTATTACTTTCCTTCCTACACATTTCAATCTGTTTTGATGTTCCTCTAACACGAAACTTTGTGTCATCTCTATACTTATGCACTGGCTATCTCTCTTCTCATGCCTAAAATATACTTCCTTTTTACTTATATGTTTTAGAATTCCATTTTACCTTCAAACTTCATCTCAAAACAAAACAAAACAAAAAACAAACATGCTTCTATAAAATGTATTTCATACTAAATCAGCATCTGAAGACTGAGAACCTTGGTCTGACTCTTGCTTCTGTTATTTATTGTGTGCATGATGTTAGATAAGTCTCTTTTTTTCATTGAAACATGTGCCTCCAATAATTGTATAAATATGTATGCATACATTAGATTTAATATATATTTCTACCATGTTTAACATATATTGGACTACTTGCTACCTAGGGAAAATGTGGGAGAAAGGAGGGAAAATTGGAACACAAGGTTTTGTAAGGGCTAATGTTGAAGAATTGTTCATGTATATGTTTTTAAAACTTAAAAAAAAAACTTTAAAAAAACAAACAAACATGTGCCTCATCTGTAAAATGACTTCTGAATTCCAAAACCATGATTTCCCAGGTAGTGCCCACCACTATCCTTAGTTGCTTTGTTTATGTAAATACATATTTTCTCTCCCCCAATAATGCTTATGAGGGGCAGGGAATGCTTTATTTTTTAATTTTTCTTTTGTTATATGGTGTTCCTTATCCAGATATGTTGAATCTTCAATTAGCAGAGGTCTGACACCAGTGAAACATAAAAAATAGTTTTAGTTTTGTATGCTAATCAAAAGGCTCATCTAAAAAAATAAAGCTTCCAGATATTTCTTGGCTTCTCATTTTTCTTCCCATTTTTGTCTTACTTTCACTATGTCAGTGCCTTCTATTTTCCCCAGAGTGATGAAAGAGAGAGAAGAAATTTTCTAGCAGATAATAAATATGTCCCTAGTGGAGAAGGCACTGGAGAATAGACTTTATGTAAAAATTAAGATGAATGGATCAGTAGAAATCACAGTATTATGAGGGACATATTAACATTGTGTGTATATGTATATGTATGTGTGTGTGTATTGTGCGTAGAAATGGTAAGTGATAGATAAAGCATAATTTGAATTTCAGACCATCTGACTTCAAAACCAGACCTTTTTCTGTTATCCACCCTTGATTATACAGTGCTAAATAATAATTTCATACATACATGTGTATTTGTAGAGAGATGTAGATAGATAGATAGAGATGTATATTATATTTTTGTCTGTCCAGCATAGCTCAGGTATTGTTTCCCACTCTGAATAACCCCAGGACACAAAGTCTTTCTGCAATTTACAATCTTTTGTATTTGTAATATCTGAATACAACTAATAGAGGAAACAACTAAGCAGCAAATTGCTATGGATTATTTTTTGATTTGTATGGACCTATCTAGGAGAGGTCATCAGATTCTGTGGATTTACCAATTATATCCTTAGCATTTATATTGGACATGTGTGGTTTTCATTGACGATTTAAACTTTAATATAGGAGAAATATTTTATAAAAATGCAAGTAGTTCAACTAATTTAATTTCTACCTACTCTTTTTAGAAGACGATTTTGCTGATCTCCCTGATCTGTTTCTGCCCCCTTGAGAGTAATGTATGGTGGCAGTCCATTTTTCACTTTGATTTGTATTTCTGGAAAGATCAGCAGAATTTCATGAGTTAGGGAGGAGAGTCCTTTGTTCAGAAGCCTCTGATCATACAGCAGGAAGAGCATTGCCAAGGCAAAAGCAGTCACATGGATTCAGGTTGGCAAACCTGTTAAATTGCACTTAATGAGTTTTTTCCAATTGTGTCTTAAATCAACACTATACATTTTTAATAAAGAAATTCTGCATAGCACCTAGCCTTTGTCCTTTGTCCGTTACCCTTTCTACAGATAATAACAGTAATCATTTATGAAAACAAAGCATCTACAAATTATTACCCCAATATAGTGATATGTCAAAATAATAAGAAAAACAGAATAATAGCATGGAAGAATTTTCATTTCCTAGTTTCTGATGGTTCCTCTCTCTCCCCACCTCCACACTTTGGTAGCACATTGAAGTAGATGGATTCAAATATGAATTACAAATGAAATTAAGAAAAAAAAATTAAAGACCAAGCTTTGAAATATTCATATGATCTTATATTTAGAGCTGGGAGGTACTTCAAAGATGAGAAAACAGATATCTCAAAGATCACACAGCTAGTGATTGTATTATAAATCTAGAGTAAAAGGACATCTAAATAGTTCTACACTTACAGTTAGGAAGCTATTAGATCAAATCCTACTTTAGTTGCTTATTAGCTGTGTGACATTAGATAACTTACTAAGCCTAAAGGCTTATATAATATATAAAGGCTCATAAATGAGTCTCAGTTTCTTCATTTATGAAATTGTGTCAATTATACCACATACCTAATGGTTTGTTATAATGAAAGGAGAAAACATACAAACCTTAAAGTACTAAAGGAATAAAGGAATACTCACTCCTATTATTATAACTTAGGGACTATCTATTATTATGAGTTAGGGACAGTATCTAATCATAGATACTGAATGGAAATTTCCTCAGAGGTCACCTACTCTAACCCTCTTATTTGATTGATCAAGAAACTGAGGTACAGAGAGCCTGTAATTGGACCTATGTTATACAGGTTGTTAAGCATTAAAGGCAAATTTGGAATTCAAAACATCTAGTTGCAGAGCTCTTGGTGATATTTCTATTGTACCATTCTGCTTCAAGATAAGATCACCTATTTCTGACTCACTGACTTGAAATCTCAACCTTGGGCACATGATCAAGTAACTTATAGAAAAAAATATCCAGTGATCCAAGCACATTTATAAGAACTCAGTTTAAAAGAAAAGGGCTATGAGGTCTTATTTATTTATTTATTTTAATGCCATAGGAAGTGAGATAATAATTTTGTTTCCAGGCAGTACGAACAGTAGTCTATTGAGGTAAAAGGCAAGGAATTATGCCTTCACATGATCCTGAAAGGATGAAAATCCAGCTCTACAACAGTTAACAAGAAATATCTATACTTTCATGTGGAAATAACTCAGCTTCAATTTTATTCTGCAATATGAAATAGGTTTAATATAAAATAAGCCTCTCAGTTTCTAAACCAAGCATTATCAAACCGTAGCAATCAAGAAAATGAAGTACATTTTTGTTATAATGATATCAGTTCTCAGAACAGCTTAAATGGAGATGAGGCAAAAGCACTCCAAACCTATACATTCCATAAACCTTGTATTATGTATTCTGGTAACTGATATAACCTGATTCTCTGTTTTTGAGTATAATAAGAATAGGCTATTTTTATTTATTTTTAAATTTTATATTTTTATGGGAAATTTGTCAAAGGTAAATTTTTTTAAAGAATTGTTCCGATTTTGAGCTCTGGCTTTAGAATATAAGAAAAATAAATAAATCTCCTCTAAATAAGGAAATCAGTAGTTAAAAACAAAGGAACATTTACATACTATTCAGAAACTGGACATAGAGTCAGGAGAGACTAAGAATCAAATCTTTTTCATGACACCTCTTAGCTGTACAATTATTGGGCAATTTATATTTAGTCTCTTGCTTAATGTCCTTTTTTGGAAACTGGAGAGCAATTTTCTATAGTACTTTCATCACAGGGTTGCTATAAGGTTCTAATGATGTAGTGCTTGTAAAGAATGTTGTAGACTTTAAAATTCTCTATGAATATCAATTGTTAGAATCAGATACCTTGGAAAATATGTGTAATGTTATGGGGATATAAGTGAATGAAGTCTGGGAATATGGTATGGAATGGATCAGGAATAGACTATTTGCTTAGCATTTCAACACTTAGACAGAAACTATACACTTGAGAGGAGGATTCTGAGAAGATGGAAGGGCAGGTTGGTTAATTTCAAGCTCTTCCAATTTCCCCCACAAATAGAACAAATTTGCACCTTAGGGAGAACACTGACTTGTGAAAAATCAAGAAGACTTGGGACAGAACAGGGATCCTCTTCATAGAACCTGAGAAGATCTGAAGAAAGACCCAGATTTGGGATTCATCCAGCAAAAATTTGCAAACTAGTCCCACAGAAACACCAAATGGGGATCCCTGAGGCTACCTGGGTGTGACTGGAACTTCAGCAGGAACCACAAAAACTTTCAACTCCCAAAATGCTTGTGGAATCCTGGTCTGTGTCTGGGAAGACTGAGGGAACCTCAGCTCATTATGGGTGCCAGGTCTAGCTTTGCTGCTGGATATGGCCCTGGACAAAGAAGAATGAACACCTGTGGGTGCAGAGAAGTGTGGCAGGGCTATTGACTTCAGGAAGTTGATGGAGGGTAGAACTCTTGGTTTGAGATTCCTGGTCAAGGGGAGAGCCAAGTATCAAGTCAGATACACTACCCTTCTCATCCCAGGATTAAAGGGGCTTTCACTAATGCCTCTTATTTAAAAAAAAAAAAAAAAAAAAAAAAAAAGAACTGGCAAAGGAGAAAGAAATCCATTATAGAAAAATACTATGGGAACAGGAAAGATGAGAGTTCATCTTCAAAGCAAGACATTGAAGTAAAAAAAGCTTCTACCCCACGGAGTAATGTGAAATGATTCCCTGCCCAGAGAGAATTTATAGAAGAACTCAAAAAAGAATTTAAAAATTAAATGAGAGACATTGAGGAAAAACTGAAATTAAAAACCATCTAAGAAAAACAAGGGAGCTTATGAAGAAAAGGTTTTTTTGTTTGTTTGTTTGTTTTTATTTAATAGCCTTTTATTTACAGGCTATATGTATGGGTAACTTTACAGCATTAACAATTGCCAAACCTCTTGTTCCAATTTTTCACCTTTTACTCCCCACCCCCTCCCCCAGATGGCAGGATGACCAGTAGATGTTAAATATATTAAAATATAAATTAGTTACACAATAAGTATACATGACCAAACCGTTATTTTGCTGTACAAAAAGAATTGGACTCTGAAATATTGTACAATTAGCTTGTGAAGGAAATAAAAAATGCAGGTGGGCATAAATATAGGGATTGGGAATTCAATGTAATGGTTTTTAGTCATCACCCAGAGTTCTTTCTCTGGGCGTAGCTGGTTCAGTTCATTACTACTCCATTGGAAATGATTTGGTTGATCTCATTGCTGAGGATGGCCAGGTCCATCAGAACTGGTCATCATATAGTATTGTTGAAGTATATAATGATCTCCTGGTCCTGCTCATTTCACTCAGCATCAGTTCGTGTAAGTCTCTCCAGGCCTTTCTGAAATCATCCTGTTGGTCATTTCTTACAGAACAATAATATTCCATAATATTCATATACCACAATTTATTCAGCTATTCTCCAACTAATGGGCATCCACTCAGTTTCCAGTTTCTAGCCACTACAAAGAGGGCTGCCACAAACGTTCGTGCACATACAGGTTCCTTTCCCTTCTTTATGATCTCTTTGGGATATAAGCCTAGTAGTAACACTGCTGGATCAAAGGGTATGCACAGTTTGATAACTTTTTGAGCATAGTTCCAAACTACTATGAAGAAAAGTTAACCAAGTAGAAAAGAAAATACAGAGTCTCAAAGATGAAAATAACTCTGAAAATTAGAACTGGGAAAGAAGTCAATGAAACTATGAGAGACAGAAATAACAAAACAGATTATAAAGAATGAAAAAATAGAACAGAATGTGAAATATAAGAAAAACACTGGATTTGGAGAACAGATCAAGAAAAGAAAACATAAAAATAATTGGACTGCCTGAAAGTTTTGACCAAAAAATCAAAAAAAGGACCTTGACACAATAATGCTAGAGATAATCCAAGAAAATTGTTGTAGAGTGATAGAATGTGAGGTAAAAGTAAAAGTAGAAAAAATTCATCAATCACCACTTCAATAAGATCCTTTGTGGAAAACAAATAGGAACATTATTGCCAAATTTTGAAGCCCCCAGATCAAAGAAGACATTTAACAAGAAACAAGGAAAATAAAATACAAATACACGGAGCTATAATTAGAATTGCACAGGACTTTTCAGCTGCCACAGCAAAAGGCAATAGGTCCTGCAATCTTATCTACCAACAATCAAAAGAATTAGGCCTCTGGCCAAAAATATATCCCACAAAATTATCTGTAATGTTGAACAAGAAAAAAAAAAAAAAGAATCAATGAATCCCAATGAATGAATCCCAAATAATGAAACCCAAACTAAATAGACAATTTAGCATAATTCCTTAATTTTTCTTCTATTATTGCTAAAGTTAACATTCCTTTTTTATTTTTTTTACATTTTATTTTATTTGTTTATTTTAGCTTTTTATTTACAAGAAATATGCATGGGTAATTTTTCAACATTGACCCTTGCAAAACTTTCTGTTCCAACTTTTACCCTCCTTCCACCTAACCCTTCCCTTAGATGGCAGGTAGACCAATACATGTTAAATATGTTACAGTATATGTTTAATACCATATATGTATACATATTTATATAGTTATCTTGCTCCACAAGAAAAATAGGATTTACAAATAAAGTAAAAATAACCTAAGAAAGAAAATAAAGATGCAAGCAGGCAATAACAGAAGTAGAAATGCTATATTGTGGTTCACACTCATTTTTCACATTTCTTTCACTGGTTCTCTTCATTATTGAACAATTGAAACTGATTTGGTTCATCTCATTGTTGAAGAGAGCCATGTCCATCAAAATTAATCATCATATAATCTTGCTGCTGGCATGTACAATGATCTCCTGATTCTGCGTATGTCACTTATCATTAGTTCATGTAAATCTCTCCAGACCTTTCTGAAATCATTCTGCTGGTCATTTCTTACAAAACAATAAAATTCTATAACATTCATATATCACAATTTATTTAGCTATTCTCCAATTGATGGGCATGCATTCAAAGTCCAGTTTCTAGCCACTAAAAAACTTCTGCCACAAACATTTTTGCACATATGGGTCCCTTTCCTTTCTTTAAGATCTCTTTGGGATACAAGCCCAGTAATAACACTGCTGGATCAAAGGGTATGCACAGTTTGATAACTTTTTGAGCCTAGTTCCAAATTGCTCATCAGAATGGCTGGATGTATTCACAATTCCACCAACAATGTATCAGTGTTCATCCCCTTCAACATTCATCATTATCTTTTCCTGCTATGCTAGCCAATCTGACAGGTGTGTAGTGGTATCTCAGAGTTGTCTTAATTTGTATTTCTCTGATCAATAACAATTTGGAGCATGTTTTCAATGACTAAAAATAGTTTCAATTTCTTTATCTGAAAATTGTCTGTTCATATCCTTTGACCATTTATCAATTGGGGAATGGCTTGATTTCTTATAAATTAGAGTCAATTCTCTCTATATTTTGGAAATGAAGCCTTTATCAGAACCTTTGATTTTAAAAATGTTTTCCCAGTTTATTGTTTCCCTTCTAATCTTGTCTGCATTAATTTTGTTTGGACAAAAACTTATTAACTTAATTTAATCAAAATTTTCTCTTTTGTGATCAATAATAATCTCTAGTTCTTCTTTGGTCAGAAATTTCTTCCTCCTTCATAGGTCTGAGAGGCAAACTATCCTATGTTCTTCTGATTTATTTATAATCTCATTCTTTATATTTACATCATAAACCCATTTTGACCTTATCTTGTACAGTGTTAAGTGTGGGTCAATGCCTAGTTTCTGCCATAATAATTTCAAATTTTCCCACCAGTTTTTGTCAAAAAATGAATTCTTATCCCCAAAGCTGGGGTCTTTGAGTTTGTCAAAGATTAGATTATTATAGTTATTGACTATTTTGTCCTGTAAACCTAACCTATTCCGTTGATTAACTAGTCTATTTCTTAACCAATACCAAATGGTTTGGTTTATAATATAATTTTAGATCTGGTACAGGTAGGCCACCTTCATTTGATTTTTTTTTTCATTAGTTCCCTTGAAAGTCTTGACCTTTTGTTCTTCCAGATGAATTTTGTTGTTATTTTTTCTAGGTCATTAGAATAGTTTTTTAGGAGTCTGATTGGTATAGCACTAAATAAATAGATTAATTCAGGTGGGATTGTCATCTTATTATATTCGCTCTACCTATACAAGGGCACTTAATATTTTTCCACGTGGTTAGATCTGACTATTTGTATGGAAAGCATTTTGTAGTTTTGCTCATGTAGTTCCTGATTTTCCCTTGGCAGATAAATTCCCAAATATTTTATACTATCAACAGTTATTTTAAATGGAATTTCTCTTTGAATCTCTCATTGGATTTTGTTAGTGATGTATAAGAGTGCTGATGATTTATGTGGATTTATTTTGTATCCTGCAACTTTGTTAAAGTTGTGGATTATTTCTAATAGTTTTTAGTAGAATCTCTGGGGTTCTTTAAGTGTACCATCATATCATCTGCAAAGAGTGATAATTTGGTTTCCTCATTACCTACTTTAACTCCTTTAATCTGTTTTTCATCTCTTATTGCCCGAACCTGGCATTTCTAATACAATATTAAATAGTAATGGTGAGAGTGGGCAACCTTGTTTCTTTCCTGGTGTTAGTAGAATGGTTCCAGTTTATCCCCATTACATATGATACTTAATGGATGGTTTTAAATAGATGCTATTGACTATTTTAAGAAAAAGTCCATTTATTCCTATACTCTCTAATGTTTTTAATAGGAATGGATGTTGGGTTTTTATCAAATGCTTTTTCTGCATCTATTGAGTTGATCATGTGGTTTTTGTTAATTTGGTTATTGAAATAATCAACTATGTTAATAGTTTTCCTAATTTTGAACCAGCCCTGTATTCCTGGTATAAATCCTACTTGGTCCTAATGTATTATCCTGGGATGATTTTCTGTAATCTTTTTGGTAATATTTAAGATTTTTGCATCAATATTCATTAGGGAGATTGGTCTATATTTTTCTTTCTGTTTTCATTCTACCTGGTTTAGTGAACAGTACCATATCTATGTCATAAAAGGAATTTGGTAGGAGTCCTTCATTCCCTATTTTTTCAAACAGTTTATATAGCATTGGGGTTAATTGTTCTTTAAATGTTTGGTAGAATTCACATGTAAATCCATCTGGTCCTAGGGATTTTTTCTTGGGGAGCTGATTAATAGCATGTTCCATTTCTTTTTTTTTTTAAATGGGACTATTTAAAAGCTAACATTTCTAATGCAGTATTGAATAACAATGGTGATGATGGGTAAACTGATCTTATTGGGATTGCTTATAGCTTGGCCTAATGCATATAATGCTTGCTGAAGGTTTTAGAGAATAGTACTTATCATTTTAAGAAAAAATCCATTATTCCTATGCCTTCTAGTGTGTGTTTTTTTTTTAATAAGAATGGGTGTTGTACTTTTTAAATGCTTTTTCTGCATCTGTTGGACAATCATATGATTTGTTTGTTTGGTCATTGATATATATGGTCAATTATCCAATAGTTTTCCTGATATTGAATCAGCCCTCCATTCCTGATATAAATCACACTTGATCATAATGCACTAATCTACTTATAAGTTTCTGTAATCTCTATTTTATTTAAGAAATCTTAAATTGGTATTGATTAGGAAATTTGGTCTATACATTTCTTTCTGTCTTTTGGATTTTCTTGATTTATATTAGCATATTTTCTATGACATAAAAATATTGGGTAGGACTCCTTCTTTCCATATTTTTCCAAATAGTTATATAGCAAAAGTTTATCTTTTTTGTTGTTGTTGTTGGGTTTTTTTTTTTTTCATTTAGCAAGAAATAGTGTCCTTCTTTATCTCTTTTAATTAGATTTGTTTTTTTCTTTTGCTTGATCTGAGATCAGGATCACTACCTCTGCTTTTTGTTTTTTACTTAAGCTGAAGCATAATAGATTCTTTTACTTTTACTCTGTAACCATCTCTCTGCCTCATGTGTTTCTTGTAAAAAACGTATTGTAGGATCCTAACTTTTAATAAACTCTGCTATATGCTTCTGTTTTTATAACAGAGTTATTTCATTTACATTCACACTTAAAATTACAAACTTGTATTTTCTGCTATCCTATAAAAAGCTGTTTTCTTCAGTGGATCCTTTCCCCATCCCACCCCCCAAATTTGGCCAATTGCATTTTTAAAGGAATTATTTTTTTCAATTTTTGTCTTTCCCCTCTCCCATGCTCTTGATTCTTTCTTGCATACCTCTCATTGCTTCTCCCAATTTTTATTCTATTTATCTTATTACACTTTTACATTTTATTTTCAGCTCTTCCAAGACAGCTTTTTGGACTTGAGACCATCCCCCTTTTAGGTTTTGCATGTAGGCATTTTCCCCTCTTCTGAGTTGGTGTTTTGATCTTTCACCATGTTTGGTTATCTATAGTTCAAAGTTCTTTTTCATTTCTATTTTTGCTATATTTCTTTTTTCTTTGCCAAGACTGTTGTTGCCTGATTTCTGTGGCTGATAATTTATTTTCTGAGCTAGAACTGGAGACTCGACCACTGGCCTGCTTTGACACAGTTCTGCTGAGATAGGAATGAGGGGTTTTACTTGCTGATCTGTGATGTGGCTAAGAGTCTTCTCCTATTGTGCCTGGATACCATCTATACTTTATATGCAAGTGAGATAGATTTTTCCTGAAGTCCTTTTAAGTTGTCTTAAGCTGAAAAATTGTTTCACTCTATCTTTTTGGAGGTTCTGTTGTTCTAAAAATCCATTTAAAGGCTTTAAATTATTTTCAAAGGAAACTAGAGAGAGCTCAGGGAGTAATCTGGCTTCTTTTTGCCATCTTGGCTCTGCATTTTCATAATGCATTTTAAAAAGCTTTTCAGTAGTCATCTTTCATATTTGAAATGTTCTCATTTCTTACCATTCACAAGAATCCTACTAAATTATCTCCCTTTGAGATTATTTCTTATTGATTATGTTTCCATATTGCCTTCTTTATTAGAAAGTGAACTCTTTGGGAATAGGATCTGGCTTTATTTTTTCATAATCTTAATTAATATCACTATGCCTACAAAGTACATAGCAAGGATTTAATGAATGGTTAATGATGAGTTGAGGGCATTAAATTGATTTGAGTCTTTTATGGTAATATGCAAAAACAAAAGAATCTGGAGAAGAATCAGTTTTTTATGCACTGAGAATTTTAATATTAAATATTAATAGTTTTTAATATTGACACAGTAAATGAAAATATTGTCTCCTTTGAACTTATAACCATAGAGCTCTCATAGAGTTTCTTCTTTTGCTTATACTTGCCAATCACTTTAACTTTGCCAAGTGGCAAAAAAAGTTACAAAAATAGCTAAATGTACCTAGACAAAAGAGAATGCCCCAAAGATCATATCTACATGTATATTCATATCAGTCTATCTATATTTATCCAGTAACTGATCTAGCAATTGATCAATCTATCCGTCTGTCTGTCTGCTTGTCAATCTGCTGATATTTTTATCAGATATATGAATTTATTGGTACAGAAAAATCCTGGTGTTGACAATGTCTGGGTGAAATCAGAGACATTATCCTTCTGTAATATATAGTATTGTAAAATTCTTTATCTGTATCTTTTATATCAATTATGTTATGAATATGTCTTTCTTTTATCTCCCATCCCCTACAAGATAACAATCATTCCTAACAGAGAATTTTTTAAAAAGTAGTTGAGGAAACAAAATGACACATCAAACAAGTCCAACATCACACATAATTTTCCATACTCATAATCTCCCAACCCATATGTTTAGCTATTTATTGATGAACAGATCTATTTTAATTCCAGTTCTTAATAAAAAAAAACTTTATGTAAATATACAAATTTCTAATTATAAATGAATTGCTTTAAGTTTTATATGTGGTTTATGTGGGCATACTTTATAGAGCTTATGTGAATTGGTCACATTTACATAAACAGTATTTCAGAGACAAGATCAAGTCTTTTTGGCTACAAGGTTGGTCCTTTATCCACTGTTCCATGCTGTCTCTCTTGCAAGTCTCTTTAAAATGCACCATAATCAAATGATTTTACTTTTAGAAAGATGAAATGCCAGGGTCAAAAGCAAACATTTAACCAAAGAGAGAAGCAATAGATTTTTTTGTGTTTTGTTTGTTTTATTGTCTTCCCCTTTTGCTCTTTTGAATATTAAAGATAACTGGAAGAACAATATAAAAACTGGTTAGAACTCAATGTTTCACATGTGTCTTCTTAATAAAGGAGTGGGGGTGAGGAGAGAAGAAGGGAGAGAATCTGGAACTCACAGTTTTAAAATCAGTGTTAAAAATTGTTTCCTTGTAACTAGGAGAAATAAAATATCAAACAAATGGAATAAAAATAATTCTCATGAGGTAAGGAAAAGTAAAGTGATTTACTCAAGGTCATGTGACTAGTAAGTAGAATAATAATTCAAATCTACATCTTGAATCCAAGCTTTGACATGCTGAAAATGATTTGGTTTTATTTCTAGCTAAGTCATTCTAAAACTAACTAAATTGCTTAATTTGGGGACTTTAGGGGAACTCAACATTATTATCTATAAATATGTGTACAATAAATTTTGCTTTAATTTTCATATATGATTGCTTTAATTATAAAAATAGGAAAACCTGGAAATATGTTGAAACTTTCACAGAATTCTGATGGAAGTGGATTTCCTTCAACAAAGATAAGATCTAACTCAGTTCCAATTGATCAATGATGGACAGAAGCAGCTACACTCAAAGAAGGAACACTGGGAAATGAGTGTAAACTGTTTGTATTTTTGTTTTTCTAACCTTCTGAATCCAATTCTCCCTATGTAACAAGAGAACTGTTCAGTTCTGCACACATATATTGTATTTAGGATATACTATAACATATTTAACATGTATAAGACTGCTTGCTATGTAGGGTAGAGGGTAGAGGGAGGGAGGGGAAAAATCAGAACAGAAGTGAGTGCAAGGGATAATGTTGTAAAAAATTACCCAGGCATATGTTCTGTCAATAAAAAGTTATAAAAAAGAAAGAAAGAAAGAAACTTTCACAGAATGACTCAGATAAGTCATCAGTCCTTTAGAACAATAGTCTCTGCTTTTTGGTGTGCATGTATTTTTCTGTTATTTGAATGTCTCATTTCCTTTATCAATAATATTTTTTCTTAATTCAAATATTATTCACATGAAATAGATTAGATAATTGATTTGTTTTGATCTCTCCTTTAGAAGTTTAATACTCAGACATGACCAATCAGGGATTAAACAATCAGCCAGGAAGCAACCTTATGGGAGAAAGGGATTACAACTGGGGAGAATAGACTTGTATGCAGCTGGGACAACTTGAGATACCCCCTGGAGATGTGAAATCTTTTCCTCTCCAGCCTATGGATCCCTTGTTTCCAGGAATAGTAAATTTGATCATTTTACCTCCTGAGAATACTTACAAAACAGTGTCAATCCATACACTGATGTGGGAAACTGGGAAATGTGTAGATAATATCTCAGTCACTAACACAAATAGACAATGCATGACATATCAATCAGGAGAAGTAGTAGCATCAGGTTTACTGATATAGACTCTAATAAACAATCTGGTAATAGTTGCCCAGATTCTGAGTCCAAGCAGCAGAGTCCAGGAATATTCTTGACAGCAGCAATTACAGCTAACCAGCCTATGCTCATGATCTGTATAAATGACCTACTATTAGAATGATTGGTAGACACAGGTGCAGATGATACAGTCAATAGAGGTACCAATTGGCCCAGTCACTGGCCAAAGATTAAAGCAGATACCTACATGTCTAGTGTAGGAGGGTCAATAGCAGCTGAAGTTAGTGCTACTCCTTTGAGATGGACTTTTGAATGCAAAACAGGAGTTTTTATTCCTTTTATAGTTGAAAAAATTCACATCAATCTGTGAGGAAGAGACATTTTACAACCATTAGGACTATACATGAGTACTTTGGTTTTTTAGGTAGGGCTGATGTTGAAGGCCTGCCAACAATTTCACCTGTTCCTATTCAATAGAAAACTGATTCCCTAACATATAAAAAGACTGTTGCAGGACTTCCAAAACTTTCAGGTATCATTGGATTCTCTGACATGTGGAATAATAGATTGGTTTTGGACTATCTCTTGGTTGCTGAAGAAGGCGTATTTGTGACTGTTGTTTACATTCCCTCCTTCTAGGACTTCTGGAAATCTTTTACAATACCATGTTGATTCGTATTGTTTGTTATATTACTACTTGCATGTACAATTCATGTTTGTTACACCACATTGAGCCTGTACCAGCTGTGGGGAGAGTCATCACTGCTAGGCTGTGCTTTATTGCTATGTGCTTGTGTAATACCTCCCATGCTGATGGATTTGTGCAGACCTGTTTCTACTAAGACCCTTCAGTCCAGAAACCTGGCTTGACTTCCCACTTCCCTTTGGTGTTTTTCATCTCTCTTCCTGAGAAGTCAGGGAGGGCATGATCATCTCCTTTTTGGGGTTTTCACCTCCCTGAGAAGTCAGGGATGGAGTGACTTTTGTTCTAAAATAAAAGAAAGCAGGAGATGTAAAGGGCTGAAACACTTAAAAGATGTGCTTGAATCAGATATCTGAGCACTTTAAGGCTAATTACCTATTCTATATGAGCTAATGACTCTATTAGCATATGTTTGGAAAAATGGCCCTTCTCACTGGCCAGTACTTACTCAATGTTTGGTGTATACAGATAATAGGCAAGAATTAGAGGGTGGGGTAAAACAAGCCAGACTTCACTTGGCCACAGCATGAGAAACAGAGAGGTTGGTGACTTTGGACTCGTGAATCTAGGAGCCTCATGGCAGTTTTGTCTGTCTCCTTCACTTCTCCCTCTGAAGACCAAGGACTTTTACTTATCCTGGCTTCAACTGTTTCTGAGGCCTCCAGGGAGCTAGACTAGGCATTACAGAAAATAAAATGAAAGCAAACAACAACAAAAAGAGGAAAATTTATGTTGTGATCCACACTTAGTTCCCACAGTCTGAGTGTAGATGACTCTCTTCATCACAAAATCACTGGAACTGAAGTGAATCATTGGAACTGAAGTGAATCATCTCACTGCTGATGAAAAAAAAAGCCACACCCATCAGAATTGATCATTATATAATCTTCTTGTTGCCATGTACAATGATATCCTGGTTCTGCTTATTTCACTTAGCGTCAGTTTATTAAATTGTCTCCAGGCCTCTCTGAAATCATCCTGCTAATCTTTTCTTGTAGAACAATAATATTCCATAACATTCATATACCATAAATTCTTCAGCCATTCTCTAACTGGTGGTCATACAATCAATTTGCAGTTTATTGGCACTACAAAAAGGGCTGCCACAAACATTTTTTGCATATGTGGATCCCTTTCCCTCTTTTAATATTTCTTTGGGATATAAGCACAGTAGAAATACTGCTGGTTGCAAAAGGTATGTACACTTTCATAGCCATTTGTTCTCTAAAATGATTGGATCAGTTCACAACTCTCTCAACAGTGTATGAGTGTCCCAGATTTCCCACATCCTCTCCAACATTTGACATTATCTTTTCCTACATCTTAGACACCCTCTCAAAGTGTGTAGTGGTACCTCAGACTTGTCTTACTTTGCTTGTCTCTGATCAATAGTGATTTAGATCACCTTTTCATGTGATTAGAAATGGTTTCAATTTCTTCTTCTGAAATTATCTGTTCATATCTTTTGACCATTTATCATTTGGAGAATGGCTTGATTTCTTATAAATTAGAGTCAATTCTGTGTACATTTTGTAAATGAGGCCTTTATCAGAACCTTTGAATGTAAAAATATTTTCCCAATTTATTGCTTCCCTTCTAATCTTGTCTACATTCGTTCTGTTTGTACTATAACCTTTTTAACTTAACATAATCAAAATTTATCTATTTTGTGTTCAGCAATGAACTCCAGTTCTTTTTAGCCACAAATTCCTTCTTTCTCCACCGATCTGACAGATAAACTATCCTTTTTTTTGTGTGTATGTCTAATTTGCTTATACTATCACTCTTTATGTCTAAATCATGAACCCATTTAGACCTAATCTTGGTAAATGATGTTAGATTGGCTAACTATACTAATTTTCAATTTTCTCAGAAGGTTTTGTGAAATAGTGAGTTTTTATCACAAAAACTGGATCTTTGCGGTTTGTGAAACACTAGATTGCTATAGTCATTGACTATTTTGTCCTATGAACCTAATCTATTCAAGTGATAAACTGTATTTCTTAGCCAGTAACAAATGGTTTTGATGACCACTGCTTTGTAATGTAGTTTTAGATCTGGCACAGCTAGACCACCTTCATTTGCATTTTTTTTATTAATCCCCTTAAAATTCTTGACCTTTTGTTCTTCCAGATGAACTTTGTTATTATTTTTTCTAGATCTGTAAAATAATTTCTGGGTTGTTTGATAGGTATGGCCCTGAGTAAGTAGATTAATTTAGGTAGTATTGTCATTTTCATGATATTTGCTCAGCCTACCTGTGAACAATTTACTTACTTCCAATTGATTGCATCTGACTTTATTTGTGTGGAAAGAGTTTTGTATTTGTGTTCATATATTTTCTCTTTCCTTGGTAAATCGACTCCCAAATATTTTATGTTATCGACAATTATTTTAAATGGAATTTCTCTTTATATCTCTTGCTGCTTAACTTTGTTGGTAATATATAAAAATGCTGATAATTTATGTGGAATTATTTTGTATCCTGCAACTTTGCTAAAGTTGTGGATTATTTCTAATGGTTTATTAGTTGATTCTCTAGATTTCTCTAAGTATACCATCATATTATCTGCAAAGAGTGATAATTTGTTTTCCTCATTACCTACTTTAATTCGTTTAACTTTTTTTTCTTCTCTTATTGCCATATGAAATAATTAGATCACTTATGAGAAAAGTTTATAGGAAGGAGAAAAGAGACTCCAAGGCAGGATACCCTAATGTATGGTTAGAGAGTTTAATTTGAATGACAATCTAAAAAAAGATTCTGAAAAGGAACAGTCTAATGTGTAGAAAAAGAACCAGGAGAGAATGGTATCCCAAAGACCTAAAGAAAAGAGAGTAACAGAAAAGAGAAAGTGAACAACAGTGCCAAAGGTTATAGCAAAGTAAAGGAGAATAAGTATTGATAAAAAGTCATTGGACTTGGAAGCCTTGGTAACTTTGGAGAAAGCACTTTTAATGGAAGAAAGTCAAAGATCAGATTGTAGGGGATTAAAATTGCAAAGAGAGAAAAGAAAAGAGAGTTCCTTTTGTGAAAATCCATTTCCGGGAGTTTAGCTATAAAAAATAGAATACATACTGGATAAAAATGAGCATAAACTGAGGTGGTTTTGGTCTTTTCTCCCCTCTCCCCCACCTCAGGATTTGGGAGACATCAGTGTTTCTTCAGGTATCAAGAAATGAGCCAGGGAGATGTTAAAAATGTAGTAGAGATGGTTTGAAAAAAAAGAAGCACTTTGTTGCAGTTTATGGGATGAAATAGGATTGCTTAAACAAATTGAAGAGTTAGACATTACAAAGAATAAGTCCATTTCCTCAGGTGAGTTAAAGGAGAAAAAGGAGATTGAGGCAGAAGTCAAATGAATGATAGAAGGAGCATTTTTGTGTTAAGTGACAGAAATAAACAGAGTTATCCAAAACTGAGATTTGGCAAGGCATAATTGGTTAAATGATAAGCAGCATATGAATTCAGGAAAGGAGAATAGTTTAAAATTTAATTGGTTCACTAAGGAGCCAAGATGAGGAAAAGGGAAGAATGTGGCTATTACAGGGAAGATGGCAAGGGAGGGAACCAGGTGTCAAGATTTTTGAAATCATGGTGTAAATGAAGAATTGGGTTATATACAGGAAGACAGAAGGAGAGGTAAAAAACTAGTAGGTTATGGAAAAATAAAATTTTTGGAATTTATAAACATGGAGATTACAGCAAGATCAAGTGTGTAACCATCTTTGTGTGTTACTGAATTGAGGTAGAAGAATAGCTCATGAAAGTGAATAGTTTGAAGAATTAATCAGTGAGGATAGATGAGGAAGAGTCAATATGTGTGTTAAAGCCCCCTTGTATAAGATCAAGAATTGGGGAAAAAAAAAAAAAAAAAAAAAAAAAAAAAAAACGTGAGCCATGTACTAAACTGAAGGTCTGTAAGATTTTGGTTGTTTGGTAGATATGAATAGTATTAACCTCAAAAAAAAGAGAACTTACTGATGCAGGTAGGAGGAAAAATGGAGTCAGGTTTCAGTAACAGTAGATAGGTGTGAGAGAGGGAAAGATGCTAAAATGAAGAGAAGTTTATTAACGATGAGGGCACTTTCTAGAGGGCACAGTATAAAAACTGGGTGGTGTTTAACTAAAAGTTTGTGTTGGAGGTTTAAAGGGTATGGGAATGAGAATTATGTCATGTAAAGTAAGGGATGAGATTTAGATGATAATCCACAGGAGTGCAGAGTCACTGGGTGTGAAGGATATGACCAGGAATGAAAAGGTTCATGGCTGAGTGAAGAGTACCACTCTTTTTAATGGAGATTGGATATCAAGCTGGAGGCCTCCAGCAGGATAGTCACCACGAGAATGGTCAGGAATAGAGTTTAAAGTCTTTATTGTCTCCTTCACAGTCTGTTCACTCTGACTCACCTTGTCCCCAGTTCTCTCAGCTCTTAAATACCCTATTACAATTACATCATTACAACATACTGAGTATATGCCAACTAGAGTGATTATATCATTTATCCTACTAGATATATGTGAATAGAGAACCATCATCTCATTAATTCCACTGAGTTAACACCTTGTTGTAAGTATGCTTCTTTCAAGTATACTTTTCTAAAGTTCTAGCCTTTTACATACTCTAATTGTAAGATTGGGCTAATCATAGAGAGCAAAAGTTGTCTTATGTTGACACAGGTAGAATTAATTGCTAGGGTGAGTTTTGGGAGGATTATGGCAGATTTGAGGACACTTGGCTTTAGGAAATGTACACTATGGCAAGAAACAGAAGACACAAGAGGCAAAGTCAAAGGAACTTGGTCTTAGTTTTACAGAGGACTCACAAAACAATACAAATTCTTTTAAAGTTTATCAGAGTTGTTATTAATTTTTTTGGGTGTATATGTTTTAATTTTTAATCATTCTCCTCTACAATTTTTCATTTTACAGAGAAAAACTGTTAAGTTAAATAAACTGATGTAACAGTCACATTTAATTGTATATAAAAAAGTATACTGCCCATGGTCTTTTAGCTTTCTATTAAGAGGCAAGAAAGTAATCAATATTTTGGTAGCTCAAGTTAGCATGTGTTAACTATTTGATATATATATATATATATATATATATATATATATATATAACATTGTATTATTTATTGGAGATACACAAATAAAAAGTACACAGAACCTGCTCTTAAAGAAGTTTCATTCTTTATTATTGTTTTGTAAGAAATGATGAGTAGACTGATTTTAGAAAAGCCTGGAAAAACTTACATGAACTGATGCTAAGTGAATTGAGCAGAACTAAGAGAACATTGTTCAGAGTAACAAGAAGATTTTGTGATTATCAAATGTAATGGACTTTGCACTTTTCAGCAATGAAGTGATTCAAGGCAATTTCAACAGATTTGTGATGGAAAATGCCATCTGCATCCACACAGAGAATGATGCAGACTTAATGTGGATCAAAACATACTATTGTCACCTTATTGTTTGATATCTATTTGTTTGCTTGGGTTTTTTTCCATTTTTCATGTTGTTTTTTTTCCTCTTTGATCTAATTTTTTTTGTTGTTGGTGTTGTTCAGCATTTCGAATAGGGAAATATGTTTAGAAGAATTACACATGTTTAACTTATATCAGATTGCTTGCTATTGGGGAGAGGGGAGAAGGAGAAAAATCTGGTACATAGGTTTTGCTAAAGTGAATGTTGAAAACTATCTTTGCATGTATTTGGAAAAATCAAATATCATTAAAAAAAGATGGTACATTTTTATTGGAAGATTCTACCTAAATTCCAATAAAAAGATATATACTTTCTTTTTAAAAATACTTTAAAATGTCTTATTCATTTTAAAAGTAAATACAAAATTAAAAAAAAATTCCATGTACACAGAAAAACTATTGTGCACACTTTTGAAAAGATAATACAAATATAAGGTGCTACCCATTTTAATTTTAGGAATTTTTGCTCAGGAATATGTTTAAAAACACAGTTTTATGATTGCATGAGAGAAAACAGCTCTAAAAATAAAAACATTTATTAAAGATTGTCAGCTTATCTTCTTTCTTCCTTATAGCTATTATATATGCAACTATTTCAAAGATTTTTAGATTGATAACCCTGACATTTAGAATTTCTGGTAACTATGTGACAATTGCATATTACTTATTTCTAGTTGGTCTCACAAATATGTGAATTTTAGTTTTTCATCTAAATGTGAAGGTGAGTCACTTCACACAAGAAAAGCCTTTTCTGAGGCAGGATTCAGTCAACAGTCAAAGCAGCTGCAGAAGAGATGAGAGAAAAAGAGTAGAGACTTCTAAATTTGGGACAGATAGAAAAGTAGCCAAACTGAGAATCAAGAAATGAGCTGAAATCCTGTGTTGTTTCCTTTCAAACTATCTGGAAGAAGAAGCAGGTTTCACACCTGCTCCTTAGAATTCATTTTTTGAATAAAAAAACTTTGTTCCTGAGAATAAATTGGAAGACGAATCCTCTCATGCTTAATTTGGGTAACAAGAGGGAAGATGATGCCCTTAATTTGCAGATGTCATAGGGTGTTTTCTGTTCCTGAATGAGTTAAAGACAATCAAATTTGAGGCCCACTGATATTCTGATCTATGATTCTATGCATATCTACTTCAACTTAACAACATTCCAGTATTTTTAATGATCTTTCCAACACACAATTATTTCCAATTGGTGAAAACAATTTTTTGACTTAAAAATTTGTATCTCAGTAACTACACCTTGATGGTATTTTTAAAATTTAGTAGGTTTTACTTTACCAATTTTTGAAATCATATAGTTTATGAATAATTTTAATTCATTTTTATAAAAAGTTTTTAAAGATTCAATTAGAAAACTTTTTTCCTTAGTCATAATTAAAAGAACACTCACTGAAAAATTATGAGGAGATGTGGGAAATATTTAACGCATTGCCTTAAATTCTAATTTGTTGTAGATTTTACTTAAGTGATTTAAGTTGTATTATAACTATGGTTCACTAATTGTATCATTTGAAGATCTGTGGCTGAGCAATAGATTGACTTCCTAATGAGCTAATGTCATAAGATTGTTTAAATGACCAAAAGAGCCAAATCACAAAAGTTCAGTTTGACTAATGTTAACAATATTAACCATTATGTCATATTAAAACACTCATTTTTTCTACCTTCAGAAGTGATATTGGTGAGCAGCATGGTCATGGATTATATCTTCTTTTCTAATTGACAGATGAGAATTTCATATTAATCATGGAAGATAATTTATCCTGGATCTAACATGATTCCAAAGAATTAGTTTGACTGACATCCTATATGTTAAAGAAATTAAATACCTGATGTGTCAAAGTACAAAGATAGCAATGAATTTATGAACAAAACTTCACACTTTCTACAGAAAATACAGGCATATTAGAATGTTAAGCAATAATGGACAATAATTATAAGTACTCCAAGTAGAGGAGAAGGTTTCTTTTATAATCATATTAATTGCTTGTCCAACCAGGTTTATATAAACACGCAGGAAATTGTTCTCCAGATATTCACAATTTTTTTTCAGTAGAGAATAATAAGAATTTACATATTTTCACCTCTCCTACCAAGGATTCTAATCAGTTTCATTTCCTCAAATAAGTTTATTTATCTTCAAATAAGCCTTATTAAGTTTTCCAGTATCATATTCCTTGCTATTTTGGGTTTGGTAGGAAGATACATCCCAAGGTCAGCATGATCATTATTCTTTCCTATGTACCACCAATATTTATTTTTAATTTGAGACTGGTAAATAAAGCTTTAATGGGATTTTAATGGCATGTTGGACACACTTCAGTGTCCAGAGATGTGGTATCATATTCAGGAATGTCATTATCTGGATTAATTATCAAAAGCAAGTGGATATCATTAGAGTTATGTGAAAATGAGAGAGGCTGTAAATGAAATTTGCTGGGAAGAAGCTGGAGAAAAACATCTGAGTAGCAGCTGCTAATTTCAAAACCTTTCCAACTTAAATTTCTTTGTGGCTTAGAATATAGATAAAACAGCAATTATTTTAGGTACAATTTGTTCAAGTCAACTTATTCTTCTTAAAGGGATATAAAATTTGAGCAAGTATAGAATGTCTATAAACCTTAATGACTATTATGACTTGGTAAAAGAGGGCAGACCTTAATGTTGTTTTCAGAAAACAATTCTTTCCCTGATTCTGGTAGATTTTTTGAAAAGTGTTACTTCTATATCCTGTGGTCTTATACAGTGAAGTGCTATAGAATATTATAACCAGTCTTCTCTGCTTTGAGAAAAATCAACCAAATATTATTCAGTAATTTACAGTTAAACTATTAAGCATAACTTTTGAATTGTTAAATACTGTTAAGTGCTTTTAAGAATCAACCAGACTGACCACATACAAATCTTACTTTGATTAATAATGATACTGGTCTTTATATAGTTATAAATGTATATAATTTGAAGGTACAGATGAATTATGTGGTAGGAATCTGTATTAAGCACTTATCATGTGCCTAACATTGTGCTGGATTCAAATAGGAAAAAAAATAATCTCTACACTTTATTTGTATGAGATAAAACATAACAGATAGGTCAACATAATATAGATGGAAATTTCAAGGACACATTAGTTTTTTTTTTATTTTTTTTATTATAGCTTTTTATTTACAAGATATATGCATAGGTAATTTTTTAGTATTGACAGTTGCAAATCCTTTTGTTCCAACTTTTTCCCTCCTTCCCCCAGATGTCAGGTTGACCAATACATATTAAATATGTTAAAGTATAAGTTAGATACAATACATGTATACATGTCAAAACGGTTATTTTGTTGTACAAGAGTCAGACTTTGAAATAGTGTACAATTAGCCTGTGAAGGAAATAAAAAATGCAGGTGGACAAAAATAGAGGGATTGGGAATTCTATGTAGTTGTTCATAGTCATCTACCAGAGTTCTTTCCAGGGGTGTAACTGGTTCAATTCATTACTGCTCTATTGGAACTTATTTGGTTCATCTCATTGTTGAAGATGGCCACATCCATCAGAATTGGTCATCATATAGTATTATTGTTGAAGTATATAGTGATCTTCTGGTCCTACTCATTTCACTCAGCATCAGTTCATGTAAGTCTCTCCAGGCCTTTCTGAAATCATCCTGCTGGTCATTTCTTACAGAACAATAATATTTAAGGACACATTAGTAATGGGCATAAATAATTCAAAAGCCTTAACTTCAGAACAGGAAAAATGTGAAGGCTTCAAAGACCTAACTAATCCTTAGCGTGATGTGTTCCTTGATCTCAACATAAATAACAGACCTCTTGATTGCCATAGATCCCTACTGTTAGACATACATATTTTAAAATTCTGATTTAGTTTTATTATTATATTTAAATCAGAGCAGGGTGCATAAATATTGTTCTCAGTTGTTGCTGTGAAGGCAGCTATGTGAGAAGGTGAAAATGGGGATGTACAGTCTGAAAAGTTTGCCTAGGATATGATCACTGACATGGAATCATATTTTTTTTTATCTTGAATAAATTATTTCTGTTAAATAGCTACTAAGCTCAGTTGTTTTGTTTGCTTATTTTTTGTTTATTTGTTTTGGGGTTCCTGAAAGGCTGCATGTAGTGTCAGTACACAAAACATTTCTGCACCCTGGATGGAGCCCCAGTCATCTTCACTGTCACCTAGTACAGCAGCATGAAAGAGTCATTGAAGAAGACTAACTCTATATTATAAATGAATGTTTAAGGGGCAGTTAGATGGTGCAGTGGATAGAGTAGACCCTGGGCAAATCACTTAAACACCAATTGCCTCAGGAAAAAAAAAAAGATAAATTAATGTTCTTCTAGTAAAAGAAGTTAAACCTCTCAAAAAAAAATTAGCCATTACATTGCTTTATCTTTTAATTGTTCTTAGTATCTCTAGGACAGAGGCATACTCACACACAAACACACACACACACACACACACACACACAGAGTCTAATTTGTAAAGTAGGAATGGAATGGATAAGTACCTTCCCTCTCATATTTAACAGTTTGTTGGTGGGTGAGAACAATATAAAAGGAGCCCATATATATATATATATATACATCTTTATCATCTATCTATTTGTCTATCTATACGTACATACATCTCTCTCTCTCTCTCTTTCTCTCTCTCTCTCTCTCTCTCTCTCTCTCTCTCTCTCTCTCTCTATATATATATATATATATATGATTTCTAATATGTACCGGTATGATTAGCATGAATGAATTTGCAAAAGTTTGTCTTTAAATAACAATCAAAATAATCCTTCTCATCCAATATGAATACATTAAATGTTCACATATAATAGATGTTAGATATTGAATAAACAACCCTCCCCAATTTTGTTTTCAAAGTGATTACTTTTTTAATAGAAGAATAAATTAAACAAATATGCATGGTTACATACCTTTATGGACATGTGCATATATGCATATGTATATATAGTTTCCTATAAGACGTAACACATACTGGACACATACTGGAAAGCTAAGTAACCAGAGAAGTAGAGGAGAGATGGGAGTGCATTCCAGCATTGAAGGGCAGCATGGATAGAGGCACAGAGGCAGAGGATATTCTAGTATATTTGGAGTCCCACAAATAAACTATTTTACTTAATCTATAGAATACATGATGGAGAATAATATATTCAAAAATGTAACTGGACCCAGATTATGAAGCACTTCTAAAGCCAAACTAAGGATATTTTGTTTTATCTTAGAGGTATTAGCATAAAAATCACACATATTATCTAACCTATAGATATATTTTTATAGCATATAGGTGCACATATGTATACACATATGTGCATGTGAACAGTACATTATGTGTATATGATGTATGTAATTCATCTCATGCTTGTTACCTTACGTGTGCATTCATGTATACATATACATTCTTGAATGAATGCATGCATCATATACATAAGTATATATACATATACATGCATACATACATATATAGTGATTTAAGTTTTGAAGAATTAACTTCTTTCATTATTTTGAAAACTCTTTGAAGCAGTTACTATTATCAGTTACCATTATTAGCTTCATTTTAAAGATGAAGAAACAAGTTAAAAGACAGTAAATGATTTGCCCAATGTCTCTCACACCCATACCCAAATATGTATCTAAATTTACATTTCTTTCTTTCTATCTATTTAGATAAATAAACAGATCAATTTACCTAACCTGTAAATAACCTGGTAAAAAGGAATTTTGTTAAGAAAATTTTTCTTTACCAAAATAACTTACAAAGTTCCTTGAAATGTTAAGAATTTAAGAAAGACAGGATCAATGCACAATGAATATGTGTCATAGGTCAACTTCAGTCTCTGCCATCTTGACTTTGAGGCAGGCCTTTTATTCATGATCTCAAGCTGCTTCTTGTATGTTTTCTGAATCTTACCTATATTGTTATCTTCATAATAGATTTGGAAAGGTGCACACTATGCACCTGGAAATTAGATTTTTTAAAATGACCAGATGTTTTAATGTGTTGTTGTTGTTCTTGGTTTTTGGTAGTTCAATTTACTGTTTTTAGGAGCAAGCATTGTTTGCATATGCAATCTTATATTTGCTTACACTCAAGGTACAATTAAAGCAATCATTCCTCAAGGGAATTGAAGGAACTACTATATAAAAGATTTTTTCCCCTATTTTAAAAATACATTTTTTAGCATCCAGCAAAATATAGAGCAATAATTTAACACATATTTTATGGAAATAAAAATGTACCAGAGTTATGCAATCTATGGGGTCCAAAGAAAGTGTTTCTTGCTAGCAGTGTGATTTCTACCGTGTAAAGAATATGATGGATTGTCTCAGAAAAAATATATCTAGTGAAATTCAAGGCTGCAGATCTTTGAATTTTGTGCCAAGAAAATTAAATGTGTGCCCAAATAGCAAAATGCTGTAACTGAGTTTGAAGCCCTCAAGAGAACACATCAGTCAGCAATATGTTGTCAAACTTTAATACTTCATCCTTACAAGAGCATTATTAGCTATCCCAAAGTTAAAGAAACAAAAAAACAAAACACCTCTCCTCCAGAGGGTCAGGAGGTCTAACTGAGGTTATGCAAAAACTACCTATCTCATTCATCCTAATTTCTCTTCATATTTAACAGCTCTAAAATTGCCACAGGGCCAGCTGGGGCTTTTATTCTGAGTTTTCAATGCCAATTTTATCTAAAAATCAGTCTTCATTGGATCAGCTCTATGAAATCAAGAAAAAAAAAAGCAATGCAATTCCACAAGAGATTGATGTGATGCGATAAATATAGCCCTAGTCTAGTATTTAAGAAACTTAGCTTTCAGGGCCAACTTTGCAAAACAATGCTATTAAGGTTTTCACTAGAGCTACAGGTTTGTTTGTTTTGTTTTGTTTTTAATGTCACATTAACCCAAATGTCCATTAAAAGACCAATATTTTTTGTTCCTGGGACAAAATTCTCTCCAGCCATGCCTTCTTCATTCTGTGCTTATTAAGTTACTTTTTTGAATCCATGTCTTTATACTATTCTCTACATTGAATCCCATTTTATTAGATTGAGCCTAATGCTCTAAATTATAATAGTCTTTCTGGATCCATACTGTATGTTCAATGTGTTAGCTACTCTATTTTTCAGTTTTGTCCCATCTGCAAATTTGACAAGGATGTTGTAGTAACTTGATTCAAGGGATTAATTTTAAAAAATGTTAATGAGAAAAAGGTTATGCCTACTTTCCCCTGTCCACTATACAAAAGGTAATCTTCCAGGTGGCACGTTTGGTCATTTTTCCAGTTTGGAAAAGAATAATTCTATTCAATCATTTCTGACTCTTCATAACTCCATTTAGGGTTTTGTTGGCAAAAGTACTAGAGAAGTTTGATATTTCTTTCTCCAGCTCATTTTACAGATGAGGAACCTGAGACAGTTAAATGACTTGTTCAAGGTCATACAGCTAGTAAATGCCTGAAGCTTGATTTGAACCTAGGTCTTCCTCACTGTAGGCTCAGTGCTCTATCTGCTCTGCCACCTAGTTGCCTTGTATAGAATATTATCATCTAATTTTTATCTTTTCCTAGCCTCCATAAGAACCTCAGGAGGTATATTTACCAAATGCTTTGATGAAGATGACTATGTGATTTTTAAGTCTTTCAAAGCTCTAAAATTTTTGATGATTCTAATTATCAATGATCTATGTACTATATAGCTTGGCAGGAAGGTAATATTTATTGAGCATTACTATGGAGGAATACATAAAAGCTACAGAAGATATACATCTTTCTCTTTTGGAAGTTTATGTTGCATGTCATAAGATAAAACACAAAAACACATGAAACAATTTAAGTTTTTTTTTTTTTCATTAAGGGGAGTTGGTGGGATTCATGAAACCTCTCTGCATTACCTCCCATCTTCTTTTTATTATAGATACATTTTATAAATATGGCACATATGCTTTTCAAAAGAAAAAGTACAACAATAGTTTTTCTCTGTCTTCCTGATTGAGACAAGATGAAGAGACTGAAAAGTCTAGGGAGATGTGATTGGTTTGAAACTCCCTCCAGTTTATGAAGATCAAAGCTTATTCTGAAAAACTTAACATACAATTAGGAAACATAAAGGGAGTTCTTCTGCTCCAGATCCCATCACTGTCAGGAAAGATATGCATACCATTAAGGAATTTGAAGAGAAATAAAAATTTATTAAAAAAATCTTTTCCCAAAATTTTCCAATAATTAAAAACTGGTATTTGATTGAACCTTGAGACAATTTTTATCAGATTTATTGATCTTACCTCACTGAACTTTTGAAGCATAAAGACTGTGATTTTGATACATAATAATGAAGAGTTGATAGTAGAGTATTTAACTTTAAAGAATCCTAGGATTATTAGAAAGAACTTCAGAGTCAATAAGCATAACCTGACTCTAAACAAGTATCTCTTCTATAGCATCTCCACCATGTAATTATTCAGACTGTTTAAAATCCTCAAAGAAAGTGGAACTGGGTTGGTAAGGGCATCACCCTATTCCGCTTTTAATCTGTTAAAAAAAGATTTTTATTTCTCTAATCTACTTTTCTGCAGCTGTCCACCACTATTCATATTTCTCTCTTATGCATAAATAAGATTTCATATATCATATTAAATTTTATCTTATTTGATTTGGTCCATAAATTTATGTTGACATATTCTCAAATAATAAATGTCATTCAACATTTTAAATATATCTCATTTTCTCATATCATCCTTATATTTTATTATCTTTTTATCTACAGTTTCATAAGAGTTATTGACAGCTGGATATTGCAAATTTCTTCTTTCTTCAAACCTCTAACATTTTGATTTGACCTCTGTTCTTTCAGCTGAGAACTTTACCTCTTAAGCTTATTGAAAAATTGTGCTCATTCTGAACAACCTTCTCTGCATCATAAAACTTTTTAATAGAATCTTCTCATTCTCTTTTACTTTACTCTATAACCTGATAATAACACAACCATTTTTTCTTACTAAGGTCATGTCCTCTATGTGTACCCTACATTCCATGTCCCCTATTTTTTCAGAACATTTCTCCCTCCATAATTTCTCCCTAATCATTAGTCTCTTCCCATATAGTGGTTCTTTTCATATTGCATTCAACTATGTTCTAATGTCCCCTATATTTGAACAAAGAAAGAAAGTTACAAAGAAGAACAATTGAAAGAAATCTTAATTAAAACTTAACAGCTTCTCAAACTGTCATTCTCATCACTTTCCCTGAATTTATTATCTGAATTTTGATAATTCATAAGTCTGTATTTCCAGCTTTAATCTCTCTCCTGAGTTCCCATCCTGAACCATTAGCTGCCTTTTGGAAATTTCATGCTGGATTTTCCAAAAACAAATGTAACTCAATATGTCCATAGCAAACTCATTAGTCTCACCCACTTTTCTAACTTTCTCATTTCTATTTCTGTTGAGTATATAGCTATTCTTTCCCTTAGAATTTTCTGTGACTCCTTACTTTTCCTCACTCCACATATACTATCTTGATCATTCTGCTTCTATAATATTTCTCATCTAATCTAAACATTTCTCCATTCACATAATTACTCCCTATTTATCTCTTGACAAGACAATAGCCTCTGGATTTGTTTTGTCAACTCAAGTCTCTCTACTTCCCATCTATACTCCATACAGCAGCCAATGCAATATTTCTAAGTCAGATATCTAACGATTTAACTCATTTGATTTCCATTTAATTTTAGAATAAAATTTAAGCTTCTCTCTTTTGCACTGAATGTTTTTTTTACATCTTTTCTTCAATTTCTCTCAATTGTATGTGTTACATTCTAGAAAAATTAAACTTTTTAATGTTATTAACATAGACAATTTAATATTGCACTTTCATGACTGAATAAATTGTTTCTCACATTGAGAATGCACTTCCACCTTTTAAAATTCCTAAACCTCTTCTTTGAAAAAATAAGTTCAAATTTATTTTGTTAGGAAATAAACATTTCCATTATAAAGTAGAATGGGAAGAATTGGGCATGAAATTGCCAATCTATATATAATCTTGATATTTTAAAAAAATGTACAAAGATGTTTCATATTTTTCACTTTTTTCCTTCCCTCAGATGGCTATCATTAGACACAAATATGTATGTGTATATGTACACTCACACATAAATGCACACATATATCTATGTATTAGTAAAATCTTTCTCTACATGCTTCACTTTATAAGTTCTTTCTGTAGATGCAGATAGTGTCTTCCTTCATATATACTTTATGGTTAATTTAGGAATAGTAAAATTAAGTTAGTCACTCAAGATTGTTCTTAAAAGAATATTGTTGTTACCATATATAGCATTTTCTTTGTTCTGTTCATTTTGCTCCTCATTATTTCATGCAAGTCTATTCATATTTTTCTAAGATTATTGAGCTCATCATATCTTATAGTATAGTAGTATTCCATCACGAACCCATAACACAACAAAAATTTTCTTCCAAGTTCAACCTAAGTGATATTTCTAAGTTTTCATTTTTGTTTTGTTTTGTTTTGCTTGATTTCCCTATTCTGGTCATGATGCCTCCCAATGTCTCTTAAAATTATTTTATTGTTACTTTGTATGTTTGTGTGTCCCCATGTATATGTATATGTTTATTTATTCCCTTAGAATAATCCTTGAGATCAGAAATTATTTCCTTTTTGTTTTTGTTATCTTTTTTTGTGCTGTCACTAAAGATGTTTTAATGAACCCAGAAAATAGAGATATTTTCATCTTCTTTTCCCCAATGCTTTTGCTCTAAATATCTTTCTCTTTATATTGCTATTGAAGATATTTCTAGCATTGTATTAAATAAGATGGGGAAAATTGGGACTCCTTTCCTTTTTTGTAGTGAAAGATGTTGTAGCATTGTCCCATTGTAAATAATGTTAGCTTTTACATTTAGATATGTATATTTAGCATATAAAATGAGATTTTGCATGCTTTTGCTTTTATAGTTATTTTATAATATGATATGCTGCATGTTTTCAGTCGTTGATAAAATAATGTTGTGCCACAGTTCTCTTTTATTGTCCTGCCTCAATTTTTGCCTCAGTTCCTTGAATTGTTCTGTTTCGATCCTTCTGGTTGCAACCTCCTTCCTGACCATTAGAACTGAGATAATTAGGGCTGTACCTAGCCACTTTGACATTGCAAAAGATAAAACTCCAGATGTCCTATCTCAGATAGCATCCTCTATCTCTAAGTTCCAGACTTCCTGGCTCTAGTTGGATACCTCCTAAGTCCTCCCAATTTGTAACAACTTATAGTCCTACCCCCTCAACCTGTCAGAACCAAATTAATGATCTGTTTCTTGGAGATTCCCATTCTTAGTGTTCTGACTCTACCCCTGCCTTTGTCTATCCTGATCGCTTTAGAGCCACAAATATAAAAATGAGTAGAATCTTACATTTCTTGCTAATGTTTAAGCTGATCTTTAAGCTGCTCCTGCTGCTGAATGCTTTGAGACATCAGCTCTGGGACCAAAATGGATTCTTTGGTCCCAGGAAATCTCTCCCTCCAAATAAAATATTAAAAACTCTCTAATATCTATCTTGTATCAGTTTCCCTGGCATTACAATAATTATATGGTTTTAGTTATTTTTCTCTTTAATATGACTCAGTTCATTGATTTCATTTTAAATGCTTAAACAACCTTGTATATAATAATTCAACTTTGACATAATGAAAATGCTTTATATGCGTAGCAATAATTATTTTGTTGACATTAAAATTTTATAGAAATATTCATTTGCAATATTAGTTTATAGTTCTCTTTCTTCGTTTTTTACCAGTTTAGGTATTGGGCCTATATTTACCTCATAAAATAAATTTGATAGAGCAAATTCTCTCTACTTAAAAAATAACTTTATAACAAAGTTATTAGTTATTCTTTAAGTGTTTGGTGACATTCATAATAATTATACCTAGACCTAGGCTTTATAATCTCTCAAGGTCTTAGATTGTCCATCTGCAAACTCAGTGAATTAGACTTGATGGCTTTTGAAGTTTCTTCCACCTGCTAGATCTATGATCTGTTATCTATTTTTAGAGCAAAGACAAATACACACGTAGTTCTGAAACAGATAAAAGGAAGGAAAAACATGATTAGATGCCACAAAGATACTGTTGCCTTTGCAGATATGTTTCATGTTGCTCTAGAAATATGCTCTAAGAGATTTAGCCAAGAGTAAATGCTAAATTGAAGGAGTTCAAGAAATAAACTAGAAATTTGGAATTAGCAGAGGAGTAATGAGAACTGAATCTAGGAAAAGAAAAAGGAGAAAATAATTTTTCAAAGATTCTCCTTCCATCCAATTTACTTAGTTTAGCTTAGTATCAGATGGAGACATATGAAAATATATGTGTGTGTGTGTGTGTGTGTGTGTGTGTGTGTGAGATTCATTTTGTCTTTGTGAAAAGAATTAGATTATATAAGCAAAAATTCTAGGAATACAAAGGACAAGCACTTATACTGATTGTATCACATGGTCTTTCCAATTAAAATAATATGTAGAACATAGAAATGGGATAGAATGGAGAGACTATGGGAAAAAAAAAAACTTGACATTTCTAATTTCTATAATCTGACATTATTTCCATAATTTTCTCTGTTCTTCCTCCTATAATAATGGGATTCATTTTATTTTGTTTTAGGAATAAATGCTTGTATTTGTATGTATTTAAACCTTCTTATATAGACCAAAACAGGGATTTACCTTAATTGATTATCTGAATTAGTTGAATCATAGCAAAATCAGGACTTTTGCCCAGATACATTTATATGCATGCATACACATACCCATACATAAACATTTTCAAATATCATCCTTGGATATTAATGATTCCTTGGTATAATCATTGTCTTTTCCTCACAATTTTTGATAAAATTAAGTTATCATAGCAGGATATATATGCTTATTATTAAATATTTAATTTTGAATTTAATGATCATGACCATCTTTTCCTTTCAGCAATTGAGATTAGACAGTATAACAGTACTGATTGCCAAGGGTTGGTGGAGGAAGTTGGGAAGGCATGAGTTGAAGTCTTGAAAGTAAGGAGAAAGATATAGTAAGAAACAAAAAGAGGACAAATTTCTGAAGACAAACTTCTATTAATTTCTAGTTTTGCTATAAATCAATCCTAATTCTGGAAGAAGAAGAAAAAAAGAAGTTTAAACTTAAATACATGGCAGTCAAAAAGATTTTTACATGTTTCTTTTCTATGAGGGTGAGGAGAGGCATTTCTGTTTGGAAATTCATTTCTGAAGAATTCCCAAGAGGGACAACAAATCACCCTGTCCATAAGGCATAAAATGAGATCAGACTGCTAATAGCAAAGGCCATTATTCATCCTCTTTCACTCTGAGTAGGAATTTTCCAAGAAATATTTTTGCATTCTCATATTACAAAGAAAGGGGAAAGGGTTTCTCTGCTCAACCAAAACTGCAAGAAACAGTCAGTGGGTGTGGAAGCCCTTGAAATAAAACTGCCACATGTTTCAGAAATCTCTTTTCTAAGGTGAGAATATTCATCATAGCAGGAAGACAGACACAAAAATGAAATGGAGGATATGAAGGCAACTGAATAAAGAAGAGAAAAAGTAACAGAAGAAATAGTGAAGGAAAAGAAAAGGGAAGGGCTACAAAAATTTTGTTGAAAATATTAGAGAGATGGTCTTACACAGGGACTATGTGAACATCACTTTTGTGAATTCCTTTCTGTCTGCTTGTTAAAATATAGATATGGTAGCTCTAGGCCCAATGTTCTCAGTCACTTTAGGAGCTACATATATAGGGAAATTTAATCTACTATTACCTCCTTGTCCCCAGAAATTCATAATACCTATGTTTAGGATCTCCCATATTGTCTCAAGGATCTTTATCTAAACTCATCCATACTTTCCAAGTTCACAGTGATATAGGGAACCTAAACTAAATAAGGGTTCATCTCTTGGGCACAAAGGTATGTGGACTAATGTACTACTCTTACTGATACACTTTTAGGCATGCATGACCATGAGCTCACCACTTATACTGGAAATTATCTATTCACTTATCACATCAAAGACACATACATACACTGATAGGGCAGCACACAATCATGGGAGTCCTATATGCTTATAGAAAACTTACAAATAAAAACAACAACAAACTAACCCTTCCAAATTTCTTCATTGCTACATTCAGCTACTTTTCATGTCAACTTTCATCATACAATAGCAGTTTTAGGAAAGTATTTTTAGGCTTCTCTTAACGTTCAATGCAAGTAATCATTTTTAAAAGAGAAGAAAGCTGGATGGTGTAGTGGATACAGTGCTGGTTCTAGAATTAGGAAGATCTGAGTTCAAATTTGACCTCAAATAATTACTAGTTGTGTGACCTTGAAGAAGTCACTTACCAGAATTCAAATCAAGTCTTAGGCACATATTCACATTTGTGAACCTTAGAAAATCACTTAGCATTTCTCAGTCTTAATATTCTCATCTATAAAATAAGGATATTGAGAGCACTTAACTTCTCTCTCTCTCTCTCTCTCTCTCTCTCTCTCTCTCTCTCTTTGCTGAGGCCATTGGGGTTAAGTGACTTAACCAGGGTCACACAATTAGAAGGTGTTGTATCTGAGGCCAAATTTGAACTCAGTTCCCTCTGACTTTAGGGCTGGTGCTCTATTCACTACACCATCTAACTGCCTCTATCTTCTCATTTGTTATGAGGATCAGATGCATTCATATGTGTAAAATGCTCTGTAAACTTTAAAGCACTTTACTGAAAACTTATTGAATACCTATTATGTCTCAGGTATTGTACTAATGATGGAAAAAAAAAAGTCTTCCTTATGTCCAAATCAAGAGTTCTTCCTTATTTCTAACTTCCATTGAGATTGAGGAATATGAGGTGTCCTCTAGCATCAGCCAAATAAGTATCATATTTTTTTTTTCTGTGTTTAGGTTGAAAAGTTACTATATTTAAATTTTTTAGATTGAAAAGTTACTGTGAATAATCTTAGACAAAATAAAATCACAAATAATTGTATAAGGTAAAGTGATCAAAGAAAAGGAAACTACTCATGTGAACAAAAATATTTATGGAAACTATCTGTGTTTATATATGTATGCAGATATGAATTTGAATATCTACTGACAAAAAGATAGAAAACAAGAGATTGTCCATTAATTGGGAATGATTGAAGAATTGAAAATATAATAATATAATGAAATACTATTTTGCTTTAAAAAAATTCTGAAAGGCATGGTTTCAGAGAAACCTGCAAGTATTTACCTGAACTGATGTGAAATGAAATAAGAAGAATCAGGAGAATAATTTATAATAGCAAAAACATTGCATAAATGAATATCATTAAGACTTAAGAAATCTGAGCAATAAAATGAAAAGTACAATTCCAGAAGAGTAATGATGAAGAATGTTACTCACTCTCTGAAACAGAAGTGATTGACTCAATATGGAACACTGCCTCATAGATGAATGACTCAGAGACACATTCAATTTTATAAAAGAGAATTAGAATTTTCAAAGCTTCTATATCAAATGATTTTCCATATCTAAAGTTTTATGCTCTATGTTGTAAATTAATCTTCAAAAATCCTAGTATTAATAATGAGACCATGCTAAGAATTTGTCATATATAATCCTTAAATGGATTTTATATGTATATTTATTTATATATGTTATATATATAAATATGTATATTTATACATAATTCACATTTTAATACTTATTAATGTATATAGGGTTTTTCACATAACAATATCCTATCACTAATAAATTCATTATTATCCTCATACAAGTGAAACAACTGAGTCTCAGAGATATTAAATTACTTCTGCAATCTGGAAAGACAGAATTTGGAAAAAAAAGTTAGTAGTATATTATGTTTCATTGGGTTTGAGGTTTTAAATATTTTAATAAAGATTTGAATTTCAATAGGATAAATGCAATAAATCAAGATAAATGCAATTTTAAATGAAGATCAATAGGTATAAATTTAATGATGGGACAGATATATACATACATACATACACACACACATATGTGTGTGTGTGAGTGTAGATATATCTACATATCTATATATAAGTAAATATAGACTTTAACCTCAGACACATTTGTCTGCTCTTCCAACTGCTTTTTTTTTTTTTTTAAAACCACTCATAACTAGCTTTTCTTCATTTAGTGTGGTGGAATAATCTCCAAATCACAGTTTTAATATGCTTCATATTCTTGAGCTGTTCTTGGATGAAGAACTACAAGGGAGGGATGGCATCAAATCTGAATAAGAATAAGCTACTCTCTGCTTTTCAAAATGGCTCATTTTCAATGCTATCTAGCAATTTTGCATGTTGAAATAACGGTTCAAGTAACAAATCAATAAGGTTTTTTAAACTTCTCATTTCCTGTCTTATATTTCAGTTCCTTGATCTGTCCTTTTTTTATAATAGAAAGTCACTTTTTCACTCCTTTTTACATGTTCATCATTTTCCCTTTTGATATCTCTCAGGGCTTCTAAGTCACTCCATCCAGCTGTCCTAGTTTCTCTTAGGAACCGCAAATATAGGACTTGAGCAGAGATTTTCCAGAAATAAATCCCTTGACTAACACATGGAAATCATAAAGCCACAGATTCAGAACTATTTGAGTTCATAGAGAAGAATACTTTCCTTTTGTAGGTGAGTAACCATGGCTCACTGAAGTAAAGTGACTTTCCCCCAACAAGTTTTTCATTCTTTTTCCTGCTTTGCTTCCTTTAAAATATATTTATATCTTTTGTCTTTTCAACAGATTCATTTACAAATATGCCTTATCCTTTCTTAAGAAAACAATTTCTTAAAAACAAACAAACAAACCCCCAAAACAACAGCAATAACAACAATTAAAAAGCAGAGTAGTGGGATACTGTGTGGGGGATAGATTAGTAAAACTAATCAATACATCTACTAAATCTTGATTATCTATGTCTATTTCATTCCTATAGTCCAAAACATCTGCCAGCTTACTGGATAGAACTCTTTTGAAAGATTTACTTAAAGATAGATATACCCTGTCGTAAACCAAAGCTCTGCTGGTAGCTGTATAGGTGGTAATTCTAGATCAAAAAAAGTCTGTTTCTGGAGGTATAAGAAATTTTGGAATGAACAATGTATGGTGGTAGGTGGTAATGAATGAATGAATGAACAATGAATGAATAAATAAAACCTAATTTAAGTGTGTGAAATATTTAATTATTTAAATGTTGTTAAATTGAATTTATAGTTAAATAGGATAAGCCTAGATTTTATAATTTAGTGTCAAGGAAAGACTTATTTAGCAATTACTCATTTATTTGTTTCATTGATTGCTTTGATACATTCAAGGAACTGCTCTAAATATTCTTTTCTTTGGAATTTGTCAGTTATTTTTCCTGATCTTCCAAACATTAACTTTGAGGCATAATACTTTTCTGAAAAGTTTGTATATCTGACTGAGAGAAGCAAATGAATGACATCACTCTTAGAAATGATAGTGAACCTGAATTACCAAGTAAGGAAGTTGTTTCTATGGATTTAGAGAAGCTCTAAATAGGGTTCTTATGTTATATCCTGTTATTCTGTGGTTTCAGCTCACTATCTTATCCTTCAGGCCCCTTAGCTGCCAATGTTTCCTAACTCGGGCTGTCCTAAACCATCCTTAAAATCCTGTCATTGGAAGGGATAAGCCCATTTAAAATTCTTGCAGTTTTTAGACTGCCATGAATTTTCATTCTTCCTCACCACATTTATTTAGTAAAGTGTTATAACCTGTTAGCTAGGTGGTAAAATGAAGTCTGAGCTCAGTTAGATCTGAGATCAAATATAAAATCAAACACTAGCTATGTAATCTTTGGAAAATTATTAAACTTCTGTTTGACTCTGTTTCCATGAAAGTAAAACTGAGATAATAGTGAGGTGTAAGCAAGATAATACTTGGAAAGCACTTAACACAGTGCCTCCATACAATAGGAACTTTATAAATACTATTATTGCTATTATATCCAAATTGGTTAAAGAAATTATAGAATTTTTAGAATTTCAAAGGAACTTAGAGACTATTCAGTCTTTTTAAAAATTGCTTAAATAAATAAATAAAGAGAAATAAATAATTCATGGCAGAACCAGACTAGAAACTCATCCTTTGAACCACATTCCAAAGTTCTTTCCATTTTGCCACACTGTTTCAACTCATCCTTCCCCAGATGGAACTTGCATTTCAGATTTGTTTTCAACAGTTTCAGTAACACCAGGCAAATCACATTATCTATAAATTGTCAGCTTCTATGTCTAATTGATTACTCACTTCTCTTTACTCATTAAGGACCCAGAGTCAAAATAATCTCTTCCTATTCCCACCCCCTTGGCTGAATTTATATTATCCTGTCAAACACATAGTGTATTGATGTTCATCAAATTTAATACAAAAAAATCAACATTGTAAACTTCACTTATTGTCATACAATTGCCAGTGTGATATTAATATTTTCCATGCTTAATTTCACTGATTTTATTATTATGAAGTAAGTTTGCAGAAAAAAGAATAATACTGTCAAACATGACCATTTTTCTACCCTCTACATCAATAGATCATTTGGTATGGCAAATTCTCATGAGCAACAAAGAGATTTAGAGGGATTCTTAAGTTATCATCTTTAGCATTTATTTTTATTACTGGCTATGCTGTTGAAGAAAGGGTAGAACGACAAAACCAGATAATGCCATTCATACTTTCCCAAGTTTGGAGTAGCCTGTGAGTTTGGATGACTAAGTAAACAAAAACAGCAACAGTTTAAGTTTCATGGTGTGGATATATGTGTAGTATTAGGGAAAGAGGGAAAGAAGGAAAAAAGAGGAGAAGAGAAGAGGGAGAGAAAATAAGAGACAATGAGAGAGACAGAAAGGGAAATAGACAGGCAGACAGAGAGCAGAGATACACAAACAACAGAGACAGTGGCAGAAGATATGAAATTACAAATCTAAGTAGAAGTGAGAATCTTTTTCAGGACTGAAGGAAAAGAAATCCACAAGGGTATAGTTGTCTTTTCTCTAGGCAGATAACTAGTTAGGCCCTAATAATCCTTGTCTCTTCTCCATTGGCTTTGCTTATAAAGCAGGGAAATTGAAAAAAACATGACTCTTGAGGGAGAAGGATTCTTTTCTCATGAGTCATGGGTTCTTTCTCCAGATTTTTGTCTCTATACACCTCAAAACAATCTTGAGAGGTACAAGTGACTATTGAAACTATCCTGACAGTGTAAGAGATAGCATATATCAAAGGGAATTTTTCTAATATACTAAGGAAACAGCAGGAACTACAGAGAAAGAAACTGATCAAATCAAGATTTTCTCAGCACATACTCAAGAAAGAGTAGAAAAAGTGTCCTCACTAGCATGGTTCATTCTCAGGTGGAGTGGCACCAGAGACTTGACCATAAAGTAGACTTGTATCAGTGCTAAAATAAGGTTATTTCTTATCCCAATATTAAGTCAAAGGAGTGAGGCAGGAAGAGGGCCTGACACCAAATCATTCCCATTGAGACAATGATGATGGAGCTCATGCTAAAGAAGCCTGAATTCTGTTTTGTTAATTAGATAAGTCTAAGGTGAGTGAGAAAGATTCTGATAGTAAAGAGGCTGACTTGTCATGACTACTTACTTGACAGAGTGGCCCAGAATAAGTGGGTTACCTTTAGGTCATTCCATCCCTCAACCTAACCAAATTCAAGATATCTAATTCTGGGAGATAGGAAGAAGGAGTGTGTTCAACAAGGGAAGGAGAAATAACCAGCAATGAAGAGAAAAATCAGAGACAAATATTGACTACTAAAAAAATTATGAAAGGCAAAGTATTCAAAAAGAAAAAAAAAGTAAAAGTATAAACATAGCATATAAGCAAAGAGATTCACAAATGTTAGATAGAAAATATACACAAAGCAGTTTATGCACATTGCACATTAGCTATTATTCGTAATACAAGGAAACAGTAAAAAAAAAAAAATTTTAAAGAATAGTATCAGAGAAGATGAACCAAAAATTCTTTAAAAAGAATTTTGCAGTTTTCCCAAAAGATTCTGCTTCTAGATGAAATTTATCCATCTGTCTGTCTATCTAGCTATCTATGTATCTTTATCACTTTATCATGTTTATATATAAACATTCTTCATGTTTATATTTATATACATTGTCTGTTTATCTAAATGTAGGTATACATTTATATCTAGATAAGTAGATATTGATAAATGTGTATATAATAAAATGAAATATCATTTCTGTAATATCAGGAAAATATAACTTCAATCTTGAAAAAATATATTTATTTGGAACACAAAGTTTTGCAAATGTACATGTTGAAAACTATATATGATATATTTTAAAAATAAAAAGATTTTGAAAAAGAAAAAAAATTAAAATAAATAAAAATTAAATGGAATTAAAATATTTATTTATTTATTCATTAAATTAAAAATTTTTTGTCTTTCTTCCTCTTATTCAGTGAGGGCAAGGGGAGGAGAAATATTAAAAGTCTTTTATCAAATATGAATAACCAAGAAAGAAAATCCCCATATTGATCATGTCTTATATATATATATATATATAATTTTGAATTATGAGTTCTTCACCTCTCTAGTAACAGGTGTTGCATTTTTCTCCCTCAGTCATTTGGAATCATGATTTGTCTTTGCATTGATCACAATATTGTCTCTCAAAATTGTTTCTGTTAATAGTGTTGCTAATGTTATATAATATTTTTCCTACTTCTACTCACTTTACTCTACATCATTTCATATGAGCTTTCTTATTTTTCTAAAACTATCACTTCCATTATTTTTAATTGCACTATAAAATTCCATTATATTTACAGATACCTAATTGTTGAAGGATTATTTAAATGATAAGAACACTTTTGTTTACAATTGTTTGCCCCTAAGGGGGAAGAGGAGGAAGAGTAAGATAAATATTTTTGAACAGATATATTCAAAACAGATGGGTCCTTTGTTTATTTTTGATGTCTTTTGTATATATGTTTAAGATAATATTGTTAACTAAGAGATTTTATGGAAATTATAGCAATTGTTTTCCTGATACTGTATCAGCCCTGAATTATTGATATAAATCCCACTTGGTCCTAGTGTATTATATTGCTGACAAGTTACTGTAATGTCTACTAATATTTTATTAAATTTTTTTGCATCAATATTCATCAAGGAAATTGGTCTGTAATTTTCTTTTTCTGTTTTGGCTGTTCCTGGTTTATGTATCAGTGTCATATTTGTGTTATAGAAGGAATTTGGTAGGACTTTTTCTTTACCTGTTTTTCCAAATAGTTTACATAACATTGCAATTTATTGATTTTTAATGTTTGATAGTATTCATTTGTAAATCTAAATGGCTCTGGAGATTATTTTAGGGAGTTCATTGATGGTGTGTTCAATTTATTTATCTAAAATAGGATTATTAATTCATTTCCTTTTTTGTTAATCTGGACAATCTATATTTTTGTAAATATTCATCATTTTTGACTAGATTGTCAGACTTGCTGCCATAGAATTGGGCAAAACAACTTCTTTTTGCATTAATTTCTTTTTCATTGGTGGTAAACCCATCCTTTTCATTTTAGATCATGGTAAATTTTTTTTTCATTCCTTTTTCTAAACAAATTAATCAATGGTTTATTTATTTTCTTGTGTTTTTTTTATTTTCATAAAACCAACTCTTAATTTTATTAATTATTTCAATAGTTTTCTTAGTTTCAATTTGATAATCTCTCCTTTGAGTTTCAGAATTTCTAATTTGGTATTTAATAAAAAGTTTTCATTTGTTCTTTTTTTAGCTTTTTTAAAAAATTTAAATTAATTGACTTTTTCTTTCTCTATTTAATTCATGTAATAATTTAGGGTTATAAAATTTTCCCTAAGGACTCATTTGGCTGCATTCCATTAGGTTTTGATATTTTGTCTTATTATTGTCATTATTTTGGATGAAATTATAGGTTGTTTCTATGATTTGTTGTTTGACCTAACCATTATTTGGAATTAGATTATTCAATTTCCATTTGGTTTTTAGTCTATCTTTCCATGGCCCTTTATTGAATGTCATTTTTATTGCATTGTGGTCTGAAAAGGAAGCATTTATGGCAAGACAACTTCCTGTCTGCAAATGATTGTGAGGTTTCCATACCCTAATATATGGTCAACTTTTGTGTAGGTACCACGTACTGCTGAGAAAAAGATGTATTCATTTCTGTCCCTATTCATTTTTCTCCAGATGTCTACCTTATCTAAGTTTTCTAGGATTCTATTAACCTCCCTAGTTTCTTTCTTGTTTATTTTGGGGTTAGATTTGTCTGATTCAGAGAGGGTAAGTTTGAAGTCTCCCACTAATATAGTTTTGCTGTATATTTCTTTCTGTAAGTGACTTAATATTTTCCCTAGGAATCTGAATGCTGTACTACTTGGTGCAAAAAAGCATTATTATTACTACTTCATTGCTTATTGTATCCTTTAACAAGATGTATTTTCCTTCCTTAACTCTTTTAATTAGATCTACTTTTTTACTTTTGCTTTATCTGAAAACAGAATTGCTAATACTATTTTTTTTTTTGCTTCAACTAAAGCATAATAAATTCTGTTCCACTCTTTTACCTTTACTCTGTATGTGTTTCTGTTTCAAGTGTGTTTCTTGCAAACAATATAGTATAGGATTTTGTTTTCTAATCTACTCTGCTGTTCACTTCGCGCTCTTTATTTCCCTCCATCCTCTTTTCTCCCCTGTAACTTAGGTTTGTTCTCTTTTTCCACCCTGTCCCTCCTTAGTAATGTTTTGTTTTTAACCCACTTCACTTTCTACCTGCTCTACCTTCTATCACCCTTCCTCCTTCTCTTAGCCCTTTCTCCTAATGTTTGTGCCTTCCCTCTATCCAGCTCCTCCCTTTTCTTTTCCCTTTATCCTCCTAAACTTTTTTTTTATCAAGTTAGATAAATATCTACACCCAAATGAATATTTAAATTATTTCCTTTGAGCCAAAACTAATGAGATCAAACTTCAGATAATACTTATCACCCTCTCTTCTTTTTCTCTATTGTAATAGGTTTTTTGTGCATCTTCATGTGATCTAATTTGTCCAATTATACCTCCCCTTTTCTCTTGGCCTAGTACAGTCCTTTTCCATCCTTTTTATTTTGATATCATCACAACAGTCCATTCATCACCACACCCTCTGTCTGTGATGCCTCCCTCCCAAATACCCCAATAACAGATACAATTCTCAGGAGTTACAGATATCATTTTCCCATCTAGAGATATATACAGTTTATTCTTTAAATTATATATATATATATTATTTATATTAATATATTATATAATAAATATTAAAATAATATATACATATATATTTTTTTTTCTGTTTAACTTTCTACATATCTTTTGGGTCCTGTGTTTGAAGATCAAACTTTCTGTTTAGTTCTGGTTTTCTCAATAGAAATGATTGAAAGTCTCTTACTTAACTGAAAATCCTTTTTCTCTGAAAGATGATTCTCAGTCTTGCTGGGTAATTAATTTTTGGTTGTAACTCTAGGTTCTTCACCTTCCAGAATATGATATTCTAGGTCCCCCAATTCTTTATTGTAGACACTTCCAGATCCTGGGTAATTCTGACTATTGCTTCTTGCTTCTTGAATTGTTTTTGTCTATGAGCTTGCAGTATTTTTTCCTTAAGATTATAATTCTGGAGTTCTGCAACAGTGTTTCTTGTGATTATTGTGGGATTGCTTTCCAGAAGTAATTGATGAATTCTTTCAGTGACTGTTTCCCCTATGATTGAACTATATTAGGACAGTTTTACTTGATGATTTTCTTGAAGAATGCTAAACAGGCTCTTTTATTAATCATGACCTTCAGGTAGACCAATATTTTAAAATTGTCTCACCTGGATCTATTTTCCAGGTCAGTTGTTTTTTCTTTTATTTTTTTTTTTCATTCTTTTTAGTTTATTTTACTGATTCTTAATATCTCATGGAGTTATTAGCTTCCACTTGCCCTATTCTAATTTTAATGTGTGATTTTCTTCACTCAGCTTTTGTGTCTCTTTCCATTTGATTAGTTTTACGTTTAAAGGTCTTTTCTTCAGAGGGTTTTATTTTTTTTCAATTTGGCCAATTGACTCCCTTTTGCATACTTTTCTCATTTTTTTCTCCTACCTCTCTTATTTGCTTTCTAAAGCCTTTTTTTGTCTTTGTGCTTAAGAGCAATTCATATAACTTCCTAAAATTTCTTTTGTGCTTGAGAGCAATTCATATAACTTCCTAAGATTTCCTCCTTGGACATTTTGTCCTTGTCTAAGTTGGTGTTTTGCTGTTCCCGTCACCATAGTAACTTGCCATAGTCAAGGTTCTTTTTATTTCTTGCTAATTTTCTATCCTTTTCTTTTTGTATCTCCCCTTTTGTGACTTTTAAGGTTGAGCTCTGCTGCTGGGATAAAAAGGGCATTGTCTCAAGCTTCCTGTGCAGTCTGAGTCTTGGCTTTGGGCACAGGGGCCCCTTGTGTTTTCAGGGGATAGCTTTTTCCAGGAAATAGCCTAGTTTCTGAGCTGATACTGGGGGCTGTCCCACTGGTTTCTTCTGCTACTGAGCTAGAACCCAGAGTCTTAATTGCTGATCTACTATGATTAAGAGCCTCCCACTGGCTTTCCTTGACTCAATCTCAGCTGGGCTAAACACTCCTTTCATTCCAGTGAGACTGACCTTTCTTGAAGCGCTTCCAATCTGTCTTGAGGTGAAAAGAGACTTAATTTCATCAGTCTCTTTTCAGAAGTTTTGTTTTATGTGGATTTGAGGGAAATTGGGAGAGCATGAGCAGCTTCCTGGCTTCACTCAGCCATTTTGGTTTCTATTTAGCCCATAATAATTATTGAGTTTGAAATTTTTTTTCTCACAAAACTATTGATAGTTGATTTTTTGTTTTGTTCTCTTTTTTTAATGCTTGCTCACATCCTTTGAGAATGTATCAATTATGCACTATCTTTTGTTCTTATAAATTTGATTAAGTTACATATATATTTTGTAAATGAGGCCTACAAAAGGAGATTTATGACAAAGATGTATTTTCCAAGTTAGCTGTTTCTTTTTCATTTTAGTTCAATTGAGATCATATATGCAACTAAAATATGTAACAAAAATTCCTTTTTATCTTTTGTAATTCTCTCTGTTCCTTATGATATCAATTCACTCTTGCCCTATCTATAAATTAAATGATTATGATGTATTTGTTTCTCAAATTTGCTTATAATGTGGTCATTAATTGCAATGTTTTCTTTGGTTTTCTGGAGGTCTCTGGGACCAGTCTTTGTTTCAATAGAGTAATCATCACGAGAATAGCCAGATGTTAAAGTCCAAATTCTTTATTGTCTCCTTGCCTGGGGCTAGCCAGTTTTCTGGATAGCCTTTCAGACTGGCCTTGGTCTCAGTGGGGAAAGCAGAAAGATAGGCCAGCTACCAAGAGATGGATGAAATTGGAACAAATCTGTCTCTGAGTATAAGGGCTTGTGCTTCAGCCTCCAGCCACCACAAAAGTGGACAATGGAATGAATGTGTCTCTGGGTCCCTTCCAAATCTGTGTCTGGCCTTTCTGAGTCTGTCTCTGGTTCTGACTCTGGCTGATTTTGTCCAGCTTTATACACTCTATTTTGTGTATAAGCCAATCATTATATCATTAGGAAACCATTGTTTGTTGTAAGATTAAATCAATCATACTGAACTTAGAGAACTATTAATCACCACGCTAAACTAGATAATCATTGTCTCATCAATTTCCACCTTGTAAGAATCCTTGTTTCAAATACAGAGTTCTGGCCCATAACAATTAATATTTATATCATATGTCTATTTAGGGCTTATCTTGGCATATAATGTAAACCATTGATCTAAAGCCAGTTTTGATCAGATTAATTTCCTGTTTTCTAATAGATTTTGCTGAAGAGTAAGTCCTCAACCTGGGGTCTTCAGATTTCTCAAACACTAGGTTAATTTTTTTCATTATATTATTTGTGCAGCTAAACTGTTATATTCTTCTTCCTCTATATTTTTAAGAAATGCCAAAATTTAGCTACACAAACATTCCAAGTGAAAAAAAAATTCACGAGAAAGGAAATTAAATACAATTACAAAAATTGTTAAGTAACTAAATAAATTTTCTTCTTTTTATTGTCCGGTGTTTTGTTGTAGTTGTTGTTTGTTTGTTTGTTTGTTTTGTTTTGTTTTCTGAGGCAATTGGGGTTAAGTGCCTTGCCCAGGGTCACACAGATATGTACTGTTAAGTATCTGCAACCAAATTTGAACTCGGGTCCTCCTGACTTCAGGGCTCTGTGCTCTACCCAATGTGTCACCTAACTGCCCCATCTTTTTTATTTTAAAGAAATCAAATTAAAGGGAAGACTAAAAAAAACAAAGAATTTTAATAAGGCAACAAAAATAAGCCTAAATGGACCTTAAAGAAATAAGAAAAGGAAAGCAGGAAAAAATAATAGTCCCCAATAGGTAAATCAATACATTTAATGGGATTGATTCCATAGTGGGAAGTTGCAGACAAAAAACAAAGAAAGAAACCAGTTAACAAGTATATTAAGTGTCATACCCTGCCATGCATAATTTTATGGTATTATAACCAAATTTTTTAATGAATAATTACACATAAAACAACTAAATAAATAATAGATGAAAAAGTAATACTAACCAAATTTTAGAAGATGAAACTGAACTTAATAAAGGAATTACAAATTGTGTGTGTGTGTCTATCTGTGTGTGTGTGTGTGTGTGTGTGTGTGTAGAGAGGGAATTAATAGACAAATCTAAGAACAGAAATATTTGGAGATCAAGACAATCAAATGTTTAAGGAATATTTAATTAAAATGCCACATATTAATTTAACCTGTATGAGCATATAATGGAAAGTAATTTATTTAGCAGTAAATAAGAAAATAATTATAGGGAAATAGGATAAAATCAATATAAAGAAGAGTGGGATCTGAATTCAGCCATGTTGAGAAATAAACAAAAAAAAGGGGGGGGGGAGATTAGCAACAAGGATTAATAGATAAAAGAATTTGTAGTATGGCAGACAAATGGGAGAGAGAAGAATCTCTGAGAATACATTATCATCAAAGGAATAGTAATTAAAACTAATCCCAAAGACAAAATATTTAATCCAGCCCCACAAAAAAAGAGACAAAGGAGTGAGGGGAAGTTTTAACATTTTTTTTAAACTAGATGATACTCATAGATAAAATATGGAAATCAAAGAAAGGGAAGTATACAAAAGAAATGAGAAAGAGTGTGCTGGATTGAAATTAATGATCTAAATAGAAGCATCTTCTAAATTTGTATATCTCTTTAAAGAAACAAACCTTAAAATTGAAAAATGTAAAAACTTAGTTTTATCTCTTCTTACTGCTTCAAAAAATTACATAAGAATGAGAGTAGTCCTTCAAATGAAAGAGTTGCGTTTCTAGGGGAAAAATATGCCTTCTAAACCAGTACCTTTTAGAATATTTTCCTCCACTGTTATAAAGTATTTTAAATGAATCACTTTTGCAAATATAACTACTGTTAATGTGATAACTCTAGCATATGGGTTATGCCACCTGGAACACACTTCCTGTATCTCTCCACTTCATCAATTTTCCAACCCCTTCAGGGCTGAAGAAAACATTTTGCCAAGCTTAAAATTCACTCAAGAATTACAGGTTAGGCTTTTTCAACTAAATTCCAACGAATAGTGTTCAAGGTCACTTACATTTGGCAAAAACATGACTTCCTGTTTTTAAGAAAAAAGAGAGTTTAAGACGGCTTATAAAGAATCCTTATAAGGTTTCTGGGAAATTAAAAGGCTCTTACAAAGCAGAATTTTAATGATTTTAGTGTAAATAAATCAAAAATGTGGAGATTAAATTTCCTTTTAAGTACATGCACTTACAAATTAAAGGAAAAAGTACTGAGGGGAAAATATATTTTTGGTTTTAAGATATCCAAAGCATTTTGAAAATGCTCTAGACTATTAATGGACCCCAGATTCAGGCAGCTTTGCCCATTTCTAAGCACTTTAAAAAGTGTATCTGAAAATATCCTTATTCTGTTTTTCCAGGGATTTAGACCAAATTCACAGTTGAGAATCAAACAATTATATAGAGGAAAATAAGATCAACACAATCAGTCAATATGAATAATATAGGACAATTCCCATTGACTTTGTGTGTGTGTGTGTGTGTGTGTGTGTGTGTGTGTTTCTATGTGCCTATCTGTCTGTCTGTCTTTCTTTCTGTCTCTGTCTCTGTATCTCTCTTTCTCCCCCACATCTGTATTTTGATTTTTTTTCTGATTTTTTAATTAATAATAATTTATTTTTATCACCTTTCTATATCCAAAACAATAGAAAGGAAAGAACTATGAACTTTTGAAATTATATTAGAGAACTCCTAGTATTAATCAACTAAGTCGTAGAAGGCATAGAATCAGTAATGATATTGAAAGTAAGGACAAAAGAGAAATCAAGTAACTATAGAAAATTTGTGGAAGAAGAAACTACTTTCTGTTAAAGAAATAAGAGAAAGTTACTAGAAGAGATGGGATATGACCCGAAATATGATCTTTGAGAAAGGGAAAGAGTTTAACTGATAGAGATTAGGAAGTAATGATTTGGGGGCATAAGAAATGACATGAGAAAATACATTGAGGTAGGAAAGTTGCTAATGCCAGATTATTCAAAGGAGATGGAAAAAATGTTATAGATGGGAAAATGAAAAAGCTGGTCGATTTATATATTAGTTGACTTTCTTTCATCTGTTTAAAAAAATAAATAGTACATACATATATACATATAGGTGTGTATCACTTATATACATACACATGTATTCTTTTTCCATTAGTGCCCCTGTTTTTCTTTTTTTCTTTTTTTCTTTTTTTAATAGCCTTTTATTAACAGGATATATGCATGGGTAACTTTACAGCATTAACAATTGCCAAACCTCTTGTTCCAATTTTTTCACCTCTTACCCCCCCACCCCCTCCCCTAGATGGCAGGATGACCAGTAGATGTTAAATATATTAAAATATAAATTAGATACACAATAAGTATACATGACCAAAACGTTATTTTGCTGTACAAAAAGAATAAGACTCTGAAATATTGTACAATTAGCTTGTGAAGGAAATCAAAAATGCAGGTGTGCATAAATATAGGGATTGGGAATTCAATGTAATGGTTTTTAGTCATCTCCCAGAGTTCTTTTTCTGGGCATAGCTAGTTCAGTTCATTACTGCTCCATTGGAAATGATTTGGTTGATCTCGTTGCTGAGGATGGCCTGGTCCATCAGAACTGGTCATCATATAGTATTGTTGTTGAAGTATATAATGATCTCCTGGTCCTGCTCATTTCACTCAGCATCAGTTCGTGTAAGTCTCTCCAGGCCTTTCTGAAATCATCCTGTTGGTCATTTCTTACAGAACAGTAATATTCCCTAATATTCATATACCATAATTTATTCAGCCATTCTCCAACTGATGGACATCCATTCAGTTTCCAGTTTTTAGCCAAGCGCCCCTGTTTTTCAATCTGATGTATTTATAGTTATCATACTGGCATTTATATGTTCAATTCAATTTAGTCTAATAACAATTAAACCTCCCATGAGTGTTTGTATATGTATTTTTAGAGCTGATACATTCATGATTATGGGTTTTATATATAAACTTGTGGTAGATGAGAGAAATACTACATACCCCAATGTTGATATAAAAACAATTAAAATATTGCACAAATGTAAAATAAGTTTACCATTTTTGTGCCCAATATTAAGTATTAGTATGTGTAAAAGTATCATATAGATGATACTGTTAATTATTATATTTTATAGTAACAGCATTATATAATAGATAGAAAGCTAGCGTAAGAATGAAAAAGAACTAGGTTTAAGCTTTTCTCTAACACATATAAGCTAGGTAATACTGGGTAAACAATATAATATATCAATGCCCTGAAAACTCTAATCAAATAAAAGTTGAGGTTTTAATCTGTATTGGTGGAACAATTCCTCATCAGGAATTCTCTAAACCAATAAAATTAGAACTTTAATCCAAAACATGTATACATACATATATATTGTTGTTCACTCTTCATTTTCAAAGAGGACCAATGAGAACATAAGGGTGAATTATATTTGAATAAAACAGAGTTGTGCCAGGTCCTGTGTGAAATGACCAGCAGGATGAATACAGAGAGGCTTGGAAAGACTTACATGAACTGATGCTAAGTGAAATGAGCAGAACCAGGAGATCATTATATACGTCAACAACAATACTGTATGAAGATGTAATCTGATGGAAGTGGATTTCTTTGACAAAGAAACCTAATTCAGTTTCAATTGATCAATGATGGACAGAAGCAGCTACACCCAAAGAAAAAACACTGGGAAATGAATGTAAACTGTTTGCATTTTTGTTTTTCTTCCTAGGTTATTTCTACCTTCTGAATCCAATTCTCCCTGTGCAACAAGAAAACTGTTTGGTTCTGCACACATACATTGTATCTAGGATATACTATGACATATTCAACATATATAGGACTGCTTGCCATCTAGGGGAGGGGATGGAAGGTAGGAGGGAAAAATCGGAACAGAAGTGAGTGCAAGGGATAATGTTGCAAAAAAATTACCCTGGCATGGGTTCTGTCAATAAAAAGTTATATATATATATATATATATATATATATATATATATATATATATATATAAAAGATTAGCATCCTATAAGGGTCTCAGAGGAACCTCACATAGTATAAGAGTAATTAAAGAGGCTATGATGTCTGAGGTATCCAGATGTGATTTCTGCTGTTAGTAGGGACTAGCCTCATGAGTGGAAGTTCTGATCGCAATGAGAACACATCATCACCAGGAGATGTCTTCTCTTATTGGCTGTGTGTGTGACTTCATAGCCCCAATATAAGAAATGGGGATCAGAAACTAGGAGGAGTTCAACAGGAGTTCAATAGGAGTACAGGAGTGTACAGGAGTAGTGCAGGATGTGATCACATGGAATAGTCTTGAGCTTGAGGAGCAGTGGACAGAAATCTCTGAAGACCTATGATTAGGTAAGATTGGTAAAGAACCAGTAAAGGCCTCATTTCCAAAATATATAGAGAATTGAGTCTAATTTATAAGAAATCAAGCCATTTCCTAATTGATAAATGGTCAAAGGATATGAACAGACAATTTTCATATGATGAAATTGAAACTATTTCTACTCATATGAAAAGGTGTTGTAAATCATTATTGATCTGAGAAATGCAAATTAAAACAACTCTGAGATACTACTACACACCTATCTTTTTGGCTAAAATGGCAAGAAAAGATAATGATGAATGTTGGAGGGGATGTGGGAAAACTGGGACACTGATGCATTGTTGGTGGAGTTGTAAATGGATCCAATGATTCTGGAGAGCAATTTGGAACTATACATAAAAAGTTATCCAACTGTGCATACCTTTTGATCCAGCAGTGTTACTACTGGGCTTATATCCCAAAGAGATATTAAAGTAGGAAAAGGGACCTGTATGTGCCAAAATGTTTGTGGCAACCCTTTTTGTAGTGGATAGAAACTTGAAATTGAATGGATGCCCATCAATTGAAGAATGGCTGAGTAAATGATGGTATATAAATGTTATGGAGTATTATTGTTTTGTAAGAAATAACTAGCAGGATGAATACAGAGAGGCTTGAAAAGACTTGCATGAATTGATGCTAAGTGAAATGAGCAGAACCAGGAAATCATTATACACTTCAACAACAATATTGTATGAGGACCAATTATGATGGAAGTGGCTATCTTCTTCTGCAATGAGAGGATCCAAAATCCAAATAAGTTCCAATTGATCAGTGATGAACAGAACCAGCTACACCCTGTGAAAAAACACTGGGAAATGAGTGTGGACCACAGCATAGCATTTGCACTCTTTCTGTTGTTTGCTTGCATTTTTGTTTTTCCTCCCAGATTATTTTTACCTTCTTTCTAAATATGATTTCTCTTGTGCAACAAGATAGCTGTATAAATATGTATACATATATTGTATTTAACATATACTTTAACATATGTAACATGTATTGGACTACCTGCCATCTAGGGGAGGGGATGGAGGGAAGAAGGGGGAAAGTTGGAACAATAGCGTTTTCAAGGATCAATGTTGAAAAATTACCCATGAATATGTTTTGTCTAAAAAGCTATAATAAATGAATATTGATGCTAAAATCTTAAATAAAATATTAGCAAAAATACAGAAAATCATGCCCAGGATAATACACTATGACCAAGTAGGATTTATACCAGGAATGCAGGGCTGGTTCAATATTAGGAAAACTATTAGCATAATCAACTATGTCAATAACCAAACTAATAAAAACCATATGATCATCTCAATAGATGCAGAAAAAGCATTTGATAAAATCCAACATCCAATCCTAATAAAAACACTTGAGAGTATAGGAATAAATGGACTTTTCCTTAAAATAGTAAGGAGCATATATTTAAAACCGTCAGTAAACATCATATGCAATGGGGAAAAACTGGAACCTTTCCCAGTAAGATCTGGTGTGAAGCAAGGTTGCCCACTATCACTGTTATTAGTCAATATTGTATTAGAAACATTAGCCTCGGCAATAACAGTTGAGAAAGAGATCAAAGGAATTAGAGTAGGCAATGAGGAAATCAAACTATCACTCTTTGCAGATTATATGATGGTATACCTAGAGAACCCCAGAGATTCTACTAAAAAGTTATTAAAAATAATTCATAACTTCAGCAAAGTTTCAGTTTACAAAATAAATCCCCGTAAATCCTCAGCATTTTTATACATCACCAACAAAATCCAACAGCAAGAGATACAAAGAGAAATGTCATTCAAAATAACTGTTGACAGCATAAAATATTTGGGAATCTATCTACCAAATGAAAGTCAGGAATTATATGAGCAAAATTACAAAAAACTTTCCACACAAATAAAGTCAGACAAATAATTGGAAAAATACCAAGTGCTCTTGGATAGGCTGAGTGAATATAATAAATATGACAATACTCCCTAAACTAATCTATTTATTTAGTGCTATACCAATCAGACTTCCAAGAAAATATTTTAATGATCTAGAAAAAAATAACAACAAAATTCATATGGAATAATAAAAGGTCGAGAATCTCAAGGAAATTAATGAAAAAAAAAATCAAATGAGGGTGGCCTAGTTGTACTTGATCTAAAACTATATTATAAAGCAGCAGTCACCAAAACCATTTGGTATTGGCTAAGAAATAGATTAGTTGATCAGTGGAATAGGTTAAGTTCACAAGACAGAGTAGTCAACTATAGCAATCTAGTGTTTGACAAACCCAAAGATCCTAGGGATAAGAATTCATTATTTGACAAAAAATGCTGGGATAACTAGAAAACAGTATGGCAGAAATTAGGCATGGACCCACACTTAACACTGTATACCAAGATAAGATAAAAATGGGTCCATGATTTAGGCATAAAGAACGAGATTATAAATAAATTAGAGGAACATAGGATAGTTTATCTCTCAGACTTGTAGAGGAAGAAGAAATTTGGGACCAAAGATGAACTAGAAACCATTACTAATCATAAAATAGAAAATTTTGATTATATCAAATTAAAAAGCCTTTGTACAAACAAAACTAATGCAAACAAGATTAGAAGGGAAATAACAAACTGGGAAAACATCTTCACAATAAAATGTTCTGATAAAGGCCTCATTTCCAATATATATAGGGAACTGACTCTAATTTATAAGAAACTAAGGCATTCTCCAATTGATAAATGGTCAAAGGATATGAATAGACAATTTTCAGATGATGAAATTGAAACTATTACCACTCATATGAAAGTGTTCCAAATCACTATTAATTAGAGAAATGCAAATTAAGACAACTCTGAGATACCACTACACACCTGTCAGATTGGCTAAGATGACAGGAAAAAATAATGATGAATGTTGGAGGGGATGCGGGAAAACTGGGACACTGATGCATTGTTGGTGGAGTTGTGAACGAATCTAATCATTCTGGAGAGCATTCTGGAATTATGCCCAGATAGTTATCAAACTGTGCATACCCTTTGATCCAGCAGTGCTACTTACTGGGCTTATACACCAAAGAGATACTAAAGAAGGGAGAGGGCCCTGTATGTGTCAAAATGTTTATGGCAGCCCTGTTTGTAGTGGCTAGAAACTGGAAAATTAATGGATGCCCATCAATTGGAGAATGTGTGGGTAAATTGTGGTATATGAATGTTATGGAATATTATTGTTCTGTAAGAAATGACCAGCAGGATGAATACAGAGAAGATTGGTGAGACTTACATGAACTGATGCTAAGTGAAATGAGCAGAATCAGGAGATCATTATATCCTTCAACAACGATACTGTATGAAGATGTATTCTCATGGAAGTGGATTTCTTTGACAAAGAGACCTAACTCAGTTTCAATTGATAAATGATGGACAGAAGCAGCTACACCCAAAAGAACACTGGGAAATAAATGTAAACTGCTTGCATTTTTGTTTTTCTTCCTGGGTTATTTTTACCTTCTGAATCCAATTCTCCCTGTGCAACAAGAGAGCTGTTCGGTTCTGCACACATATATTGTATCTAGGATATACATTGACATATTCAACATATATAGGACTGCTTGCCATCTAGGGGAGGGGGTGGAAGGAGAGAGGGGAAAAATCGCAACAGAAGTGAGCGCAAGGGATAATGTTGTAAAAAATTACTCTGGCATGGGTTCAGTCAATAAAAAGTTATTATAATAAAAAAGAATAAAAAGCTATAATAATAATAATAATAATAATAATAATAATAAAGAAAAAAAACATTGGTAACGAACCACTGCTAGAAGAGACAGTGATCAGGGATTTCTGAAGGCCTAGTATAAGGCAAGAATGACAATCAGTAACCTCTGAGGGGGAGGTTACAAGTGGCCGTCCAACCTAGGGGCAGCTCTTTTAGGCTTGTTAGGCCCTGCAAGGGAAGTTACAACAGCCTCATCAAGAGACTAAAAGGCAAAGAAGCATAATGGATCTGGGTCTAAGTTTACCCATGATCAATGCCTGAGGACACAGCTGTGCACACAGCTCATCAGTTAGAGAGCCAGACAGGTGATTTTCTAGCAGAGAACACATCTGATGAAGAGCAGGGGAATTGCTCCCAGGTTTCTGAGGAGTGTATTCCCACACCCATTGAGTACAGTTCAGCAAGACAAAAATCAGGAGATGAACGAGGTGATTAAGCAGTTAGAACAAAATGTACAAGAACTACAGCCTGAGGAAAAGAAGAAACAAAAGATTATTTTATAACAATTAGAACAAGAAGTGCAAGAGTTATAGGTTGAGTTAGAGAAGAAACAAAGATCACTTTACAACACTTAAAACAAAAAACACAAGAGTTACAGGTTGAGTTAGAGAAGAAACAAAAAGTTACTTTACAACAATTAGAACAAAAAGTACAAGAGCTCAGGCTACAGGCTGAGGCAGAGAAGGAACAAAAAGCTACTTTACAGTAGTTAATAATGGGAGAACTAACTGAATATAATGGGTTAAGAAATCCCACAAGTTTTAAACTAGGAAAGATTTTTAACTTGGGTAGTCAAACAAGGAAGTATCAGGAGAGAAGCAAACAAAGGGTTGGTGGCTGTAGCCTCAGAGGTTACTGCATGTGGAACATAATTAAAGAAATCTTTTTTAGCATTTTACCGATTTATTTTGCCTACTACAGCTCTTGGAGATCTGCAGGGCTTAGCCATTTGGTTGAGAAAAGAGTTAAGTACCATAATTACCTTGGTGAGCTGGGCAGAAAAGGAATTATGTGTGTCAAGTATTTTGCTAAAGGGAAGGGGTATGGTCCTTTTCACTTTCAAAGCAAGGTTTCCCCTTCCAATTCTCATGCTCCCTTAGAATATTCCCTATCTTCTGACCCTCCTCCCTTAACCCTGCTTTCTTGGGTGGGAGGAGGAGAAGGAGAAGGAAGAGGAGGGGCCATGACACCATCAGCACAGACCACAAAGCAGTTCTACTCATCCCTATGTCCTCAATACAAGATGCAGGAGTAGGCTTCAGGGCCTCAAGCAAAAAACACTTGTGGCTTGATGGCAACTGTTATACTCAGAGAGTCATTAAGCAAGCCTGTGGGGGAAGGAGATTACAGTTAGGGACTCCAGCTGACCATCCTATGGCCACTATCTATGTAAATGGCATACCATTAGAAGGATTGGTAGACACAGGTACAAACCATATAGTCATTAGAGGTGCCAGTTGGCCCAGTCACTGGCCAAAGATTATAGCAAACACCTATATGTCTAGCATAGGAGGATCAATATTAGCTGAAATTAATGCTACCTCTTTGAGATGGAAATGTGAAGATAAAACAGGAGCTTTTATTCCTTTTGTAGCTGAAAAAATCCCCATCAATCTATGGGGAGAAACACCTTACAAAGTGAAAAGATTCAGGCTACTTACAACCTTTTCTACATTCTTGGAATTCCCCTATATTTGCTATAAAAAAGAAATCTGGAAATGGAAGACGTTGACTGATTTGAGAAAAGAAAATGAACAAGCTCTTCAACCTGAGCTTCCATGTCCTACTCAATTGCCTAGGAAATGGCTTCTTTGGATTAAGGATTGTTTCTATTGTATCCCTCTGGATAAGGAGGATATGAAAAGATTTGCCCTTTCAGTGCCCAGCATTAATTTAGCTAAGCCTTATAAATGATTTGAATAGACATTTTTGCTAGGGAATAAAAAATAACCCTACTATGTGTCATATGTATGTGGCTGCTCTCTTATTCCAGTAAGAAAAGCATTTCCAAAAGTTACATTGTTAAATATAATATCTGATTTGTCTTATTCAGTAGGTGTGGTACAAAGAATTGACACAGCCCAAATAAAATTTGTACCTTCCAATATATATCAGCTCTTTAAAAAACTTCAAGAGCAAATGACAAAGTGTTCAGGTAAGTATTATATTTTGCATAACCACTTTCATAATAGACTTTCAGGTCCTATTTTTTTTTAATCATCAGACAGCTTGAGCTATACATTTGCAATTTGGGATAACAAAAGAGAAAGCTAGGAGCATAGTAAAAGGCTATACAGCTTGCCTTCCTTTCCACACTCCTATGCTCCCTCCAGGAAAGAATTCTCATGGTTTGAGATCCAATATCTTTTGAGTCCTGTGTTCGAAGATCAAACTTTCTGTTTAGTTCTGGTTTTCTCAATAGAAATGATTGAAAGTCTCTTACTTCATTGAAAATCCTTCTCCTTTGAAAGATGATTCTCAGTCTTGCTGGGTAGTTAATTTTTGGTTGTAACTCCAGGTCATTCACCTTCCAGAATATGGTATTCCAGGTCTTCTAATCCTTTATTGCCAATGAAATTTGGCAAATGGACATCACCCATGTTAAGAAGCAGAGCATCTATATAACTATGGATGCATATCCTCAATTCTGCATGGCTTCACTCCAATCTAGGGAAGCAAGTAGACATATGATCACTGTTTTTCCATTGCCAGAATCCCACATGCACTTAAGACAGATAATGGACCAGTGTATACATCTTCTGTCTTTTGGTTCTTCTGCATTGAATTTGGCATTGCCTATTCCATTGGAATCCCATATAATCCCTCTGATCAAGCCATTATTGGACAGGCTATTCGTTTCCTCAAGATGCTCCTGTCTAAACAAGAAAAGTGAGTATTGGGGTTCGCACAACCCTTTAGCTCACTTAGATGCAGCAATATATACATACAATTGCCTGCATTTTTCACATTCTTTGGACCTTACCCCAGCAATGAACTTCTGGCACAAGCAGAAAGCACAGCTAACTAACAGATTGTCCAACAAGGACAAGAGCCTTCTTTTCACAGTGATGTGGAAGGGCTTAGATGGCATCTGGAAGGGCTCGGGTTGGGACAGGGTTTGGGGACCTGGGGAATGACCTTGTTGTTCCAGATGCAGACTCATCAGTAGACGAATGGATCCCAATCAGAAACATCCATGACCTGGGGAACCAAGAAGAGAAGGATCAGACAACATCATCCTTCAATGATAGCACAGAAGGATCGGCCATATGTCAGCAGCCCTTCAGACACTGATGACAGCCATGTCCCTGCTGATCATAATACCAAAAATGGTGAACATAGCACCAGTGTAGCAGCTGAATTGGACTGCCCTGGTTGATGTATGACATCTAGAGACTGACAGAACTGGGCAATGGACATAGGACAATAGGACACTAAGCTACCAGCTATTCATATGGTGGGCTGGGGAGAGGCTTTGCCCCTTTTTCCACTTGTAGGCAGAACCTCTAAATTAGTGAGTGAAAAACCAACACACCCACCTGCCAGAGTTATTGAGGCAGTTCTACAGAATATGTCTTTTCTTTTAAACACTCCTATATCAAAAGGTGTATACAATTGTAACCACAGACATATGACATCTTACCTCCCCAACATGGCTTTCTTGAGTGGGCTGAACACAATTGAAAACCCCAATAGTGGATTTAGCCCTTGTTAGGCCTAGTTCTTACTATTTTACTTCTGTTTGCCTTTGTTCTATTTTTATACACCCTGTAATCTTATTAAATGAGCTATTGTTGATGTCAAAGTTGATCTGAATTGATAAGCAGTCCCAAGAAAAGGAAATTGTAAGGGACCGAGAGGAACTTCACATAGTATAAGAGGAAGTAAAGAGTCCTTGATGTCTGAGGTACCCGGATGTCATCTCTGCAGCCAGTAAATACTGCCTCATGAGTGGAAGCTCTGGCTGCATTGAGAATGCATCATCAATGGGAGATGTCTCCTCTTATTGGCTGTGAGTGTGACCTCATAAACCCAATATAAGCAGTAGAGATCAGGAAGTAGGAGGAGTTTAGCAGGAGTGCAATAGGAGTGCAGGAGTGTGCAGGATGTGATCACTTGAAATAAAATCTTCAGCTAGCAAGCTACTATGTCTGGGCGCTCTGTTGGACATGAGAACCACTGATCTCTGAAGACCTATGATTAGGTAAGATCATTTACCTAATTTGTGGTACCTGCCAATTTGTGGTACCACAATTACCTGAATTTGAGAGAAGACTTGTTGTCAAGTTTCTCCTCCATTACCTACTATTCCTGAAATGCTGGATAATTCTGCTATAGCTAAAAGCATATTATAAAGCAGCAGTCATCAGAACCATTTGGTCCAGGTTAAGGAATAGAGGGATGGATGAATGGAATAGGTCAGATACACATGACACAATAATCAATGACTTAGTCATCTAGTATTTGATAAACTCCCAAAACTCCAGCTTCTGGGATAAGAAGTCATTATTTCACAAAAATTGCTAGAAAAACTGAAAATATTATGTCAGAAACTCAGTATAGACCTATATCTCACATATCATACCAAAATAATGTCAAAATGGGTACATGATATGGATGAAATGAGTGATAACATAAGTAAATTAGGAGAGCACTGGATAGTTTACCTATGAAATCTTTGGAGAAGGAAGGAATTTGTGATCAAAAAAGATCTAGCGAAATGGACAGGTTTATTTACATTAAATTAAAAAATTTCTGCACAAACAAAATCAACACAAACAGGATTAAAAGAGAAGTACAAAGCTGGGGAAATTGTTTACAGCCAGTGTTTCTGATAAAGGCCTCATTTCTAAAATATATAAAGACCTGTATCAAATTATATGAATGACAAGTCATTCCCCAATTGATAAATGGTCAAAGGATCTGAATAGACAATTTTCAGATAATGAAATCAAAGTCATTTATAGTCATAAAATGATGCTCTAAATCACTACTAATTAGAGAAATGCAAATTAAACAACTCTGAGATACCACCTCACACCTCTCAGACTGGCTGAGATGACAGGACAGGAAAAGATAATATAGATAGTTGGAATAGATGTTGGAAAGGATGTAGAAAAATTGGGACACTAATGTATTATTGTTGGAGTTCTAAAATGATCCAGCCATTCTGGTGAGCAATTTGGAACTATTCCCAAACAGTTACAAATTGTGCACATTCTTTGATCTAGCAGTGCTACTACTGGGTTTGTATTTCAAGAAAATCGTAAAGGAGGAAAAGGACTTACATGTGCAAAAAATGTGTGTAGTGGTTTTTTTGTGGTGATAAAAAATTGGAAAGTGAATAGACACCCATCAATTGGTGAATAGCTGAACAAGTTATGGTCTATGAAGGTAATAGAATACCATTGTTCTTTTTTTTATTTTTATTTTTTTAATTTAATAGCCTTTTATTTACAGGTTATATGTATGGGTAACTTTACAGCATTAACAATTGCCAAACCTCTTGTTCCAATTTTTCACCTCTTACCTCCCACCCCCTCCCCCCATTGTTCTATAAAAATGATGAATAAGCTGATTTTAGAAAAGCCTGGGAAGATTTATATGACCTTAAACTGCATGAAACAAGTACAACCAAGAATACATTGTATGTAGTAATTGCAAGATTGTGTGATAATCAACTATGAAAGACTTGATTTTTTTCAGTGGTTCAGTGATCCAAGGCAATCCTAATAAACTTTGAATAGAAAACACTGTCTGCATCCAGAGAATGAATATAAATCAGCATAAGCTACTTTCACTTTTTCCCTTTTCTTCTGTTTTTTTTTTAAGAAAATAGAGAACTATGGTTTTTACCTTTTGTTCTGATTTTTCTTTCCCAACATGATTCATAAAGAAATATGTATTTTAACAAAACAATGTAGTTTTTTTAAAAGAAAATTTGTTTTAAAGAAAATTATTTTAAAAAGAAATATTAGATAATTCATCTTGCCTCTGTGATCTTTAGTTGCATTATCTGTAAAATCAGGTCAAATCAAATCAAAAGCATTTATTAAGTGTCTACTGTCTACTAGGCATTGCATTAAAAATTAGAAACAAAGAAATGAAAAAGAAACAAATAAACAAACAAAAATAGTCTCTCTTCTCAAGAATCTCAGAATCTAGTAGAGGAACCCAGGGGCTAATATTAAAAGGATATATAATGATGTCTCCCCTTTATATTGTACCTCTTAGAAATGTATTTAGGATTAATTACTTGAAATAGTATATGTAGTTACTTTGGAAATTTGCAAAGATTGATAAATGTAAGTTATTATTAATTCAACAATTTTTTGATGAATCTATCCTAGATACTTAAGTTTTCTACCAGGTTCTCAGTATAGTAGAATTATTTAATATAATGTGTATGTTTTAGAAAGAAACATACACTTTCAGGAACAACAATACAGTAACATGAACCATTTTAGGATACCTAAAACCTTTCTCTACTTTCCTAACAAGGTTTTAAACCTAACTGCTTCCAATATGTATTATCATATTACATCTTTTAAGTTTAAGAGGCAAACTCAATACCAGTTTACAGGCAACCTACTTAACCTTAAGCGTTATATTGACCTCTAGTCCATTTGAGGACAGATCGCTACTTGTGTTGACAATTTGGAATATTCAATCAACTAAAGTACACATCTCCATAATTCCTCTCCAATATTATTTTGCACATATATCTCTCTGGACTCTTGTGTGTACTCTCCTGTCATTTTTTTTTCTTCTGTACACATAAAGACAATTTTCTAGTCTCTTATCTTTACTTAGACCACTTTGGGTAGATCACTCTACAATTCTTTGGTAAAATAATAATAATTTCTAGAATGCATAGAACCTTGCAATGTCTTTAAACATGTTTTCTTATTTGAGATTCAAAACAGTTTTATGACAATTTATATAAATATGTGTTTATAAATATAACATATATGTATATATATATATATATATATATATATATATAACATTTTATACAGTGACAAATGACATTATTATGCCACTTTTTCAAAGATTGGAAAACAGACTTAAATACACTAGGAAACACTGGACTTTACTCTTTCTTTAACTAATAAATATCAAAAGAAGGAATAAAGTTGAGGGTTTCCTGATTCTAAGACCAGTGTTATATCTTCTATGAAGAGGGAAGGAATAAAAATTTATTAATTTGATAATATATGTCAAATACTGTGCCAAGCTCTTTACTAGGTAAGTGCTATCATCATCTTTTTTTAGTTGAGGACTACATTGGTCCTCTTCAATAATGGAACATGAACAATAATGTAAGTTTAGTTACTTCTCCAGAGTCACAATCTAGTGATTATCTCAAACCTCACTTGAACTCAGCTCTTCCTGAGAACTATGATCTTAGTATTTATTCAGGGGGGAAAAGGGGATTGTTCCCATACATCCCCTTCAAATCTTTCCTTAATTGGTACATATACAACACTTTCACTTGATCTGATGTTCTGATCTTCAATATATTCTCATAGTCATTATACTGCTTAAGATTATTGTTCTGGTAAACAATTGAATCACTAATTTAACAATGATATTCTGGGTATGTGTTTCATCAAAAGAAATGCCATTATATACTGTTCATAGGTTCAGAGAATAAAAAAATTAGAGTTATAGGCTTTTTTCCTTCAGAACTTCCTCTGGCTTTGCTGGTGATTCAATTTAGGAGAAAGTCAATAATTACAATCTTTAGCAGAATCAACTATAGTTCATCTAAACCCTATTCCCTTTGAAAACCTGTTGAAAAGAAGGGGGATTATTTTTCTATATAGCAGTGCAAGACAGCAGTAATATCTCAAGGATTTTATGTTTCATATCAGCACTAATTGAGGATACAGAAATATTTTCAAAAGGAAAAAGCCAAATTTCTTAATGTGGTACTGTCTTCTAACTGAGCTTATTTGGCTAACTTTTAACTTGGAATTCTAGACAGAAATAAAAAATAGCATCATGTCACATGGCTACAGATAAATGGCTATGAACCTGGACCTCGTTGCCCTGGGACTTTCCTCTCCTTTATTTCAATGACCTTCTGGGATAATTATGGTCACCATTTACAGACTTTATTGATTAAGTAATTAATAAATGATGATAGATTCAGGCAGTCTCAGGAGCATGCAATGCAATCCAGTGGAGCAGGTGGTGAATACTAACCTTCCACCTGTTTAATAGCCCTGTCATAAAGGAATAAGAGCAACATAAGAATTTTAATGTTTCTACTTGTGTTGAGGAAATTAAAAAAAAAATCAAGTCACTTGATGGATTTCAGGCATTATTTTCAATGCCTTTATTTCATAATATTTTGTTACCAAAATTAAGATGGCAAATTCAATAACTAAATAAGCTTTAAAAATAATAGCTAAGTTCATGCTTTCCCTGTTTTTCTGCTTCTATCTTTCTGTCTATGTGTTGGTCTCTCCTCTGTGCCTCTACCCCTGTCTTCTTTCTATCTTTTTTTTTCTCTGTCTCTATTATTGTTCTTGAATCTCTTTCTCTTTATCTCTCTCTCAACATCCACCACAAAGATTACATCAAATTCAATTCAACACGTTTTGTTTAATGCTTACTAATATATACAAAGCATAATGCTACAATCTGGGTACGCAAAAAAAAAAAAAACCAAAAAAACAAAACAAAACAAAACAAAAAAAAACAAAGAAAAACCATCCTTCCTTTCAAGGTTTTTTTTTTTTTCCCCCTACTGGGAATGGGGGATGAGCGATGGCAATGTGTATAAAACACATACCAGTAAGGAAAAGATTAATATGAAGCATTTTCAGGAGGGAAAAATATTAACTATTTTCCCCAAGGAACCATAGAATCTTTATGAGGAAATTGTGCTTGCACAGAATCTTTGTCATTTAAGAATTATTAAAGGCACAAGTATGCTATCAGTGCATCTCAGGCTAAGGGATATTGAAAGTACTGTGAACTTTTCTAATTGTTACCCAATTCTCCTTTTCCTGTCCAATTTTAGGTTTAGCATATTGTCTATTTGCCTTGCTTATTTGAGTTGAAAGAGACAGAGACAGACAGAATCAGAGCAATACAGAAAAAACAAGAGCAGGGGAGGGAGGGAGGAAGAGAAGGAAAGAAAGAGAGAGAGAGAGAAAGAGAGAGAGAGAGACAGAGACAGAGACAGAGAGAGAAGAAGAGAGATTGTTCAAAAACATGGAAGAAGAGATAAGAAAGGAGGTGGAATGTTATGAATAACCATCACACTTTCCCTAGAACACAAAGTTAATGAAGATAAGGTAATGTAATATGAAGTTAATAATGTAACATAATTCTGGAAAGGTAAGTTGGAGTCAGACTGTGGAGGATTTGAAAAGCACCAAACAAAAGATGACTATTTTATCATGGAGACAAAAGAAATCAAATGAAGTCTTTTGAACAGAGAGTGACTTGGTAATAGTTATGTTTGTGATAGAGAAAAGAAATTAGAAACAAGAACATCAAACAAAGCATACCCTTTGTTCCAGCAATACCATTATTAGGTCTGTATCCCAAAGAGCTCATAAAAAAGGGGAGAGGACCAACATATATAAAAACATTTATAAGAATTTTTTATGGTGTCAAAGAACTTGGAATTGTGGGGATGGTCACCAATTTTGGCTAAAATAGTTGTGGTATATGAATGCAATGGAATACTCTTGTTCTTTTAAGAAATGATGAGCAGATGTGTTTTAGAAAAACTTAGAAAGACTTAGATGAACTGAGCAGAACATCTAGAGAAAGAACTATGGAATATGAATGCAGAGTGAAGTATATTATTTTCACTTTTTTTCTTTCTCATGCTTTTTTCCCTTGCTCTGATTTTTCTTTTACAACAAGACTAATATATAAATTTGTTTATATAAATATGCATGTATAATCTACATCAGATTAGTTGCCATATTGGGGAAGGAGAACAGAAGGAGAGAGGGAGAAAAAAATTGGAAATCAAAATCTTACAAAGATGAATATTGAAAACTATCATTACATGTAATCAAAAAATGCTATTAGGTAGGAAAAAAGAAACAAGGCACCCACACAGAATCATAGGCAGGATGTTTAATGTTTGTTCATAATTAATACTAGATATCATATTGAAGAGACTTGGAAAGAATGTTGTCTATCCTCTAGACACTTAGCATGTAGACAAATACAATTTAAAGAATTTTTTTTCTAAATGTTAGTAGAAATTAGGAAAATATCTTTTCCTCTTCCTCCCTGAAATAAATTTGTCCCATTTTTTGGAAATGTCATTGCTATTTTTATGCATATATATATATGACATCATTTTAAAGCATAATGAGTCCATAGTTTAATCTTTATGAGCTTTGATCCCAGCAAAGATGATAACCTCTTAATATTTTCTTGACCTCTGTGAATCTTTCCCATAATTTTTCCACAGTAGATTTATATAATTTACCTTAGGTATCCCTTTAGTACTTGGAATAACTTGGTTATACCAGTAACACTTGGACTGTCCAGCTATTATCTCTCTTCCTAAATGACAGTAGAGCACTTATTACATTCAAGTCAACATTCACATTGCACCTTATTGATTATTGAGACCCCTTTTAAACCATAGGCCCTTCAGAGTACCTGTAATTTTGATTATTTTTAGTTCACTATGTACTATAATTCTCTGCCATTTAACATTTCAGGGAGGCTTTTCAAATGAAAAACATGTGAATTGGCAGGAGAGGAAAACTTGGGGACATTGGAAGTATTGTATATTTTCCTAAATGTTATCTGATTCTTCTTTTTCTACTCAATTCTAGACTTAGTTCATAGCCAATCTGTAGTATCAGTTATAGATATAAGAATAAAAAAAGGGAAGAGAAAGGAAAAACAATGGGATGAGGAGGAGAGAAAATAAGGAAGGATAGAGGAAACAAAGGAAAAGATATTAAGATAGGCATAAAAACATCTGACATACAAATATGTTTGTGTTTTATATATATAATGTTTGTGTTTGTATTTGCATATGTACATGCATATGTATGTACTTTATCACTTTAAGATTCATGATACTATAGGAATATTATCTCAATTGATCAGCTATGAATGACTTCTCTTTTTTTGTGTGGTAGCAGCCCTTTTAAATTTTTTATTTATTTATTTTTTATTTTTAATATAGTTTTTTTTATTGACAGAACATATGTATAGGTAATTTTTACAACATTGTCCCTTGCATTCACTTCTGTTTCAACTTTTCCTTTCCCTCCCTCTACCCCTTCCCCTAGATGGCAGATAGTCTTATACATGCTAAACATGTGTATATCCTAGATACACTAGATGTGTGCAGATCCGTATAGTTCTCTTGTTGCACAATAAAAATTGGATTCAAAAGGTAAAAATAACCTGGGAGGAAAAACAAAAGTGCATGTAATCCACATTCATTTCCCAGTGTTCTCTCTCTGAGTGTAGCTGATTCTGTCCACCATTGATCAATTGGAACTGAATTAGATCTTATGAATGACTTTTCTATTCTCAGCTATACAATGATACAACTACTCTGAGGGACTTATAAGATGGAAAACCTATCTATACACAGAGAAAGAATTGATTGTGTCTGATTTTAGATTGAAGCATTCTCTCTCTCTCTCCCCCCCCCCCTCTCTCTTTCTCTCTCTCTCTCTCATTTTCTCTCAATTTTATTTTTCTTGAGGGTTTTTTGGGAGGGAGGGAGGGAGATATGATTTTTTTTCATAACATGACTTTTACAAAAATGTTTTGTATAATTTCACATGTGCTTTCTTAATGAGAGTGGGGATGGAGATAAGGGAGAGAATCTAGGACTCAAAGTTTAAAAAATAAAACAAATTTAGAAATATCATCTTATTTTTGGATAGAAAAAATTGAGTGAGACAGAAGTTAAGTGACTTGACCAGTGACACAATTAATAATGGTCTGATTTGAATTCAAATCTTCCTAACTTTAGGTAAGTGCTTTATTCATTGTCCCAGTTAGCTTAAGTTTAACCTATAACTTGGTTAAGTGTCATCACAGGAAAATGCTAAGTAATTCTGGCTCCCTGATATGAAATTTAAGCATAATTTTAGAGTTTATAATTAAATATTAAATTTTAAAACTCTATCACTAATCCTTAGTCCTTTATCATATACATAATGACTTCAAGAAACCAAAATCTCACTAGATTAGACAATTACAATTCAAAATAACTATGTAAACATCACAAATAATTAATAGACTAATTGCTCTTTCTTAATATAGACAATAGATATTGCTCTTGTCAATATTTATTACATATGTGAACATAAGCAATGCTAAAAAGTCAATTTGTATAGCATACCTGTGTCAAAATTTCTTTTGACAGCTTAACACTTTGTTTACTTAAGAGTGTTTAGATCATATAAAAGAGTATTAGAAAAAATTGATATAACTTTAAAGAAAGCACAAGTACAATGTATATGGCTTAAAAACTCATATTTTTGATGTGTTAATATAATTCAACAAAACCAATAATTATCAGCTTAATTAACATTTCACTAGGTTAAGAAAAGAATTGTAAATATAACACTCTATACATTCATTTATTCAACATTCAACAATGTGTAATTACTGTCTTCATGTCATATTGAGTTCATTTTGACAGGAATTTGAAGAGATTCAAAGTTAAATATAACATTCCTTTTTCTTCAAAAATTTACAGTCTAAAGATTGCTCGTTGTACCCATACATGACATGATTAATTTCCTCTTTCCATGCATTTGTTTTCACATAAGTATTTTTATTTGTAACATTTTGCTCTATAAAATACAAAACATGAAATAAAAATATTATTTAAGATACCAATCTCTATTAGTTAAATATCTTCTTAGATTTTATTGGATGGAATCCACAAAAGAAAAAAAAGGTCACAGAAAGTGGCAATAATAAGGTGAACTAGGTAACCAGTGAATAATACCTAGGTCTGGAGTAAGGAAGACTTGAATTCAAATATAGTCTCAGACACTTACTAGTTATGAGACCCTGACAAATCATTTAACCCTGTTGGCCTCAGTTTTTTTCATCTGTAAAATGAGGTGGAGAAGGAAATGGCAAACCTTTTCAATAACCTTGGGACAAAAACCCCCAAAGAGATTCAAAATTCAAACATGATTGCAAAATGACTGAAAACTTTGTTTTTATAATTATTCTCCTCCTTTAATACTGCACAACTGAATTTCTCAGTGTATCTAATATTTTACTTCTGTTAACTTCCTGGACAAAGGATCTGTTCATATCCGTATGTTCTGCAAACCACTTGATCAGATTCTGGGGAAAGAATTTTAAAAGTATTGGGAAGAGCTGAAGGCAACACCTATGAATGATTGCCAACTTTTTATTGTTTTTTATTTTATTTCACTTTATTTTTTATGTTTGATTATCTCTCTCTTCCTCAAAGGACTAGGATTAAAGATCTTATGATTTTTAATAAACTTTGGCATTATGTGAAAAGATAAATTCTGGTCACTAGGAAATGACCACATATTTCTCATTCTATCCTTAAGTAGCTTACAATTTAGAAGGAAGATATATAGAGAAATATATATATATATATATATATATATATTATATATAGATACATATAGAGAGAAATAATTATATCTGCCAGTAAAAATGACTAAGAGGATTAGCAATAACCTATAACATATAAAATAAAAAAGAGTAATAATTTGGGCTTTAGCAATAGGTGCTCAGTGTAGCTATCATTTAGTTCTGTTGTGTTTTTAAAAGGCAAAGTAATCAATGGAAATATCAAATAAATAGCTTATAGACAGGTTAAATAACTTATTTAAAGTCATAAATATAATGACAGAGGTGGGATTATTCATTTATTTATTTATTTTCCTGAGGCAATTGGAGTTAAGTGATTTGTCCAGTGTCACACAGCTAAGTATGAAATGTCTGACTGAGATCAGATTTGAACTCAGGTCCTTCTGACTTCAAGGCTGATGTTTTATCCACTACACCAATGAGCTACTATAAAGCTGGGATTTTATATATATATATATATATAAACTTTGTATCTGTAGTTAGATTGTAAATATTTTGAGAGGGCAATTATACCTAATATTTTTATATTATACATGGCATTTAACATCATCACTTGCACATGGTAGGTACTTGATGAATAATTAATTAAAAGGATGCTATTAATTTACCTTGAGGATAACAAGATCAGTACCAGCAGTGTCTTAGATGGCTCATTTATGGAATGTTGGCTTTCATCTAATGATAAGGGCTTTACAGTAGGATCATTTGCATTTACTCGAGGTCTCAAAGTCAGAATGGAATATTGGGGACTTAATTATTCTCATAATAAACTACCTATTTTATTAAATACAAATAGGTATGTCTGGTTTTGCTAGCTATTTTGTAATATTTAAATACCAATAATTATTCAAACAGATTTATTGAGGTTTAACAGCAATGTAATAATAATGTCGTTGTGTTTTATATGCAATAGATGTTACACCTCATTAAACAGGTTGGTAAATGATCCATTGCTATTTAATTAACATGCAATGACTCTGTTATTAAATCTTAAACTGTAAATTAAATCCTGATCAGAGACACTTAATTTTAAAGTGTGATTGAAAACTTCTTTGGACATGAGCCTCCAGAGTACCTTTTATTTTTCATGGTTCCCTCTTGTTTTACTCCTGTTGTTCTGATTACATGATATATGCATGGTACTGCAAAATGAACGGCACTAGATTTGCCTGGATGATTTTTTTCCCCCTTATAAGAGAAAACCATGTCTTCATCGTCTGTTAGCAAATCATGGAGGAAGAATAATGAATTTTTGTTTTAGATCCAAAATTTTAACAGATGGAAAATTGCTTCCTGCTTTCAGGAAATAGTGAATTCTAGAGCTTTATAGCTATTTGGTGGTAGAGGTAAATTTGGCAAGCTTGATTGGATTAATTCCGTCAACGTATTTGCTATTAGTTTACTAACATAAGAAACAAAGATGCTATTAAATTTTTTCAGTGCTTTTAATACAAGTTACACATAAAAGCTAGTTGTTTACTATTAACTGAACGATGTTAAGTTGCGCATCTTTGCTAAATTCCTTTTAAGGTTTAAATGCACTTTTGCAAAGTAGTTTGAATTTTTATGTGACATCTACTTTCCTTAGTGGTATAGAGCTTTAGGATATTAATGGAATATTCTATGTTAGATAATAAAAGCCTCAAAGAAACGACCATCACTTTTTTAGTGGTTCCATGTATTGTAAATGAAATGATATAGTGACCAGTGTTTATAGTCTACTATTTTTATTTCATGAAAATTTGTAAATTTCCTCTTCTTGACTTTTCAATGATAACATAATATGATGAATACAAAGTCCTACATATAGTATTGACATAATGATTGCTCTTCACATGTGGTAAAAGGGGAAGAAAACTAACTAGTCATGGGATTTGAGTTAAAATCCTGACTCTGCATGAATGTCTTGTTAATCTTGGGTGAATCCTTCATGCTAATTCTTATCTTTAAATGACCAGTTTGGACTAGATAGACTTTAAAGCCTTCCTGAAATAGCTGAATTACTAAATGAATGAATAAGAATATTCATTAAGCATTTATTTGTGCAAAGTACTGTACTAAGTGCTGGGAATACAAATAAGAGTCTCCTCCCTCAAAGAGCTCACACCCTAATGAGCAGTACAACACATATGAAAGAATTATCCACAAGTCATATGGAAAGATGTTATGGTCCTTAGAGTGCAGCAGTAAAGTAAGTATTAATGCCTCTTCTATAATATCATTTACACTGACAAAGTCATATTAATTTCTTGTTTTGGACAATTGGAAATGCCTATAACTTTGATAACAATAATTTTCTTTTTTGTATCTTCAAGAAATGTGGATGTACTACTTATAGGAATAGTTGTCAGGACAGCATCTCTACAAGGGTTGCTTCCCCAAGAAAAGGAGCTGGAAGAAAGACTGGTGATCCAAAGAGAGCATAAATCATCAAATCCCAATACTGAAAATAACTTTAATTATCCAGGACATAATAGAACTAGTTTCTTTATATTAAGGAAAAGACAAGAACATTCCTATTTTTCCAATTGTTTTTGTTTTATAAAACTGATTTCTTAGAATAGACTAAGTATTCCATCAATGGTTTTGAATCTTAAAATTTCTTTATTGATAAAACATTTACACTTTGACAAGATCCCAGTCCCATAAAGAATTCTAATAAACAACATAAATTCTTGATTCCATCTGAAATCTGGAATTTGTACAATATCAGTTATCCAATGGAAAACTTAAAAATTCAGTCAATTCTGATGAGGGTAGGAATACTTAATGGTTATACTAAATTGATTTTTTTTATCTTCATTTCTAACAGGTGCCAATCAATTAAAAACGAATGTCTCTTTTTACTTCAGGCTAAGTTAATTTCTAGACAAATAAGACAATTTATTTTACTTAACCAAATTTTATCTTGCCTTGTTACCTACATACTATTTATGATTTGACTCATGGTTTCTACTGATTAACAGGCATTCAATTTCTTTTCTTTCTGATTCAGTTAAATCTTATTTTCTCTACAAGATCAGCAGTGATTATTCAAGCCCAAGTCCAACTAAAGCTGATAATAAAAGGAAATTTAAAATGCTGGAAGAGCATTTACATTAATAAACTCCTTTAGATCTCATCCTATAATTGTTATAATATTCTATAAATGCTTTGCTAAACTTTTGGCAATAAACCTTCATAGACCATAACTTTTTGATTCAGCCTTTACTTATTTGTTGGATCATAGAGTCATAAATATCAATCTAGAAATAGATCTAGAATTGAGAGGAACGACCAAATCATCTAGTTCACCCTCCATATTTTGCAGAGGTTACACATGGGGATCCAGGATTGAAATTCTGACTTCAATTTTTGTGCTCTTTCTACTTTTTCATTTGTCAAACTGAAGAACTAACTACTTTATGTTGGGAGGATCAAGTAAATATATATATATATATATATATATATATATATATATATCTGCATATCTATATTTATATGTGTATATATGCAAAATATGTTACAATTCTAAATAGTCAACACACAAATACATATTTAAGTTCACTACCTTATCTAGAGATTTTAAACTAAAAATAGTGTAGGTAAGACTAATTGTCCCATTAGAATTTTTCGTTCACACTGATGCATTGAAGGTGGAGTTGTGAAATGATCCAACAATTCTAGGAGAGCAATTAGGAACTATGCTCAAAAGATTATAAAACTGTGCATACCCTTTGAACCAGTAGTGCCCTTATTGGGTCTGCTTCCAAAAGAAATCATAAAGGAAGGGAAAGGACTCACTTGTGCAAAAGTTATTTTCAGTGACTCCCTTTGTAGTGGCAAAGAAAGAATTGGAAAATGAGTAGATGTTCATCAATTGGAAGTGGCTGAATTAATTATGGCACATAAAAATAATGGAATATTATTGTTTTGTGAAAAAAATGATGAACAAGATGGTTTTGGAAAGGGCTGAAAATGTTACATAAATTGATGCTGAGTGAAGCAAGCAGAACCAGGAATGCATTGTGCACAGTAACATGAAGATGGTGGGATGATCAACTATGACAGTTTTAGTTCTTCTCAGTAGTTAAGTGAGTCAAGCCACTCCCAATAAACTTCGGATGGAAAACACCATCTGCATCCAGAGAGAGAACTATGGAGACTGAATGTAAATCAACATATGCTATGTTCACTTTTTTCCCATTTTTCTTCTGTTTTGTTTTTCTCTTTTGGTTTTCTTTTTCCTGATTTTTTTTCTTTTTGTTCTGATTTTTCTCTCCCAACATGATTTGTGTGGAATTATGCAAAAATGGATGTACATGCTAGTCAAAAATAATTAGTTAGAAAGTAAAGAAAAAACATAACTCTTCAGTTCAACTTCCATAGAATGTGGTAAATGAGTCTTTAAAGGAAGAATGACTGAAAAGGTTTTCATTAATTCAAAGAAGAAAATATTTGGGAAAGAAGGCAATAAAATAACATATGGCTATGAATGTTTATTAACCAATACATTGGATATGGATGATAAGGAATAGGAACTATCATTCTTAATATGAGAACTATAGTACCTCCTGTGTATAAATAAGCCTGGGAAACAATATGTCTCATATTTCCATTATGCCAATGGAAGATCATGGCCCATTCAAAAGAATAAAAAAGGTTTCATAAAAAAATAATGGAATAGTATTATATATTTAGAATATACAAAATCCATGAGCATGAGAAGAAAAACACATGAGATAAGGAAAAGGATCAAAATAATATCAATCAAAAGTAATACTGTCATAAGTGTTTCACCACCTATCTAGGAGAAAACTGATAATGAGATGCTTGCTGAACCATATTTCAAATCTGACATAGACATAACAGCCATATAGCTTTTATGGGAAAATTCAAACATTAATGCATATGTCTGACAATCTATCTATCTATCTATCTATCTACCTATTCTCTCTCTCTTTGTCCTTCTCTCTCTCAACACATAGACACAAAGACACACACACATACACACATATTTCTATATGTGTGTATATCTGATTGAAGAAAAAGATTATTAAATAGAAGGAAACAAAATGAGGTAAAGCCTTCTAAAATGTCAAGGATGCTAAAAGATAGGTGGAAAAGTGCTTTGCCATAAATACAAATTGAAAAAAAAAATATGGGAAGGATCCTTGGAATGAAAATACATAGATATAGAAAATAGGAACTAGAACTTAACTCATGTTTTTATTTTTTTCAGTAAGAAAAATGATGTGGTGTTCAGTTAGGACAGATTAGAACTAAAGAGGGAATTGAGTCAGTGGAAATCAAATGTTAAGAGAGTATTCAATTGTTCTCAATGAGTTTAAGTCATTTGGCACAAATGAGCTATATTTCCCAGGGTGTAGAAAGATCTCGTAAATGTGATTGCTATTTTCAGTGAGTTCTGAAGAATATTAAAGTAAAGGACTAGTGCTACTGGATAAGAAATGGAAATATTGGTTCAAACTTGGGGGGGGGGGCGAGACAAGAGGAAATAAGATCAATTATTTAAATAATAATCTAATGAATTTAAATAGTGCTTCTTCCTACCAAACTTCCAGAATATAACTTTAAAAGAGTAGTTTGAAAGTAGGCAGATATAATAACAATCAAGGAATAATTGCAGGATATCCTTATCCTCTTTATTGATGTGGTTAGTATGCCTCTTACTTAGAGAAATCCTGGAATCATAATATACTTTAATTATAACAAATTATTGATAAGACATTCATAATATTTTTATAACAAATATGGATTGTTAAGTAGAGTCAGAAGTAACTGATGATTAATGCAATACTCAAATAATTAGATAGAGGCATATTGTGTTTGTGTGTGTGCACAAGTCCTATGTATATATATATATATATATATATATGCACAAATATATACTTATATACACAAATATTACATACACATAGTATACATTTATTTATTTGTATTTATAGAGAACCTCTTATGTGCCAGGCATTATATCAATCATTTTGCTAATATCATCTTATTTGATACTCAGAAGAGCTCCAGGAGATAGATACTATCATTATCATGACCATTTTACATATGAGAAAACTGAGCAAAGAGGATTTAAATAATTTGTCCTTCATACAGCTAGTATGGGTCTGAGATCAGATTTTTAGGGTTCCATCTTTGACTTTGTTTTGTTCATTTAAAAAAATCAATGACTCAGTTTTACTTATATGATCTATATCTTTTGAATAAGATATAGCTTTCTATATCTGGGTTCTGGTTATAAGTAGCATGCAATATCTGAATCATTCCACATGAAGATAGAGAAAATTAATCTAATTTAGGGACAATTTCCTTTTTATTCTCCCAGTTTCAGAACTAGCAAGAATATATTCTGATTCATATCTATAAAGACAATTATAACTGCCAACTGAACTGAAGCTACATGGATATAGAAATATGGTAATCACCATCTCATCATCTTGCTCCTTCCATGGAATCATGAGGTATTATAGGATAAACTTCTCTGAGTTCTGGAGAATGGATAATGGACATTTTCTTACCATTTGACAGGAGGCAATGAGTTCATGGCCATCTAGACAAACTTGTGTCTAAGATGGAGGAGGGGTAACCTTTTGTTATTATATTCTTATATGAAATTGGTCCATATGTTATCTTGAAATGCTATTGGCAATGCTCCTTTTTTTTTTTTTCCCTCAGCTTCCCAACAGTAGCTGCTCCATATACAGTAGAAACAGTTAAACTAAAGGCAGACATACATTGTCTGAGAATTAGAATAACCAATACATAGAGAAAATGTAGATTGGACTCTGTTCCATGTAAGTGAAATGTAAAATGGTTAATGAGTATTTCTGAAAGATTTCAAAGCAAATTGGTATTAGTCTTTTAACTGATTGTAATCATTCTAAAATATGCCAGTGCTTAATGTTTCCTTTCTGTGTAGGAATCAGACTACCTAATCTATTCCTGATATATGTTTGTGTATGAGACTTTTTTCATTGCCTCTCCTTCCATATAACTACTGGAAAAGATTATTTAGACTGTAGGTTCTGAACCTATAGTATAAATGTATATTTTCTTCCTAATATGTTGATAGCCATATTTCCCAATCATTGTTATCCTAGTATATTTTATTAGGTCATTTAGCAACTTTATTCTTAAGAAGGATACTATAAATTTCATCAGATACCGAAGGAATACATGATACAAAAAAAAAAGTTATATCTGATATAAGACTATTGTCATAAAAGGAAATCTTAGAAGAGAAGAGAAAAATCAGTAATTGATGGAAGAATCTATAGAAAAGGGACAGTAATAAAACATATAAAAATCAGATATATGTCTTTATAAAAAGAGTGAATAATAAATTAGTTAAACTAGAGATATAGCACAATAAATTGATATCACCCAAACATGGTAGAATGTAACCCACTACTAGCATATGGTTATAGAATGTTATATTTTAGTCATAAGCTTGGTCATTTTAACCACATAGTATTTAGATTTTTTTTCTTTCCATTTAACCTATTATAGTTATTATGTGTTTTATTAACTTGATTGTATATGCTATTCTGTATCACTTCAGAATGCCTCTTTGTATTCCTCATATTTTTATTATACTACAATATGTTAATATCACATTCACTTACTCATTCTCCTATCCATCTGAATCAACTTTGCTTCCATTTTTAATTGAAAAAATATTGCTGTGAATATTTTGATGGTCATGGATGCATTCTTTTTATCTTTGACCTTCTTGAATTCAGGGGTACTCAAAGTACGGCCACAGGCCAGATTCGGCAGCTGAGGATATTTATCCCCTTCACTCAGGGCTATGAAGTTTCTTTATTTAAAGGCCCACAAAACAAAGTTTTTGTTTTTACTATAGTCTGGCTCCCCAACAGTCTGAGGAACAGTGAACTGGCCCCCTATTTAAAAAGTTTGAGGACCCCTGTAATATCTTGATGCATGTTCATCAAAGAATACGAACATATTCATTATTTTAGCATAACTTTAAGTTGTTTTCCAGAATAATTTATAACTCCATCAAATGTACATGTGCCTATCTCTATAACTACCTCATGCATTCCCAAATCTTCCAATAATTACTGTGAAAAAAATAAATAATGTGAAGTCCTTCCATTTTCATTAATCAATTTATAACATACATATGGATATATCTAATATTAATATCTCCCAAACTTTGGCTTACCTTTCAACCAGATAGGGAGAATGAATTCTGTTATATTACAAAATATTTCCAGAATCATTCAACGATGTTCCAACAAAATATTATTGCCACAATGTTTTTCTTTACTGTTTCCTTTGACCCAAATCAATATTTCCAGCTGAAAAAAAATTTAGGAATAGCAAACTCAGCATGGATCTTGGCAAAAGTAAGTAAAACACAGCTTCTTAACTAGGGAAACATATTGTGCTCTTTCATATTCTTTAAAAAACAAACAAACCAAAGGAGTAGGATGTTGCATAAATGACTTATACAGTAACTTTTTGCTTTTCTAGAACATAAGCAATTCAACAACAAATATATATTTCAAATAATATTTATTAACACCCACAAAGCACACTGAGATGAACACTGGTGTTACGAAGGTAAAAATAAGTGTCATTGTCTTAAACTTAATTTATGCTCTGAAGTGCAACATGTCCACAGCCAAGTTTAAATAAGACAATTTGAGAAAGGAATTAGTGCTAACAGTGGCAATGGGTGCTGTGATTTAGGGAAGTGGGGTATTTATAGAGAACAATAAAGGTTTCATGGAAGAACTATTGCATGTGCCAATCCTTGAAAGAATAAGAGGATTATGGGATACTGATATGAGAAGAATAGGCTGGACCATAATATTTATCCTAGTACAAAGATAACAAAAATTTAAATGTATGCCTTGGGAAATACATTTATTTATTTATTTAGAGTAATATGACTATGAAAGACAAATTAAAGACTGGAAAGACTAGAAGAAAAGAGATTAATTAAAAGGCTATTGAGGAGTACATATGAGGAATAATGAGAAACAAAAGTAGTGTGGAAGGCATTTAAATGAAATGAAGGAGATGTATATAGAAATTCCATAGAGATAGAATCTATAACACTTAAAAACAGATTGGATTGAGGGAGGGAGTAGAAAAACATTTGAGTCTATTATATCATCAAGCATCCAAATTAGGATAACTAGAAGGATATCAACTGCTAAAACAGAAAAAAAAAAAATGGATGAAGGACAGATTCATGGCTAGAGGTAATATATTTAGCTTGCATAATCCTGAATTTATATTGCAAGAGTACATATCTAAAATGCCACTGTTGGAACTCCAATTCTGGTGAAATTTAGGATTGGAAATAGAAAATTAAGAGTCAGCTTTATGGAGGTGACATATGAACACTTGGGAGGTAATGCTGTCAATAAGAAAATAAGAAGAGGGATGTCAAGATGGAATATTAATTGACATCTACATTAATGGATCTAGGAAAAGAAAGAACAACCAACCAAGGAGTCAAAAGTAGGAATGGTTAAACAGGAGACCAAAGAGGAGAAAGCACTTTTACAGAAATCAAACAATGTAAGAATATGAAGGAGGAGAGTGTTAATAGTGTCAAAACCTGCAGACAGATCAAGGAAGATCTTCATTGAATCTAACAATTCAGAAAAATTTCTGAGAGGTGCTGAGTACAAGGAAAAAAGAAAAAAATATCTGTTGTGCACCAGGTACTATGGTAAGTATTTTTAAAATATTTAATTTATATTTGAATCTGGCTAGACATGTTTAAAAGACAACAAAAGTAATCATTTAATGGTTTTTCAGCACTTGATTAATTCTTTTTCTCAGCTTTGAAGTCAAGAAATATTTGCAATCACCTCCCTACCTCAATACCCCAAAAATGCATTCCTTGAGCCCACATTTCTTTTTAAAATATCTTGGGATCAGTATAAAAAAGTTCTAAGTGTTGTCTCTTGACTTTCAATTCCATGATTAAAAGGGAAATGAAATTTTAGTCTAGGAGGGTGTCCAGGGCATGTATGTATAGAAGAATTAATTCAGATGGGTCTCAAAGAAACCTAGCAAGCCAGGGCTCTAGAGCAGGAAGAAAGAAACAAATGTTAACATGCATGAGTTTAATCCAAGGAGATATATGAATGCATTTATTTAATCTTTGCCTCAGAATTAGAATGTGGGGGTATTGGAAAACAGTCATGTTGGAGTTTCTGGAAACCTTCTGGAAACTCATAAATAATATGAGTACTAGTTCAAAGCTTCTCAAACAGTCCAATAAGTAGCCAACCTGAGCAAAGAAGAAAACAGTAACATGCCCATGGGCTGTCTGGCATGTGGAATACTAATGAAGGGAAAGGAATGCTGGCACCAATCTTCCCACTCATTAAAAATCTCATCACATTACAGGGAATCATAGGTATTATGATTCCTCAGCTTTGAAATACAATTTGGTTTGAATATCTCTTTAATCAGTTACCGCCCTTTTACTGCAATAGATATACACAAAAGGTTCCAACAACAAACATAAGTCAGATGGCCAAATGAATTTTGAAACTTGCTTCATGAGCTTGGCAGATTGTGAGTACAAGCAGTTAACTGCCCATGTGTTTAGCATTATAATACCTGCTTATGTGACACTTAACCTTTCTGTTTGCAAAAAATAGTATATGTAATGTTCTGAGATTGAATACAGAAAGCTCCTACAAGAAAGCAGTTGGAGTGCATACTTATTTACTTTTCCTTGGATCAAAAGATGGTCCACTGTGTATACAGTGATGTGTACACAATGTACACAGTAAAGCTTTCTAACCAATAAAGTAGATAATAATCTTATTCTTTAATGCCAGTATTACACAAAAAATTTTCTACACTTATAAAACTTCTACAACACCAGCTAATGGGGACAAAATAGTGTGGTAGAAAGAACAATGGCTTGGGAATCCAGAATATTTGACTTTTATCAACAACTTTAATACAACCTCACTGCGTGGTTTAGGGGAATCCACTAAATTTCTCTAGGCCTCAATTGTTATAGGGTTGGAATAGATATTTAAATAATCCCTCCTTCCTTCCTTCCTTCCTTCCTTCCTTCCTTCCTTCCTTCCTTCCTTCCTTCCTTCCGTCCTTTCTTCCTTCCTTCCTTCCTACTTTCCCTCTTTCCTTACTTCCTTCTGGTCTCTTGTCTTGTCTTGTCTTGCCTTTCCTTACCTTGTCTTGTCTTGTCTTGTCTTGTGTTCTCTTCTCTTTTTTCTGTCTGTTTCTCTGTCTCTGTCTGTCTCTATCTCTGTCGTTTCTCTCTCTCTCTCTCTCTTGTGTCTTAATATAATGTATAATATATTGATTAATGGGGGGGGGGGGGAGTCATACACAACCAAACAGCAAATGTTATCTTAAACTTTTTAAATACTCATTTCTCTAAGTCTCCTCAGTTCCCATACTACATACCCCTATATTTTCAGTAGATGGCTTCATCTGTTGCTTTATTTTAAAGATGGGGAATATTCTTTCCTTGTTCTATTCCTCATTTCTCTTTATATTCAATAAAATTCTCTTTCTTTACTCTTGTTTTTGAAAGTGTGCCTCTTCTACTTGCTGAGCTGAATATAATCTCTTCACTGGTAAACTTTATTTTATATTTTTTCATCTCGTTTGTAACTTTATTTGATCAGTCTTTGCCTTTTTCCTTTCATCTCTCTCTCAAAATATAATCTACAAATAAATATTTACTAAATTCCTATTATGTATTATGAATTGTGCCTTTATTTTTTCAATGAAAATGTCAGATACAAAATGAAATTAATTATATAATTAGAAACAATAAATAAATAAATAGATACAATGTAAAATTAATATGACAAGAAACAAATTAACTTTTAAAAGGCAATTTGGGGCAGCAGATGGGATAAATCATGAATAAGATACTTGAACTTGAAAGAAACTAAGGAATCTGTGAGGCAGAGGTTAGAAAAACAAGTATTCTAGGTATGGAGAGCAGCAAGTACAAAGGCACAAAGATTGGAGGTGGAATATTCTAAGTGTAACAAAAAAGATTACTCAGCAAGAAGGTTAATGTAGATGGCCCTTAAATAAAATATGAATGGGAGTAAGCATTTAATCAGGTTCATAATTAGAATGGGATGACATTTTGATAAACTTCAAATGTCAATTTAGAGGTTTGGGTATATGTTTGCTTTTGTTTTTATTTTTTGCATTAAAAGTAATAGGGAAATCACTGCAGTTATTTGAATAAAGATTTACATAGTCTGATCTCACCACATTGACTCTGCTCCTTCAAGGGCCACCAGTGACTTCCTCATTGCCAAAACCAATTATTTTTCTTTAATCTTCATTCACCATGGATTTTTTGGGTTTCCATGAAATTCTTAATGATTTTTTCTTGAAATCATATCTTCCTTTATTTTATTTTTCTGACATTTTATATCATATTCATTTGTACTCCTTAGCACTGATATTTCTCCCTTTGTTTTATTCATCTTTCTACTTTTTATTTTTTAATTTAAAATTCTAAGCATTGATTAAAATAATGTTCTTTTACTTCTCTTTTCTCCCCTTCTCTACATTCCCTTCTGTAATATTCTCTTCTCTAAAATATAATGTTCTCTGGAAGGTTTCTTGGGGGGCTTCTGGGAGCAGCCTTTCTTTTTACTTTCTTTTTTTTTTTTTTTTTATACATGACCAAAACGTTATTTTGCTGTACAAAAAGAATCAGACTCTGAAATATTGTACAATTGTTGTTGAAGGAAATCAAAAAATGGTGCATAAATTAGGGTTGGATTCAATGTAATGGTTTTTAGTCATCTCCCAGAGTTCTTTTTCCTGGGAATAAGTAGTTCAGTTCATTACTGCTCCATTAGAAATGATTTGGGATCTCGTTGCTGAGGATGGCCTTCCCAGAACTGGTATCATATAGATTTTGTTAAGATATAATGATCTCCTGGTCCCCCATTTCCTCAGCATCAGCCTTGTCTCCCAGGCCTTTCTGAAATTATCCTGTTGGTCATTTCTTACAGAACAGTAATATTCCATAAATTCATATACCAAATTTATTCACCATTCTCCAACTTGGTATTCATTTGTTTTAGCCACTAAAAAGGGCTGCCCCATTCGGACATGGTCCCTTCCTTCATAATCTCTTTGGGATATAATCCCAATAGTAACACTTGGATCAAAGGGTATACAGTTTGATAACTTTTTGACATAGTTCCAAATACTCTCCAAATGGTTGGATTCGTTCCAAACTCCACCAACAATGCATCAATGTCCCAGTTTTCCCATCCCCTCCAAATCATTATTTTTTCCTGCCATCTTGAATCTGACAGGTGTGTAGTGGTATCTTAGGTTGTCAATTTGCCTCTGATTAATAATGACTTGGGAACCATATGACTAGAAATAGTTTCAATTTCTTACTGAAATTGTCTGTTCTATCCTTTGACCATTTTCAATTTGGAGAATGTTGATTTTTTATAAATTGATTAACTCATAATTTTTGGAAATATTTATCAGAACCTTTGATTAAAATATTTTCCCCAGTTTATTGCTTCCCTTCTAATCTTGTTGCATTAGTTTTGTTTGTACAAAAACTTTCGTTTGGATAATTGAAATTTTCTTTTGTGATCGTAATGATCTCTAGTTCTGCTTTTGGTAAAGACCTTCCCCCTTCCACAGGTCTGAGAGGTAAACATCCGGTTCCTCTAATTTATTAATTTTATTCTTTATCCTGGGTATGAACCCATTTTGACCTTATCTTGGTTAGTGTTAAGTTGGACAATGCCTAGTTTCTTATTTGTTTCCAATTTTCCCAGCAATTTTTTCAAAAGTAAGTTCTTATCCCAAAAAGTGGGGATCTTTGGGTTTGTCAAAGACTAGGTTGTATATTTGTTGTGTTTTTATCCTTGAACCAACCTATTCCACTGATCAACTAATCTATTCCTTAGCCAAACAAATGTTTTGGTAACTGCTGCTCATAATTAATTTTGATCTGGAAGCAACCACCTTCATTTGTTTTTTTTTTTTCCCCCTTGAAATTTTTTGAACTTTTTTTCCATATGGACTTTGTTATTTTTCAGGTCATTAAAATGTTTTTGGGGGTCTGATTGGTATAGCTAAATAAATAGATTAGTTTGGTAATATTTCATCTTTATTATATTTGTCTCCTATCAAGAGCATTTAATATTTTCAATTGGTTAGATCAGACTTAATTTTGTGAAAAGTGGTCTGTAATTTTGCTCATAAAGTTTCTGATTTTCCCTTGGCAGATAAATTCCTAAATATTTTATATTATCAGTAGTTACTTAAAATGGAATTTCTCTTTGTAATTCTGACTATTGGATTTTGTTAGTGATATATAAGAATGCTGATGACTTTGTGGGTCTATTTTATAACCCAACTTTGTAAAGTTGTGGATTATTTCTAATAATTTTTTTTAGAATCTCTGGGGTTCTCTGTATACCATCATGTCATCGGCAAAGGTAATTTGGTTTCCTCATTGCCTATTCTTATTCCTTTAACTTTTCTCAGCTCTTATTGCTTAGCTAGTTTCTAATACAATCAAAGTAATGGTGATAGTGGGCAACCTTGTTTCCCCAGATCTTATTGGGAATGGTTGCAGTTTGTCTCCAACATTAAGTGCTTATGATGGTTTTAAAAGATGTGCTGATTATTTTAAGGAAAAGTCCATTTATTCCTATACTCCCAAGTGTTTTTAATAGGAATGGAGTTGGATTTTATCAAATGTTTTTCTGCATCTTTGGATGATCATTGGTTTTGTTAATTTGGTTGTTAACATGGCCAATTTATATTGATAGTTTTCAATTTAACCACCCCATTCCTGGTATAAATCCTACTTGATCATAGCGTATTATCTTGGAGATGATTTTCAGTCTTTTGCTAATATCTTATTTAAGATTTTAGCATCAATATTCATTAGGAGATTGGTCTATAATTTTCTTTCTCTGTTTTCAGCCTACCTGGTTTAATTATCATCCATTCTGTGTCATAGAAGGAATTTTAGGACTCCTTCATTCCCTTTTTTCAAATAATTTTAAAGCATTGGGGCCAATTGTTCTTTTTGTTTGGAAAATTCAATGTAAATCCATCTGGTCCTGGGGTTTTTTCTTAGGGGTTGTTTAATTGCCTGTTCTATTTCTTTTTCTGAATGGGACTATTCAACAATTTTCCCTCCTTGTTAGTCGAATCTATTTTTTTGGAGGTGTCATCCATTTATAGGTTATCAAATTTATTGGCATAAAGTTAAGAAATAACCCTTTATTATTTTTAAATTCCTTTCTTGGTGGAAAGTTCTCCTTTTTCATTTTTAAGACTACTAATTTCATTTCCTCCCTCCTTTTTAATCAGATTTCCCAAACATCTATTGTGGCTTTTCATAGAACCAACTCTTGTTTTATTAATTGTTCAATGTTTTTTACTTATATTTTTAATTTCTCCTTTTTTTTAAATTTCCAATTTAGTATTTGATTGGGTGTTTTTTAATTTGGTTTTTTTTTTTTTTTAGTTGGCCCAATTATTAATCTTTTTCTCTGTTTTATCAAGTTCTGGATTAAATTCCCCTTTATTACCACTTTGGCTGCATCCCACAAATTTTGGTTGATGTCTCATCATTTCATTATCTTAGTAAATTATTAATTGTATCTATAATTTTCTTACCCAATCATTTTTAAGATGAGATTGTTTATTTTCAATTACTTTTTGGTCATTTCCCCTAATTTTTGTTGAATTAGTTTTTATTGCATCATGATCTGAAAAGAAAGCATTTCTTTTCTGCTTTTTGCATTTAATTTTGGGTCTTTTTTAATATATGGTCAATTTTAAAGGTTCCATGAACTGCTGAGAAGAAGGCAAATGCTTTCTATCTCCATTCAATTTTCTCCAAAGATCCAACATACCTAATTTTCTAATATTCATTTACTTTTTAATTTCTTTCTTATTTTTTTGGTTTGTTTGTCAATTTAGGTACAAGGTTGGATCTCCACATTGAAATTTTTTTATTTCTTCCAACTCTTTCTTCTCCTTTAGGAGTTGGATCCATACCACGGTGCATATATTTTAATATTGATTTTTGTTGTTTATGTACCCTTTAGCAGGATGTAGCCTTCCTTATCTCTTTAATTAGATCAATTTTACTTTTGCTTGATCTGAGATGGATGGCTACCCTTTTTTACTTACCTGAAGCATAAAGGATTTTGCTCCAGCCTTTAACTTTACTCATATGTATCTCCCTGTTTTAAATGTGTTTTTGTAAAAACATATTGTAGGGTTCTGACTTTTGATCAGTCCCTTATCTGCTTCCTCTTTATGGGGAGTTCATCCCATTCCATTTACAGTTGAATTAAAATCTGTTTCCTACCATCCTTTAACCCCCAGATTGTTTTTACTTATTCTTGCCTCCCCAACCCCTCTTCCCAAACTTTTATACCCCTTTGCAACACGATGCTTACCCTCTTTAAATCCCTCCCTCCCCTTTGAGTCTTTTCCCCTTCCCCCTTATTACTCTTTTCTTTTCCTTTTCCTCCCCCGTTTTTTAATGGGCGGAGAGAATTTTCTCTAAAAGAAATGTCAATTATTTTTCTTTGAGCCAACTCTAGAAGTAAGATTCACCCAAATTTCCTCCCCTCTCTAAATTCCCTCAGATATGATAGGTTTCCTTAGCCTCTTTGTGGGATGGGTTTCCCCTTTTTATCCCTCCTTCCACCTTATTCTGCCATCATCCCTTTTCCATATCTACTTCCCTTTTTATTTATATCAGTACAATCAAATTATAATGTATTCTTTTGTATATCCACAACAAAATAAATTCTCGAGTTATTTTTCCTTTTCTGCATCTCTTGGTTCTTGCTTGGAGATCAAATTTTTTTTGTTCTGGTTTTTTCAGAAACAAATGGAATTATTTGTTTCATTAAATTCCATCTTCTTCCTGGAAAATGCTCACGCTGGTGTTTTTCTTGGCCATCCCCGTTCTTGTGCCTTTCGGAATATATTTTCAGGCCCTTCTTTCCTTTAATGTAAGGCAGGATCTTGGGTGATCCTTTTGTGGCACCCGGTATTTAAATGTTTTTTTTTTGCGTTGTAAAATTTTTCCTTAATCTGATAGTTCGAAATTTTTCCACAATATTCCTTGGGTTTTTATTTGGGTTTCTTTCAGGGTGTTCAATGAATTCTTTCAATTTTTTCCTTCTGTTCTATTAATCTCAGTTCTTTTGATGATTTCTTGTAAAAAAGTATCTAGGCTCTTTTTTTCATAGTTTTCGGAAAGTCCAAATAACCCAGATTATCTCTCCAGATCTATTTTCAAGTCCTCGTTTTTTGAAGTAGATAATTTAGTTTTTCAGTTTGTCATTATTTTGTTTTGCTTGACTGTTTTTGCTTCTCAATGAATCATTAGTTTCTATTTGTTCAGTTCAATTTTAAAAATTATTTTCTTCATTAGCTTTTTTTACTTCTTTCTTATATGTCCAATTGAGTTTTTAAATGTTTGTTTTGGTCTGTGGAATTTTTTCCATTTCACTAATTTTTTTTTTTTTAGTGTTTTTCTTTTTCCAAATTCACAGATCCCTTTCTTGGTTCTTTTTTTAATTCAAGTCCTACTTTCTAGTGAATTCTTTATTTTTCCAATTTACAATTTTACTTTCCTGAGATTTTTTACTTTTTTAATTCGTATTTCAGGAAGTTTTGTCTCTTGTAAGGCTTTCTTCCTTCCCATTTTCTTCTCTTCTTTTGGGACTTTTAATGGTTCTTCTTGGAGCATCATGTAAGGGACAGTGTGATGCATTTTTGCTGTTTGAGGGTCCTTCAGGTTGGTGACCTGTTTTTCTGCATAGAAGCTGTGATTGTTCTTTCATTTTTTTCATGTTTTAAAGCCTTTGGGGGTCTCCTAGGCAAGGGGTTACCAGCTTCCTCTGCAGAGCAGGGAAAGTGTAAACCGATTTCCAGCCCCGGGGTATGGGAGTGCTCTGGGAGTTTTCCCTTCCCCCAACAGGGAGTGGATTCAGCACGGCCGAGCTATCAAACGTTAGTAGGGCGAGGGGTTGCGTGCCCTCGGCTAGAGACAAGGGGGGGTTTCCTGCCCCAGGCCGGGCCTCTTGTGGGACTTGGTTTAGCAGCTGACTGCGACCGCAGACCACCCCAACCTGCCCCAGTTCTCCCAATCCCGGCCCTGGAAAAGTCTTGGCCCCAAGCCAGGCTCCCCCACTTGCAGATTGGAGGCTAACCCGGGCTTGTCCTCCGCCATGAGGATCACAGCGCCCGGAAAAGCCCCCCTGCGGGTTGGGGCTGCGTGTTTTGGAGATCTGTGCTTTCACTTTGGTTTGAGGCTTCCCCAGCCCAATTTTTCTCCTGTCTGAGCTGATCTCCCCCTAGAACCAACATTTTTTGGCAGGACTCAGATTTCGCCCCTGGTTGTTTCACTTCTTTCTTTAATTGTGCAGTCAAGATATTTTTGGGGCTCGATATAATATTGATAAAGGGGTAAGAAAGGCTTGAAAGTCCGTGTCTTTCGCCATCTTGGCTCCGCCCCCGCAGCCTTTGTTTCAATTCAGAGTAATCATCCCAAATCGAGCTAGGAGTTAAAAGTCCAGATACTTTATTCTTTCCTTCAAAATACTCTGGTTAGCTTTCTTAGAGGCCTATCTCTCTCCTTGGTCCCGAGAGCTCTTGCTGCTAGTCCTTTGTCTCTTCCAGCTTCTGCCTCTAGCTTCCTCTGAGTCTCTCTGGCCAGCATAGGGGTGGAAAATGGAATTAATCTGTCTCTGCCTCTGAGAGTGGGCTTATCCTTGTGTGGGCTTGTCCTTTATTGGGCTCCTCCTTATATATGTTCTCTTAAAGGTGTGAATCTTGTGAAACTCTAATAAGTACTAAGTACATTAGTGAACTAGAGAAATGTTAAGCCATGCAAATTGAAATGACTTAGCACCTTTAGAATCCTAACATCTCCCCATTTCTTTTGATTTTAGAACATAAGTGGTCTTACCTCCTGACTTTCAAGGAGATGAGAACCCCCAAAAAAGGTGACCGCCTTCCCCTGACTGCTCAAAAGGGGTAAAACACCTTAAAAGGTAGTCAACCCTCCCTGACTTCTCAGAAAGGGGATGAAAACACCAAAATGGGAAATCAAATCAGATTAATTGGGTTTCGAAGGTATTTTAAAAGGGTATACATAAATATAATATGGGTTTACACATAATTTTATAAATTATATAAGCACATAGCAACATAACACAAGCTAGTAGTGTTGTTACAAATAACATGAATCAAAATGAGGAATTATACATGTCCATAAGTCCTGGAAATATTCCAAAAGGAATCTGTTGTCTATTAGTTCATGTGCCAGGAATCCAATAATTTCTGCAAGTTTTGAAGTCCTGCAATAGTCTCATCAACAATTTTTCATCTTAAGGAATTCAATGATTCCTGCTGATTTCAAGTCCTGAAACAATCTCATCTTGTGTTAGGGAATCCAATGATTCCTGCAGATTTTATTCTTAGGTCTTCTTCTTTGTTTCAAGGTTTTTCTCTTTTTCTGTCTCTCTCCAGGTGCTTATTGCCACCCATCTGTTTCCTTCTCCATCTGGAGGAATACAAGCAAACCCTCTCTCCCAGGCAGCTAACCTATCTGGTCCCTTCTATTTACCACTTTCTAAATCTCTCCTCATCATCTGGCAATTACATTGGAGCTGTTTTTACTGGACACTGCCCTGTTGGTTTAAAAAGTCTATATTCTCCCCAATTGTAATCCCTTTCTGCTATCTGATTGCTTTTTGACCGACTGATCATGCAATCCCTTTCTGCCATGTGATTGCTTTTTGGTTACTTGACCACATCAGAGTCCTGACCTTCTAAAGACTCTCTAAATGTAAACTCAGTTGCCATCATGCCCCACTTGTCTTTTGTATGGTATCTTGGAACTGGGCCCTACCTCTAATTTCCCTGGGTCAATCTATATTCTGAAGCCCAGTGGAAACCTTGGTTGCATTTTGGACATGGGGTTTGGGGTTTTATTCTCTCACCTTGTCTTCTCACTCTATCTCTATATCTACACTGAGCTCTAAGATGTCCTATTTTTCCACACTGAAAACATTGATGAGTTTCTCTAGAAGTCCCTTGCCACGAGGCACCCTGTCTTCCCATGTTCAACATAGTCTGGGTATAATAAGCATTTGTGCCCACTGGGGCACAACATCTTATGATCTCCTCTAAAGGAGCATTTTTGTGTAGTCCCTGTATAATTCTTCTGCAAACCTCATTGGCATTTTCCTTAGCCAGTTGTCTTATCATAATTCTTGTAGCTTCATTTTCTCCAGTGGTTCTTGTGACAGCTGTTTGCAAATATCCCACAAAATCTGCAAAGGGTTCATTGGGACCTTGCTCTATTTTTGTGAAGGCTTTACCTCCATCTTTCTCTGGGAGAGAATCCCAATCTTTTGTTGCAGCAGCAGTGATCTGTTCATAAGCTGTTGTGGGGTAATTAATCTGTTATGAATTCTCTCCATACTGACCTTCACCTCCTAGTTGGTCAAAAGTGATTTGTATATTAACTCCTGCTTGCCTATTTCATTGGGCTTGAATCCTACATAATTCATGATACTCTGAAAGTCACAACAAGTTTTGTCCAGGTTCCAAACATGCCCTTGTGATGGATTTCCAATCACTGGGTTTAAGATTTCATAAGCCAAACTATCTAGTAACAGCTTAACATAAGATGATGTAGCCCCATAAAGAGTACAACCCTTTTTCAAATCTTTAATTTTTTCCAGATCAAAAGGAGTGTATCTTCTCCTTTTTTGATCTGAAGAGTCAATCTCTTCAATCACAAGGTAGCATTTATTTTTAAATCAGCTATATTCTGTCCTTCATTTTTTACCTTAACCAATGCTTTTTGTAATTTTGTCATAGGTTGCTTAATAGGTGGTTCTGTTTGTGTCACTGCCTCTCCCCCTCCTCCTCTCTCCACCCATGAAAGGTTAATTGAAGGAAGTATGGGGTTTCAGGGGATGTGGAATGACCTAATTTCTCCTGCTGTGAAGTATCACACTCAAAAATTGTACTTAACTCCATTCTTATCTGATTCTTTATCCCTTTCACCTAGTTTAATTGGCTCCTCCCTCTCCTGCTCTTTCATCTTTTTCTTTATTCTATAACTTATATAATTTCCTAAAGCCAGTTGTGTTAAATTATATGTATTAAGTGTGTCCTTGGAAATTGAGTCAGGTCCATTTTCATTGTAGTATTGACATAGTTTCTCTCCTACTATTTCCATTTGTCTAGATCCAGTTCTTTTTCCATAGAGAACCAAAGAGATATGTACTGTACAGTTTCTAAAAGTTCAGTGATCTGCTCCCAAATTATAATCAAACCTTGGCTTTTAATAACTCTGACAATGTTCTCTAAACATTTTCCTTGAAGAGAAGGCTGTTTTCCAAACATCTGTCCCATTTCAGCTGAAATATTACTTTAACTCTTTAACAAAGTTTCCTTGTCTGTTTTTGTACTCACCCTAATTTCTTGGTCTAGGAGACTTTTCCACTGAAATCAGAATCAGAGGCTTTTCCACTGAAATCAGGATCTGTCTGCCCCACATTGGGCACCAAAATGTAATATTCTCTTCTCTAAAATATAATGTTCTGTGGGAACATGTTTCTTGGAGGGTTTCTAGGAGCAACCTTTGTTTCAGGTCAGAGTAATCACCTCAAATATAGCCAGGAGTTAAAGTCCAGATCCTTTATTGTTTCCTTCAAAATAGCCTGGTTAGCTTTCTTAGAGGTCTATCTCTCTCCTTGGTCCCTAGAGCTTTTGTTGCTAGTCCTTTGTCTCTTCCAGCTTCTGCCTCTAGCTCCCTCTGAATCTCTCCAACCAGCACAGGGGTGAAAAATGGAATGAATCTGTCTCTGCCTCTGAGAGTGGACTTGTCCTTTAATGGGATTCTCCTTATATATGTTCTCTTAAAGGTGTGAATGTTGTGGAACTCTAATAAGTACTAAGTACATTAATGAACTAGAAAACTTTTAATTACCATGCTAAATTAGATAACTGACTTAGCATCTTGTAAGAATCCTAACACCCTTCCTAGGTAATTTTATCAACAGGTCCAACTGTCACCTCAGGAACATGTAAACTCTTTGAGGGCAAAGACCAATTACTTTATTGTCTCCAGGTTTTATTATAATTTCTGATACATAGTAGATACTTAATAAAATAATTAAATTAAAATCTATATATCTAGCCTTTATATCAAGCACTAATTCTACTTTTCTAAAGACTACTGTACCTCACATTCAGCATTCCATCTCCCTCTTCAATGCACACACCCTATATCTTCAATGTGCATCCTCCTTCAATCCTCACTCCTGACACCATTGCTTCTTTCTCTTGGGATCATTAGCTATGTTCAAATTTGATATTCTATGGAAAGTCTTCCCTGTCTATCTATCTTTTATTTACCTCTCTCTTGATAGGTTTAGTCTCTCAGTAGAATGTAAGTTTCTTGAAGAAAGGGGCTTTTTTCCAGTTCAGTCTTTGTATTCCCAGCAATTAACGTAGTGTCTTGCATGGTAGATTCTTTTTGAATAACTAGATTACTCAAAGACATATATAAATAAAATATGACATAATATTGGAGTAATTTGCAGATAACACTTTATAAACAAAAAATATTTAAGTGATGACTAGAATCCTTGATACTTCTCAGCTTCTTTTGTGACCTATAGTTCAATCAAATAACTCGGAAATTAGAGCAGTGTCCAGGGGAGTTCTGCCTTTTGTTATATACCAGGATTACTTAAGGAATTAAATCAAAAAATAAATTATATATAACATGCAATTTTAACTCCTCTCCAAAATAAAATTTAAAAAGCTTTTAAATGTAATGTTTTTGTTGTTTTTCTGGAGGTCTTTGGGAAGTCTTTTCTTTCTTTCTTTTTTATTATAGCTTTTTATTTACAGGATATATGCATGGGTAATTTCTCAGCATTGACAACTGCAAAATCTTTTGTTCCAATTTTTCCCCTCCTTCTCCCCACCCCCTCCCCCAGATGGCAGGTAGACCAATACATGTAAAATATGTTAATGTATATGTTAAATATAATATATGTATACATGTCCATACAGTTATTTTGATGCAAAAGAAGAACTGGACTTTAAAATGAATTTACAATTAACCTGTGAAGGAAATAAAAAATGCAGCTGGACAAAAACAGAGGGATTGGGAATTCTATGTAGTGGTTCACACTCATTTCCCAGAGCTCTTTCACTGAGTGTAGCTGGTTCTATTCATTACTGCACTATTGGAACTTATTTGGTTCATCTCATTATTGAAAAGTGCCACGTCCATAAGAATTGATCATCATATAGTATTGTTGTTGAAGTATATAATGATCTCCTGGTCCTGCTCATTTCACTCAGCATCAGTTCATGTAAGTCTTTCCAGGCTTATTATTTCACTCTATGCTTTTATGTTTTCTCAGCTGGCTATATATACTCCTATAGATTTTATCATGCCACCAGAAACTTTATTATCATATAAGATACCATCAAATTTATGCAGCAGTCTCACTACTAGGAGTGTATCTTAAAAGATCATAAAAGAGGAAAAGGGATCCATATGTGTGAAAGGAAGGAAAGAAGGAAGAAAGGAAGAAAGGGAGAAAAAAAGAGGGAGGGAGGAAGGAGAGAAAGAGATAAAGGAAGAAAGGAAAAGAAATATTTAAGACCTGAATCTGTACCTGGAATTTTTAGAGAGTTAACATCCCTTTGATTTAATTTGTAATTAGTGTTAAACTAAATAAAAACCACACATTTACATTAGGCCTCTATCTTAAGAATAAAGGTCATGTGTTTTAGCTTATAATTGGCACAGACATTCTTCTTTCTGTGTTCAAAGTGCGTGGGGCACAGATGGGAACAAGTGGTAAAAAGAATTTCTATGGAAATATACAGTGAAAAAAACAACAAAACAGACCAATCTAAAGATGGAACCATTAGTTTAAAATTGAGACAGCCTTAATTTTATGGTTGCAATATCTACAACAAAAATTTCAAGATCCCCTAAAAGAGAATACAGTACTCTTTACTTTTTTTTATTCCATTGAACTTATTTAGATATGAAGGTATAATAAAATTCTACTTTTAAACCTCCACTAATTATTTTGCATTAATGAGAATTCACAAAGAAAATATTTGTTTTTTATATTTTAAGTAATAGCTTGTTAGAAACCAAAGAATGTTGATCATCATTTTATTGATGATCTTTTTTCTTTCTCCTTCTATGTTATAAGGTTTATGGAAAACATGTAAAGTTAGCTTTCTAATATGAATTATGGAGAATTACTGACCATATGTCCATGACATGAAATATTTAATCAATTTCATGAAGAAACTGAGTTACATTTATTATAGTGTTCAGTGGAGAAAAAGCAGTTAATTTTTCACCAACGATGATGATAAACTGAATTAATATCATCCTTTTTTTAATTATTAGAGAGGCAGTGTGATATAAAAGATTGAGAGTAAATCTTGAAACCACCATAACCTTGGGTTAAGTCCCATCTATTATAAATACTAGCTGTGTGACCCTGGAAACATTACACCTTTCAGTGATCAAGTTTTTAAAACATTAGGGGCAGCAAAAATGCCAACTTTCATTGCTTAAGGAATTGATAGGGAGGTTCCTATAAATGGGAGTTTCTATGCTAAATAAATTACAAGTCTAGTCCCTATCCCTTTCTAGATTTATAAATGGATGAAATAAATTTTACTAGTGAGATTGCTATAACAATGCTAACATTTTATAATGGCAAATTCATAGACTTGAATGTGTATTTGAATTCCATCTTTTTCAAACACTATCTTTGTATCCATGCACATGTTGCTTAAGGTCTTTGAACTTTAATTTCCTCATTTATAAAATATTGATAGTTATAATAGTGATACACAATAATAATAGAACTGGGCTATATTGAATATCTAAGAAGGCATACAAATCTACATATAGAGAAATATACATTATATGTTAGCCATATTAATATTATTTTAGATGCATGCATACATATGGGTAAGTGTATATGAATACACACATTTGAGTATATGTTGACATGTATGCATGCAAGTTTATGTATGTGCATATAAAATATATGTATATATGTATTTATGTGAAAATATATATGTGTGTGTGTGTATGTCATGTTTGTGACTATGTGTGTATGTATGTAAATGTATCTGTACTTAACTGTAGCCTGCTTGAGTGATGGGGGGATGAAAGAGGGAAAAAAAGAATAAAGTAAAAAATATACAGCAGAGAACAAAAGAATAACCTAAAAAGAAACAAAGATGGACACATTATTATAATTTCTTTTATTATAATAAATATTTTCTTGAAATAGAAATTTATGGTTATATATTTTGAATTTCACTGATGTTCTGCCGGACATATGAAAATGTATTGTTTTGTTTTTATTTTTATTTTCTGTCTTTTTCTATTTTTTATCTTTATATTTAGCTCAATTGAAAAAAGATTTAAAAAACAAGCAAAAATTTTAAACATTCAAGTGTTATACCTTATCATAATTGCTATTAATATTATATGCATTAATATTGTAGAGAATGAGAAAAAAAAAGAATAAGGACAAAAGACATTAAACAGGGAGTGTCATACTATCTAAAAAGATACCATTGACTCTGGAGTCAAATCCTGTCTCTAGCCATATAACCATTAACCTCTTTCGGTATGTTTCTTCACCTGTAAAAAGATAGGGATGGACTAGATTATTTAAAATCTCTTTTTACCCAGTGGTCTCAAATTACATGATTTCATCTGAGTCTCAGAATCAAAATATGAACTACTCCACATATGAAAAATATTATCCCTATTTAATATATGAGAAAACTGAGTCAAAAAAATATACAATTATTCAAAGATTACATGGCTATTAAGTTGAAGAATATTGATGCATTGTCAAACCCCTCAATCACAGGGAGGGTATGAATATATCTTAGAAATTAAATGGCAATTCACACAGTTTATGAGAGATATTCTACTGAGGAAAGGATAGGATTAAAGTTGTGCCCTGAGAAAGTGAATTGGAAGCCATAATAAATTAATCAAAGGCAAGGTCTAGATAGAAGGCAAAAGTCATAAAACCAAAAACAAAATGTAGTTTTAGCACAAGCTTAAAATCAGCAGAGTTATGGAGACTATGGTTCAAAAAAGAGTGTTGGACTTTAAGGAGAAAATTGTTTATCCCATAAAAGTAAGCTAAAGAAATCTTTCTTTATATTAAGATCTCTCCTTCTTCCTGAGTGCCATCAGAGTCAGTTGTCATATATTCATATGTTATTACTTTTTCTACCTTAGCATTCAAACGTTGAACCAGTTGTGTTGTCCAGATAGAGTAGAAAAAAGTATATAGGGTCTTTAAGTTTGTATTTTAGGAATTTTGAAGAGATTGTTAAGTAGAATTCACAAAACCAAAAAAAAAAAAAACAAAAAACTACAATTTTCCCTTGAAATTTTGTTTTAACAACATTTCAATGTTGATATTATTAGAGAGAATTAATATTTTCAAGTATCCACCTATATGAAATTTTCTAATCATCACAGTGATAGTCTTCAAGCAGAAACCCAAGGGTACTGATTTTTTCTCATTAGAGTTACTGAGAGAATTTGAATTTCATTTCATTTAGCCAAGGGCTCAATGCTGGGGAAATTGCTGCAGTTGCTTCTGCATTACAATTTTAGAGGATAGAAATGTTTAGCCTCTAGGGTTTTCA